>NC_141687.1:166807549-168007549 GCF_964263255.1 Lissotriton vulgaris | reverse complement strand
CGATCAAGGATTTTAGCAACCCTCACAAAGTAACCAGCTAGCTATCACTAAATACTTAACTGAGGCACTGAAGACGTCACCAAGGAGAAACCCGTCACGTTTCGCTGTACTAAGGACTGCACCTCGGGTCCAAGACAGGGCGACGGTCAAGTTAACGGCCCACTGCAGCCGTCCTGAACGGGAAACCCTCGTGGAAGAGAACGTCGGGCCACTTTTGCGATATGCCGGGATCGATGAAGTGGGGCGCCTCCCTCAGGAATCTTCACACGAAGCTTCTCGAACTCTTCAGGCTTTTGGACCGGTACCGAATGACGTCGCCCCACGTTGGGCGCCAATTGGAGTTCTGGACTTTTTGGTTCCGTCCAGAGGTGTCAGGGAAAAACACCCAAAGACCCCGGAGTTCCACCTGCCTTGGTGCACAAATGAACAGAAACACGGGCTTCTCGAAGGTGGCGTCAAAGACCAAAGGTTTATTACTGCAGGGACACAGAAGTCACAGAAACTACGCATGGGCAGTAACTAGGAGCCTGTTCGATTTGTACATAGAGGGTTGCTCCTTATATACTAAAATTTGAGCTTGAGGCGAATTCTTTACATGTTAGTACATTCCCAAACCTTTGTGTCATGAACAATAAATATTTGGTGTACACAGGAATCGTCGACAATATCTGATGTCAAAACATTACGAACGAGGGGTTCCCACTTTTCCATCATAATCTCATGTCAACTTTTCATTCAAGACCCGGACCGCCTCATCGTAAATTTCGTTACCTCCCCCTAATAAAGGCCCAGAAGGAAAGGAGCAGAGCCAGATGCAGAAGATAGAAAAGCAGGATAAGGGATGTTTGTGGGTTGTAAATGGGCAAGGCTACCGGCTTCGGCCGCCTAATCGTGATCAGGACAATGGACACGAAGACCAGTTTAGCAGGTCTGGCCTCTGGCAGAGAAGGCAGCCTTTGTCGAGTCATGCAGCTACAGCGTGATCTGGTTTAAGGTGCACGTGTCATGACAGAGGTGAATCTCCGGCTAAGGCTACGTGTCCTTAATCGAAATGAAGTGATCAGAGGTTATTGCGTATGTGAGGGCAAGAAACACAAAATGGCGGCCATGATCTAAGATGGATGCCGTGGGTAGATCAGAAATGTGTTTATAAAAGGAGTGCTCTTGCTCGTAGCGTAGCGAAAACACCAGGATATACTAAATGGATCATTTGCGGTTCGCTGATACCAATATTATGTATTTCCGACAATATTGAAAACACGGGTTCAAATCGTCACGGAACCTCAGTAAGACGGACCAAACATCCAGGGATTAGCCGGCCACCATGGTTGGTAGCTGTTGAAATTTTGTGGATGTTGTCCACCCCTCCAGTTTCTGCGATTTCCACGCCCTCTAGGAGTGTTGTTTGTTGACCCGTTGATTGAAGAGTCTGAGTCACTAGATGCTCCCTCTGGGCTGGATGTTCCATATGTTGAGCCACCTTTTTTACCACCTCGATTGAATGTGGGTGCTGTGTAAGACTCGCTTGTGTAAGGGTATGCTCTCTCAGTTGAAAATCTGGCTAGGTCTTTTTTGAATTTCTCTAATTTTGTAAAAAGAATTGAATCTTTGAAGTCTTTATTATTCTTATCACTATCGTCCTGTCCTTTCTTGAAAAGGCTGCTTTTTAGTGTGGTTTTGATCTGGCCCTCAAGTACTTGGATTTCAATGAGTATTTTGTCTGCTACTCTTTTTGCAGTTTTAATGATTAGGACCAGCCAGTCCCTTGTGCACCTCCAGGCAATCATCGACCAATCTTTTAGAAATTCCTTGTCATCAAGGAATAATCGTGGTGCGTTATTAACAATGAGGCCAGAGGGTGCACAGTTGTCACGGAGATATTGAGCCATGACAATTCCATGGACTGTGGTTCTTGAATGTGATTTCTTAAGGACTAGGACTTTTGCCCATCCATCATCATTAGTCGTTACTTGGACTGGGACGTTCTCTAAAAGGCTTGGGTTCTCGTCTAGAATGTTTTGAACCTCAGCATTCTCAAAAGCCAAGCCCCAGTTAGTGGCCATAGCTAACGTAATGGAGGAAAATCAGCAAAGACAAGAAAGTTCGAAAGAAGGGGGGCAATGAAAGGCAGCCTCTCAATGAATTCAATGATATAGAAGACCAACAATGATCAACTACTGTTTAAAAAGGGCCCACAGCCTTGGCTGTACTGTTCACATACACAACAAAATTTTTGAAGAGGGCCCAAGGGCAAGTTTAACGACTACCCAGGTACATGCCCCAGTAACAATGTCTAAACACCCAGTGGTACCTGGTAGTCAAGGGAGTGAGTTTATCGTCTGGAATCACAATGTAAGTGCAGTACAAATAACACCCAAAGGAACACACCATGCACGTTTTTCAAATATAGAATTGGCCACGTTAGGGCTCAAGGACATTTGGAAAAATTCCCATCAGAAGCCATACTGTACTGCCCTCTTTTGCATCATTTGGGATCTCCTTGCCCAGGAGACAAAATAAAACGGCCGGTCAGGCGTTACCGTAGCCGAGATGGATATGTGAGAGGAGAGTATCACACGATTTAGTGGCGACTGAAAAAAGCAGTGTGAAGTGGAAAGGGTGAAAAGTGAGTGATTGTAAAATTAGGTGAACTGGGTAGAAAATGAAGGATTTATTAGTGTCTCCCAGTCCCTAAGGTTAAAAGACAAGTGCAAATGCGGTTTTAGAAATAATATCCGCACTCAGTAGGGGTCGACATGTTTCTGCATTAGGTGAAAAAGATTTTTCATGCATTCCTCAGGACCAGATATTTCAAGACTACTGCTTTTAGTGAAAAGGTAATTATTAAAAGATATCACCAGCAAAGGCCAGGTTGTGTGCTCAACCAAGTACTGTTATCGCACCGCATCAAAGCATAGGATCCACAGAGAAAAACAAAAACAAACAAAATGGGAGAACATGAGTATGTCATTTTCCCGCGGTTTTGTGAGATAGTATCAAGTTAAACCTGAGTTATACGGCACCGGATCCATACATCATGGGAAACAAATTCCATTACAAACACTCACCCATAAATGATGGTTGAGGAGCTTCACCCCACCTGGCTGCGGCTCAGGTATGAGGAGCACCGCTCTAAAATGAAAGGATTGAATAGAAAGAAAGAAAAGAGGCAATCATTGCTCAATTCATGGGATTATATATGGATTTTTGTATGTGAACATTCATTGTCTTTGCCGATCGTATAGACTTAGATCAGAAGTCTTTAAGTTACGTTTCAAAAAGTATGTAAAGATTGCCTGCCTGTAATCTGTTTGATGTTATACATCTTGTGTACCCATAGGTTAAGGCAAAGTCTACAGGGTTCGGTATAGGGAGACAAACGTCTTCATGATGCGATGGTAGTCTACCGCGCAATGTGATGACACATCGATTGATATTATTTGGCGTTTTTTTTAGACGTATTCAACACGATCAAGTCGTGCGCATTGCTTACCTATCCGTCGGTGTCTCCCGACAGTCATCCGAGCTGTCTGGGGGGCACCGGTTATGTGACTCGCGTTGTGTTTTATGCGATTGTTTCTGAGGACTGAGTCACATGACCAGCTACAATCACGTGATCACTCTGTATGCCGGGAGTTGTAGTTCCGGGTGCGGAGTGTTGTAGTTCTAATGAATGACTAGCGCTAGTCCCACCTAGTGTGAGATGTGATGTATAAAATGTATTAAGTATATACTACAAAGACACCAACAAATACCCGTGGGAAACGTTACTTGTTCCGCACAGTGATCAGTTTTTGATATGTATCGTAAGGACTGAGAGGTGCGTTGGTTTTTATCGGGACATCCATGGTATAGGCTCATTGAGTCCCGCCTTGTCGCTGTTCAATCTGTATACCCATTTCTGTTCAATTTTGAACAGAAAACGGCTGGCGTCTGGACAGGATTCTGGAATCGGTGGTTGTTCTAAAACCGTCCAATGGAAATCATTGGGGCTGTGTCCCTTTTCTAGGAAGTGTGCGGTTAGGCGAGTTGCTTGTTTACGGCACCGCACTGTGCTTTTATGCTCTTGGATTCTCGTCCTGACCTTCCTAGTTGTCATGCCATTGTATCGAAGTTTGCACGGGCAGGTTATTAGATAAATCAGGTTGCTGCTATTGCAATTGGTGAACTTTGTCTGAGTCCAAGGTCTATTAGACCCTATGTCTACACTCGTAGATTTGCAAGTTTGGGGACATACGGAGCATGCCCCACAGGGGTGATGGCCTTGAACCGGTGGCAAGTCCCAAAGTGTGTCCACCCCTCTGGGTTCCTTGTTACGTGGGCGAGTATGGACTAGCTGGTCCTTAAGGTTTTGTCCTCTTTTGTAGGCAAAAAGAGGTAAGGGGATATCATCACCTCCAGTTTTTAAGATCGACCAATGTTTTTTCACAATCTTTTGGACTTGGTTGGATCTGGTATTAAAGGTATTGACAAAAGTGATACGGTTGGTTTTTTCTTTAGGTAGATGTATCTCGAGCAGAGAATCCCTGTTGTTGTTTGATGCCCTCTTTTTGGATAGGCGAATGATTTTCTTTTGATAGTTTTTTACACTCAGTTGTTGTTCCAAATTTTGCGAATGACTCTTGAAGGCTTCTTTGTTGGAGCAGTTCCTTTGCACTCTCAGAAACTGGCCAAATGGTAAGTTGTCTCTTAAGGCACGAGGGTGACAGCTATCATATCTTAAGAGGGCATTTCGAGCCATAGGCTTGCGGTAGAGTTCAGACTCCAGGCCATTGGGAGTTGCATTGATTCTCAAGTCCAGGAAAGCCAGCGTTGTTCGACTGAATTCAATAGTGAATCTCAAGTATGTGTTCCTGGTGTTTAGCCATGCATGGAAGGAAATTAGATCTTCTTCTGTCCCCCGCCATACCACCAGAATATCATCTATATATCGCTTCCACACATGTAGCGACAATAGATAGGGGTTGGCAGGTGTGAGGACCTCCTGTTGTTCGAAGTTATGAACATACAGATTCGCTAGGCTCGGCGCGAAGACACTACCCATGCTAGTCCCAGATGTTTGTAGGTAGGTAGTGTCTTCGAAGCGAAAGTAGTTTTCTTTCATAGCGATTTCTGCAAGGGTCATGATGAATCGTGTTGGCGTAATGGACTGATGGTCACTTTGATCTAGTAGACTCCCCACAACTTCCAGTGTTTCGGTTTGCAGAATTGAAGTGTAAAGTGACTCGACATCAAACGATACAAGTATGTCAGTGTTGGTGTTGAATTGTATGTTTGGAAGGAGTCTTAGAACGTCCTTCGTGTCCTGAAGGTACGTAGGCATAGCTTTGACCATAGGATTTAAAAAGTGGTCAACAAAGGTCGACAGTGGCTCTAATATTGACCCAATCCCCGAGATGATGGGCCTCCCTGGTGGAGGTCTCTGTGGTTCGTGAACCTTCGGTAGGCAATAGAAATAAGGTATGGTAGGATGGCTTGTGAGGAGATATTGTCCTTCTTGTGGCGTGATCCAGCCCTCAGTGGTCGCTTCTTCCACTAAGTTACCTATTTTTACTTTTAGTCTTTCAGTTGGATCTTCAGTTAGGGGAAGGTAAGATCTGCGATCGCTCAATTGTCTCAGACATTCGTTTCTGTATGTCTCAGTGTCCAGAATCACAATAGCCCCGCCCTTATCGGCTGGCTTAATGATTATGTGTTCATTGGATGCTGATGAGCGCAAAGCCGATTGTTCATCTCTTGAAAGATTCATGAAGGGTCTGTTTTCGGTTTGGTAGAGATGCTTTATATCGTTCTCTACTGCTATTTCAAAGGTTAAGACCTTTGGGGGTAATCCGACACTTGGTGAGTTGAATGTGGATGGCTTTTTTAGACCAGTGTTCTTGTCCGCCGTAGGTGATTCCATATTTACTGGTTTCAGGAAAAAATAATTAGTCTTATTTTTCTGAATAGTTTGGCTAATTCCACCTGTGCTACGAAAGGATCCCCTTTCTGGGTGGCCACAAAACCAAGGCCTTTGTTCAAGAGGCGTTCCTCATTAGGAGATAGAGTGTACTAGCTGAGGTTCATTACGAGATCGTCGGATTGCTCGTCCCTGCGGTTTCTTGTGGGACTTTCTTCCCGCTGCGAAGATCCATCGTGGATTGCGGCGTGGTGTTCCAATGGACTTGAGGTGTTGTTCCTTGTCTCCTTCTGCCCCTGCCTCGTCTCGGGCCAAACCCTAAAAAAGGAAAAGCTCTGGGACCTTGTTGCATTTGGGGGGGACCAAAGGGACCCATTTGTGGGGGGTAAGACGGACCAAACATTCAGGGATTAGCCGGCCACCATGGTTGGTAGCTGTTGAAATTTTGTGGATGTTGTCCACCCCTCCAGTTTCTGCGATTTCCACGCCCTCTAGGAGTGTTGTTTGGTGACCCGTTGATTGAAGAGTCTGAGTCACTAGATGCTCCCTCTGGGCTGGATGTTCCATATGTTGAGCCACCTTTTTTACCACCTCGATTGAATGTGGGTGCTGTGTAAGACTCGCTTGTGTAAGGGTATACTCTCTCAGTTGAAAATCTGGCTAGGTCTTTTTTGAATTTCTCTAATTTTGTAAAAAGAATTGAATCTTTGAAGTCTTTATTATTCTTATCACTATCGTCCTGTCCTTTCTTGAAAAGGCCGCTTTTTAGTGTGGTTTTGATCTGGCCCTCAAGTACTTGGATTTCAATGAGTATTTTGTCTGCTACTCTATTTGCAGTTTTAATGATTAGGACCAGCCAGTCCCTTGTGCACCTCCAGGCAATCATCGACCAATCTTTTAGAAATTCCTTGTCATCAAGGAATAATCGTGGTGCGTTATTAACAATGAGGCCAGAGGGTGCACAGTTGTCACGGAGATATTGAGCCATGACAATTCCATGGACTGTGGTTCTTGAATGTGATTTCTTAAGGACTAGGACTTTTGCCCATCCATCATCATTAGTCGTTACTTGGACTGGGACGTTCTCTAAAAGGCTTGGGTTCTCGTCTAGAATGTTTTGAACCTCAGCATTCTCAAAAACCAAGCCCCAGTTAGTGGCCATAGCTAACGTAATGGAGGAAAATCAGCAAAGACAAGAAAGTTCGAAAGAAGGGGGGCAATGAAAGGCAGCCTCTCAATGAATTCAATGATATAGAAGACCAAGGATGATCAACTACTGTTTAAAAAGGGCCCACAGCCTTGGCTGTACTGTTCACATACACAACAAAATTTTTGAAGAGGGCCCAAGGGCAAGTTTAACGACTACCCAGGTACATGCCCCAGTAACAATGTCTAAACACCCAGTGGTACCTGGTAGTCAAGGGAGTGAGTTTATCGTCTGGAATCACAATGTAAGTGCAGTACAAATAACACCCAAAGGAACACACCATGCACGTTTTTCAAATATAGAATTGGCCACGTTAGGGCTCAAGGACATTTGGAAAAATTCCCATCAGAAGCCATACTGTACTGCCCTCTTTTGCATCATTTGGGATTTCCTTGCCCAGGAGACAAAACAAAACGGCCGGTCAGGCGTTACCGTAGCCGAGATGGATATGTGAGAGGAGAGTATCACACGATTTAGTGGCGACTGAAAAAAGCAGTGTGAAGTGGAAAGGGTGAAAAGTGAGTGATTGTAAAATTAGGTGAACTGGGTAGAAAATGAAGGATTTATTAGTGTCTCCCAGTCCCTAAGGTTAAAAGACAAGTGCAAATGCGGTTTTAGAAATAATATCCGCACTCAGTAGGGGTCGACATGTTTCTGCATTAGGTGAAAAAGATTTTTCATACATTCCTCAGGACCAGATATTTCAAGACTACTGCTTTTAGTGAAAAAGTAATTATTAAAAGATATCACCAGCAAAGGCCAGGTTGTGTGCTCAACCAAGTACTGTTATCGCACCGCATCAAAGCATAGGATCCACAGAGAAAAACAAAAACAAACAAAATGGGAGAACATGAGTATGTCATTTTCCCGCGGTTTTGTGAGATAGTATCAAGTTAAACCTGAGTTATACGGCACCGGATCCATACATCATGGGAAACAAATTCCATTACAAACACTCACCCATAAATGATGGTTGAGGAGCTTCACCCCACCTGGCTGCGGCTCAGGTATGAGGAGCACCGCTCTAAAATGAAAGGATTGAATAGAAAGAAAGAAAAGAGGCAATCATTGCTCAATTCATGGGATTATATATGGATTTTTGTATGTGAACATTCATTGTCTTTGCCGATCGTATAGACTTAGATCAGAAGTCTTTAAGTTACGTTTCAAAAAGTATGTAAAGATTGCCTGCCTGTAATGTGTTTGATGTTATACATCTTGTGTACCCATAGGTTAAGGCAAAGTCTACAGGGTTCGGTATAGGGAGACAAACGTCTTCATGATGCGATGGTAGTCTACCGCGCAATGTGATGACACATCGATTGATATTATTTGGCGTTTTTTTTAGACGTATTCAACACGATCAAGTCGTGCGCATTGCTTACCTATCCGTCGGTGTCTCCCGACAGTCATCCGAGCTGTCTGGGGGGCACCGGTTATGTGACTCGTGTTGCGTTTTATGCGATTGTTTCTGAGGACTGAGTCACATGACCAGCTACAATCACGTGATCACTCTGTATGCCGGGAGTTGTAGTTCCGGGTGCGGAGTGTTGTAGTTCTAATGAATGACTAGCGCTAGTCCCACCTAGTGTGAGATGTGATGTATAAAATGTATTAAGTATATACTACAAAGACACCAACAAATACCCGTGGGAAACGTTACTTGTTCCGCACAGTGATCAGTTTTTGATATGTATCGTAAGGACTGAGAGGTGCGTTGGTTTTTATAGGGACATGCATGGTATAGGCTCATTGAGTCCCACCTTGTCGCTGTTCAATCTGTATACCCATTTCTGTTCAATTTTGAACAGAAAACGGCTGGCGTCTGGACAGGATTCTGGAATCGGTGGTTGTTCTAAAACCGTCCAATGGAAATCATTGGGGCTGTGTCCCTTTTCTAGGAAGAGTGCGGTTAGGCGAGTTGCTTGTTTACGGCACCGCACTGTGCTTTTATGCTCTTGGATTCTCGTCCTGACCTTCCTAGTTGTCATGCCAACGTATCGAAGTTTGCACGGGCAGGTTATTAGATAAATCAGGTTGCTGCTATTGCAATTGGTGAACTTTGTCTGAGTCCAAGGTCTATTAGTCCCTATGTCTACACTCGTAGATTTGCAAGTTTGGGGACATACGGAGCATGCCCCACAGGGGTGATGGCCTTGAACCGGTGGCAAGTCCCAAAGTGTGCCCACCTGTCTGGGTTCCTTGTTACGTGGGCGAGTATGGACTAGCTGGTCCTTAAAGTTTTGTCCTCTTTTGTAGGCAAAAAGAGGTAAGGGGATATCATCACCTCCAGTTTTTAAGATCGACCAATGTTTTTTCATAATCTTTTTGACTTGGTTGGATCTGGTATTAAAGGTATTGACAAAAGTGATATGGTTGGTTTTTTCTTTAGGTGGATGTATCTCGAGCAGAGAATCCCTGTTGTTGTTTGATGCCCTCTTTTTGGATAGGCGAATGATTTTCTTTTGATAGTTTTTTACACTCAGTTGTTGTTCCAAATTTTGCGAATGACTCTTGAAGGCTTCTTTGTTGGAGCAGTTCCTTTGCACTCTCAGAAACTGGCCAAATGGTAAGTTGTCTCTTAAGGCACGAGGGTGACAGCTATCATATCTTAAGAGGGCATTTCGAGCCATAGGCTTGCGGTAGAGTTCAGACTCCAGGCCATTGGGAGTTGCATTGATTCTCAAGTCCAGGAAAGCCAGCGTTGTTCGACTGAATTCAATAGTGAATCTCAAGTATGTGTTCCTGGTGTTTAGCCATGCATGGAAGGAAATTAGATCTTCTTCTGTCCCCCGCCATACCACCAGAATATCATCTATATATCGCTTCTACACATGTAGCGACAATAGATAGGGGTTGGCAGGTGTGAGGACCTCCTGTTGTTCGAAGTTATGAACATACAGATGCGCTAGGCTCGGCGCGAAGACACTACCCATGCTAGTCCCAGATGTTTGTAGGTAGGTAGTGTCTTCGAAGCGAAAGTAGTTTTCTTTCATAGCGATTTCTGCAAGGGTCATGATGAATCGTGTTGGCGTAATGGACTGATGGTCACTTTGATCTAGTAGACTCCCCACAACTTCCAGTGTTTCGGTTTGCAGAATTGAAGTGTAAAGTGACTCGACATCAAACGATACAAATATGTCAGTGTTGGTGTTGAATTGTATGTTTGGAAGGAGTCTTAGAACGTCCTTCGTGTCCTGAAGGTACGTAGGCATAGCTTTGACCATAGGATTTAAAAAGTGGTCAACAAAGGTCGACAGTGGCTCTAATATTGACCCAATCCCCGAGATGATGGGCCTCCCTGGTGGAGGTCTCTGTGGTTTGTGAACCTTCGGTAGGCAATAGAAATAAGGTATGGTAGGATGGCTTGTGAGGAGATATTGTCCTTCTTGTGGCGTGATCCAGCCCTCAGTGGTCGCTTGTTCCACTAAGTTACCTATTTTTACTTTTAGTCTTTCAGTTGGATCTTCAGTTAGGGGAAGGTAAGATCTGCGATCGCTCAATTGTCTCAGACATTCGTTTCTGTATGTCTCAGTGTCCAGAATCACAATAGCCCCGCCCGTATCGGCTGGCTTAATGAATATGTGTTCATTGGATGCTGATGAGCGCAGAGCCGATTGTTCATCTCTTGAAAGATTCATGAAGGGTCTGTTTTCGGTTTGGTAGAGATGCTTTATATCGTTCTCTACTGCTGTTTCAAAGGTTAAGACCTTTGGGGGTAATCCGACACTTGGTGAGTTGAATGTGGATGGCTTTTTTAGACCAGTGTTCTTGTCCGCCGTAGGTGATTCCATATTTACTGGTTTCAGGAAAAAATAATGTAGTCTTATTTTTCTGAATAGTTTGGTTAATTCCACCTGTGCTACGAAAGGATCCCCTTTCTGGGTGGCCACAAAACCAAGGCCTTTGTTCAAGAGGCGTTCCTCATTAGGAGATAGAGTGTACTAGCTGAGGTTCATTACGAGATCGTCGGATTGCTCGTCCCTGCAGTTTCTTGTGGGACTTTCTTCCCGCTGCGAAGATCCATCGTGGATTGCGGCGTGGTGTTCCAATGGACTTGAGGTGTTGTTCCTTGTCTCCTTCTGCCCCTGCCTCGTCTCGGGCCAAACCCTAAAAAAGGAAAAGCTCCGGGACCTTGTTGCATTTGGGGGGGACCAAAGGGACCCATTTGTGGGGGGTAATGGAGTTCTGGACTTTTTGGTTCCGTCCAGAGGTGTCAGGGAAAAACACCCAAAGACCCCGGAGTTCCACCTGCCTTGGTGCACAAATGAACAGAAACACGGGCTTCTCGAAGGTGGCGTCAAAGACCAAAGGTTTATTACTGCAGGGACACAGAAGTCACAGAAACTACGCATGGGCAGTAACTAGGAGCCTGTTCGAATTGAACAAAGAGGGTTGCTCCTTATATACTAAATTTTGGCCTTTAGGCGAATTCTTCACATGTTAGTACATTCCCAAACCTTTGTGTCATGAACAATAAATATTTGGTGTACACAGGAATCGTCGACAATATCTGATGTCAAAACATTACGAACGAGGGGTTCCCACTTTTCCATCATAATCTCATGTCAACTTTTCATTCAAGACCCGGACCGCCTCATCGTAAATTTCGTTACCTCCCCCTAATAAAGGCCCAGAAGGAAAGGAGCAGAGCCAGGTGCAGAAGATAGAAAAGCAGGATAAGGGATGTTTGTGGGTTGTAAATGGGCAAGGCTACCGGCTTCGGCCGCCTAATCGTGATCAGGACAATGGACACGAAGACCAGTTTAGCAGGTCTGGCCTCTGGCAGAGAAGGCAGCCTTTGTCGAGTCATGCAGCTACAGCGTGATCTGGTTTAAGGTGCACGTGTCATGACAGAGGTGAATCTCCGGCTAAGGCTACGTGTCCTTAATCGAAATGAAGTGATCAGAGGTTATTGGGTATGTGAGGGCAAGAAACACAAAATGGCGGCCATGATCTAAGATGGATGCCGTGGGTAGATCAGAAATGTGTTTATAAAAGGAGTGCTCTTGCTCGTAGCGTAGCGAAAACACCAGGATATACTAAATGGATCATTTGCGGTTCGCTGATACCAATATTATGTATTTCCGACAATATTGAAAACACGGGTTCAAATCGTCACGGAACCTCAGACCCTCCTTTTGCCCTTACATAGGCAATTACTCAGTCTACGTCAGAGTCTAATTCTATGCTCATCAGGTCAGTGACATGTTGTTGTATCATCATCCTTTCTCGTGCCTTTTCTCCAAACGCAGGTGGTTTTCTAAAACAGGTTGCAGCACAAAGACTACACAGAGCAGGACCACACTGGATAATCAGGCAACATGAGAACAGGAATACTAAGATGACACCAATGACCATTAGAACCTTCCATCCCCACGCTGAGATCAGAGTCCAAAACCACTCCATGAAGGACCAGTTTCCCTTGTCTACGTGAATAGAGTCGGAAATCGTGTGTAGCTTAGAGATCGCCTCATAGACAGTTGGAGCATTATTGGGAATAAAAACACAGCAGCTCGATTGGATCATTCTGCATACCCCACCTCGATCTGCAAGTATCACGTCTAGAACCATACGGTTCTGCAACGTCATGAGTCTATCCGCCTGAAGCTCAGCTGTCAAATTGCTAAGGGCACCAGCAGTTTCGGTAATAGTAGATTCAACTACCCGTGTTAGCTGACGTATGTTTCTACTATTGGCCATAGGCCCCCAGAACGGAAGGAAGCCTTTGAAAAAGTCTCCAGCTTCCTGACCAGCAGTATCTTCCTTGCTGAAGACACCTCTCGCTACTCTGGTTCTGTGGTAATCAGATGAAGCAGTGTATGTCGGAGGCAACAATCGAGCAATATAGCATGATCCTGAAAAGTCGGCAGGCAACCATGTATAGGCTCTATCTCGACAGATGAAGTAGGTACCCCTAGCAGTAAGAAAGGCAGGGGAAGAGTTAGCCGGAAACACATAAGTCTCTACGCACTCACTCCTCCCTAGCTGAGCTCTCGGATTTCTCCCATTCCCTTGCAAACAGACCTGACCTCGGTGAGGTACGACCCAGATTGGAGTTGAGCTTTTACGCTTGCTCTCTTCTAAACTAAGGCGATACTCTGAAGTATTCCAACTTAAATATACTCGCAATTCGTCTCTAGGGTATGATGGAGTATTATTGACGTCCTTGATCATGTCAATAATTCCCTGGACTAAAGCTTTGTTGGCAGAGTTATATTTAGTGGAACGTGGTGGACGTGGAGGATAGGTCTCAAGGGCATAAGCAAAGATGGTTTGAAGGGCCTGAAATGATCCATTGTAGCTGAAAGGCAAAACCAGATAAGGAATACCTTTATCCATAGTGTGGGGTATCAAGCCACACACCCAGCAGTCTGTAGTGTTAACTACCAGTTGGTGTTGGTGAAAGAGCTGTACAAAAGTGTTGTTAATGAACTCTGAGCGTCGGGCTTGCTCATGTTCAGGAAACGAATGAAAAGAGTGTATAGAAGAAACAGTAGAAGTAGCAGGATCAAGGGGAGGTACTGTAGTAACTGGCACAAAAATCAAATTTATACTGAAGACGATTCCACCCACCAACGTTATCAAAACAATCAAGGATGTAATGGCACATTGCATCAAAAAGCATTTGCTATGAAGAATTCTATGAAGTCTGTTTCTGCGAACATAAATCACATTTTCTCGTTGCAGCGCAGGAAGCTCCATCTTCTACAATCCGCTCGCGACCACTGATGATGTGTACGTAGATGAAAATGCTTCTATCAGCCCTGGGAGTTCCCAGAACCAACAGAAAGATCGACCTTGTGTCAGACCCCTGCAAATTCAACTAGGCACACAGCCACGACCCTACGGCTACCCAGACGGCAAGGCAATTTTAAAAAAACAACAAAACAATAGCAAACTTCCTGGCTGAAGGCAAAAGTTCAAAAATTTTAAAATATCGCAATAGGCAGTTGCCTGCTTTATTTGTCCATTTTACGGTTTCGTAAGTTATATCTCTGCTTTGCAGGTACTGTCTGATCAGCAAATAGCGTTTCACTGGTAGCTGTTGCAGTGTTCAAGTTCGCAGATGACAGAGTTCTTTCTGATACAGGGGACAAATGTTCAGTGTTCAAAAGAGTCTTTTCTGGAGGAGAGTCAGAGCTTGGAGTGTCAGTGATCAATTCGGCATCGCTGAAAGGGATGAATTTTGGCGTGCTTTCAGATTCGGAGGAACCAATTCCCTTCTTCACCCAGTCGTCGTAAGGAAGTGGCAAAGGCACACGCTTTACATGGGATGCATGCACCCAGTGCTTGCGTCCAGCCACACGAACCGCTGTCCTCGTTGCCAGTAGGATTTGGAAGGGGCCGACAAATCTCGGCTGAAGGTTCTTCGTCCTCGCGAAGTTTCTGATGACAACAAACTCGCCTGGTTTCAGCTGATGCCCTGGACTCTCCGGAGGCTTTGGCAAAGCATCGAAAACCTGTTGATGAATAAGACTCAATTTAGCAGTCAAGTCGTAAAGGTAGTCTATCAACATAGGATATTCTAGGGAACAAAACTTTTTAGGCCTTGGCACGCCCCAAATATTTGCCGGGCGGCCAAAAACTATTTCGTAGGGGCTAAGCCCCACTCTAGAATGTACAGTTACTCTCGTTGATAACAAAGCCAAAGGAAGTGCGTCTGGCCAGGCTAAACCTGTGGATGCTTGTATTTTAGCTAGTTTCAGCTTGAGGGTGCCATTATAACCCTCCACTAAACCAGCAGACTGGGGATGGTTCGCACTATGGAATTTTTGTTTCAGCCCTAGACCCGCACACACACTCTGCATAACTTTCCCTATAAACTCACTTCCGTTATCTGACCATACAATCCGTGGCATTCCATATCTAGGGAAATATTCTTTGAGAAGAATCTTGGCAGTTGATAGGGCAGTGTTGTCCTTTAGTGGATATGCTTCGATCCACCTGGAAAAAGCACAAACTACCACCAGGACATACTTCAAATTATTACAGCGATCCATGTGAATGAAGTCTAACTGAATCACTTCAAAGGGGCAGGAAGGAGGAGCGAAATGACCAGCTGGAGTTGGAGTTCCCTTGCCAGGATTATGCATCAGGCATACCATACAATTTTTCACCACTCTCTCTGCACACTTACTGATCCCATCATTCTTCCAGACTGGAGCCAACATCTTACAAATTCCTTTAGAACTTATGTGCGCTACTCCATGCGCCATTGTCACCACTGCAAGCACATACGCGTCAGGCAGCATCCAACGTTGCTGTTCTGTCAAATCAATCCAACATCCATTCGAATCCAACCTGCCCGTACTTTCTCTCCATACACGTTTTTCTTCCTCAGTTGCTTCTTTCTGAATCTCTTTCACACTTTCCATAGTATCCTCACACATTCCAGAGTCAGCAATCCATCTTGCAGACGTAGCAACATACATTCTGCTCATCGTGTCTCTAGCTGTCTGTTTAGCAATTTCATCAGCAAAAGCATTCCCACGACCAACATCATCCGTGATTGCTTTATGAGCACTGCACTTTACAATCGCAACTTCAGTCGGCAAGGTTAGAGATTCCAACAAGTCGTTAACTAGCTGACCATGTTGGATCTTAGTCCCATGGGACGTAATGAAACCTCTTTCTCTCCACAAGCGGCCAAAACTATGGGCCACGCCAAATGCGTACTGACTATCTGTAAAGACATTCACTCTCTTTCCCTTAGCTAAAACACACGCTCTTGTTAGAGCTATTAATTCTGCAGCTTGGGCAGAATTCAGACTCACTCTTGCAGTCTCCACAATCGTCTTCAAAGTCGTTACTGCATAAGCAGCAGTCACATCACCATTCTCCAATTTAAAACATGACCCGGCCACATTCAGCGTACCATCTGGATCGGATAGCGGAGTATCCTTTAAGTCGATGCGTCCTTTTGTCTCTTCCCCCGTTTTAAAACAACAATCATGTGGCTCGGAATCACTCGACTCTTGATCAGTCGGCAACAGCGTTGCTGGATTCAATACATTACATCTTTTGATCTGAATATGACTTGCTAGTAATGTCAGCTCGTAACCAGATAGTCTCGCACTGGTAAGGTGTTGTGTCTTCGTTCGATTCATGAGTGTATCCACTGCATGAGGAACCATGACTACTAGCATGTTGTTCATTACCAAACCAGCAGATTGTCGAATGGAAGCCGCAGCTGCCGCTGTAGCTCTCAAACAACTAGGTAACGCTCTAGCTACCGGATCTAATGTTGATGAAAAATACGCACAAGGGCGTTGTTTATCACCGAACTTCTGTGTCAGAACACTCAACGCGCAACCTTCTCTCTCATGAACATAGAGCGTGAATGGCTTACTGTAATCAGGTGTACCCAATACAGGAGCTGAACACAATGCTTTTCGTAATTCAGTAAAGCTTTCTTGACATTCATCAGACCATGGTACCGGACTCGGAACATTTTTCCCAGTCAAAGCTACCAACGGTTTTGCTAAAAGAGAAAAATTTGGGATCCACTGTCTACAGTAAGAGGTAATACCTAGAAAAGCACGTACTTCTCTCTGTGTGCGTGGAACACTCATCTGCGTAATTGCTTTTATTCTCTCTGGGGTCAACTTCCTTCCCTCCTTTGACAAGAGATGACCTAGGTAGGTCACTTCTTGGCAGCAGTATTGCATTTTCGAAGGTGACACCTTGTGATTCAAATTAGACAAATGATGCAGTAACAAAATCGTAGCTGCTTTGCAAGTTTCCTTATCATCAGCAGCCACTAAAAGATCGTCTACATACTGTACTAGAGCAGATCCTGGAGGAAGGACAAAGGAATCTAACTGGCTTTTTAATGCTTGACTGTAAATGGATGGGCTCACACAATAGCCTTGTGGAGCGCGTTTAAATCTGAAACTGCGACCTCCTAGACAGAAGCCGAAAATATCTCTGCTTTCCTCGGCTATCGGAATGCTGAAAAAGGCATTCTTCAAGTCGATGACTGAGAACCAAGTAGCTGTAGCAGGAATTAGTGTTAACAAGGCAGTAATGTCTGGCACTACAGGAAACTGCGGGACCACAATTTTATTAACCTCTCTAAGGTCGATAACAAACCTATAAACTGGAGGCTTTGTAGGATCAGTTCGTTTCAAAATCGGTAGTACAGGACTGTTACAGACATTCCCTCTCGTTTCTTCAATCACACCTTTTTTAATCAAATCTTGCACAATCAATAAAAGTGCACGCTCACCTTCACTAGATATTTTATATTGAGGAATTCTTGGAAATTTTACATTCGCTTTTAAAGTTACTACATACGGTGGTATTTCTAAAAGGCCTACATCATTAGGACCAGTCGCCCAAAGAGAATCAGGGAGTGAGCGTAGCTCTGGCGGGAGTGCATCCATTGACAAGTACATCGGAGAAGTGATATTTTTACCCAACGTAAGCTGTACTCCCTCCGGAGAACAGTACAATGTCGCATATAGTCGTTTTAACAAATCTAGACCAAGCAGATTTTCATTACAACCTGTTGTCAAAATCAGAAGTGCTTTCAAGTGACATGGTCCAACAGAAATAGACAAAGGACCAGATATCGGGTTGTAAACAGGGGCGCCTGAAAAACCTACAGAAACATTTGTTGAGCCGGACAAAGGTGCGCCAGGGAGTTTCGCATGAATGATAGAACTTTTTGCGGCACCAGTATCCAACAGAAACGGTTCGACTACACCTGATGTTGCTACTGCGACATAAGGCCCACTCTGATCCACTGGAACTGATACTACTCCCTCTCTCTGTCCATGGCTGTCCTAGTACACATTTTGCTGAAATCCCTCATCCACTTCACAATAATCTTCAACAAGATATTGTTGAGATCTATTTTGCTGAGTAGACTGTCCATTTCGTTGATCAAAGTGATTTGAAGGACGATCATTCGTTTGTGGAGGCATAGCACCTCGCCCTCGACCTCTAGAATTTTGCACAAAACCACCACGACCTCTCTGAGCTGCTGCTGCATTATTTTGCGCTAAGATTGGACATTCATTTTTGTAGTGACCCTCTTTCTTACAGTACGCACATTGGTTCCACTGATATTGAGGTCTTGATGTACTATAGTCTGTTCTTTGATATGAATTCTGTTGCATATTAGTCTGATTCGTGCGAGGCGGATACGCCTGCTGTAAAAGAACTTTAGTCTTTAAATCCTTCGTTTTCTTCTCTGATTTCTCCTTTTCCTCTTTATCCCTGTTTTCGTAGTACTGTGCAGTCGCAAGTATTTGCGCAGTTGTGGACACAGCCCACGCACTCTCTGAATCCTTTAATTTATTGCATAATTCAGGTAACAAATTATGCACAAATTTATCGACAAACAATCTTTGCCCTCCTTCTGTGCTCATGTCCTGACCACTATGATCTACAAAAGTCTCTTCAAACCTCGTGAAGAAGTCGGAGACACTTTCGTCTTTCTTCTGCCTGCATGCTGATAACTTGTCCCAATTAACACGCAATGCGGGCATCAGAGTCTTCATTAAATCAATTATTCTACCTGGAAGATTAGCAATTAGGGGTTCGGGTTTTGCACCACCTACTTGCTGACCATCCGCTGCAGTGATAGCTGCCCAGTCACCGCCTAAGGCAACTTGATGATCCTGTCTACGAATTTTAGCCCATACTGGTTGCGGAACTACGTTGCCAAATAACATATCGATGTCTGCTAAGTTCATTATACAAGCCTCAACTGTCTGTGTTAATTCCTTATAGTATCCAGCAGGATTCTTACATGGATCTGGCAAGGCCTGCTTCACTGCTAGCACTTCAGCTCGCTTCCACGGAATGTGTATCCACACCCTTTGGAATTGGGCTGGAGCGGCTACAATACCATTATTATGATCAGCTTGCACAGCTTCGCGCCAAATTGGAGGAACCTCCCTCATTGGATATTGGCGACTTAATTTCGTCTTGCTTTTCTCTAAATCTCTCGGTGAACGAAGTGATGGATCATTCCTATAACTTAAAATCAGTTCCATCGCTTCTTCTATATTATCACCCACTATCATTCCAGCAGCAAAGTCTTTCTGAACCTTGATTAAATCTTCTAAATTAGATTCAACATCGTCTTCTTCTATTTCTTCACGTAACAACGAGCACATCTCATCAAAGACATACCGTTGCGTTGGTTCTTTCCACTGCATAAACGTATCTAGCACATCTCTCGTACTATATCTCCTACTCTTTGAAATCCATCTGAGAGCCGTGGAATCTAGAATTCCCCGTTCCTCAGTACTTGGAAGCTGACTACGTCTCTGAACAGAGTCAGAAGTAGGAGTCTTGATTAAAGTTTTATAGAAAGGAGACAGCATATTAGACACAGAATCAGTGATTCTCCGACGAACAGAAAGTGGAGTCAACACACTCGCAGATGCAGAGAACACAGTAGAGGTAGGAACAGATAACGGAACAGTAGAAGTATCAAGGAAGATAGTTTGTGGAACAGTAGGTGTAAGCGAGACAGATACAGGTATAGAAGCTGGCAATCCAGGAGGAGGAGGAGGAGCCGTAGGAACATTTACATTGACCATAGGATGTACAGGAGCTTGATTCTGAGGTACAGGAACAGGAACACCAGGTTGTCCAGCAACCGGCAATTGTACATTCGGTAAAGGTGGAGCCGTAGCACCTTGTGCATACGGTGGAGGTGACCGTAACAAATAAGATAGCAGAGGATCGTTTTCAGAGTCCTCTAGTATCTTAGCTGTTTTCGATGGCAAGGCTGGATAGCACTTGTCGATCGCTAAATTGTGCTCTCTAATGGCCACTTCTATGGCTTTCTCACACTCGTTAGCTTGCAACTGCTTAGTTGCTTGTTCCAGAGTTAACTCTTCTTGCTCTTTTTGTTCTTTCTTTAACCTTTTCATTTCTCTCTGTTTGGATTCTTTTCACCAGTAACGGAAAGAATCAAACATTACCGGCCGGGCTTTCTTCCTAAATAATTTCGCTTCTAAATTGTCGAGAATTTCGGGTTCAAAACTACCATGCAGTGGCCAACTAAGGACACCATCCTTCTTAGTGTAACGGACCCACACCTCATTATAAGATATAGGACCCACACCAAATTTACAATACAAGTCATATAGGGGAGTCCCAATCGGAGGAACCAGACATGAGTCCTCCAATTGTGAGTCACTGTTGCAACTAAAACAGGACAACATGCAGTTTTTCCGACTCACCATTTTCAGTCTGGAACACAAAACAAACAAAACACAAAACAGATATGTGCACTCGAACCAAGAACTTAGGCCTACCAAAACGAACTGATGTATCGATACCCAAACTAAACCAAATAGATTATCGTAACTAGAACAACTAGTGATAATCTTACGAAACCAAACCAAACCAAGAACCGATCAAGGATTTTAGCAACCCTCACAAAGTAACCAGCTAGCTATCACTAAATACTTAACTGAGGCACTGAAGACGTCACCAAGGAGATACCCGTCACGTTTCGCTGTACTAAGGACTGCACCTCGGGTCCAAGACAGGGCGACGGTCAAGTTAACGGCCCACTGCAGCCGTCCTGAACGGGAAACCCTCGTGGAAGAGAACGTCGGGCCACTTTTGCGATATGCCGGGATCGATGAAGTGGGGCGCCTCCCTCAGGAATCTTCACACGAAGCTTCTCGAACTCTTCAGGCTTTTGGACCGGTACCGAATGACGTCGCCCCACGTTGGGCGCCAATTGGAGTTCTGGACTTTTTGGTTCCGTCCAGAGGTGTCAGGGAAAAACACCCAAAGACCCCGGAGTTCCACCTGCCTTGGTGCACAAATGAACAGAAACACGGGCTTCTCGAAGGTGGCGTCAAAGACCAAAGGTTTATTACTGCAGGGACACAGAAGTCACAGAAACTACGCATGGGCAGTAACTAGGAGCCTGTTCGATTTGTACATAGAGGGTTGCTCCTTATATACTAAAATTTGAGCTTGAGGCGAATTCTTTACATGTTAGTACATTCCCAAACCTTTGTGTCATGAACAATAAATATTTGGTGTACACAGGAATCGTCGACAATATCTGATGTCAAAACATTACGAACGAGGGGTTCCCACTTTTCCATCATAATCTCATGTCAACTTTTCATTCAAGACCCGGACCGCCTCATCGTAAATTTCGTTACCTCCCCCTAATAAAGGCCCAGAAGGAAAGGAGCAGAGCCAGATGCAGAAGATAGAAAAGCAGGATAAGGGATGTTTGTGGGTTGTAAATGGGCAAGGCTACCGGCTTCGGCCGCCTAATCGTGATCAGGACAATGGACACGAAGACCAGTTTAGCAGGTCTGGCCTCTGGCAGAGAAGGCAGCCTTTGTCGAGTCATGCAGCTACAGCGTGATCTGGTTTAAGGTGCACGTGTCATGACAGAGGTGAATCTCCGGCTAAGGCTACGTGTCCTTAATCGAAATGAAGTGATCAGAGGTTATTGCGTATGTGAGGGCAAGAAACACAAAATGGCGGCCATGATCTAAGATGGATGCCGTGGGTAGATCAGAAATGTGTTTATAAAAGGAGTGCTCTTGCTCGTAGCGTAGCGAAAACACCAGGATATACTAAATGGATCATTTGCGGTTCGCTGATACCAATATTATGTATTTCCGACAATATTGAAAACACGGGTTCAAATCGTCACGGAACCTCAGTAAGACGGACCAAACATCCAGGGATTAGCCGGCCACCATGGTTGGTAGCTGTTGAAATTTTGTGGATGTTGTCCACCCCTCCAGTTTCTGCGATTTCCACGCCCTCTAGGAGTGTTGTTTGTTGACCCGTTGATTGAAGAGTCTGAGTCACTAGATGCTCCCTCTGGGCTGGATGTTCCATATGTTGAGCCACCTTTTTTACCACCTCGATTGAATGTGGGTGCTGTGTAAGACTCGCTTGTGTAAGGGTATACTCTCTCAGTTGAAAATCTGGCTAGGTCTTTTTTGAATTTCTCTAATTTTGTAAAAAGAATTGAATCTTTGAAGTCTTTATTATTCTTATCACTATCGTCCTGTCCTTTCTTGAAAAGGCCGCTTTTTAGTGTGGTTTTGATCTGGCCCTCAAGTACTTGGATTTCAATGAGTATTTTGTCTGCTACTCTTTTTGCAGTTTTAATGATTAGGACCAGCCAGTCCCTTGTGCACCTCCAGGCAATCATCGACCAATCTTTTAGAAATTCCTTGTCATCAAGGAATAATCGTGGTGCGTTATTAACAATGAGGCCAGAGGGTGCACAGTTGTCACGGAGATATTGAGCCATGACAATTCCATGGACTGTGGTTCTTGAATGTGATTTCTTAAGGACTAGGACTTTTGCCCATCCATCATCATTAGTCGTTACTTGGACTGGGACGTTCTCTAAAAGGCTTGGGTTCTCGTCTAGAATGTTTTGAACCTCAGCATTCTCAAAAGCCAAGCCCCAGTTAGTGGCCATAGCTAACGTAATGGAGGAAAATCAGCAAAGACAAGAAAGTTCGAAAGAAGGGGGGCAATGAAAGGCAGCCTCTCAATGAATTCAATGATATAGAAGACCAACAATGATCAACTACTGTTTAAAAAGGGCCCACAGCCTTGGCTGTACTGTTCACATACACAACAACATTTTTGAAGAGGGCCCAAGGGCAAGTTTAACGACTACCCAGGTACATGCCCCAGTAACAATGTCTAAACACCCAGTGGTACCTGGTAGTCAAGGGAGTGAGTTTATCGTCTGGAATCACAATGTAAGTGCAGTACAAATAACACCCAAAGGAACACACCATGCACGTTTTTCAAATATAGAATTGGCCACGTTAGGGCTCAAGGACATTTGGAAAAATTCCCATCAGAAGCCATACTGTACTGCCCTCTTTTGCATCATTTGGGATCTCCTTGCCCAGGAGACAAAATAAAACGGCCGGTCAGGCGTTACCGTAGCCGAGATGGATATGTGAGAGGAGAGTATCACACGATTTAGTGGCGACTGAAAAAAGCAGTGTGAAGTGGAAAGGGTGAAAAGTGAGTGATTGTAAAATTAGGTGAACTGGGTAGAAAATGAAGGATTTATTAGTGTCTCCCAGTCCCTAAGGTTAAAAGACAAGTGCAAATGCGGTTTTAGAAATAATATCCGCACTCAGTAGGGGTCGACATGTTTCTGCATTAGGTGAAAAAGATTTTTCATGCATTCCTCAGGACCAGATATTTCAAGACTACTGCTTTTAGTGAAAAAGTAATTATTAAAAGATATCACCAGCAAAGGCCAGGTTGTGTGCTCAACCAAGTACTGTTATCGCACCGCATCAAAGCATAGGATCCACAGAGAAAAACAAAAACAAACAAAATGGGAGAACATGAGTATGTCATTTTCCCGCGGTTTTGTGAGATAGTATCAAGTTAAACCTGAGTTATACGGCACCGGATCCATACATCATGGGAAACAAATTCCATTACAAACACTCACCCATAAATGATGGTTGAGGAGCTTCACCCCACCTGGCTGCGGCTCAGGTATGAGGAGCACCGCTCTAAAATGAAAGGATTGAATAGAAAGAAAGAAAAGAGGCAATCATTGCTCAATTCATGGGATTATATATGGATTTTTGTATGTGAACATTCATTGTCTTTGCCGATCGTATAGACTTAGATCAGAAGTCTTTAAGTTACGTTTCAAAAAGTATGTAAAGATTGCCTGCCTGTAATCTGTTTGATGTTATACATCTTGTGTACCCATAGGTTAAGGCAAAGTCTACAGGGTTCGGTATAGGGAGACAAACGTCTTCATGATGCGATGGTAGTCTACCGCGCAATGTGATGACACATCGATTGATATTATTTGGCGTTTTTTTTAGACGTATTCAACACGATCAAGTCGTGCGCATTGCTTACCTATCCGTCGGTGTCTCCCGACAGTCATCCGAGCTGTCTGGGGGGCACCGGTTATGTGACTCGCGTTGTGTTTTATGCGATTGTTTCTGAGGACTGAGTCACATGACCAGCTACAATCACGTGATCACTCTGTATGCCGGGAGTTGTAGTTCCGGGTGCGGAGTGTTGTAGTTCTAATGAATGACTAGCGCTAGTCCCACCTAGTGTGAGATGTGATGTATAAAATGTATTAAGTATATACTACAAAGACACCAACAAATACCCGTGGGAAACGTTACTTGTTCCGCACAGTGATCAGTTTTTGATATGTATCGTAAGGACTGAGAGGTGCGTTGGTTTTTATCGGGACATCCATGGTATAGGCTCATTGAGTCCCGCCTTGTCGCTGTTCAATCTGTATACCCATTTCTGTTCAATTTTGAACAGAAAACGGCTGGCGTCTGGACAGGATTCTGGAATCGGTGGTTGTTCTAAAACCGTCCAATGGAAATCATTGGGGCTGTGTCCCTTTTCTAGGAAGTGTGCGGTTAGGCGAGTTGCTTGTTTACGGCACCGCACTGTGCTTTTATGCTCTTGGATTCTCGTCCTGACCTTCCTAGTTGTCATGCCATTGTATCGAAGTTTGCACGGGCAGGTTATTAGATAAATCAGGTTGCTGCTATTGCAATTGGTGAACTTTGTCTGAGTCCAAGGTCTATTAGACCCTATGTCTACACTCGTAGATTTGCAAGTTTGGGGACATACGGAGCATGCCCCACAGGGGTGATGGCCTTGAACCGGTGGCAAGTCCCAAAGTGTGTCCACCCCTCTGGGTTCCTTGTTACGTGGGCGAGTATGGACTAGCTGGTCCTTAAGGTTTTGTCCTCTTTTGTAGGCAAAAAGAGGTAAGGGGATATCATCACCTCCAGTTTTTAAGATCGACCAATGTTTTTTCACAATCTTTTGGACTTGGTTGGATCTGGTATTAAAGGTATTGACAAAAGTGATACGGTTGGTTTTTTCTTTAGGTAGATGTATCTCGAGCAGAGAATCCCTGTTGTTGTTTGATGCCCTCTTTTTGGATAGGCGAATGATTTTCTTTTGATAGTTTTTTACACTCAGTTGTTGTTCCAAATTTTGCGAATGACTCTTGAAGGCTTCTTTGTTGGAGCAGTTCCTTTGCACTCTCAGAAACTGGCCAAATGGTAAGTTGTCTCTTAAGGCACGAGGGTGACAGCTATCATATCTTAAGAGGGCATTTCGAGCCATAGGCTTGCGGTAGAGTTCAGACTCCAGGCCATTGGGAGTTGCATTGATTCTCAAGTCCAGGAAAGCCAGCGTTGTTCGACTGAATTCAATAGTGAATCTCAAGTATGTGTTCCTAGTGTTTAGCCATGCATGGAAGGAAATTAGATCTTCTTCTGTCCCCCGCCATACCACCAGAATATCATCTATACATCGCTTCCACACATGTAGCGACAATAGATAGGGGTTGGCAGGTGTGAGGACCTCCTGTTGTTCGAAGTTATGAACATACAGATTCGCTAGGCTCGGCGCGAAGACACTACCCATGCTAGTCCCAGATGTTTGTAGGTAGGTAGTGTCTTCGAAGCGAAAGTAGTTTTCTTTCATAGCGATTTCTGCAAGGGTCATGATGAATCGTGTTGGCGTAATGGACTGATGGTCACTTTGATCTAGTAGACTCCCCACAACTTCCAGTGTTTCGGTTTGCAGAATTGAAGTGTAAAGTGACTCGACATCAAACGATACAAGTATGTCAGTGTTGGTGTTGAATTGTATGTTTGGAAGGAGTCTTAGAACGTCCTTCGTGTCCTGAAGGTACGTAGGCATAGCTTTGACCATAGGATTTAAAAAGTGGTCAACAAAGGTCGACAGTGGCTCTAATATTGACCCAATCCCCGAGATGATGGGCCTCCCTGGTGGAGGTCTCTGTGGTTCGTGAACCTTCGGTAGGCAATAGAAATAAGGTATGGTAGGATGGCTTGTGAGGAGATATTGTCCTTCTTGTGGCGTGATCCAGCCCTCAGTGGTCGCTTCTTCCACTAAGTTACCTATTTTTACTTTTAGTCTTTCAGTTGGATCTTCAGTTAGGGGAAGGTAAGATCTGCGATCGCTCAATTGTCTCAGACATTCGTTTCTGTATGTCTCAGTGTCCAGAATCACAATAGCCCCGCCCTTATCGGCTGGCTTAATGATTATGTGTTCATTGGATGCTGATGAGCGCAAAGCCGATTGTTCATCTCTTGAAAGATTCATGAAGGGTCTGTTTTCGGTTTGGTAGAGATGCTTTATATCGTTCTCTACTGCTATTTCAAAGGTTAAGACCTTTGGGGGTAATCCGACACTTGGTGAGTTGAATGTGGATGGCTTTTTTAGACCAGTGTTCTTGTCCGCCGTAGGTGATTCCATATTTACTGGTTTCAGGAAAAAATAATGTAGTCTTATTTTTCTGAATAGTTTGGCTAATTCCACCTGTGCTACGAAAGGATCCCCTTTCTGGGTGGCCACAAAACCAAGGCCTTTGTTCAAGAGGCGTTCCTCATTAGGAGATAGAGTGTACTAGCTGAGGTTCATTACGAGATCGTCGGATTGCTCGTCCCTGCGGTTTCTTGTGGGACTTTCTTCCCGCTGCGAAGATCCATCGTGGATTGCGGCGTGGTGTTCCAATGGACTTGAGGTGTTGTTCCTTGTCTCCTTCTGCCCCTGCCTCGTCTCGGGCCAAACCCTAAAAAAGGAAAAGCTCTGGGACCTTGTTGCATTTGGGGGGGACCAAAGGGACCCATTTGTGGGGGGTAAGACGGACCAAACATCCAGGGATTAGCCGGCCACCATGGTTGGTAGCTGTTGAAATTTTGTGGATGTTGTCCACCCCTCCAGTTTCTGCGATTTCCACGCCCTCTAGGAGTGTTGTTTGGTGACCCGTTGATTGAAGAGTCTGAGTCACTAGATGCTCCCTCTGGGCTGGATGTTCCATATGTTGAGCCACCTTTTTTACCACCTCGATTGAATGTGGGTGCTGTGTAAGACTCGCTTGTGTAAGGGTATACTCTCTCAGTTGAAAATCTGGCTAGGTCTTTTTTGAATTTCTCTAATGTTGTAAAAAGAATTGAATCTTTGAAGTCTTTATTATTCTTATCACTATCGTCCTGTCCTTTCTTGAAAAGGCCGCTTTTTAGTGTGGTTTTGATCTGGCCCTCAAGTACTTGGATTTCAATGAGTATTTTGTCTGCTACTCTATTTGCAGTTTTAATGATTAGGACCAGCCAGTCCCTTGTGCACCTCCAGGCAATCATCGACCAATCTTTTAGAAATTCCTTGTCATCAAGGAATAATCGTGGTGCGTTATTAACAATGAGGCCAGAGGGTGCACAGTTGTCACGGAGATATTGAGCCATGACAATTCCATGGACTGTGGTTCTTGAATGTGATTTCTTAAGGACTAGGACTTTTGCCCATCCATCATCATTAGTCGTTACTTGGACTGGGACGTTCTCTAAAAGGCTTGGGTTCTCGTCTAGAATGTTTTGAACCTCAGCATTCTCAAAAACCAAGCCCCAGTTAGTGGCCATAGCTAACGTAATGGAGGAAAATCAGCAAAGACAAGAAAGTTCGAAAGAAGGGGGGCAATGAAAGGCAGCCTCTCAATGAATTCAATGATATAGAAGACCAAGGATGATCAACTACTGTTTAAAAAGGGCCCACAGCCTTGGCTGTACTGTTCACATACACAACAAAATTTTTGAAGAGGGCCCAAGGGCAAGTTTAACGACTACCCAGGTACATGCCCCAGTAACAATGTCTAAACACCCAGTGGTACCTGGTAGTCAAGGGAGTGAGTTTATCGTCTGGAATCACAATGTAAGTGCAGTACAAATAACACCCAAAGGAACACACCATGCACGTTTTTCAAATATAGAATTGGCCACGTTAGGGCTCAAGGACATTTGGAAAAATTCCCATCAGAAGCCATACTGTACTGCCCTCTTTTGCATCATTTGGGATCTCCTTGCCCAGGAGACAAAAGAAAACGGCCGGTCAGGCGTTACCGTAGCCGAGATGGATATGTGAGAGGAGAGTATCACACGATTTAGTGGCGACTGAAAAAAGCAGTGTGAAGTGGAAAGGGTGAAAAGTGAGTGATTGTAAAATTAGGTGAACTGGGTAGAAAATGAAGGATTTATTAGTGTCTCCCAGTCCCTAAGGTTAAAAGACAAGTGCAAATGCGGTTTTAGAAATAATATCCGCACTCAGTAGGGGTCGACATGTTTCTGCATTAGGTGAAAAAGATTTTTCATACATTCCTCAGGACCAGATATTTCAAGACTACTGCTTTTAGTGAAAAAGTAATTATTAAAAGATATCACCAGCAAAGGCCAGGTTGTGTGCTCAACCAAGTACCTTTATCGCACCGCATCAAAGCATAGGATCCACAGAGAAAAACAAAAACAAACAAAATGGGAGAACATGAGTATGTCATTTTCCCGCGGTTTTGTGAGATAGTATCAAGTTAAACCTGAGTTATACGGCACCGGATCCATACATCATGGGAAACAAATTCCATTACAAACACTCACCCATAAATGATGGTTGAGGAGCTTCACCCCACCTGGCTGCGGCTCAGGTATGAGGAGCACCGCTCTAAAATGAAAGGATTGAATAGAAAGAAAGAAAAGAGGCAATCATTGCTCAATTCATGGGATTATATATGGATTTTTGTATGTGAACATTCATTGTCTTTGCCGATCGTATAGACTTAGATCAGAAGTCTTTAAGTTACGTTTCAAAAAGTATGTAAAGATTGCCTGCCTGTAATGTGTTTGATGTTATACATCTTGTGTACCCATAGGTTAAGGCAAAGTCTACAGGGTTCGGTGTAGGGAGACAAACGTCTTCATGATGCGATGGTAGTCTACCGCGCAATGTGATGACACATCGATTGATATTATTTGGCGTTTTTTTTAGACGTATTCAACACGATCAAGTCGTGCGCATTGCTTACCTATCCGTCGGTGTCTCCCGACAGTCATCCGAGCTGTCTGGGGGGCACCGGTTATGTGACTCGTGTTGCGTTTTATGCGATTGTTTCTGAGGACTGAGTCACATGACCAGCTACAATCACGTGATCACTCTGTATGCCGGGAGTTGTAGTTCCGGGTGCGGAGTGTTGTAGTTCTAATGAATGACTAGCGCTAGTCCCACCTAGTGTGAGATGTGATGTATAAAATGTATTAAGTATATACTACAAAGACACCAACAAATACCCGTGGGAAACGTTACTTGTTCCGCACAGTGATCAGTTTTTGATATGTATCGTAAGGACTGAGAGGTGCGTTGGTTTTTATCGGGACATCCATGGTATAGGCTCATTGAGTCCCGCCTTGTCGCTGTTCAATCTGTATACCCATTTCTGTTCAATTTTGAACAGAAAACGGCTGGCGTCTGGACAGGATTCTGGAATCGGTGGTTGTTCTAAAACCGTCCAATGGAAATCATTGGGGCTGTGTCCCTTTTCTAGGAAGTGTGCGGTTAGGCGAGTTGCTTGTTTACGGCACCGCACTGTGCTTTTATGCTCTTGGATTCTCGTCCTGACCTTCCTAGTTGTCATGCCAACGTATCGAAGTTTGCACGGGCAGGTTATTAGATAAATCAGGTTGCTGCTATTGCAATTGGTGAACTTTGTCTGAGTCCAAGGTCTATTAGTCCCTATGTCTACACTCGTAGATTTGCAAGTTTGGGCACATACGGAGCATGCCCCACAGGGGTGATGGCCCTGAACCGGTGGCAAGTCCCAAAGTGTGCCCACCTGTCTGGGTTCCTTGTTACGTGGGCGAGTATGGACTAGCTGGTCCTTAAGGTTTTGTCCTCTTTTGTAGGCAAAAAGAGGTAAGGGGATATCATCACCTCCAGTTTTTAAGATCGACCAATGTTTTTTCACAATCTTTTGGACTTGGTTGGATCTGGTATTAAAGGTATTGACAAAAGTGATACGGTTGGTTTTTTCTTTAGGTGGATGTATCTCGAGCAGAGAATCCCTGTTGTTGTTTGATGCCCTCTTTTTGGATAGGCGAATGATTTTCTTTGGGTAGTTTTTTACACTCAGTTGTTGTTCCAAATTTTGCGAATGACTCTTGAAGGCTTATTTGTTGGAGCAGTTCCTTTGCACTCTCAGAAACTGGCCAAATGGTAAGTTGTCTCTTAAGGCACGAGGGTGACAGCTATCATATCTAAGAGGGCATTTCGAGCCATAGGCTTGCGGTAGAGTTCAGACTCCAGGCCATTGGGAGTTGCATTGATTCTCAAGTCCAGGAAAGCCAGCGTTGTTCGACTGAATTCAATAGTGAATCTCAAGTATGTGTTCCTGGTGTTTAGCCATGCATGGAAGGAAATTAGATCTTCTTCTGTCCCCCGCCATACCACCAGAATATCATCTATATATTGCTTCCACACATGTAGCGACAATAGATAGGGGTTGGCAGGTGTGAGGACCTCCTGTTGTTCGAAGTTATGAACATACAGATTCGCTAGGCTCGGCGCGAAGACACTACCCATGCTAGTCCCAGATGTTTGTAGGTAGGTAGTGTCTTCGAAGCAAAAGTAGTTTTCTTTCATAGCGATTTCTGCAAGGGTCATGATGAATCGTGTTGGCGTAATGGACTGATGGTCACTTTGATCTAGTAGACTCCCCACAACTTCCAGTGTTTCGGTTTGCGGAATTGAAGTGTAAAGTGACTCGACATCAAACGATACAAGTATGTCAGTGTTGGTGTTGAATTGTATGTTTGGAAGGAGTCTTAGAACGTCCTTCGTGTCCCACGGGTATTTGTTGGTGTCGTTGTAGTATATACTTAATACATTTTATACATCACATCTCACACTAGGTGGGACTAGCGCTAGTCATTCATTAGAACTACAACACTCCGCACCCGGAACTACAACTCCCGGCATACAGAGTGATCACGTGATTGTAGCTGGTCATGTGACTCAGTCCTCAGAAACAATCGCATAAAACACAACGCGAGTCACATAACCGGTGCCCCCCCAGACAGCTCGGATGATGTCGGGAGACACCGACGGATAGGTAAGCAATGCGCACGACTTGATCATGTTGAATACGTCTGAAAAAAAACGCCAAATAATATCAATCGATGTGTCATCACATTGCGCGGTAGACTACCATCGCATCATGAAGATGTTTGTCTCCCTATACCGAACCCTGTAGACTTTGCCTTAACCTATGGGTACACAAGATGTATAACATCAAACACATTACAGGCAGGCAATCTTTACATACTTTTTGAAACGTAACTTAAAGACTTCTGATCTAAGTCTATACGATCGGCAAAGACAATGAATGTTCACTTACAAAAATCCATATATATTCCCATGGATTGAGCAATGATTGCCTCTTTTCTTTCTTTCTATTCAATCCTTTCATTTTAGAGCGGTGCTCCTCATACCTGAGCCGCAGCCAGGTGGGGTGAAGCTCCTCAACCATCATTTATGGGTGAGTGTTTGTAATGGAATTTGTTTCCCATGATGTATGGATCCGGTGCCGTATAACTCAGGTTTAACTTGATACTATCTCACAAAACCGCGGGAAAATGACATACTCATGTTCTCCCATTTTGTTTGTTTTTGTTTTTCTCTGTGGATCCTATGCTTTGATGCGGTGCGATAACAGTACTTGGTTGAGCACACAACCTGGCCTTTGCAGGTGATATCTTTTAATAATTACTTTTTCACTAAAAGCAGTAGTCTTGAAATATCTGGTCCTGAGGAATGCATGAAAAATCTTTTTCACCTAATGCAGAAACATGTCGACCCCTACTGAGTGCGGATATTATTTCTAAAACCGCATTTGCACTTGTCTTTTAACCTTAGGGACTGGGAGACACTAATAAATCCTTCATTTTCTACCCAGTTCACCTAATTTTACAATCACTCACTTTTCACCCTTTCCACTTCACACTGCTTTTTTCAGTCGCCACTAAATCGTGTGATACTCTCCTCTCACATATCCATCTCGGCTACGGTAACGCCTGACCGGCCATTTTGTTTTGTCTCCTGGGCAAGGAGATCCCAAATGATGCAAAAGAGGGCAGTACAGTATGGCTTCTGATGGGAATTTTTCCAAATGTCCTTGAGCCCTAACGTGGCCAATTCTATATTTGAAAAACGTGCATGGTGTGTTCCTTTGGGTGTTATTTGTACTGCACTTACATTGTGATTCCAGACGATAAACTCACTCCCTTGACTACCAGGTACCAGTGGGTGTTTAGACATTGTTACTGGGGCATGTACCTGGGTAGTCGTTAAACTTGCCCTTGGGCCCTCTTCAAAAATTTTGTTGTGTATGTGAACAGTACAGCCAAGGCTTTGGGCCCTTTTTAAACAGTAGTTGATCATCGTTGGTCTTCTATATCATTGAATTCATTGAGAGGCTGCCTTTCATTGCCCCCCTTCTTTCGAACTTTCTTGTCTTTGCTGATTTTCCTCCATTACGTTAGCTATGGCCACTAACTGGGGCTTGGCTTTCGAGAATGCTGAGGTTCAAAACATTCTAGACGAGAACCCAAGCCTTTTAGAGAACGTCCCAGTCCAAGTAACGACTAATGATGATGGATGGGCAAAAGTCCTAGTCCTTAAGAAATCACATTCAAGAACCACAGTCCATGGAATTGTCATGGCTCAATATCTCTGTGACAACTGTGCACCCTCTGGCCTCATTGTTAATAACGCACCACGATTATTCCTTGATGACAAGGAATTTCTAAAAGATTGGTCGATGATTGCCTGGAGGTGCACAAGGGACTGGCTGGTCCTAATCATTAAAACTGCAAAAAGAGTAGCAGACAAAATACTCATTGAAATCCAAGTACTTGAGGGCCAGATCAAAACCACACTAAAAAGCGGCCTTTTCAAGAAAGGACAGGATGATAGTGATAAGAATAAAAAGACTTCAAAGATTCAATTCTTTTTACAAAATTAGAGAAATTCAAAAAAGACCTAGCCAGATTTTCAACTGAGAGAGTATACCCTTACACAAGCGAGTCTTACACAGCACCCACATTCAATCGAGGTGGTAAAAAAGGTGGCTCAACATATGGAACATCCAGCCCAGAAGGAGCATCTAGTGACTCAGACTCTTCAATCAACGGGTCAACAAACAACACTCCTAGAGGGCGTGGAAATCGCAGAAACTGGAGGGGTGGACAACATCAACAAATTTCAACAGCTACCAACCATGGTGGCCGGCTAATCCCTGGATGTTTGGTCCGTCTTACCCCCCACAAATGGGTCCCTATTGGAGTTCTGGACTTTTTGGTTCCGTCCAGAGGTGTCAGGGAAAAACACCCGAAGACCCCGGAGTTCCACCTGCCTTGGTGCACAAATAAACAGAAACACGGGCTTCTCGATGGTGGCGTCAAAGACCAAAGGTTTATTACTGCAGGGACACAGAAGTCACAGAAACTACGCATGGGCAGTATCTAGGAGCCTGTTCGATTTGTACATAGAGGGTTGCTCCTTATATACTAAAATTTGAGCTTGAGGCGAATTCTTTACATGTTAGTACATTCCCAAACCTTTGTGTCCTAAACAATAAATATTTGGCGTTACACAGGAACCGTCGATGATATCTGATGCCAAACATTACGAAGAGGGGTTCCCACTAGTTCATCACAATCCCTTGTCAATATTGCATTCAAGAGCCGGACCGCCTCATCGTAAATTTCGTTGCCTCCCCCTAATAAAGATTCAGAAAGAAAGGAACGGAGCCAGGTGTGGAAGATAGAAAAGTGGGATAAGGGATGTTTGTGGGTTGTAAATGGGCAAGGCTACCGACTTCGGCCGCCTAATCATGATCGGGACAATGGACACGAGAACCAGTTCGGTAGGGCTGGCCTCGGGCAGAGGAGGCAGCCTTTGTCGAGTCATGCAGCTACAGCGTGTTCTGTTCCAAGGTGTACGTGTCACTAAAGAGGTGAATCGCCGGCTAAGCCTACGTGTCCTTAATTGAAATGAAGTGATCAGAGGTTATTGCGTATGTGAGGGCAAGAAATACAAAATGGCTGCCATGATCTAAGATGGATGCCATGGGTAGATCAGAAATGTGTTTGTAACAGGAGTACTCTTGCTCGTAGCATAGCGAAAACACCAGGATATGCTAAATGGATCATTTGCGGTTCGCTGATACCAATATTACGTATTTCCGACAATATTGAAAACACGGGTTCAAATCGTCACGGAACCTCAGACCCTCCTTTTGCCCTTACATAGGCAATTTCTCAGTCTATGTCAGAGTCTAATTCTATGCTCATCAGGTCAGTGACATGCTGTTGTATCATCATCCTTTCTCGCGCCTTTTCTCCAAATGCAGGTGGTTTTCTAAAACAGGTTGCAGCACAAAGACTACACAGAGCAGGACCACACTGGATAATCAGGCAGCATGAGAATAGGAATACTAAGATGACACCAATGACCATCAGAACCTTCCATCCCCACGCTGATATCAGAGTCCAAAACCACTCCATGAAGGACCAGTTTCCCTTGTCTATATGAATAGAGTCGGAAATCTTGTGTCGCTTCGAGATCGCCTCATAGACTGTTGGAGCATTATTAGGAATAAAGACACAGCAGCTCGATTGGATCATTCTGCATACCCCGCCTCGATCTGCAAGTATTACGTCTAGAACCATACGGTTCTGCAACGTCATGAGTCTATCCGCCTGAAGCTCAGCTGTCAAATTGCTAAGGGCACCAGCAGTTTCGGTGATAGTAGATTCAACTACCCGCGTTAGCTGATGTATGTTTCTACTATTGGCCATAGGCCCCCAGAATGGAAGGAAGCCTTTGAAGAAGTCTCCAGCTTCCTGACCAGCGGTATCTTCCTTGCTGAAGACACCTCTTGCTACTCTGGTCTTGTGATAATCGGATGAAGCAGTGTATGTTGGAGGCAACAATCGAGCAATATAACATGAACCTGAAAAGTCAGCAGGCAACCATGTATAAGCTCTGTCTCGACAAATGAAGTAGGTACCCCTAGCAGTAAGAAAAGCAGGGGAAGAGTTCGACGGAAACACGTAAGTCTCTACGCACTCACTCCTCCCTAGCTGAGCTCTCGGATTTCTCCCATTACCTTGCAAACAGACCTGACCTCGGTGAGGTACGACCCAGATTGGAGTTGAGCTTTTACGCTTGCTTTCTCCCAAACTAAGGCGATACTCTGAAGAATTCCAACTTAAATATACTCGCAATTCGTCTCTAGGGTAAGATGGAGTATTATTGACGTCCTTGATCATGTCAATAATTCCCTGGACTAAAGCTTTGTTGGCAGAGTTATATTTAGTGGAGCGTGGTGGACGTGGAGGATAGGTTTCAAGGGCATAAGCAGAGATGGTTTGAAGGGCCTGAAATGATCCATTGTAGCTAAAAGGCAAAACCAGATAGGGAATACCTTTATCCATAGTGTGGGGTATCAAGCCACACACCCAGCAGTCTGTAGTGTTAACTACCAGTTGGTGTTGGTGCAAGAGCTGTACAAAAGTGTTATTAATGAATTCTGAGCGTCGAGCTTGCTCATGTTCAAGAAACGAGTGAAAAGAGTGTATAGAAGAAACAGTAGAAGTAGCAGGATCAAGGGGAGGTACTGTGGTTACTGGCATAAAAATCAAACCCATACCAAAGACGATTCCACCCACCAACGTTATCAAAACAATCAAAAATGTAATGGCACATTGTATCAAAAAGCATTTGCTGTGAAGAATTCTGTAAAGTCTGTTTCTGCGAACATAAATCACATTTTCTCGTTGCAGCGCAGGAAGCTCCATCTTCTACAATCCGCTCGCGACCACTGATGATGTGTACGTAGATGAAAATGCCTCTATCAGCCCTGGGAGTTCCCAGAACCAACAGAAAGATCGACCTTGTGTCAGACCCCTGCAGATTCGACTAGGCACACAGCCACGACCCTACGGCTACCCAGACGGCAAGGCAATTTTAAAAACAATAAAACAATAGCAAACTTCCTGGCTGAAGGCAAAAGTTCAAAATTTCAAAATATCACAATAGGCAGTTGCCTGCTTTATTTGTCCATATTACGAGGTCGTAGGTTATATCTTTGCTTTGCAGGAACTGTTTGATCGGCAAATAACGTATCACTAGTAGCTGTTGCAGTGTTCAGGTTCGCAGATGACAGAGTTTTTTCTGGTGCAGAGGACAAATGTTCAGAGTTCAAAGGAGTCTTTTCAGGAGGAGAGTCAGAGTTCGGAGTGTCGGTAAACAATTCGGCATCGCTGAAAGGGATGAACTTTGGCGTTTTTTCAAATTCGGAGGCACCAATTCCCTTCTTCACCCAGTCGTCGTAAGGAAGTGGCAAAGGTACACGTTTGACATGGGACGCATGTACCCAGTGCTTGCGACCAGCTACACGAACAGCGGTTCTTGTCGCAAGCAGAACTTGGAATGGGCCGACGAATCTTGGCTGAAGGTTCTTCGTCCTCGCGAAGTTTCTGATCACAACCTGATCGCCGGGTTTCAGCTGATGCCCTGGACTCTCCGGAGGCTTTGGCAATGCATCGAAAACCTGTTGGTGAATAAGACTCAATTTAGCAGTCAAGTCGTAAAGGTAATCGATCAACATAGGATATTCCAGAGAACAAAACTCTTTCGGCCTAGGCACTCCCCACACATTTGCCGGACGGCCAAAAACAATTTCATAGGGACTAAGCCCTACTCTAGAATGTACAGTTGCTCTTGTTGATAACAAAGCCAAGGGTAGTGCGTCTGGCCAGGATAAACCCGTGGATGCCTGTATTTTAGCTAGTTTTAGTTTGAGGGTGCCATTGTAACCCTCAACTAAACCAGCAGACTGGGGATGGTTTGCACTGTGGAACTTCTGTTTGATGCCCAAACCGGCACACACACTCTGCATAACTTTCCCTATAAACTCACTTCCGTTATCTGACCATACAATCTGTGGCATTCCGAACCTAGGGAAATATTCTTTGAGAAGAATTTTAGCAGTTGATAGGGCAGTATTGTCCTTTAGTGGATATGCTTCGATCCATCTGGAAAAAGCACAGACTACCACCAGGACGTATTTCAAATTATTACATCGATCCATGTGAATGAAGTCTAACTGAATCACTTCAAAGGGGCAGGAAGGAGGAGCGAAGTGACCAGCAGGAGTTGGAGTTCCCTTGCCAGGATTATGCATCAGGCATACCATACAATTTTTCACCACTCTCTCTGCACATTTACTGATCCCATCATTCTTCCAGACTGGAGCCAACATCTTACAGATTCCTTTAGAACTTATATGCGCTACTCCATGCGCCATCGTCACCACTGCAAGTACATACGCATCAGGCAACATCCAGCGCTGTTGTTCCGACAAGTCAATCCAACACCCACTCGAATCCAACTTGCCCGTACTTTCTCTCCATACACGTTTTTCCTCCTCAGTTGCCTCTTTCTGAATCTCTTTCACACTTTCCACTGTATCCTCACACATCCCAGACTCGGCAATCCGTCTTGCGGACGTAGCAACATACATTCTACTCATCATATCTCTAGCTGTCTGTTTAGCAGTTTCATCAGCAAAAGCATTCCCACGACCAACATCATCCGTGATTGCTTTATGAGCACTGCATTTCACAATTGCAACTTCAGTCGGCAAGGTTAGAGATTCCATCAAGTCGTTAACTAATTGACCATGTTAAATCTTAGTCCCATGGGACGTAATGAAACCTCTTTCTTTCCACAAACGGCCAAAACTATGGGCCACGCCAAATGCATACTGACTATCTGTGAACACATTCACTCTCTTTCCCTTAGCTAAAACACACGCTCTTGTTAGAGCTATTAATTCTGCAGCTTGGGCAGAATTCTGACTCACTCTTGCAGTCTCCACAATCGTCTTCAAAGTTGTCACTGCGTAGGCAGCAGTCACATCACCATTCTCCAATTTAAAACATGACCCATCCACATACAGCGTGCCATCTGGATCTGACAATGGAGTGTCTTTTAAATCAATTCGTCCTTTTGTCTCTTCCTCCGTTCTAAAACAGCAATCATGGGGCTCGGAATCACTCGACTCTTGATTAGCCGGCAACAGCGTTGCTGGATTCAATACATTACATCTTTTGATCTGAATATGACTCGCTAATAATGTCAGCTCATAACCAGATAATCTTGCACTGGTAAGGTGTTGTGTCTTGGTTCGATTCATGAGTGTATCCACAGCATGAGGAACCATAACCACTAGCATGTTGTTCATCACCAAACCAGCAGATTGCCGAATGGAAGCCGCAGCTGCCGCTGTAGCTCTCAAACAACTAGGTAACGCTCTAGCTACCGGATCTAATGTTGATGAAAAATACGCACAAGGACGTTGTTTATCACCAAATGTCTGTGTCAGAACACTCAACGCGCAACCTTCTCTCTCGTGAACGTAGAGCGTGAATGGCTTACTGTAATCAGGTGTACCCAATACAGGAGCTGAACACAATGCTTTTCGTAACTCAGAAAAACTCTCTTGACATTCATCAGACCATGGCACCGGACTCGGAACATTTTTCCCAGTCAAAGCTACCAACGGTTTTGCTAAAAGAGAAAAATTTGGGATCCACTGCCTACAGTAAGAGGTAATACCTAAAAAGGCACGTACTTCTCTCTGCGTGCGGGGAACACTCATCTGCGTAATTGCTTTTATTCTCTCTGGGGTCAACTTCCTTCCCTCCTTTGACAAGAGATGACCTAGGTAGGTCACTTCTTGGCAGCAGTATTGCATTTTCGAAGGTGATACCTTGTGATTCAAATTGGACAAATGATGCAATAACGAAATTGTAGCTGCTTTGCAAGTTTCCTTGTCATCGGCAGCCACTAAAAGATCGTCTACATACTGCACTAAAGCAGAGCCTGGAGGAAGGACAAAGGAATCTAACTGACTTTTTAATGCCTGACTGTAAATGGATGGGCTCTCACAATAGCCTTGTGGAGCGCGTTTAAACCTGAAACTTCGACCTCCTAGACAGAAGCCGAAAATATCTCTGCTTTCCTCGGCTATCGGAATGCTGAAAAAGGCATTCTTCAAGTCGATGACTGAAAACCATGTGGCTGTAGCAGGAATCAATGTTAACAAGGCAGTAATGTCTGGAACTACAGGAAACTGCGGAATCACAATCTCATTAACTTCTCTGAGGTCAATGACAAACCTATACACTGGAGGCTTTGTAGGATCAGTTCGTTTCAAAATCGGTAATACAGGACTGTTACAAACATTCCCTCTAGTTTCTTCAACCACACCTTTTTTAATCAAATCTTGTACAATCAATAAAAGTGCACGTTCACCTTCACTAGATATTTTGTATTGAGGAATTCTTGGAAATTTTACATTTGCTTTCAAAGTGACTACGTATGGTGGTATTTCCAAAAGGCCTACATTGTTAGGACCAGTCGCCCAAAGAGTATCAGGGAGTGAACGCAGCTCTGGCGGGAGTGCATCCATTGACAAGTACATCGGAGAGGTGATTCTTTTGCCCAATGTAAGCTGTACTCCTTCCGGAGAACAGTACAATGTCGCATAGGCGTTTTAACAAGTCTAAACCAAGCAGATTTTCATTACAACCTGTCGTCAAAATCAGGGGTGCTTTCAATTGACACGGTCCAACAGAAATAGACAAAGGACCAGATATGGGGTTGTAAACAGGGGCGCCTGAAAAACCTACAGAAACATTTGTTGAGCCGGACAAAGGTGCGCCAGGGAGTTTTGCATGAATGATAGAACTTTTTGCGGCACCAGTATCCAACAGAAACGGTTCGACTACACCTGATGTTGCTACTGCGACATAAGGCCCACTCTGATCCACTGGAACTGATACTACTCCCTCTCTCTGTCCATGGCTGTCCTAGTACCCATGTTGCTGAAATCCCTCATCCACTTCACAATAGTCTTCGACAAGATACTGTTGAGATCTATTTTGTTGGGCAGACTGTCCATTTCGTTGATCAAAGTGATTGGAAGGGCGATCATTCGTCTGTGGAGGCATAGCACCTCGCCCTCGACCTCTAGAATTTTGCACAAAACCACCACGACCTCTTTGAGCTGCTGCTGCGTTATTTTGCGCTAAGACTGGACACTCATTTTTGTAGTGACCTTCTTTCTTACAATACCACACTGATTCCACTGATATTGAGGCCTAGGTGAACTATAATCTGTTCTTTGATACGAGCCCTGTTGTGTATTAGTCTGACTCGTACGAGGCGGATACGCCTGTTGCAAGAGAACTTTAGTCTTTAAGTCTTTCGTTTTCTTATCTGATTTTTCTTTCTCCTCTTTATCCCTATTTTCATAATACTGTGCAGTTGCAAGTATTTGCGCAGTTGTAGAAACAGCCCACGCACTCTCTGAATCTTTTAATTTGTTGCATAGCTCAGGTAACAAATTATGTACGAATTTATCGACAAACAGTCTCTGTCCTCCTTCTGTGCTCATATCCTGACCACTATGATCTACAAAAGTCTCTTCGAACCTCGTGAAAAAGTCGGAGACACTTTCGTCTTTCTTTTGCCTGCATGCGGACAACTTGTCCCAAATAACACGCAATGCGGGCATCAGAGTCTTCATTAAATCGATTATTCTACCTGGAAGATTAGCAATTAGGGGTTCGGGTTTGGAACCACCTATTTGCTGACCATCCGCTGCAATGATAGCTGCCCAATCACCACCTAGGGCAACTGGATGATTCTCTTTACGAATTTTAGCCCAAATTGGTTGCGGAACTACATTACCAAATAACATATCAATGTCCGCCAGATTCATTACACATGCCTCAACTGTCTGTGTTAATTCTTTATAGTATCCGGCAGGATTCTTACGCGGGTCTGGCAAGGCCTGCTTCACTGCTAGCACTTCGGCTCGTTTCCATGGAATGTGTATCCACACTCTTTGGAATTGGGCCGGAGCGGCAAGAATAACATTCGCCAAATCAGCTTGCACAGCATCACGCCAAATTGGAGGAACCTCCCTCATTGGATATTGGCGATTTAGCTTCATACTACCTTTCTCTAAGTCTCTTGGTGAACGAAGTGATGGGTCATTTCTATAACTTAAAATCAGTTCCATCGCTTCTTTTATATTTTGACCTACTATCATTCCCGCAGCAAACTCTTTCTGCACCTTAATTAAGTCTTCTAAATTCGATTCAACATCATCTTCTTCTACCTCCTCACGTAACAGCGAGCACATCTCGTCAAAGACATACCGTTGCGTTGGTTCATTCCATTGCATAAATGTATCTAGTACATCTCTCGTGCTATATCTCCTACTCTTCGAAATCCATCTGAGAGCCGTGGAATCTAAAATTCCCCGTTCCTCAGTACTCGGAAGCTGACTACGTCTTTGAACAGAGTCAGAAGAAGGAGTCTTGATTAAAGTTTTATAGAGGGGAGACAGAATGCTAGAAACAGAATCAGTGATTCTTCGACGAACAGAAAGTGGAGTCAACACACTAGCAGACGCAGAGAACACAGTAGAAGTAGGAACAGATAGCGGAACAGTAGGAGTATCGAGGAAGATAGTTTGTGGAACAGTAGGTGTAAGCGATACAGATACAGGTATAGAAGTCGGCAATCCAGGAAGAGGAGGTGCCGTAGGAACATTCACATTGACCACAGGAGGTACAGGAGCTTGATTCTGAGGAGCAGGAGCAGGAATACCAGGTTGTCCAGCAACCGGCAATTGAACATTTGGTACAGGTGGAGCCGTAGCACCTTGTGCATACGGTGGAGGTGACCTTAACAGATAAGACAACAGAGGATTGTTTTCGGGGTCCTCCAGTATCTTAGCTGTTTTCGATGGCAAGGCAGGATAGCACTTGTCAATCGCTAAATTATGCTCTCTAATGGCCACCTCTATGGCCTTCTCAGACTCGTTGACTTGCAGCTGCTTAGCCGCTTGTTCTAAAGTCAATTCTTCTTGCTCTTTCTGTTCTTTCTTTAACCTTTTAATTTCTCTCTGTTTAGATTCTTTTCGCCAGTAACGGAAAGAATCAAACATTGCCGGCCGGGCTTTCTTCCTAAACAATTTCGCTTCTAATTTATCGAGGATTTCGGGTTCAAAACTACCATGCAGTGGCCAACTAAGGACACCATCCTTTTTCGTATAGCGGACCCACACCTCATTATAAGATATAGGACCCACACCATGTTTACAGTACAGATCGTATAAGGGAGTCCCAATCGGAGGAACCAGACATGAGTCCTCCAATCGTGAATCACTGTTGCAACCAAAACACGACAACATACAATTTCTCCGACTTACCATTTTGCAATCCGGAACACAGAACAAACAAAACACGAAACAGATATGTGCACCTGAACCAAGAACTTAGGCCTACCAAAAGCGAACTGATGTATCGATACCCAAACTAAACCAAATAGATTATCGTAACCAGAACAACCAGAGATAATCTTACGAAACCAAACCAAACCAAGAACCAAAAAGGATTTTAACAACCCTCACGAAGTAACCAACTAGCAACCACTAAATACTTAACTGAGGCACTGAAGACGTCACCAAGGAGAAACCCGTCACGTTTCGCCGTACTAAGGACTGCACCTCGGGTCCAAGACAGGGCGACGGTCAAGGCAACGGCCCACTGCAGCCGTCCTGAACGGGAACCCTCGTGGAAGAGAACTTCGGGCCACTTTTGCGATATGCCGGGATCGATGAAGTGGGGCGCCTCCCTCAGGAATCTTCACACAAAGCTTCTCGAACTCTTCAGGCTTTTGGACCGGTACCGAATGACGTCGCCCGACGTTGAGCACCAATTGGAGTTCTGGACTTTTTGGTTCCGTCCAGAGGTGTCAGGGAACAACACCCGAAGACCCCGGAGTTCCACCTGCCTTGGTGCACAAATAAACAGAAACACGGGCTTCTCGATGGTGGCGTCAAAGACCAAAGGTTTATTACTGCAGGGACATAGAAGTCACAGAAACTACGCATGAGCAGTATCTAGGAGCCTGTTCGATTTGTACATAGAGGGTTGCTCCTTATATACTAAAATTTGAGCTTGAGGCGAATTCTTTATATGTTAGTACATTCCCAAACCTTTGTGTCCTAAACAATAAATATTTGGCGTTACACAGGAACCGTCGATAATATCTGATGCCAAACATTACGAAGAGGGGTTCCCACTAGTTCATCACAATCCCTTGTCAATATTGCATTCAAGAGCCGGACCGCCTCATCGTAAATTTCGTTGCCTCCCCCTAATAAAGATACAGAAAGAAAGGAACGGAGCCAGGTGTGGAAGATAGAAAAGTGGGATAAGGGATGTTTGTGGGTTGTAAATGGGCAAGGCTACCGACTTCGGCCGCCTAATCATGATCGGGACAATGGACACGAGAACCAGTTCGGTAGGGCTGGCCTCGGGCAGAGGAGGCAGCCTTTGTCGAGTCATGCAGCTACAGCGTGTTCTGTTCCAAGGTGTACGTGTCACTAAAGAGGTGAATCGCCGGCTAAGCCTACGTGTCCTTAATTGAAATGAAGTGATCAGAGGTTATTGCGTATGTGAGGGCAAGAAATACAAAATGGCTGCCATGATCTAAGATGGATGCCATGGGTAGACAGGAGTACTCTTGCTCGTAGCATAGCGAAAACACCAGGATATGCTAAATGGATCATTTGCGGTTCGCTGATACCAATATTACGTATTTCCGACAATATTGAAAACACGGGTTCAAATCGTCACGGAACCTCACTTTGGTCCCCCCCAAATGCAACAAGGTCCCGGAGCTTTTCCTTTTTTAGGGTTTGGCCCGAGACGAGGCAGGCGCAGAAGGAGACAAGGAACAACACCTCAAGTCCATTGGAACACCACGCCGCAATCCACGATGGATCTTCGCAGCGGGAAGAAAGTCCCACAAGAAACCGCAGGGACAAGCAATCCGACGATCTCATAATGAACCTCAGCTCGTACACTCTATCTCCTAATGAGGAACGCCTCTTGAACAAAGGCCTTGGTTTTGTGGCCACCCAGAAAGGGGATCCTTTCGTAGCACAGGTGGAATTAGCCAAACTATTCAGAAAAATAAGACTACATTATTTTTTCCTGAAACCAGTAAATATGGAATCATCTACGGCGGACAAGAACACTGGTCTAAAAAAGCCATCCACATTCAACCCACCAAGTGTCGGCTTACCCGCAAAGGTCTTAACCTTTGAAACAGCAGTAGAGAACGATATAAAGCATCTCTACCAAACCGAAAACAGACCCTTCATGAATCTTTCAAGAGATGAACAATCGGCTTTGCGCTCATTAGCATCCAATGAACACATAATCATTAAGCGCGGGGCTATTGTGATTCTGGACACTGAGACATACAGAAACGAATGTCTGAGACAATTGAGCGATCGCAGATCTTACCTTCCCCTAACTGAAGATCCAACTGAAAGACTAAAAGTAAAAACAGGTAACTTAGTGGAAGAAGCGACCACTGAGGGCTGGATCACGCCACAAGAAGGACAATATCTCCTCACAAGCCATCCTACCATACCTTATTTCTATTGCCTACCGAAGGTTCACAAACCACAGAGACCTCCACCAGGGAGGCCCATCATCTCGGGGATTGGGTCAATATTAGAGCCACTGTCGACCTTTGTTGACCACTTTTTAAATCCTATGGTCAAAGCTATGCCTACGTACCTTCAGGACACGAAGGACGTTCTAAGACTCCTTCCAAACATGCAATTCAACACCAACACTGACATACTTGTATCGTTTGATGTCGAGTCACTTTACACTTCAATTCCGCGACCGAAACACTGGAAGTTGTGGGGAGTCTACTAGATCAAAGTGACCATCAGTCCATTACGCCAACACGATTCATCATGACCCTTGCAGAAATCGCTATGAAAGAAAACTACTTTCGCTTCGAAGACACTACCTACCTACAAACATCTGGGACTAGCATGGGTAGTGTCTTCGCGCCGAGCCAAGCGAATCTGTATGTTCATAACTTCGAACAACAGGAGGTCCTCACACCTGCCAACCCCTATCTATTGTCGCTACATGTGTGGAAGCGATATATAGATGATATTCTGGTGGTATGGCGGGGGACAGAAGAAGATCTAATTTCCTTCCATGCATGGCTAAACACCAGGAACACATACTTGAGATTCACTATTGAATTCAGTCGAACAACGCTGGCTTTCCTGGACTTGAGAATCAATGCAACTCCCAATGGCCTGGAGTCTGAACTCTACCGCAAGCCTATGGCTCGAAATGCCCTCTTAAGATATGATAGCTGTCACCCTCGTGCCTTAAGAGACAACTTACCATTTGGCCAGTTTCTGAGAGTGCAAAGGAACTGCTCCAACAAAGAAGCCTTCAAGAGTCATTCGCAAAATTTGGAACAACAACTGAGTGTTAAAAACTATCCAAAGAAAATCATTCGCCTATCCAAAAAGAGGGCATCAAACAACAACAGGGATTCTCTGCTCGAGATACATCCACCTAAAGAAAAAAACAACCGTATCACTTTTGTCAATACCTTTAATACCAGATCCAACCAAGTCAAAAAGATTGTGAAAAAACATTGGTCGATCTTAAAAACTGGAGGTGATGATATCCCCTTACCTCTTTTTGCCTACAAAAGAGGACAAAACCTTAAGGACCAGCTAGTCCATACTCGCCCAGGTAACAAGAAACCCAGACAGGTGGGCACACTTTGGGACTTGCCACCGGTTCAAGGCCATCACCCCTGTGGGGCATGCTCCGTATGTCCCCAAACTTGCAAATCTACGAGTGTAGACATAAGGACTAATAGACCTTGGACTCAGACAAAGTTCACCAATTGCAATAGCAGCAACCTGATTTATCTAATAACCTGCCCGTGCAAACTTCGATACGTTGGCATGACAACTAGGAAGGTCAGGACGAGAATCCAAGAGCATAAAAGCACAGTGCGGTGCCGTAAACAAGCAACTCGCCTAACCGCACACTTCCTAGAAAAGGGACACAGCCCCAATGATTTCCATTGGACGGTTTTAGAACAACCACCGATTCCAGAATCCTGTCCAGACGCCAGCCGTTTTTCTGTTCAAAATTGAACAGAAATGGGTATACAGATTGAACAGCGACAAGGCGGGACTCAATGAGCCTATACCATGGATGTCCCTATAAAAACCAACGCACCTCTCAGTCCTTACGATACATATCAAAAACTGATCACTGTGCGGAACAAGTAACGTTTCCCACGGGTATTTGTTGGTGTCTTTGCAGTATATACTTAATACATTTTATACATCACATCTCACACTAGGTGGGACTAGCGCTAGTCATTCATTAGAACTACAACACTCCGCACCCGGAACTACAACTCCCGGCATACAGAGTGATCACGTGATTGTAGCTGGTCATGTGACTCAGTCCTCAGAAACAATCGCATAAAACACAACGCGAGTCACATAACCGGTGCCCCCCCAGACAGCTCGGATGACTGTCGGGAGACACCGACGGATAGGTAAGCAATGCGCACGACTTGATCGTGTTGAATACGTCTAAAAAAAACGCCAAATAATATCAATCGATGTGTCATCACATTGCGCGGTAGACTACCATCGCATCATGAAGACGTTTGTCTCCCTATACCGAACCCTGTAGACTTTGCCTTAACCTATGGGTACACAAGATGTATAACGTCAAACACATTACAGGCAGGCAATCTTTACATACTTTTTGAAACGTAACTTAAAGACTTCTGATCTAAGTCTATACGATCGGCAAAGACAATGAATGTTCACATACAAAAATCCATATATAATCCCATGGATTGAGCAATGATTGCCTCTTTTCTTTCTTTCTATTCAATCCTTTCATTTTAGAGCGGTGCTCCTCATACCTGAGCCGCAGCCTTGTGGGGTGAAGCTCCTCAACCATCATTTATGGGTGAGTGTTTGTAATGGAATTTGTTTCCCATGATGTATGGATCCGGTGCCGTATAACTCAGGTTTAACTTGATACTATCTCACAAAACCGCGGGAAAATGACATACTCATGTTCTCCCATTTTGTTTGTTTTTGTTTTTCTCTGTGGATCCTATGCTTTGATGCGGTGCGATAACAGTACTTGGTTGAGCATACAACCTGGCCTTTGCAGGTGATATCTTTTAATAATTACTTTTTCACTAAAAGCAGTAGTCTTGAAATATCTGGTCCTGAGGAATGCATGAAAAATCATTTTCACCTAGTGCAGAAACATGTCGACCCCTACTGAGTGTGGATATTATTTCTAAAACCGCATTTGCACTTGTCTTTTAACCTTAGGGACTGGGAGACACTAATAAATCCTTCATTTTCTACCCAGTTCACCTATTTTTACAATCACTCACTTTTCACCCTTTCCACTTCACACTGCTTTTTTCAGTCGCCACTAAATCGTGTGATACTCTCCTCTCACATATCCATCTCGGCTACGGTAACGCCTGACCGGCCGTTTTGGTTTGTCTCCTGGGCAAGGAGATCCCAAATGATGCAAAAGAGGGCAGTACAGTATGGCTTCTGATGGGAATTTTTCCAAATGTCCTTGAGCCCTAACATGGCCAATTCTATATTTGAAAAACGTGCATGGTGTGTTCCTTTGGGTGTTATTTGTACTGCACTTACATTGTGATTCCAGACGATAAACTCACTCCCTTGACTACCAGGTACCACTGGGTGTTTAGACATTGTTACTGGGGCATGTACCTGGGTCGTCGTTAAACTTGCCCTTGGGCCCTCTTCAAAAATTTTGTTGTGTATGTGACTTTTATTCCTCACCAATACTCTCTGTCTGAGTGGAGTGATCCATAGTTTCAGGCTTCACAACACTAAAATCTGTTTGAGTTTGGGCTGTGACCATCACATCCCTACCAAACTTTTTAGGAAGGAACTCTGTTTGTGTGTGTGCTGTGACCATCACAGCCCTGCCAACCTTTTTAGGGAAGTCTGCTTGAGCTTGGGCTGTGACCATCACAGCCCTTCCAACCTTTTCAGGGAGGAATTCTGCTTGAGCTGGGGCTGCGACCAACACAGCCCCACTAACCTTTTCTGGAAGGCCTACCATTTTGGGATCTCTAGATCATTTCCCAGTAGACAATCTACAGGCAGGTTTGTAGACATTGCCACTCTCGTTGGGCCAGTGAAACCCCCCCAGCTGAGATTTACTACTCGCATGGGATGATCTGTCTGCACTCCATCAATGTTGATCACCTGACAGGTGACCTGAGGTACAAGTTGTCCTGAGGGGACTAGACTGTCAGTCACCATAGTGATGCCAGCCCCTGTGTCTCTATAGGCTTCAACTTTCTGGCCATTGATGAGGGGCTCCTGTCTGTACTTGCCCAAAGTGTTGGGACAAGCAGTGAAGTTGGCAAACCCCATGCCATTTTCACAGACTAGAGTTTCTGTATTAGGGGACCTGGTTAGGCCAGAGCCCACCTGAGTTCCCCAAGTATACCCAACCACAGTTTTGGGGTAATACTATCACCTCCTGGGGGATTACTACTAATAGTAACAGGAGGTCTTGGAGTGTTACTTAGAGGAATGTTCTCCTTATTGTTGGCCTTTGGGCAACTACTGTCAGTCTTCCAGTGGCTAGGCTGTTTACAGACATGCCAATAAGGTTTCTTGGGGTTAGAGGAAGTGTTTTGGGACCCACCCACCCTCCCCAGTGGAGTCTTGGGGCCCTGTAGGGGACTTGTCCTTGGATCTATCCCCATCTTTCTCTTGAGGCTTGGTAGAATCTTTCTTCTGGTCACCACCCTGATTTTTAGGCCTAATCCTGGTTCTGGCCCATTTGTCTGCTCTCTTACCCAATTCTTGTGGAGAGGTCAGATTAGAGTCCACCAGGTGCTGGTGTAGAAACTGGTTTTGACAATTATTGGTATCCTACGCTGTGTCTCTCGCTCAATCAGATGAGGCAGCAGCCAGTAACTTTTCGACGTGCCTACAGAAAGTAGCGGTCTGGATGACTAATAACTATTTGAAATTAAATGGAAGTAAGACGGAAGTGCTAGTTGTGGGGAAAGCACCGTCTGTGTGGACATCAGCTTGGTGGCCGCAGGTGCTGGGGCCTCAACCTACTCCCAGTAAACAAGTCAGAAATTTGGGTATCTCCTTTGAGTATCACACAAGGCGCGTGGCAGGACAGTGCTTTGGTATTCTGAGAAGTATGCGGAAGACACTTGATCTACTTCCCACGTCGGCCTGGAAAACCCTTGTCCATGACCTAATCACGTCAAGGCTGGACTATGGGAATGCCCTGTACCTGGGAGCTAATATCAGGTGTATCACTCAGCTACATCGTATACAAAATGCGGCTGCCCGTATGGTCTTGATGCTGCCCAAAAGAGCGTCATCCAAGAAAGCCCTTGAATCACTGCATTGGCTTCCTATCAAAGAACTGGTGCTCTTTGAAACCCTGTTGATTAGTCATCGCATTATGCAGGGGAAAGGGCCCTCTTATCTTCTTGACCTGCTGACCCCTTATACTCATGCGCGCCAATTGATATCTACTGGGACAGGGCTGGCTAAAGTCCCTAAGATCAGAAGAGCCCGGATGGGTGGGCGTTCTTTCCGTGTTCAGGAGCTCAACACTGGAACAGACTCCCGCCTAGAATGCGACTGGAGACCTCTGAACGTATGTTTTGGAAACAATTGAAAACCCATCTCTTCCCCTCAGGTTAGAGGTGGAGGAGGTCCGTCTCTGAGGATCTGGAGAGAGGGACTTGTCCGCTTAACTGTTGCTAGCCGCACCACTGCGCGGGGACACACTGGCCTTAGTGTAACCAGGAGCTCTATACATTTTATTATTATTGTTATTATTATTATTATTATGATTATTATTATTATTCTTAATATTACTAAGGATCTGCTCCCTCATAATCAAATTATACAATCCTGTATAGTCATGTACTTTGCTGCTCAATAACTAGCCCTCCAGATCCTTAGTAGCACAATCTACAAAATCAGTCCAGTCCTGAGTTTGTGTCTTCTGGGTATCCCTGAACAACAACCTATATTGCTCACTGGTTAAGCCAAACCCATCGATCAGAGCACTCTTCAGGACGTTGTTGTTATTAGCATCCTCATCACTAACTGTGAGGAGCTTGTCTCTACCTTTTTCTGAAAAGGAGAGTCATAAGATTGCTGCCCACTGACTTTGGGGTACCTGTTGTACTTTGCAAGCCCTCTCCAAAGCAGTTATTCATTTGTGGATGTCATCCCCAACTTTGTAGGGTTGGACAGTCTTGTTTAGATTTCTAGTATCATAGAACCTATCTTTATCCTTAGGGATATTGCTGCCACCAGTGGGTTCTAACCCACTTGACTTTTGCTCTCTTGCAAGAGCAAGTCTCTCTTTAGCTAGGGCAAGTTCTTGCCTCTCAATCCTCAGATCAGATTGACTTCTCTCATTCTGGCCTGATGTTCCCTTTTCTCAGGGGAAGACATTCTCCTAACAACATCTGACCCTAGTGAGACACCAGAGTGCTGAGATTCCCTGGAAAGGGATCTCCTCCTCCTGTGCTCAGTGTTAAGCCTGCTTGGGGGTCTGTATGGGGCTATGCCCCCTCCACCCCCATGTAGGCTTAGGTTGGCCTGACTAAGTATTCCCACTTAGACCTGGCCATCATCATCCTCATCCACTTCTTCTGCCTCATCTGCATCAATTAGATTCTGATCAGGGGAATCTTCTGTTGAGGGCTGTCCCTTTTCTTCACTACCTGACAGACCTGTATTAGTGGCTTTCTGAGCATCATATTCTTCCTTGAGCTCAATCGGGTGCTTGAGGGTAGGGTTGGAACCCTGTGTTAACTTTCTTGTTGTGCACAAGTGCCTCAAATCATGAAAAGTTAGGTTATCATATCTGGAAGGTATCCTTAAAGGATCTACCTCCACTGGGAGAGATCCATTTGGTTCTACTCTCAGAGACACGATCTAGTGAGGTATGGTGTGTGCACCTACCTACACTAAGTGTTACCTACTAAACCTCTCTAGGAGTTGTAGTCAGGGTGTGCTAGGCCATTTGCTCTACAACAACTAAGTTCAGTAGAACTTAAGTATTTTAAAACTTGTATTATATGTACCTCAAAGTACCTTAATGTGATCTTTCAAATGATATCTCAAGATATTATGGTAAAACAATCAGCAAGTTTTTATCCTAACCGCTGCACACCAATGTGAGAAGTTGGCCTGATATGTGATGTCCACTATTCTAGTGGGCACCCTGTATCAGTCCAAACAACCCTTATGGTGATGGTTGCAAAGTCAACTTTTATAGACCAGCTATCCTAGTGGTAGCATGGACAAAGCAGTCTAAGGCTAATACTTCAGAGAGCATGTGAAGCCAATTGTTTTACCAATAATAACCCCTTGAATACTAAATGAAAGGACACCACACAAGGTATATATCAAATATATATGTATTTATTACTAACACAACCCCTCTGCACTCTTTATGAGGTCCAGAGTTCGAGGTACAGCACAAGTGACTCAATAAGCGTACTATAAGTTGCACAAATACAAGTCTGCCCTAGGGGCCTCACGAACCATATACTAAGTAAGTGGTATAAGAACCACTTCAGAACAGATGAATAGGCCTAGGGCCTAGGGAATCGCTGGGACTACACTGAACAACCACAGGTTAGGAAGTAGGAGTCTCACAGGATGCGTGAGCAGTGTCTAAGCACACAAGCGGGTTCTCATAGACTTTCAATTGGAACGTAAAGTTAACAAAGTAGTTGATTTCGACACTTCCAGGTGGACTACGAGAAAACCCAGTTAAAGTAGGACACTTGGATAGTTATTACCCACGGGAGCACCGGAGTACTCGAGTTACCTCACCCAGAGAAGCCGGGTGCATAGGTGTTCTTTCGTGTCAGGTTTTGTCGTTGAATCCTATGGAGAACTGCACAAAGATGCTGCAGGCGACCAGGAGGAAGATGTCCGGTTGGATACAAGGGTGGATCGAAGCAGTGAAGAACCTGAAAGCAGAGGGGACAGAGTCTGGGTCACTAGCCAGTGAACAGGAAGGAACCAGGCGATGTCGAGCTGCAAACAGGTGAAGAGGTGAAGCTTGTTTCTGCAGCCACATGGACTAGGAGGTGTCAACGACGACCAGGAGCTGGATACGGACTGTCCCACGAAGGATCTCGCTGTTGGCGGTGTCGGCTTCCGGATTGGAGTCAACAAGCCTTGGCAAAGGCAACCCACGCAGGAAGGGAAGATCGGCTTCTGTTCAGACCAGTAAGGTCTGAGGAGCTTCTCCTTTACAGGAAAGCAGGAGCCAGCTTAGAGCAACCAGGCAAGCGGTGTTGTTTCGTAAAGATGTCTTCAGGAGGGCTACTAGCCAACGGGCTAGCAACCGCGAAGACGCATCGAGGAGAAATGCAAGAGCAGGCCCCACGCGGCACTCGTGGAGTGTGGTGGGCTGAGCTTCGGTGCACTCACGGCTCGGGGTTTGGACTTCTCAGGGTCCAATGCACAACTTCGAGGACGCCTCGGAAGCTGCACAGTTAGCAAAAAGCAGGTACTGCAGGTAGTCAGGTCCCACCTCTCTCGTGTCCGCCATGCCTCTCAGCTTTGCTGTTGATGTGGGTCGGTGTCAGAGAAGTCTGGAAGTCCAGAGGCTGCCCCGCTAAGTCTTTGGGCTCCGGCAGGAGCATCGACAAAGCAAACCGGCAAGTCACTGATGATGCCTGTTTGCACAGGGTGGTCACTCCTTGACCACAAGGGAGATTCTTCAGTCTTCTAGTTGCAGTAGAATGTCAAAGATCCAGAGTTTCGTTTCAGAATTTCAGTTCAGGATAATCTAAAGTCTCTAGACTCAGCTCCTAGCTTTATACTAAACTAAGGGGCTGGATTACCTGCTAGGTTCCTTCCTATGGGTGGAACCTGGGAAGGGGGTGGTTACACCCCTTTCCCTTTGTCCAGTTTCCCGCCAGAGCTGGGGCTGGAGTGCCCCAGCAACTGGTTTGAACCGGGCTATGCATGGAGCACATTGTGTGCCCCAGGCAGTGTTTCATTTCATTCAACCTACCCTGCCCCAATACACTACAGCCTGTCTGGGGAGGTGCTAGCACCTCCCAAGGCATGAAATCTATTGTCCAGACCTCCCTCGCTGGAAGGGCTCCCAGCTGCAGGAGGTCAGACTTGTGTCTGTGGCAGCAGCATCCATTTTGTGATGCTGAGGCTCTGTTTAACTTTAACCGGGTAAAGCTACAACTACATGTCTTCTCCCTCTAGAAGGGTGGAATGCTACCCCCGTCGCCAGAACTGGCAAGGAGGTAGTATTCCAAAGCGTATGACACCTTACACAACATGTTTCAATAAAGCCAAATCAAAGTTAGCATTAACCGCGAGGATTATAATGCACTTGAGTATATGGTATGACTATATCATAGAACAGCTGCAAGGACATGGTTCCGAAAGCTGCAGACAGGCTCAGCTCATGCTAGAGCACCACCTCACATAAAACCAAGCACTCTGCCTTCAGGATTGTCAAGGCCTGCCATAGGAGTGACTTATTGGTATGTATGTGTCTATATATAATGGTGGGTATAGGAATACTATAAATAAGCAAGGAGTGATTACACGACCTTGCCCCAGCTGAGTGATCAGCCAGTTGTGTCAGTTTGGATGGCCAGCCAGGGGTGGCATAATACATGCTGCAGCCCCTAGTAGGCCTTGGATGCACCTATGCCCTGGGTACCTATGGTACACTATACAGGGCCTCATAAGGTGACCCAATATCCAATTGGAGATGTACCTAAAGTACATGGAGTCCATTTTACAGTGAGAGCAGATAGCCTGGGGCCCTGATTTGCAGGATCCCAGGCCAACTAAGTCGAAAACCAGCTAAACACTAGGCAAAAAGTTGGGATAACCATATAGTCAGATATCCACCTTCCTACATGCAGTAGCAATTGAACTTTAGAGGAAGGCCTTGCAACCTGAAGATCAAATGTTTTGAGCAGATGTTAATGGTTGTACTGCAATGTCCTTAACTTATCAAAGTTAACGTTAACAATTCAAATTGAGGGCCAACAGTAACTTCCCTAATTGTTCCCTAATCAAGGAAACAGGGACTACCTTCAGATAGCACGCCAAATTGTCCATGGATGAATACCACGTGCCATGAATTGTCGCCTCTTTACAAACTAATGAATGGCCTAAAAAGTTTCACATTCCCTTATGCTAATGAAGACTTCAGTTTCTCCACTCAGACACTTGTAATCAAAGGTCAAAGAACAGGTTTCGTGAACAGAACTTTCCCCTAAAGCTTCATATCTTCCCTCTTGAAGGTGTTTCAGAAAAGATGTACATTTAAATTAGGTATTTGTAATGAAATAAAGCAATGATTTAAGCAAATGTTGTTGGCTACTGTAAAAGGCAATTTTTCTAAACCCTCTGTATTTAATATTGTATATGTTGCATCTTTCCTTTCCATCAGCCTTCATGTGTGTGTTAAATTATAAGGCAAAAACAATTATGTTGCTTTCAGATATTTCCAAGGGACACAGTTTGATTTAAAAACCTGCAATGTCCTACTCATTTGCATAATCTATCTCAGTAGACTTTTTCCATACTATAAGAGAGACATGTCATTCTGTATTATACCATATTATTCAAAGAATACATTTGTGTCAACAGTGTAAGATATTCCATTAGCCACAACATAGAAAGCCTTTTGCATATTAATCCTGTTAAGTTTGTCTTAAGTGTTTAGCAGCTTCCTGCTTAGAAAGTTTCCAGTATTCATTTTAAGTGGAGTATATGGATCTTTCAGGACGTGGTGACCTGGGTCCCAACAATAAATCTAACAAATCCAAGTCTTCAAAAAAGAGAGATAGATGTTCTCTAACTTCAAACAATGTGGAATGTTGAAACCATTTCTGGCATAACTTTTCTAAGCTACAGGTAGTACCACCCCTGAATGTTGTGACTGCATATAGCAGGGGTCTCGTCTGCTAGACTGAAAACCCATGGAGAAGTTTAAAAAACGAGCATTACAGCCATTGGTGTCAACTGGACACACCAACCACCCGCCCGAACCTGAAAGTTATATGTACCATTCTGTATTGTAAAGTTGAGCTGTTATCTGTAAAAAAAAATTCCAAGTGTTCCCAATTGTCAAAACGTGCAACAGAGGAAAAGCCAATTGTGTTCTTGCCTTTAATTTTAGCCAAACCCAGGTAGTTTGCTGTACCATCTTATTCAGAAATATCATTTGTCTAGGGATCAGAAACGCTTTAAATATAGCATCACTGACTTGTAATTGCCAGTGTTGTGTCCCCCAAATTGATTGCAAATCAATTTTTGCTTTCCAATATTCATAGACTTGTATGTTCAGCTGGGAAATACATGAATCTGAATAGATTAATTATATTTGGGTCAGAATATTTTTCTTCACTGGGAAAGGGGGAAGCTTGTAATAACAAGAAACTTCTTCTAAAGTGTTCTGAACACAAAAAAATTTGCAAACTTTTTCAAATAAGTTTTTTGACTACACTTGTGTTGGGCAATATTACCATTGTGTGTAATTGAAAATAGTTCATGGAGTACTAGCTTTATGTAAATAGTAGTGAGCATAATTATGATAACAAAATATTTCACGATAATCAGCACAATTTAAATACAAATCTTCAGTTTCATATACTGTATAATAATAATCAAGTTCATAAAGCATGCTCATTACTGTATCAACATCCCATTAATCAGAGATGAAGCCAGGGGAAATACATTTCTCCTTAGCTACTTTAAATACATAAGGAATCTGTAAAGTTTCTGAAGAGCACAAAATATCAAATGGGACCTTAACCCAAACAATTACATCAGCGATAGAAAATGCAGATATGTTCATAAGGGACTGGTCACTTGCACTTTATGAGAAGTAGAACGAGGCTTCAGTACCTCAACTACCAGTTCAACAGCAGAACATTCTGGAAGGTAATGTCCATTTAAAAGCAAGACAAATACTGTAACAAATCCAATCCAAACTAATAGGAACAGCAGTGAAATGGCAATCCAAAGATCGGACCATGGAAGAATCAGATAATTCTGTTTCTGCTAGAAAAGAAATGCACATACACCATGTAGTGAAATATGCAAGAAATCAGAAGAAAATTAATCGGTGTCGGCATAGTAACCAGAGGCAGTGTGTGCAAAAACAGGGACCTCATGTAGTAATGGAGAACTAGGAGACACCTCTAAAGGTGGTTGGTAATAAACAAGTTTGTTGTTAGCAGTAGCAATAGAACACTATAAATTCACTTCTGCTGTGCATCCTATATCAGTTGTAGTAACAGGAAGTAATACAAGTTCATCATCTGATGTCCCCAACTGGGGAGAATCAGTATTTGTATTATTTAATGCTTGTAGAGGAATTTCCACTATGGTAGCGAGTGGAGGCAGGTAGCTACCAAGGAGCAGTGGCAAAATCACAGTTCTGGTACCTTGAATTCCAAAGACTGTACTGATGCTCTGTTTGTTAGGCCAAATTCTTTCTTGTATGTAATCTTCTCTCAAGCTAGAGAGTTGCAGGTTGGACCTTTACTTTAGCAGTGCCAGAACATTTGGAAATGTGATTTAAGCGCTCATTCCGGAAGTCCTGTAAATCCTATAAGACAGCGAAATGTTTATTGTTTATTGATGTCAAAAGGTGAGTCTGCTGCCACTGTGCCGGGGTTGTCAAAATCTGGAACGTACATCTGGATGGTTTCATAGGGAGTCCGGCTACCCAAGGATTGTCTAACGAGATTATTTAAAGCTCTCGGGACTCAGTGCACGTGATTAACCCAACTATAACCTAGCTGTGAAGGACTGCTTTAAGTCATGGTTTTTCCTTTCCACTATCAAATTTCCTTCAGAATGACGGAGGAAGGAATAATATACAGCAACGCCCAGGGTTCCCATGATATCCCGTAAGCCTTAAAGGCAATCACTTGACCCTGTTGCGAGTGGAATGTTACTACTGCATATGTCCCGATACTGACTTGCAGATCTTTAATAACAGTTCACGCGTCAGCCAGTCGCTGAGGCCACACCCATAGGAATCTAGAACATGAATCTACAACCAAGAGAATACATTTTGCACGCACCCTCTGAATTTACAGTGCCAGTGCTCCAAGTGGACACATGTCAAAGGTTTGAAACTAAGAGGGGTGCCTGGGGTGGGCGAGCTGTGGTGAAGCTTTTAATTTGCTGGCAAATGTTACAGTTAAGGGCATATTGTTTAGTCTGTTTGTACAACCATGCCACCAGTATCATTTCTGTAGTAAGGAAACTAGCTGGCACACCTGCATGGGCAGACTCAAATCCCTAAAAGCAGCCTTGATTAATTCTAGACTTTGGTCCAAGTTGGGTTTCACTTTATCACCCACCCCGGGAATGTGAGCAAAAGGTATGTTTTGGGCACTCAGTAGGTAGGAGTATTTTTCTGGATATTCTTTAGGTAATGGAGTGCCATTGCGTGAAGCATTGACTACAACAATGATGTCTTCATCCACCCTCGTGCAGTCTGACACTCTGATTTGGTGGGTACATTAGCCAGTGAATTCCCTATAACGTGTATTGCAACACACTGATGACTCAATGTATGAATTGCCCATTGTAGGAAGGTGGACACCTGACTATGGTTGCCCCCTACTTTTTGCCTGGTGTTTTGCTGGTTTTTCGACTTAGTTGACCTGGGGCCCTGCTATTCAGGACCCCAGGCCCACTCCTCTCTCTGTAAAATGGATTCCATGTACTCTAGGTACATATCTAATTGGATACTGGGTCACCTTATCAGCCCCTGTGCAGTGTACCTTAGGTACCCAGGGCATAGATGCACCCAGGGCCTACCAGGGCCTGCAGCATGTATTATGCCACCCCTGGCAGGCCATCCAAATCTGACACAACTGGCTGCACGACAGCTGGGGCAAGGTGGTGTAATCACCCATTGCTTTAGATATAGTATTCCTATATCTAACCCTAAAATGGACACATATATTCCTATCAGTCACTCCTATGGCAGGCCTTATCAATCCTGAAGGCAGAGTGCTTGGAATTATGTGAGATGGTGCTCTGGCATGAGCTGAGCCCGTTTGCAGCTTGCGGAACCAAGTTCTAATAGCTGTTCCATGATAACGCTATACCATATACTCTTAAGTGCATTATGAACCTCGCGGTCAAATGCTAACTTTGGTATAGCATTATCAAAACATGTCAAGTAAGGTGTCATACGAATTGGAATACTACACCCTCTCCAATTCTGGCGACGGGGGTAGCATTCCACCCTTCTAGAGGGACACGACATGTATGTAACTGTGAACCCCGGTAAAAGTTAACTCGAGCCTCAGCATCACAAAATGGATGCTGCCACCACAGACACAAGTATGACCTCCTGCTGCTGGGAGTCCTTCCAGCGTGGGAGGCTTGGACAAAGGGTTTCCTGCCTTAGGAGGTGCTAGCCCCACCCCAGACAGGATTTTGTGTATTGGGTAGGACAGGGCTGAAAGGAATGAGACATGCCTGGGGCACACAAGGTGTCCCTGTGCATACACCGGTCAGAACCAGTTCCTGGGGCACTCCAGCCCCAGAGCTGGTGCAAGACCGGACAAAGGAAAGGGGGTGTAACCACCCCCCTTCCTGGTCCCACCCAAAGGAGGGACCTAGTCGTAGTGCAGCCCCCTTTAGCTGAATAAAGGTAGGAGCTGGTCCCATTCCCAGTTAGATTATTCTTGACGACTTCCACGAAGAAACCTTTGACCTTCGACCTCCTGATTACCAGAAGACTGAAGAATCTCCCCTATGGTCAGGGAGTGACCATCCTGCTTCGCAGGCACCATCAAGCTCCTGTGCGGTTTGCTGCAGAGTCCTTCCATCCCGGAATCCGACGACCCAGCTCGACAAGACCCAGACCTCCAGACCTCTCTGACCTCTACCCACATCCACAGCACAGCTGGGACCCGTGGGTGCGACGAGCAACGTGGAGACGGCCATCTTGAGAAACCTGCACAGCGCTTCCAGCACGACCGCCGAGGGATCCTCGAGTGAGTGCATTGGGGTCTGAGAAGCCCCACACCGACGCAGCTCCTGCACCAAAGACCAGCCCCCCAGCATCCACGAGATCTGCTTGGGGCCCTTTTGCCTGGTTGCTGCTTGTCCTGTTGTCTGGTCACTTACCGGCTGGCTAGTGACCTCTGAGACGACGATCCGAAGAATCCAACACTGCTGGTCTGGTCCCCAGACTGGCCCTTGCTTCCTTGTAAAGGAGAAGCACTCCGGACCCTCCTGGTCCGCACCAGACGCCATCTTTGTTCCACCGCGTGGCTTGCATTAGCCAAGGCCTGTTGTCCAGATCGACGATCCGACACCGCCAACAGCAGCAGACTTCGTGGGACAGCTCGTGCCTCCAGCCTGGTCGTGAAGAGCAGCTCCTGGTCCGCGCAGCTACAGAGAGAAGCGACCCTTCCTTCACCTAACTGCGGCGACAGCATCTGGTTCCCTCCTGGTTCCAGCACCGTCACTGGCTAGTGACCGAGACTCTGTCCCCTTCCCTTTCAGGACTCCTTCTTCTAAGTTCCATCCTTGGAAACACCGGACTCCTCCATTTGGCTGCCTGCCAGCAACTCCTTGTTTCAGGCATCACTGGGATCAACGCAGCAAACCCGACGCAACTTCAGCCCTATGCACCCGCAGCCTGTGCGTTAGGTAACTAAAGCTTCTAGGTGCTGAAGTCTGTGTACACTATCCTAGTGTCCAGGTCCACTGTTGTTTTCCCTCCATCCAGCCGGGTTTGTCCGGAATCCGTAACTTTCTAAACTGTAAGATCCATAGATGTTGGTACGCATCCCGCGTGAGAGTTTCCACTCTGCACGTGAATCCCGTGGGCCTCCTGCTCCTTACTTACCTAGTTCGTAGCGTAGTCCCAGCGATCCTCCAGCCTCTGGATCTCCTTACAGTATTTCCTTTCCTCGCATTCCATTGTTTTGAGTATATGGCTTGTCGTGCCCCTAAGGCGCACTTGTAAATATTGTGCGAACTCGTATTTCCTTTTTAGTATTGTCATGTGCTTAGCCCTCTGACCTCAGAAAGAGTTCAGAAGTGTATGTTAGTTAATAAATATCTGTTTATTTTCATAACAACCTGTGTGGTGTCCTTTCACTTGGTATTCAAGGGGTTATATGTGGTAAAACAGCTGGCTTTACATGCCATTCAGAGTTTAACCTAAAGACTGCTTTTGTCCACGCTACTAGGATAGCTGGTCTATAAGGTTGACTTACAACCAATCACCATAAGGGTTGTTTGGACTGATACAAGGTGGTCACTAGAACTAGTGAACATCATATATCAGGCCAACTTCTCAGACCCATGGCAAACATTCTTTAAGATGTGCCACCTTTCCCCAAAGTAATCTATGGTTGTTAGAATTTCCTTTAGAGTCTCTAAATCCATTCAAGCCCCAATAATGTAAATGTTCATTGAAAGACTGGACACAGTAGTAGGAATTGCACACATTGGGCCCGATTCACAAAGGTAAACTGAGACAAAAAACTTACTTTACCAATTTTGGTATTCACAAAGGGCATTTCCGAGTACTAAAGTTAGACTTTTGTGTCAGTTTTGGTCTCTATTAAACTTAACACCAAAACCTAAGTTTTACTGAGACAAAAGTCTAACTTTATGACTTTCAGTATTCTCAAAGGGCATTTACGAGTAGTAAAGTTAGACTTTTGGATCAGTTTTGTTCTCAGTTAAACTTAAGACCAAAACCTACGTTTAACTGAGACAAAGTCTAACTTTACTACTAGTAAATGCCCTTTGTGAATGCCGAAAGTCGTAAAGTTAGACTTTCTTCTCAGTTTACCTTTGTGTCTCAGGCTCTTTGAGTGTGAGGCATTCAGGATTAATATTCTCTAGTGCCAGGATTGAAGCTTTTAGTTCAGGATTGTGTAAATGTGTTTTGTTGATGTAATTATCCATTTTTCATGACACCACGCACTGCTGTGCATGCAGCGGAATATTGTTGCTTGGTACCTCTAGGCTGAGCTAAATCCTCAGTATAGATTATATAAACAAACTGGGCAAGAGGCAAACATTCACTGGGCACAGAGTATTCTTGTTCAATTTTTGTGTTTGTAAGGTAGAGTCATAGACATAGTCAACATCAGTAGCTGTTAAGCAGTTGGTCAATTGCATCTATCTTGGATGTAAGACTATTGCATTAGGAACGCTTGCCTTGGTGCCAGTCTGTAAGGTTGGAACAGAGTAACCCCTATTATGTGTTTCCCCTGAGCCTATAATCTTTCCTTTATAACAGCTGTCTGAACTGCAGTCAGTAGTTTTTTCTGTTGATGCAAAACGTATTTCAGCATTGGAATATAAATGTAATTTATATGCAATTCGCACAGTATCACCCTAGTTGAAGGTGACGTGTATCCAGTGGACACAACAATTATGCAGATCACCAAGTTAGTTGTGTTGGCACGTCTGATGCACGCACATCCAGTGGAGAAGCGTGGCTCAATGGTTAGAGCGGCAGACCCTGATCCAGAGGTCTGGCCCGGGACCAGGGTTCAATACCCGCCTCGGCAGCTCTTGGACTCAATCTGCCCGGACCTGATAATTCTCGCCTCGGTGCCTAGTCTAATCATGGGTCCCACTCTGTGCCTCTGGGCAATAGCTTGCTTAATCTCCACAATGGCCCCAGCAGCACTTGGATGCCTGGCTTCACCTTGGGGGTGCCCAGGAGTGGACATCTCACAGGAAAGCCAGGAAGGGTTCGACAGCGGTATGAATACAGCGCTACGAGACCTTTGGGTAGAATGCGCTATATAAATACAAACACATTTACATTTACATTTTCATCAGTTTGCAGTTTTCTGAGGAGATCAGTATGATCTGAAGTCCAATGTTTGTATAGCTTTTTAACCCATTGTGCTTAGTCCGCTATGTATGTTCTCCGAAAGTTGAGAAAGCCTAACATTGATTGTAGCTTTTTGATGGTGTTTGGTGGTTGTGATAGGGCACATTTCTCTAAGACATATCGGGCAAGGCTTTTGCCTTCATCTGACAGCGAGTATCCCAAAAATAGAACACTGACAAAAGCAATTTTCAAAAGTTGAATTTGTAGCCATGCTCAGCAAATCCCATGTAATGCGATCCACTCAGGCTAAGTGTTTTTTTATTTTTCGTCCGTGAGATATTTGTCATCAATGTAGGACATTGCTTCTGGGTCAGTATCATGTAGGATTAATGTAGCATGGGTAGAAAACAGTCCAGGCCTGTTGTTATAACCCTAAGGAAGTGAGCAGAATTGTCTCTGAACTCCTAAAGCAGAAAACGCTGTTAAAGCCTTTCAGGTGCTGTATTTTGGTATAAAAAGCCATTGGGAAGATCCATAGTAATTTTGTATTTTTTGCACACTATGTTTTTCATTAGTGCTGCGCTGTGTGCATTTTGAATTGCAAAGGTGCCTGTGTGACTAAGACTAAATGACTAAATGATAGTAATAATCCAGTTTGGCTACCGGAAATAATGGATTGTCCATTGCTGAAATACAAGGCTCAATTGCGCCTCGGCACTCTAATTGTTAGAGAATTACACTTACCGTGCATTTTACTTCATGCTTTATTGGATATTGTTGTTTCATTTCCAGGCTAAATCTCATGGGCATAACGTGATAAAATAGGTTCTTATCCCAGCCTTCATGATTGTGGTTTGATGCCAGGGCTTGTGCAAGGGCCCATTCTGTGGCATATGCTTGTTTGACAACTTCAGGAACAAGAACAGAAAAGGGAGGTGTTATGACATCTTCCACTTGTGGGACTTCCCCAAACAAACTCAGGTGGCCAAACTAGTTCAGCCAGGAGAATGTCATAGGTATTTGTTACATTTTTCCAGAATATTACTTCAATAGTATGTGGTATGTCATCCTCATTTTGGATGTCCAAATCATATGGGTAGGAGCTCTGGTTAAGAGCTCCTAGTGCTTGGGATCCCTCTTTTGGATTTATCCCAGTTAGCACCCTCTCTTTTCAAGTATTGTAACTACCCCAAGTAACTGGATTGTACCCTTACCTGACTGCTGATGTTTGGAGCCTGTTGATAGTCCCGCGGTCACTCTGGAAGCTGTGATCAGAGCCTGTATCGTGTGGAGGCGCCGCCACCTTCGCCAGACTGCCCTTTGCCATCGTTGGAGACCACGACGGACGTCTGAGCCTGCTGAGGATCCTGTTCTCACCGGGGAGGTCCTGCCGGTTGCGGGGCTTCGACGAGCCCGAGTCTGAGGGCTGGTGCCTACTGAGAGTGTCAGTCGGAGATCAGTCTCCCCCACCAGATATCGGACATCCGACGACTGCGATGACCCCCCACCTGACTACTGAGGGCTGTGTCAGCCTGGAATGATCACACCGCCGCCCGGGTTGCGCGACTGGTGCGGAGCCCTGGGGCAGGCTGGGCAGCTCCTGACGGAGCGATCTGTGGCTACTGGCGGCAACGATTGGGATCCCGAACGGTTCCCCTAGGTGGTGCACGGCACTCCGCAGTGAAGAGGAACTGATCATCCTTGGGTTCTGGAAGCAGGCTTGCAGGGAGAGGGCTGCAGTGGGCTGTCTCGAATCCGAGGAGCTAGTGGTACTTGCAGACACGGAGCTCCTGCGGGCAGGCGGGGGTTGATGAGCGGAGTCCCCCTGGCTGGCCCTCAGCAACACGCCGCCGGACTGATGGTCCCGAGTCCTGAGGCACGGATCTGCCCAGTGCAATTGCGTCCGCTCCTGTCTTGCTCATCGCGGCTCTCCCAAGGGCCCCATGCTGCTCCCGTGTCCTGCATGAGCAATCCTGCAGATCGTCCCAGAAGTTGTTGCACACCTCGATGATTCCCACGGTGATAGAAATAATCGGACGATAACTCCAGCACATTCGATGCATAGGACTATGAAAAGGTATTGTTTCTGTCTCTGTTTCTGCATCGCTCTTAATTTTTAACAATTTACCCTTCTGAGATCGGTTGCCCAAAATGGCTGGGGTCATAAAACTACAACAACAATTCGCCTCCATTTTTACCAGACCCTCACAAAGCTAAGAACTCAGCCTGGCACTGTGACCCTCAAAACAGACATAGGACTCCCCACTCCCCTCTCAACAAGCTAGAAACTGGACTGCCTCGGTCAGCCCTGGCTCAGAAAGTGAAACTGATCTCAAAACATAACAACAAAAAAAGGACTACAATACTTCTCTCTACCTGCTCCCACTTGGCGGCCATCTTAGACTAGTCAATCTTCTTTACCTTTCCATGCCTAAGGAAGCGGCCATTTTAGATTAGTCACTTTCTCCACTCCTTCATGCCCACTTATTAGCCTTACCACCCTCACCTTACTCGCACCTACCATAGCCCCTAACTACACCTACTTACACAACCTCCGTCACCTACCTACACCTCTACGCCCATCATGGAACCCATAGGCATGCACACATATAAAATTAATTACCACCCTCCCCCCCCCCCCCCGAGCTCTCCAAAAAAAACGCCAAACGTTTTAAACACAACTTCCTGAAGTCCCACCCTGAAACCCCCTTTGTAGACACCTACTTCTCACTAAACAATGGAGCCAAGAACACCAATATCATCTTATACACTATACGTAGAGCACAATGGAGAAAAGCGTTCCTCACCTTACTCACTATCTCCGCCACCAGGAAATCCGCCCATGGCTTAACACTGTCCACCACACCTTCCCAACTCTTCCCAGCTAGAGCAACCATCACTATCTATAACAACTGCACTATCTTAATTCAATCCTCAGACAGGAACCTTGACCTATTTGACAACTTGTTTCCCACTTTCAAAAAATATATCTCCAACCCTCAGACTCCAATCCATCTGGTAACAACCTTGACTCCACACCGCCTCCTACCACTAACGTTCATCTCCCCCTCCTCCCATTACTCTATTCCATCACCCACCCACTACAGTCACCACACATCCCTCTATCACAGTCTTAGATCTTTCCTCTTCCGACACCCGCCTCACCCCTACCCCATCTACCCCCCAACAGAACCCTGCCCTCCCACTTCCTACTAGACTCTCAGAACACCCTACCTCCTTCAACTGCACTCCCCCTCCCCACAATAGGTCCTCCTCCCATCCCATCTCCCCCCCCCCATTCCGAGTCCCCACTACCTCACCTGCACCCCAGCCGCCCCTAGCCCTCTCCCAGCCAGCAACTTCTCCCCCCCCATTCTCAGTCCCCACTACCTCACTGGCACCCTAGTCTCCCCTAGCCTTCACTCATCCCTCAACTTCTCCCCCCCACTCTCAGTCCCCACTACCTCACCTGCACCCCCGCAACGCCCAGCCTACACTCACCCCTCAACATCCCTCCCCCTCCTAACTCAACCACACCCCTCACACCCAACCTACCTACCCTTCCGAACACTAAACCAGTCACTAATACCACCAACCCCTGCAGAAGCACCACATCCCCTCCCCCACACTCCTGTAACATAGACACCTATACACTTTCAGTACCCAGTCCCAACTCCACTCCCAATCCCACGCTAGACATGATTATGTCCACCCTCCTCCAAGTCAAAGAGGATCTCCACACCCTCAAAGAGTTACTCTTCAAAAATCCCAGACACCCCCTACCTACCACCACTTCCCCCCTAACAAATCCCCCACCCATCCTACTCATCCTATCACACAAAACATCCGACACTGGACCTCAATCCCCGCTCGCAATCCTATCAACCGCTCCCGACGCACCGTCAATCCACTTTCGGACCACGACATACGCACCCTCCTCCGCTCATATGACCCAGTTCCCCAAAACAACGTAGCCACCACACACCTTTCCATCCCCACGATTCACCCTAACGCCCTTAGGCACCCCACTCAAAACAACAGAGGCTCCGCCCCAAATACTTCTCAACTGCAGGTCAGCCCCTAGACACTCCTACGACATCACTGATCTCATCAAAACGCTGGACCTTGATCTAACCATTCTGACTGAAACTTGGTTAACTGAATCTTCTACACCTATCATGGATATTCTAGTTCCCCTCAACTACCACATCATTAGACTTGACAGGTGTAGCAAGACAGGCGGTGGAATCGCATGTATTTTTAGGAGCAACCTCTCAGTTACTAGAGCCACCTCCCCCTCTCTCACCTCCTGTAAATACATCTGCCTAGATGTCATAAGCGTGAACAAACCTGTATGCTCTCTACACGTCATCTACCACCCACCTGGGGACAACCTCATCTTCACCCAACAACTCATGGACACAATCTCATCCAATTCCGGTCGGCAACACCCTCAAATTTTCCTTGGTGACTTCAATCTCCACTGGAACGATCACAATGACGCGGTGGTAAATAGCCCCAAAAATTACCTCAACGCTCTTGACCTCACCCAAATCTGCAACAGCCCGACCCACGATAAAGGCTCTATCCTCGACCTTATCATCTCTAACGAGAACTCTACCCAACTTGGATCGATCCAACCCTGTGACTGGTCAGACCACCACATTATCACATTCTTCATCAGTGAAAAAGTTAAATTTAACACAGTTCAACCCACCAAATCCAAGGTCTGGAAAAGGGACCTGAAGAAACTCAATCCAAACTCTTTACTTTCCCACAGCTGCAATCTCCTCCTTCCCCCTACCGGTGCGCTGGACGTTCAATCTTTGACCGACCACTACCTCAATCCTATGACTTCTATAATCAATGAGGCCGCCCCCTTGCAACTGAATAGAGTCTCCACTAAGAAAACCAACCCATGGTACGATGGTAGACTCAAAGAAGATAGACGGGCCATGCGAATGGCAGAGCGCACCTGGAGATCAGCCCCTTCGGCACTGCACCTTAAAACTCTGAAGGAAAAGAGAAATGCCTACTTCAGGAAAATCAAGCGCACAAAATCAGATTTGTTCAGCATCTAGCTCGACCAAGCAAAAAACCGACCACGAAAACTGTTTGAACTAATCAATACACAATCTAAGGAACAACCTCAACTATCGCATAGCACAATAGGTGATATTCCATCCTGTGAAGACTTCTCTGCTTTCTTCAATCTAAAGATTGATAACATAAGGAAAGATCTCCTCAATGACGTAAACCTTTACTCCAACCCCCACAGCATAACACCCACTGAACCAAAGAACAATGCTGCATGGTCATCCTTTGACACCTACTCGGAAGAAACAATTAACAAACTGCTCACCACATTGAAACCTTCCAATCACCTCACAGACCCCCTTCTTGCTAACGCTGTAAAGGACTTCATCCCACTACTCCTCCCACTATGGACCAAAATTATTAACAGCTCACTTCAACAAGGACGCATCCCCGACTCCCTCAAAGTTGGACAAGTCACACCTATACTCAAGAAACCAACAGCTGACCGTACTGACCCAAACAATTACCGTCCTATTACCAACATTCCCACCCTTGCCAAACTTGGAAAAATGCATACAACTCCAACTAACGAAACACATTTATTGGTTTAACCTCCTCAACCCTCATCAATCAGGCTTCCGAGCAGGGCACAGTACTGAAACTGCTATTACACACATAATTGATGACGCCCTCCAAATCCTAGATCAAAACGATACCTGCCTCCTCATCCTTCTTGATCTGTCCTCGGCATTTGACACAGTCAAACACGAGAACTTACTCGAGTTGTTAAACACCAGAATGGGTCTATCTGGGACTGTTCTCAAGTGGTTCACTTCCTTTCTACATAACCGGTCTCAGAAATTCAAGAGCAACAACTTGATGTCCCCACCAGTGCCTGTAACATTAGGCGTCCCACAAGGATCTTCCCTATCTCCAACATTGTTCAAACTGGTCATGGAACCTCTCACCACCTTGTTGCAAGCATCTAATGTACACTTTCAAATGTACGCAGACGACACCCAACTATACCTGAAATTACAATCCCCCAATGACATCACACTACTGAACTCAACGCTCAGAAACACACAATCATGGCTTGCCGATAATCACCTCAAACTCAATGCTCTGAAAACTGAGTTCCTTCTGATCTCACCTCCCGCGAAAAGCTCCACCTCTCAAACCTGGCTTAAGCACCTAACTGCACTCAATGTCCAACCTACCATCGTGGACTCAGCGAAATCTTTAGGCATAACACTTGACGCCAATCGGAACATGCAACGGTATATCAGCAAGGCAATTAAGGGAGCTAATTTCCAAATCAATACCTTGAGGAAACTTAAACCTTTCCTCCCAGCCAAGGACTTCCAAATTGTAGTACAAGCCCTAGTCATGCCGCGCTTAGACTACGGTAGCGTCGCCCTCTGCGGACTCCTCCTATCTACAACTGCCCCCATGAGAGCCTTTTTGAACGCTGCAGCGAGACTTATCAATGGATCAAAAAAACACTTGCATATCTCCCCTGACCTAAAATCCTTGAACTGGCTGCCTTTTGAGGCCAGAATACATCTGAAAATTGCATGCATGACTCAAAGAGCTATACACCACAGCTCACCTGGCTACCTCACTCAGAAGCTGACAATTTCTGGTGGCTTAAGAACCACTTGAAGTACTAAGAATCTTCTTCTGAAACCTCGTAGATTCCGGAAGGAAAAAACATATAAGCGTTCCTTCTCAGGAATGGCACCCAGGATCTGGAATTCACTCCCTCCAGAAACCAGACTTATCACCTCCACTACATTCTTTAAAAAAGAATTGAAAGCTATCCTCATGGCTAAATTCACGTGAACTTGTACCTTACTTTGGAACTATTTGAGACTCCTCACTACTTGTAATATTCGTTATTCAGACTGTTTATTTGTATTATTGGTTTAACTGATTGTTTATGCTCCCTCTTGTATCTACCCTACTTTGCTACTCATTTACTACCTTCAACTATCCCTCGCTCAAAAGCTTGTTATTTGCTCTCTTGTTTCTCCTACCCCTTGTCGTAAAGCGCTCTGATATCTGCAAAGATCTTGTTCGTGCTATATAAAACTCTCGAAATATAGTCTGTCAGGAGGGCGACCCGCTGATTTTTATTTCAACTTGAATAAATTCATGAGTTGCTCTCAAAACCAGAAATTGTAGAAGATTCTAGCAAATCTTCAAGATTCAATGCCCACGTCTTGTTGTAAAGAAATGTTTCTAGAAGTTTCTCTTCTGTTTTTTATGATGATGCCAGATGAGAGTTGTGAGTCCTTTCTCAGCTTTATAGACACTTCTCTGGGCTGTGCTCCGGCCGCCCCCCTTTCACTTAGCGTTTATCGGGTGGTCCTGAAAGGAATGCGAAGGAAGTGTGTCAGGTTACTGATACCTATCAGTTGGCTTAAGTATATCAGGGTTATGTAACTTATAACATTTGTCAGTGGACTCCGGTTGCGGATATCCACCCTGTCATTTTGTTTCAATTTCCTGTTTGTCCCATTGTTTTGTAGAAGACTCGGGTCCCAGTTTACATTTTCTTTTTCAAATCAGTTTTAATACTACAGGCAAAACAGCAGTAGATGTTCACCATGTGTTGTGATATAAATGGCAGCATAGACTGTGCCCCAGGTGGCCCAATCCTCTCCTGGGGAACCTTACCAAGTGGTAGGCACATTTTGAGAATCCTATGTTTGGCTTTCCCATATGGGGAAACACTACTTCAAGCTGGTCTGTTTTTTGTGCTATGCAGACCGGAATTTCCTCTCATCTGGCAGGAACTTTACCCATAATTGTGTTTATGGTTACTGGACTAATTACAGGCACAGTTAAATTGAACAGCCCTCACTGGGGGTACTCTCATCGTCCGCATTACAAATTGTGTTAACGTCTGTATAATCTTACTAAACCTTCATAAAGACCAAGGAGGTCTGCAGCCTTTAATGGTTCCCCCACCCACCCCCACAGGACATTTTGGCTCCTTTTCAAATCAGGAACAGGCACTATAATCCATTACACTCCATTACTGCATTAAATCAAAGCTAACAGCTTAGGATAAAACAATTTGACAAAAGGAGAAGAGATTATGAAGCACAAATAAAAGGGGAAAAAAACCAGGTAAGACTGGCAGGAGCAATGGGAAAGAAAATGCAAGTAAACGAAGAAAGAAGAAAGGCAGGATTGTCCAAATTAAACCACACACTATACTATTAGTAGAGCTCTCCAAAATCCTATGTGCCCGTCCCCTCCCTCCATTCGGTAATAGGGTGCCATATTTGCAGCCCCAGTGCTCTGCCCCTTTTCCCTTTTCTCGCATAAATTGATTTCTCTAAATTATAGCTATGTAGCAGCCTAGCTACCCATTGCTGCATATTAGGAGGATTTCTATCCTTCCACGCAGTAGCGATGCATAGGCGAAGAACCGCCATTGCTACAAACAGAAAGTATTCTTCTTTGCGTTGAGGATCTCCATTTGAAACTCCCAGCAGAATAAGTTCAGGTGTAACCGTCAGTTTCATATTTAGTGTTTTATCCAAAAATGACTCAATAGCCCTAATCAGAGGCTGCAACCCGGGGCACGTAGAAAACATGTGGGTTATATCACCTTCAGTGCTATCACAGCGCGGGCACGTGATCCCCTGTGTCCCCCCCCCATTGTGCAATTTTAGCAGGTGTAAAGTTTTAAAATGCTGAGCCTGCAGAGCTGAGGAACAAAGGATTTCTTGACCTAGCTGCAATGATTTTCCAAACAACCCTCGAGCTAGCCCTAATCGATTCATCCATTTAACTTCTATCTTTTCTAGATCATCTTCTCTATTCCGAATGAGTTCAGCGTAAAGCCTTTTAATTGTACAGTCTTGTCCGTCCTCAATGATCCGCATTATTGTGTTAATCTCAAAACCACAGGCTCCTCCTGACTTACCCGCTAAAAAGCTTCTGGCCTGTAAATATTTGAAAAAGTTCCTTGAATTCATTCCAAATATCCCCTGTGTAGGAAGGTACATCCTGACTATGGTTGCCCCCAACTTTTTGCCCTGTGTTTTAGCTGGTTTTGGACATAGTCGACCTGGGACCCTGCCAACCAGGACCCCAGGCCTACTGCTCTCTCTTTAAAATGGATTCCATGTACCCTAGGTACATTTCCAATTGGTACTGGGCCACCTTATCAGACCCTGTAACTCAGGGCATAGGTGTACCCAGGGCCGCCAGGGTCTGCAGCATGTATTATGCCACCCCTGGCTGGCCTCCTAAATTTGACACAACTGGCTGCATGACAGCTGGGGCGAAGTCGTGTAATCACCCTTTGCTTTAGATATAGTAGTCCTATATCTAACCACACAATGGACACCCGAGTTCCTATCAGTCACTCCTATGGCAGGCCTTGACAATCCTGAAGGCAGAGTGCATGGGCTCGTGTGAAACTGTGTTCTGGCCCGAGCCGAGCCGGTTGCAGCTTGCGGAGAAAAGACCCAATGGCTGTTCCATGATAACGCGTGCCACATCGGTAACTTCGGTGTCGCGTTATCAAGACATGTCGAGTAAGGTGTCATACGAATCGGGGTGCTGCCCTCTCACCAACCCTGGCGACGAGGTTAGCATTCCGCCCTTCTAGAGGGACACGACATGTACGTAACTGTGAACCCCGGTTAAAGTTAACGAAAGCCTCAGCTCCACAAAATGGATGCTGCCACCACAGACACAAGTCTGACCGCCTGCTGCTGGGAGTCCTTCCAGCAAGGAGCGCTTGGACAAAGGGTTTCCTGTCGAGGGCGGTGTTCGCACCGTCCCAGACAGGGTTTGTGTATTCTGGGTAGGTAGGGCTTTTGCGAGAAGGTGACTGCGGAGTGGCACCCCGGTGCTCACTACGCATCTGCCGGTTAGAACCAGTTCCAGGGGCGACAGCCCTGGCCTGGGGAAAGTCCGGCAGGGGAGAGGGGTGTAACTACCCCCCTTCCTGGTCCCACCCTTAGGGCAGGACCTAGTCATGTACCCACCCCTTTCTTCAGGATAAAGGCCGGAGCGGGGACCCTTCCAAATGAGATCATCTTTGAATCAAGAATACTTTCTACGAAAGGACTTCAAGACTCTTCTTAAGATTTCTCCCTTGTGACTAAGGAGTAGTCACCCTGCATCAGCGGGCACCATCTAAGAACTCTGCGGTTTGCTGTAAGTCCTTCCTCAAGGAATCCGACGGCCCAGCTCGACGAGAACCGGCTTCCCTGGCACCTCTGACCTCTACCCACGTCATCAGCTCAGCTGTGATCTGTGGGTGCGACGAGACCTCGAGGGACCGGCCATCATCAGAACCTGCACGCTCTTAAAAACCAGCACGACCATCGAGGTAACCCTCTGGTGAGTGCTCTGGGGTCCGAGAAGCCCCGACCCTGAGCCGCTCCAGCACCGAAGTGCAGTCTCCCAGCATCTCCACGATCTGCGTGGGGCCCTTCTGCTCGCTGCTCAGCACGTTGTCTGGTCACTTGCCGCTGGCTTGTGCCCTTCTGTGACGACGACCAAGAATCAACACTGCCGGTCTGGTTGCTCCAGACTGGCCCCTGCTTCCATCTTTTGAGAAGCACCCCGGACCCTCCTGGTCTACCCAAGACGCCGACAGCGACATCCGTCGTGGGACAGCTCGCACCTCCACCGTGGTCGCCGACAACGCCTCCTGGTCCGTGAGACTGCAGAGCCTAGCGTCGCCCACTCACCTGGTCGAGGTGACGGCCAACTGGTGCCTTCCTGGTACCCTCTGACTACTGGCTAGTAGTACGAACTTGGTCCCCTCTGCTTTCAGGTTTCATCAATCTCTACGAACTATACACCACTGGTCGCCGGCCAGCAACTCCTTTTTCTTCCGGCTCCTGGCTCGTCAGCGAAGACCCCGACGCCTGTAAGACTTGTGCAGCCGCAGCCCTCGTGGCTAGGTAACTCGGCATTTCGGTGCCTGCATAGCCTCCTTACTCTAGGGTCCCGAGTCCCTCGCTTCCGACTTGCCTTAACCTTTCCGTGTCCTCGGACACTTGTCTTTAAACTGTGCACTTGAAGTATTTGCTAAAGAGATTTGGTTTGTGCTTAGTACCCTGTCCTCATAAAGAGTACAGGGCTGTTGTGATTCTTAATAAATATACTGTTTATTTTCATAACACTTGTGTGGTGTCCTTTCACTGGGTGTTCAAGGGGTACATGTGTGGTAAACAGCTGGCTTAACGCGCCCTCTCGAGTCTTTAGCCTTAGACTGCTCGTATCCACGCTACTAGGATAGCTGGTCTATAGGTTGACTTACAACCAAACACCATAAGGGTCGTTGGAACGATACATAGCGGTCGCTAGAATAGCGAACGTTGCATATCGGGCCAACTTCTCACATTGGTGAGCAGCGGTGGGGATTTGAGCTTGCTGTTGTTTTACCACACGTATCCTAAGAATATCTTGTTGAAAGATCGCACAAGTACTACTAGTACATATAACTAAAGCTTAGAATACTCTGAGTTCTACTGAACCAGCTGTTGTAGCTCCTCAAGGCTTAGCACACCTTGGCTACAACTCTTAGCAAGGGAAAGTAGGTAAACACATAGTGTAGGTAGGTGCATCACTTACACCACACTAGAAGCAGTATGTCGGTCACAGGAGGAAACATCGAGTCTCCCCTGGTGTCAGTTGACCCTCCACAGGTCATCCCGTCAAGATATACTGCGCTTAACTTCCATGAGTTACGACAAGTATGTACCTCTAGGAAAATTAAGCAAGGGGCTAACCCCACCACCTCCTTTCTGATTGGTCTCCTAGAGACTTATGATGCCAGAAAGGCTGAGAAGCTTCTTAGCCCTTCTAATCCAGAAGGAGAAATGCCTCCCCTCGAGGGAACCCGGGACGATCCTGACCTCATTCACCTCGCAACCGAGAACGGGGATGTGGAGGAGGATGAGGATGAGGATCTCTCTGGGGACGAGGCAGATAAGGGACAGGTAGAAGTCGTCAGACTAACACGGTCCAACTTAAGCAGACACGATAGTAGTACTGGGGGAACCCCGGCGCTACTGTCGGTTCCGCTTAACATGGGGAATGGACGAGCCAGATCTCTATCAAGAGGCTCTGGCAGATCCCTTCATACCAACGGCTCTCACAACTCTTCTCAAAGAGGGATGACGTCCCCTCAGAGGAGAGTGTACGAAGCGAAGGAAAGGGCAGCTAATCTGCGGATCGAAAGGGAAGAACTTGCCCTGGCCAAGGAAAAGCTTGCTTTTGCTAGAGAGCAACAGTTAAGTGGGGCAGTCCCCACTGGTGGCAGCAATGTACCTAGTAATAGGGAAAAGAGTTTCGATACGAAACACCTTGGGAAGATAGTGCCCCCCTTTAAACAAGGGGACGACATCCACAAATGGATTACTGCTTTGGAGAGGGCCTGCACTGTGCAAGGTGTTCCCCAGAGTCAGTGGGCAGCTATCTTGTGGCTCTCCTTTGAAGGTAAAGGAAGAGACAAGCTCCTCACCACAAGGGTAGAGGACGCTAACAATTACCAAGTCTTGAAGAATACACTCGTTGAAGGGTTCGGCCTAACCACTGAGCAGTACAGGGTGCTGTTCAGGGATACCCCGAAAACGCAGTCTCAAGATTGGTCTGACTTTGTTGATTGTGCCACTAAGGCTTTTGAAGGCTGGCTACTGGGTAGTAAGGTTACTGATTTTAAAGGATTGTATAATCTAATTATGAGGGAGCAAATCTTAAATAATTGTCAGAACCAGTTATTACATCAGCACCTGGTAGACTCTGATCTGACCTCTCCACAGGAATTGGGTAAGAGGGCAGACAAATGGGTCAGAACCAGGGTTAGGCCTAAAAACCAGGGTGGTGACCAGAAAAAGGAATCGACCAAGCCTCAAGAGAAGGGTGGGGATAAATCCACAGAGAAGACTTCCCAAGGGCCCCAAAACTCCAACAAGGGTGGTGGGTCCCAGAACACTCCTTCCGAACAGAAGAAACCTTATTGCCATACCTGTAAACAGGTGGGCCATTACAAAAGTGATGCCAAGTGCCCTAAAAATAGCAATAAGGAAAACATACCCCCAAGTAATACTCCTAGACCTCCTGTTACCACTAGTGGTAATCCCCCAGGTGGTGGGAGTGCCCCCAAGAATGTGGTGGGCATTACTTTGGGACAGCAGGAGGACTATGGCCTAGCCAGGTTCCCTGACCACACTCTTGTCTGTGAGACTGGCATGGGGTTTGCCAACTTCACTACTGGACCCCACATTTTGGGCAAGTATAGACAAGAAGTTTTAGTGAATGGTCAGAAAGTTGAGGCATTCAGAGACACAGGGGCCAGCCTCACCATGGTGAGTGACCATCTGGTCCCCTCTGCTCAACTGACCCCTGGTTTTACTTATCAGGTGACAGACATTCATGGAATGAAAAGAAGGCATCCCATGGCAGTAGTCAAGCTCAGCTGGGGTAATGTCACAGGGCCCATGAGAGTGGCAGTGACAGATAACCTACCTGTAGATTGCTTACTGGGGAATGACCTGGAACTCTCAGCATGGGCTGAGGTGGAGCAAGAAACTCATTCCAGAATGATAGGCCTATCCAGACAGGTTAGTGGGGCAGTAATAGCTACAGCCCCCGTCCGAGCACCATTCCTCCCTGAAAAGGTTGGAAGGGCAGTGGTAGCCACTGCCCCGGCTCAGACAGAATTTCCAGGGCAGGATAGGAGGGCTGTGACAGTCACAGCCCAAACACAGACTGAGTGCCCTCCTGAAAAGGTTGGCAAGGTTGAAATGGTCTCAGCCTCTACTCAAACAGATAGTGAGGTTGTGAAGCCTGAAACAATGGATCACTCCACTCAAACCGAGAGCATCGAGGAGGAAGAAGAGTCTTCCCCCTCCCAGACACTAGGTGAGAGCCAGCCTCCTCAGGGAACTGACTCTACCCCTGTTGAAGGAACTGCCCCAGAGGTAGTCAGGCCTAGCCTGGCAGAGCCCCTGATGGCAGGGGACCCTTCCCAGGTGGGACCCAGTCTGGAGCAGGTAACCTGCACCTCTCTACCCTGCCTCAGTCAGCCCAGGGCTGAAGAGGACAGGGAGGCCAGTGGTGGACCCATAAGGGCCCCCTGTCCAAAAGAACCCCTTAATCAACAGATTAGGATCACTGAAGCTGGTAAACCTAGCCAAGTGAAAATAGAACAGACTCCTGAGGGATCCCCCTTAAAAGTAGTTAGGGAACTCCCACAGCTGGACACTGTTGGGCACAGCCAAACATGGGGCCTAAAAACCCCAGACCTGACCTGTCCCTCCAGTAAGCCAAACAGAGGGACTCGGCCTCCAGCTTTAGGTAGCCAGAGGCTGACCCTGAGAGCTCAGTGCATCTCAGCTAAAGAAAGAAAGGCACACAGGATGAATGGGGATTGGAGGAAGTTGAGCCCAAAGGTAGAGGAGCCTCACTTCAGTACTCCATCCCAGCATCAGCCTTCTTCTTTCCCAAGACACACCAGAGACAAAGATTCCCTATGGTGGAGACCCTCAGATACCCTTAGGGTGAGGGGTTGCCTAGTGGACCATGACACAGGGGGAAACCAAGCCAGAGCTGGTCCTTCCTTATATGGCCACTTAGGTAATAGAGGCTTACCTGGACAAGGATAGCCTTATCTCCTTTCGTTTGGGGGGGGGGGTTGTGTAGGAAGGTACATCCTGACTATGGTTGCCCCCAACTTTTTGCCCTGTGTTTTAGCTGGTTTTGGACATAGTCGACCTGGGACCCTGCCAACCAGGACCCCAGGCCTACTGCTCTCTCTTTAAAATGGATTCCATGTACCCTAGGTACATTTCCAATTGGTACTGGGCCACCTTATCAGACCCTGTAACTCAGGGCATAGGTGTACCCAGGGCCGCCAGGGTCTGCAGCATGTATTATGCCACCCCTGGCTGGCCTCCTAAATTTGACACAACTGGCTGCATGACAGCTGGGGCGAAGTCGTGTAATCACCCTTTGCTTTAGATATAGTAGTCCTATATCTAACCACACAATGGACACCCGAGTTCCTATCAGTCACTCCTATGGCAGGCCTTGACAATCCTGAAGGCAGAGTGCATGGGCTCGTGTGAAACTGTGTTCTGGCCCGAGCCGAGCCGGTTGCAGCTTGCGGAGAAAAGACCCAATGGCTGTTCCATGATAACGCGTGCCACATCGGTAACTTCGGTGTCGCGTTATCAAGACATGTCGAGTAAGGTGTCATACGAATCGGGGTGCTGCCCTCTCACCAACCCTGGCGACGAGGTTAGCATTCCGCCCTTCTAGAGGGACACGACATGTACGTAACTGTGAACCCCGGTTAAAGTTAACGAAAGCCTCAGCTCCACAAAATGGATGCTGCCACCACAGACACAAGTCTGACCTCCTGCTGCTGGGAGTCCTTCCAGCAAGGAGCGCTTGGACAAAGGGTTTCCTGTCGAGGGCGGTGTTCGCACCGTCCCAGACAGGGTTTGTGTATTCTGGGTAGGTAGGGCTTTTGCGAGAAGGTGACTGCGGAGTGGCACCCCGGTGCTCACTACGCATCTGCCGGTTAGAACCAGTTCCAGGGGCGACAGCCCTGGCCTGGGGAAAGTCCGGCAGGGGAGAGGGGTGTAACTACCCCCCTTCCTGGTCCCACCCTTAGGGCAGGACCTAGTCATGTACCCACCCCTTTCTTCAGGATAAAGGCCGGAGCGGGGACCCTTCCAAATGAGATCATCTTTGAATCAAGAATACTTTCTACGAAAGGACTTCAAGACTCTTCTTAAGATTTCTCCCTTGTGACTAAGGAGTAGTCACCCTGCATCAGCGGGCACCATCTAAGAACTCTGCGGTTTGCTGTAAGTCCTTCCTCAAGGAATCCGACGGCCCAGCTCGACGAGAACCGGCTTCCCTGGCACCTCTGACCTCTACCCACGTCATCAGCTCAGCTGTGATCTGTGGGTGCGACGAGACCTCGAGGGACCGGCCATCATCAGAACCTGCACGCTCTTAAAAACCAGCACGACCATCGAGGTAACCCTCTGGTGAGTGCTCTGGGGTCCGAGAAGCCCCGACCCTGAGCCGCTCCAGCACCGAAGTGCAGTCTCCCAGCATCTCCACGATCTGCGTGGGGCCCTTCTGCTCGCTGCTCAGCACGTTGTCTGGTCACTTGCCGCTGGCTTGTGCCCTTCTGTGACGACGACCAAGAATCAACACTGCCGGTCTGGTTGCTCCAGACTGGCCCCTGCTTCCATCTTTTGAGAAGCACCCCGGACCCTCCTGGTCCACCCAAGACGCCGACAGCGACATCCGTCGTGGGACAGCTCGCACCTCCACCGTGGTCGCCGACAACGCCTCCTGGTCCGTGAGACTGCAGAGCCTAGCGTCGCCCACTCACCTGGTCGAGGTGACGGCCAACTGGTGCCTTCCTGGTACCCTCTGACTACTGGCTAGTAGTACGAACTTGGTCCCCTCTGCTTTCAGGTTTCATCAATCTCTACGAACTATACACCACTGGTCGCCGGCCAGCAACTCCTTTTTCTTCCGGCTCCTGGCTCGTCAGCGAAGACCCCGACGCCTGTAAGACTTGTGCAGCCGCAGCCCTCGTGGCTAGGTAACTCGGCATTTCGGTGCCTGCATAGCCTCCTTACTCTAGGGTCCCGAGTCCCTCGCTTCCGACTTGCCTTAACCTTTCCGTGTCCTCGGACACTTGTCTTTAAACTGTGCACTTGAAGTATTTGCTAAAGAGATTTGGTTTGTGCTTAGTACCCTGTCCTCATAAAGAGTACAGGGCTGTTGTGATTCTTAATAAATATACTGTTTATTTTCATAACACTTGTGTGGTGTCCTTTCACTGGGTGTTCAAGGGGTACATGTGTGGTAAACAGCTGGCTTAACGCGCCCTCTCGAGTCTTTAGCCTTAGACTGCTCGTATCCACGCTACTAGGATAGCTGGTCTATAGGTTGACTTACAACCAAACACCATAAGGGTCGTTGGAACGATACATAGCGGTCGCTAGAATAGCGAACGTTGCATATCGGGCCAACTTCTCACACCCTGGAGGTCTAAGAATTGACGCATACCCTCAGGCCCTACAAGATCCCCCACCTTCCTTACCCCCAATCTTTCCCACTCCCCAAAAGTCACATCCGCAAAAATTTCCTGTGGAATTGTGGGGTTTTTAACCAATCTCGTATGAGCATTAAATCTACACAAACCGAAGCGCTTCGTAAAGGCCTTCCAGATCCTATAAGCTGCGTCAGCTGTTTTAAATCTAGTTTTTTTTTAAGTAGCTTGGCTCTGTATACTTTAAAAAAACATTCTCCGTATCCCCGCCTAAAACCAACCCGTAGATTTCCTGGACCCAGTGTGTACCTCTGCCTCCATCTCTGCCCCTCCAAGGAGGCCAGTCATCTGTTGTAACGCCGCTGCCCAGTAGTATAGTTTCAGATCCGGCTTAGCCCATCCCCCCAGGTCCCTTGGCAGGGACATATATCTTAACGCTCTTCTGGTTTTCCCTTGGGACCATATAAAACGATTAAACAATTGCTCTATGATAGTAAACCAGGAATTGTTGAAAAATAAAGGAATTGACCTAAATAATTATAAGAACTTAGGGAGGAGACTCATTTTCACAAAGTTTACCCGACCTACTATAGACATGTGGAGATTATTCACCCTATCAAGATCGCTCTTGGCTTTGTTTATTATTGGATTATTGTTTATTTCTACGAGCCTGTCTAAATCGGCTGTGATGGTTACCCCCAGATATACCCCTTGTGACACCGCCCGTGGATCTGTACAAACTGTCTCTGGGTTTGATATAATTTCAGTTTTGGCTTTGATAAGGGCATAACCTGCTACCTGGCCAAATAGGTCTGTCTCAATCTCTATTGCCACTATTGCCTCGGTTGGTGAAGGTGTAATAACTGCCAAGTCGTCGGCATACGCAAGGACTTTGCAGGGGCCCACCTTTGTTAACATTGGTTGTATTTGATTGTTTTGCTCCAGTTTGTATATCAGAGGGTCTATGTACAAAGCGAACAATAAGGGCGAACATGGGCAGCCCTGCCTTGTACCGCGTGAGATTTCAATTGGACTAGATCGTCCAGCGTTCACCCTTATGCATGCCGTGGGAGCCCTGTATAGCGTCTTTACTGATTTTACAAAGTTTTTCCCACAACCAGCTTTCCTCAGTATCACCCACAAGAACTCCCAGGACACGAGATCAAAAGCCTTCTCGGCATCAAGCAAAAGTGCTGCCATCGCTCCCCCCTCGCCCTCCTGTGCAACCCCCTGCGCATCAAATAATGTGATTACTTTTCTAATATGCTGTGTGGTGCCCCTATGTGGAATGAACCCATGTTGATTTTTACTCACCAAACCTTCTATTACCCTAGATAATCTAGTCGCTAATGCTTTTGAAAAAATGTTAACATCAGAATTTATTAGGGTTATTGGGCGGTATGATCCTGGCTCTGCTGGTGGTTTCCCTTTTTTAAGAATTATTATTATGTCTGCACCCGCCCAGCTGAGTGGTATTGAATTTCCTTTCTGAGCCTCAAAGACTGTCCTTATTAAATCCTCTTTCAGTGTTTTAAAGAAGATTTTGTAAAACTCCCCTGGAATCATATCTGGTCCGGCAGCCTTACCAGACGGCAGGTTCTTCATTGCCTCAAAAATGTCCTCTTCCTCTAGGGTGCCTCCAGCATATCCCTGTCCTCCTCAGTTATTACCTTGCTTGGGACATCCCGGAGATATCTTTCTATTCCCTCCGGTGACCTATCCTGCTCTTCCTTATAAAGTTTATGCTAAAACTGCCTAAAAACCTCCATAATTTCTTTCCCTCCTGACACCAGGTTACCTCCGCCATCCTTAATTTCTTTTATTTCTCCATTGGATACTCTTTGTCTAGTCCTTACTGCCAAGGTATGACCCACCCTTTCACTGTACACTGTATTCATAACAGTTCTCACTTTTCATGGAAAAACTCCTTGATGCTTTTATAGCTAATCTTTCTTCAGCCGCTGATTTAGCCAGCATAACCGCCAGAAGTTGCTGCTCAATATCATGCCCTCCTAAGGTGGCCTGCGTGAGCTTTTGTTCTGCCTCAATTACTGCTCTATTTAGTTTTTCTGAGAACCCTCTCCTTTTTTTGTTTGGCCAAACTAAGAGTCTCGCCACGGACCCCTGCCTTAAAGGCATCCCAGGCATTTCCAACCGTTGTACTGCCCCTGTTAATGTCCCAGAACCATTTTATCCATATTTGCATATGACTGATATAGTTTGGATCTGACAGGAGCTCCCTTTCAAACGTCCAAGCCCTTTCCTGCCTCCTGAGCCCCTCTGCTTTAATTATCAAAATCAGTGGGTTATGGTCCGAGACAATGCGTGGGAGTCTGTCTATAAACAAATTGGGGATGAGTGAGCCAGAGGTAAAATAGTAGTCTAATCTGACACATATCTTATGCGGCGCTGAATAATGTGTAAACCCTGGTTCTGTAGGTTTTAGTGTCCCCCATACATCAACTAGTGAGTTATTGGCAGCCATACTGCGAATTGCCCTGCAGACCCTTTTTTTCTGCATACATACTGTCCATTTGCATACCATCCTAACCCCTCTGCTCCATTTATATTAAAATCTCCGGCTAATATTACTTTTGGTGCCCATGTTGCCAGTTCTATATCAAGGAAGTTAAATATTTCTGGATCATCTTCGGTCGATCCATATATTGATCCTATTGTAAACCATTCCTCCCCAAACCTGCATTCTATCAAGGCCCACCTGCCCCATTGATCCTCTAGTCTTTTCCTTGTCTGAGTGTCGGTCCGTTTAGTTAAGATGGCCACCCCCCTATTCTTTGCCCCCTGTCTAGAATGGGCTAACAATCGGAATCCTAATTGTTCCAATAGGAAGGGTTTATTACCCTCTATGTGAGTCTCCTGCAAACATATATAGTCCGCCCGTGTTTCCTTGAGCAATTGTGCAACCTTCTGTCTTTTAACCTCATCATTCAGTCCAGACACATTGAGTGAGATTATCTTAATGTTGCAGCTCATTTAAGTGAGTTTTTAACCATGACGACTAATCATTTCTTCCTCTACCAAATAAGGTATCTTTTATTGGGATTAACATATCTGTACTCTTGTTCCTGACTCTTCCTGTATTAACCCCCCATTCTGTGACCCCCCCTGTCACCTTCCCTCCCCCCCCCCACCCCTTTACAGGCAAATAGGTCAGGCCTGACCTATGAGTGGCTGCTTCTTAGCCCCCTGGAGTATCGCGTCCCTACTAATAAATCCATGTTACAATCTATAATGTACACTTCTATCTTAAACATAAACTTACACTTAAACCCTAATAAGAGACGAGCCCCACAGCCAAAACACCAAGTTTTGCTCGACTTAAGCCCAGCTTATGCCCACTTTGTTAAAAATATGAGTACAATGCATAAATTGAAGTTTGATCAATAAATCTCATTAGTGTTGTGCGCAGCTAAGTCTGTGTTCAACAGTTTGTTGACCAGCCATATTTTTCACTTTGTAACCAAGTCATGCTTTTCACAATACATCATACAGCTACAGTCAATCATGAGATTTAAGTACCCGGCCGAGCACCTCCCTGTCTCTTTTTCTCCTTCTGCTCCTCCAAGAAGGCCTGTGCCTTGATCTACGAAAAGAACATCCTTGTCTGCCCCTCAGTTAGTATTTTAAGCCTGGCAGGGAATAGCAGGTATGCCTCGCAGCCTATTTTTTTGAAAGGATCAATCATCTGTCGTAACTTCCACCTCCTTTCGACGGTAACGTGACAAAAGTCTGGGCGTGCGAAAAAGGTTATTCCCTTATATGTACAGCGGTCATGTGGTTTAGCCCTGTCCATAATGTCCTGCATAGCCAAAAAATTCCCCATGAACACCAGCATGGCTCTAGGCCTGTCCTTCTGAGATCCGGCGTACGATTTCTTTTGTGTTAAAGGGTAACTATGTGCTCTCTGCACCTCCACATCCCAATTCCATTTCTCCATCTCCGGAAAAGCCCCCTTGAATAGTGTTGCTACGAAGGATCTTGGGTCTTGGTCCTCTGCCCCCTCCGGGATACCCAGAAGTCTGATATTATTGCGCCTCTGTCTGTTTTCAAACTCCTCCATTTTTCAATTCATGTCCTCCGTCTTCTCCTGAGCCTCCCTGAACTCCTGCCACCTTGTCACCTCGTCTTCTAGTTTCCCAGTTCTCTCCTCCACCTCAGTAACCCTACCTGCCATCTCCACATATAAATTATTCATTTTGCTGAGCGTGTTTTGGATTTTCTTATTTACTTGCTTAGATTTTTTACACTCTGCCCTTGCTTCTCCTTGCATCTGCTTCAAAGTAGAATAAAGAAGGTCCATTGTGGGAGCAACGTTATGTGCCCCCTGCGATTTTCTCTGCCGCCCTCTTGACTCCTCCTGACCCAGTCCCTCTTCTTGATACAGACTGGACGTAGCCGAGTAATCCCATACCAGCTTCTTTGTAGCTTCCACTTGTGTTGGACTAACAGGATTCTGTCGCCTATACCTGAGTCGAATTCTCTGTTGTTTCTGCTGATACTTTCTCTTTTGGGTTAAGGAGACCTGCTGAATTGATTCCCCTGACTCGGACTCGGACTCAGAGCCTGATTTCTCTATTTCTGATAGATACATCTGCCGTGTGGATTCCTCACCTTGTGAATATCCCCTTGCGTCAGCAACATTCGGAAATTCTTTTTGTAGGTTCGCGCCGACGTGGATCCGGACGTCACAGAGGCACGGCACCTCTCGCAACTCTGCTGACGTCACCGACGCCTATAACAGGCCCACGCCGGCGTGATGACATCAGTTCCCTTTTTTCCGCGTCGTCGTCGCTAACGGTTTTCAGGGATCGTACTGTAGCTTTACAGTAACTTTGTTACTATTATCCTATTATTGTGTCTATCTTTATATTCTTCGAAATGTCGTCAAAGAAAACTGGATTTAAGGCTTGCGGCGAATGTGGCAAGACTATGTCTATCACCGATCCTCATGAATGCTGTGTTTGGTGTTTAAGTTCCGACCATGACGTCGAGGACTGTCCTTGCTGCAAGAAGATGACTCCGAAGGCGTTAAGAGAAAGAGAGACGAAACTCCTTGTGGAAAAACTTAAAAATAAGAATGTTAAAAAGTCTTCGAAGTCTCGAACTCGTCGGTCGAGGTCGAGATCGAGGTCTAGGTCTCGTTCGAGGTCACGCTCGGAGTCGTCTTCGGCTCACGCTTCGAAGTCTTCGAGGAAGAAACATAAGAAGAGGAGCCATGAGTCACGTCATCACTCCGGAAAGGACTCTAGTTCAAGGCCGAAGTCCCAGGTCAAACATCTGAGTAAGGAAGTGGAGGTTTCGGAGTCGGAACATAACTCTGTTGGTGAGGCTTCACATCCGGATTCACCCGAATCTCAGAAGCAGGTCCATTCTCCGGTTCCATCCAATCCTTCTGGTCAGGAGGATGAAGGTGAGGAGCAGGGGGCTGGTGAAGTCGAAGTTCCGATGCCTGCGGGTTCGTCGACCCCGGTTCCTGGACTCGGTGAAGACGTCGACGTCGTTTCGACTCCACCTCCTCAGGAACGACCCAGAGATCCATATCCTGAAATTCCAACTCCAGGTCAGGATCCTTCTCAGTTCCTGAACGCCATGTTTGGTGTCTATTCCAGGGCAATGTTCCCGTCTGGTGCACCTGTTGGTCCCACGGGTCCAAAGGCCTTTAACTTGGGTATTCCCCAGGCTTACGCCCCTGCGCCCTTCATGCCTTTTATGCCGGCTATACCACCGCATTGGCATTTTCCGACACCACCGGTGTCGTCGACGCCGAAGCGCACGACGTCGACGCCAGTCTCATCGACGCCGATGCCTACGACTCCGAGGCAGGATTCTGCCCGACCTCGTATTTAAAAACCTCATCCGACTTCGGGTTCGACGCCGGCACCGACCCCGTCGGAGTCGATTCCGAATCCGTTGACTTCTGCTGTGAAGGAAAGATCTCGGAGAAAGACCCAGAGACTTCTGGAAGAGGAAAGATGTCAATATTCAGATACTGAAGAAGGGGAGTTACAGGATTCTGAGGATCCTTTTGAAGACTTGTGTGAGGCCAGTGGGCTTGAACTTCTCGCCTGAGTGGGAATTGGCTTCAGTGTCAAATGTACCATCGAAGGATGTGGTGCTTTATCACACCGTTATAAAAAAAGCAGCGAGTTTATTGAATATTACTCTGCCCACTGCTGATTATAAACCTAATATTTTAACTGAGGTTCTTCATTCATCCTCGTCAGTTATTGAACCTATGTTACCCTTCAACGAGGCCTTATCTGAGCCCATCTATGAGGTTTGGAAGAAACCTTTATCTGCTCCTGCAGTTTCTAGAACAGTGGCGAGGAGATACAGAGTTGCACCTGAGGACCCTGCGTTTTTATCAACTCATCCCTTGCCTGAGAGTTTGGTGGTGCAAGCTGTAGGAAGGTACATCCTGACTATGGTTGCCCCCAACTTTTTGCCCTGTGTTTTAGCTGGTTTTGGACATAGTCGACCTGGGACCCTGCCAATCAGGACCCCAGGCCTACTGCTCTCTCTTTAAAATGGATTCCATGTACCCTAGGTACATTTCCAATTGGTACTGGGCCACCCTATCAGACCCTGTAACTCAGGGCATGGGTGTACCCAGGGCTGCCAGGGGCTGCAGCATGTATTATGCCACCCCTGGCTGGCCTCCTAAATTTGACACAACTGGCTGCATGACAGCTGGGGCAAAGTCGTGTAATCACCCTTTGCTGTAGGTGTAGTATGCCTATACCTAACCCTAAAATGGACACACAGATTCCTATCAGTCACTCCTATGGCAGGCCTTGACAATCCTGAAGGCAGAGTGCTTGGAATCATGTGAGATGGTGCTCTGGCATGAGCTGAGCCTGTCTGCAGCTTGCGGAATCAAGTCCTAATAGCTGTTCCATGATATCGCATACCATATACTCTTAAGTGCATTATAATCCTCGCGGTTAAATGCTATCTTTGGTATTGCTTTATCAAAACATGTCGAGTAAGGTGTCATACGAATTGGAATACTAACCCCTCGCCAATTCTGGCGACGGGGTTAGCATTCCACCCTTCTAGAGGGACACGACATGTAAGTAACTGTGAACCCCGGTTAAAGTTAACTGAAGCCTCAGCTCCACAAAATGGATGCTGCCACCACAGACACGAGTCTGACCCCCTGCAGCTGGGAGTCCTTCCAGCGAGGGGAGCCTGGACAAAGGGTTTCCTGTCAGGGGCGGTGCTAGCACCGTCCCAGACATGGTTTTGTGTATCCTGGGTAGGCAGGGCTTTACAGGAAGGTGACTGCTGAGTGGCACCCCGGTGCTCACTACGCATAGGCCGGTCTGAACCAGTTCCAGGGGCACACCAGCCCCTGGCCTGGGGAAGTCCGGCATGGCTGAGGGGTGTAACCACCCCCCCACCTAGTCCCACCCATAGGCAGGACCTAGTCACCGGGTCAGCCCCCTTTTTTAGTATAAAGATGGGAGCGGGCCCCCTGTTAAAATTAGATCATCTTTGGAATCAAGATACCACTTTCTTCGAAAGGACTTCACGATTTCTTCTTCAAGATTCTCCCTTGTGGCTAAGGAGTAGTCACCCTGCATCCGCAGGCACCATCCTAAAGAACACTGCGGCCTGCTGCAAGTCCTTCATCACGAATCCGACGACCCAGCACGACGAGACCCGGCTTCCCTGGCACCTCTGACCTCTACTCACCTCTACAGCAAAGCTGAGAACCGTGAGTGCGACGAGACCTCAAGGGACCGACGATCGCCAAGACTGCACGACATCTTTATTGCAAGCCCACCGAGTCTTCCACTGGTGAGTGCTTTGGGGTCCGAGAAGCCCCAACCCTGCGCAGCTCCAGCACCCAAGATCAGCCTCCCTGCATCTCCACGATCGGCGTGGGGCCCTTCTGCTGTTTGCTGTGCACCGCGTGGTTTGGCTACTAGCCGGCTGGCTTGTGGCCTTCTGAACGACGCCCGACGACAACTCTTCTGCTGGTCTGGTTGCTCCAGGCTGGCCCTTGCTTCCTTCTTCAAGAGAGGCACCCCGGACCCTCCTGGTCCACTCCAGACGCCATTTTAGGTCCACCGCGTGGGCTTGAATTTGCCAAGGCTTTGTTGCCCAATCCTGGGTCCAGCGACGCCGACAGCTTCTATCTTCGTGGGACAGCTCGATCCTCCATCCTGGTCGCCGACAACGCCTCCTGGTCCGTGAGATCTTCGAGTCAAGCGTCACCCACTCACCTTGTCGAGGTGGCTACCATCCGGTGCCCTCCTGGTGCCCACTGACTACTGGCTAGTAGTCTCGAACTTGGTCCCCTCTGCTTTCAGGTGTCATCTATCTTCGAGATCCAGGCTTGGATCCAACTGAACTTTCTTCACTGGTCACCGGCCAGCATCTTTTCTTCCGGCTCCTGGTCCGTCTACGAGGATTCCCGACGTCTTTTCAGACCTATGCAGCTGCAGCCCCTGGGCTAGGTAACTTCGGCATTTCGGTGCCCCAGCATAGCCTCACTATCCAAGGGTCAGAATCTACTTTCGTTTTCTCCCTACCAGGTCGGGTTCGCCCGAGAACACTAACTTTCTATTTCCTAGCTACCATAGACTTTTGTCCCGCATCTCGCGTGAGAGTGCACACACTGCACCCGAGTCCCCTAGGCCTCCTAGACGTAATCTAACGATTCCCTAGTCAAGTCCTAGCGATTCCAAAAGCTATTAGTACTGTACTTACCTGCTAGGAATTTCGCATTCCACTTTCAGAGTATATGGTTTTCCGTGCCCCTCGGGCATTTGTATATACTGTGCTAACTTAAGTATTTTTGTAAGAGTTTTGGTTTGTGCTTAGTACCCTGTCCTCATAAAGAGTACAGGGCTGTTGTGATCTTTAAATAAATAACTGTTTATTTTCATAACACTTGTGTGGTGTCCTTTCACTGGGTATTCAAGGGGTATATGTGTGGTAAACAGCTGGCTTAACGCGCCCTCTCGAGTCTTTAGCCTTAGACTGCTCGTATCCACGCTACTAGGATAGCTGGTCTATAAGGTTGACTTACAACCAATCATCAATAAGGGTTGCTGGACTGATACATAGTGTTCACTAGAACAGTGAGCACTGCATATCAGGCCACCTTCTCACATTGGTGAGCAGCGGTTGGGATTTGAGCTTGCTGTTGTTTTACCACACGTATCCTAAGAATATCTTGTTGAAAGATCACATAAGTACTGTTAGGTACATATAACTAAAGCTTAGAATACTCTGAGTTCTACTGAACCAGCTGTTGTAGCTCCTCAAGGCTTAGCACACCTTGGCTGCAACTCTTAGCAAGGGATCAGTAGGTAAACACATAGTGTAGGTAGGTGCATCACTTACACCACACTAGAAACAGCATGTCAGACAAAGGAGGAAACTCTGAGTATCCCCTTGTGTCAGTGGACCCTCCACAGGTCCCTTCTAAATATGCTGCTCTTAGCTTCCATGAGATGAGACAAGTGTGTACTCTCAGGAAACTAAAACAGGGGTCTAACCCCACCACTTCCTTTCTGATTGGTCTCCTAGAGGCTTATGATGCCAGTAGGGCTGGTAACCCAGACCCTTCTAATCCAGATGGAAGTTTGCCCTCCTTACAGGGTCCCTTTGATATCCATCCCCTCCTTGAGGCAGATGTTGCTGAGGATGAGGATGAGTTATCAGGGGATGAGGCAGATAAGGGACAGGTAGAAGTCAGCAGACTAAGCAGGTCCAACTTAAGCAGACATGAGCTTGGTACTGGGGGACCCCTGGGCCCACTCTCAGGTCAGCTTAACATTGGGAATGGACGAGTTAGGTCTCTATCAAGAGGCTCTAGCAGATCCTTTCGAACCAATGGCTCTCTCAACTCTTCTCACAGAGGAATGTCTTCCCCTAAGAGGAGAGTGTATGAAGCTGAAGAAAGGGCAGTCAAACTGAGGATTGAAAGGGAAGAACTTGCCCTGGCCAAAGAGAGACTTGCCTTTGCTAGAGAGCAACAATTGAGTGGGACAGTTCCCACTGGTGGCAGCAATAAACCTAGCAATAGGGAAAGGAGTTTTGATACAAAGCACCTGAATAAGATAGTGCCCCCCTTTAAAGAAGGGGATGACATCCACAAATGGATTACTGCTTTGGAGAGAGCCTGCACTGTGCAGGGTGTTCCCCAAAGTCAGTGGGCAGCTATCTTGTGGCTCTCCTTTGATGGTAAAGGTAGAGATAAGCTCCTCACCACAAGGGTGGAGGATGCTAACAATTACCAAGTCTTGAAGAATGTACTGGTTGATGGGTTTGGTTTAACCACTGAACAATACAGGATGCTGTTCAGAGACACCCAGAAAACTCAGTCTCAAGATTGGACTGACTTTGTTGATTGTGCCACTAAGGCTTTTGAAGGCTGGCTACTGGGTAGTAAGGTTACTGATTTTAAAGGATTGTATAATCTAATTATGAGGGAGCAAATCTTAAATAATTGTCAGAACCAGCTATTACATCAGCACCTGGTAGACTCTGAGTTGACCTCTCCACAGGAATTGGGTAAGAGGGCAGACAAATGGGTCAGAACCAGGGTTAGGCCTAAAAACCAGGGTGGTGACCAGAAAAAGGAATCAACCAAGCCTCAAGAGAAGGGTGGGGATAAATCCACAGAGAAGACTTCCCAAGGGCCCCAAAACTCCAACAAGGGTGGTGGGTCCCAGAACACTCCTTCTGAACAAAAGAAACCTTATTGCCATACCTGTAAACAGGTGGGCCATTACAAAAGTGATGCCAGTTGCCCTAAAAATGGTAATAAGGGAAATACACCCCCAGGTAATACTCCTAAACCTCCTGTTACCACTAGTGGTAATCCCCCAGGTGGTGGGAGTGCCCCCAAGAATGTGGTGGGCATTACTCTGGGCCAACAGGAGGACTATGGCTTAGCCAGGTTCCCTGACCACACTCTTGTCTGTGAGACTGGCATGGGGTTTGCCAACTTCACTACTGGACCCCACGTTTTGGGCAAGTATAGACAAGAAGTTTTAGTGAATGGTCAGAAAGTTGAGGCATTCAGAGACACAGGGGCCAGCCTCACCATGGTGAGTGACCATCTGGTCCCCTCTGCTCAACTGACCCCTGGTTTTACTTATCAGGTGACAGACATTCATGGAATGAAAAGAAGGCATCCCATGGCAGTAGTCAAGCTCAGCTGGGGTAATGTCACAGGGCCCATGAGAGTGGCAGTGACAGATAACCTACCTGTAGATTGCTTACTGGGGAATGACCTGGAACTCTCAGCATGGGCTGAGGTGGAACAAGAAACTCATTCCAGAATGATAGGCCTATCCAGACAGGTTAGTGGGGCAGTAATAGCTACAGCCCCAGTCCAAGCACCATTCCTCCCTGAAAAGGTTGGAAGGGCAGTGGTAGCCACTGCCCAGGCTCAGACAGACTTTTCAGAACAGGATAGGAGGGCTGTGACAGTCACAGCCCAAACACAGACTGAGTGCCCTCCTGAAAAGGTTGGCAAGGTTGAAATGGTCTCAGCCTCTACTCAGACAGATAGTGAGGTTGTGAAGCCTGAAACAATGGATCACTCCACTCAAACAGAGAGCATTGAGGAGGAAGAAGAGTCTTCCCCCTCCCAGACACTAGGTGAGAGCCAGCCTCCTCAGGGAATTGACTCTACCCCTGTTGAAGGAACTGCCCCAGAGGTAGTCAGGCCTAGCCTGGCAGAGCCCCTGATGGCAGTGGACCCTTCCCAGGTGGGACCCAGTCTGGAGCAGGTATCCTGCACCTCTCTACCCTGCCTCAGTCAGCCCAGGGCTGTGGAGGTCAGGGAGGCCAGTGGTGGACCCCAAAGGGCCCCCTGTCCAAAAGAACTCCTTAATCAGCAGATTAGGATCACTGAAGCTGGTAAACCTAGCCAAGTGAAAATAAGTAAGACTCCTGAGGGATCCCCCTTAAAAGTAGTTAGGGAACTCCCACAGCTGGACACTGGTGGGCACAGCCAAACATGGGGCCTAAAAACCCCAGACCTGACCTGTCCCTCCAGTAAGCCAAACAGAGGGACTCAGCCTCCAGCTTTAGGTAGCCAGAGGCTGACCCTGAGAGCTCAGTGCATCTCAGCTAAAGAAAGAAAGGCACACATGATGGATGGTGATTGGAGGAAGTTGAGCCCAAAGGTAGAGGAGCCTCACTTCAGTACTCCATCCCAGCATCAGCCTTCTTCTTTCCCAAGACACACCAGAGACAGAGATTCCCTATGGTGGAGACCCTCAGATACCCTTAGGGTGAGGGGTTGCCTAGTGGACCATGACACAGGGGGAAACCAAGCCAGAGCTGGTCCTTCCTTATATGGCCACTTAGGTAATAGAGGCTTACCTGGACAAGGATAGCCTTATCTCCTTTCGTTTGGGGGGGGGTTGTGTAGGAAGGTACATCCTGACTATGGTTGCCCCCAACTTTTTGCCCTGTGTTTTAGCTGGTTTTGGACATAGTCGACCTGGGACCCTGCCAATCAGGACCCCAGGCCTACTGCTCTCTCTTTAAAATGGATTCCATGTACCCTAGGTACATTTCCAATTGGTACTGGGCCACCCTATCAGACCCTGTAACTCAGGGCATGGGTGTACCCAGGGCTGCCAGGGGCTGCAGCATGTATTATGCCACCCCTGGCTGGCCTCCTAAATTTGACACAACTGGCTGCATGACAGCTGGGGCAAAGTCGTGTAATCACCCTTTGCTGTAGGTGTAGTATGCCTATACCTAACCCTAAAATGGACACACAGATTCCTATCAGTCACTCCTATGGCAGGCCTTGACAATCCTGAAGGCAGAGTGCTTGGAATCATGTGAGATGGTGCTCTGGCATGAGCTGAGCCTGTCTGCAGCTTGCGGAATCAAGTCCTAATAGCTGTTCCATGATATCGCATACCATATACTCTTAAGTGCATTATAATCCTCGCGGTTAAATGCTATCTTTGGTATTGCTTTATCAAAACATGTCGAGTAAGGTGTCATACGAATTGGAATACTAACCCCTCGCCAATTCTGGCGACGGGGTTAGCATTCCACCCTTCTAGAGGGACACGACATGTAAGTAACTGTGAACCCCGGTTAAAGTTAACTGAAGCCTCAGCTCCACAAAATGGATGCTGCCACCACAGACACGAGTCTGACCCCCTGCAGCTGGGAGTCCTTCCAGCGAGGGGAGCCTGGACAAAGGGTTTCCTGTCAGGGGCGGTGCTAGCACCGTCCCAGACATGGTTTTGTGTATCCTGGGTAGGCAGGGCTTTACAGGAAGGTGACTGCTGAGTGGCACCCCGGTGCTCACTACGCATAGGCCGGTCTGAACCAGTTCCAGGGGCACACCAGCCCCTGGCCTGGGGAAGTCCGGCATGGCTGAGGGGTGTAACCACCCCCCCACCTAGTCCCACCCATAGGCAGGACCTAGTCACCGGGTCAGCCCCCTTTTTTAGTATAAAGATGGGAGCGGGCCCCCTGTTAAAATTAGATCATCTTTGGAATCAAGATACCACTTTCTTCGAAAGGACTTCACGATTTCTTCTTCAAGATTCTCCCTTGTGGCTAAGGAGTAGTCACCCTGCATCCGCAGGCACCATCCTAAAGAACACTGCGGCCTGCTGCAAGTCCTTCATCACGAATCCGACGACCCAGCACGACGAGACCCGGCTTCCCTGGCACCTCTGACCTCTACTCACCTCTACAGCAAAGCTGAGAACCGTGAGTGCGACGAGACCTCAAGGGACCGACGATCGCCAAGACTGCACGACATCTTTATTGCAAGCCCACCGAGTCTTCCACTGGTGAGTGCTTTGGGGTCCGAGAAGCCCCAACCCTGCGCAGCTCCAGCACCCAAGATCAGCCTCCCTGCATCTCCACGATCGGCGTGGGGCCCTTCTGCTGTTTGCTGTGCACCGCGTGGTTTGGCTACTAGCCGGCTGGCTTGTGGCCTTCTGAACGACGCCCGACGACAACTCTTCTGCTGGTCTGGTTGCTCCAGGCTGGCCCTTGCTTCCTTCTTCAAGAGAGGCACCCCGGACCCTCCTGGTCCACTCCAGACGCCATTTTAGGTCCACCGCGTGGGCTTGAATTTGCCAAGGCTTTGTTGCCCAATCCTGGGTCCAGCGACGCCGACAGCTTCTATCTTCGTGGGACAGCTCGATCCTCCATCCTGGTCGCCGACAACGCCTCCTGGTCCGTGAGATCTTCGAGTCAAGCGTCACCCACTCACCTTGTCGAGGTGGCTACCATCCGGTGCCCTCCTGGTGCCCACTGACTACTGGCTAGTAGTCTCGAACTTGGTCCCCTCTGCTTTCAGGTGTCATCTATCTTCGAGATCCAGGCTTGGATCCAACTGAACTTTCTTCACTGGTCACCGGCCAGCATCTTTTCTTCCGGCTCCTGGTCCGTCTACGAGGATTCCCGACGTCTTTTCAGACCTATGCAGCTGCAGCCCCTGGGCTAGGTAACTTCGGCATTTCGGTGCCCCAGCATAGCCTCACTATCCAAGGGTCAGAATCTACTTTCGTTTTCTCCCTACCAGGTCGGGTTCGCCCGAGAACACTAACTTTCTATTTCCTAGCTACCATAGACTTTTGTCCCGCATCTCGCGTGAGAGTGCACACACTGCACCCGAGTCCCCTAGGCCTCCTAGACGTAATCTAACGATTCCCTAGTCAAGTCCTAGCGATTCCAAAAGCTATTAGTACTGTACTTACCTGCTAGGAATTTCGCATTCCACTTTCAGAGTATATGGTTTTCCGTGCCCCTCGGGCATTTGTATATACTGTGCTAACTTAAGTATTTTTGTAAGAGTTTTGGTTTGTGCTTAGTACCCTGTCCTCATAAAGAGTACAGGGCTGTTGTGATCTTTAAATAAATAACTGTTTATTTTCATAACACTTGTGTGGTGTCCTTTCACTGGGTATTCAAGGGGTATATGTGTGGTAAACAGCTGGCTTAACGCGCCCTCTCGAGTCTTTAGCCTTAGACTGCTCGTATCCACGCTACTAGGATAGCTGGTCTATAAGGTTGACTTACAACCAATCATCAATAAGGGTTGCTGGACTGATACATAGTGTTCACTAGAACAGTGAGCACTGCATATCAGGCCACCTTCTCACACAAGCTGCCTGCTCAAAGAAATCTGCTGGTGCTTTTCCGCAGGTTCCTGGAGATAAAGAATCCAGAAAGCAAGATCAGAGTGCCAAGAAGGTTTTCTCATCAGCCAGTATGGCGTTAAAGTCAACCAACGCAACGTGTCTGAAGGTATATCCATGCCTTGATGGATTCTGTCAAGCAGCTGATTCCGAAAATTCCTGAGGATGACAGGAAGGATTTTCAGGAAGTGATATCAGACACTCAAGCAGCTGCGAGACAGGTGATTCAGAGTGGTCTGGACACTGCTGATTCGGTGGCAAGGGTCATGGGCTCCTCCGTGGCCACTAGGAGGGCTGCCTGGCTTAAATCATCGGAGTTCTCTGCAGACGTCCAGTCTGTTTTGATGGACTTGCCTTTTGATGGCTCAGGATTGTTTGGCAAGAAGGCTGATGCTGCCTTGGAACGTTTTAAGGACAGTAGGGCCACTGCAAAATCTTTGGGTCTTCAGTCCAGAGGAACTACTGGTAGACGCTTCAGGGGGTTTGGAAGATCTTCCTTTCGTTCTTACAGACTATCCCAGCAGCAGCCTCAACAGCAGCAGAATACGCTGTACAAGTCATACAGGGGCAGGCAAAGATCCCGCCGGAGAGGTCGTCAAACTTCCTCCTCCTCCTCCTCCTCTGCTTCCCAACCCCCGGCCAACGCAGCAAAGCAGCCCTAGATCCGCCATTCCGGATCATATGGGCCCAGTGGGGGGTCGGCTTACTCATTTTCTACAAGATTGGGAATTAATAACATCGGATCTTTGGGTTCTCAATCTTGTAGAGAATGGGTATGCACTTCCTTTCCAGGAATTCCCTCGCAATTACCCTCCTTGCCAGGGTTATTGTTCGGAGGACCACCTGCTTCTCCTGCAGGAAGAAGTCCTGGCTCCTTTCCGAAAAGGTGCGATAGAGGTGGTTCCAGAGCAGGAAAGGGGTCAGGGGTGCTACTCCCGGTATTTCCTGATCCCCAAGAAAGATGGCAGGCTTCGGCCAATCCTGGATCTCAGGATCTTGAACCTTTACCTGAAACAGGAAAAGTTCAAGATGCTCACTCTTGCGCAGGTTCTTCAAGCGCTACTGGAAGAAGACTGGATGGTGTCGATCGACTTGCAGGATGCGTATTTTCATATTCCCATCTTGAAGTCGCACAGAAACTATTTCCGTTTTACAGTTGGGTCACAACACTACCAGTTTGTGGTCCTTCCGTTTGGTCTTACTACTGCACCTCGAGTCTTCACCAAGGTGATGGCAGTGGTGGCGGCTTATCTCAGGAGAACGGGGATACATGTGTTTCCGTATCTAGACGACTGGCTGATCAAAGCGAAGTCGCCGGAGAAGGTGCTCCATCATCTGCAAGAGACAACTCAGTTGTTGCACAGGTTGGGTTTTTCGATAAATGTACCCAAGTCTCACCTGGTGCCCTCACAGCGCAACCTCTTCATAGGTGCGGTACTGGACACTACTGTGTGTCGTGCATTCCCTCCCCCTCAAAGGATTCGCGACATACAGGAGATGATTCCTTTGTTTTACAATGGAGCGGTCGTTCCAGTCCTGAAGGTCCTTCGCCTGCTCGGTCTGATGGCTTCATGCATTCTGTTGGTCAACCATGCACGCTGGCATATGAGGGCGCTCCAGTGGTGCCTCCGCAGGCAGTGGTATCAGCACAATGGGGATCTCAGGGAGTCGGTGAAGATCTCCGGAGAAACTGCAGCGGATCTGTCTTGGTGGAGCGTGGAAGGCAATCTGTCTCAAGGGAAGCATTTTCAGATTTCTCCATCGGTTGCCACAGTAATATCGGACGCGTAAACTCTCGGGTGGGCTGCTCATCTGGGGGACCTGGAGGTCAAAGGTCTTTGGTCTCCAGAGGAAAGGTCGCTTCATATCAACCTTCTAGAGTTGCGGGTGATACTTCTGGCGCTCAAGGCCTTCCTCCCTTCCCTTCGCGGTCAGTCTGTTCAGGTCCTGACGGACAACACGACCGCGATGTGGTACATCAACAAGCAGGGAGGAGTAGGGTCGCAGTGTCTCTGCAGAGAGGCTCTGCGTCTCTGGTCCTGGGTTCAGGACCATCAGATTTGTCTGATGGCAAATCATCTGGCCGGGGTTCAGAACGTTCGTGCAGACAGTCTCAGTCGGCAGTTCTCTGCCGATCACGAGTGGAGGCTCCATCCAGAGGTAGTTCACGACATCTTTCGGATGTGGGGGACTCCTCGGGTGGACCTGTTCGCCACTCACGAGAATGCTCACTGCCTGTCATTCTGCAGTCTCCAGTATCCGATGCAAGGAGCCTTGGGGGACGCGTTTCAGTTGAGTTGGAGCTCGCAACTCCTTTACGCGTTTCCTCCCATACCTTTGATTCCTCGGGTTCTGAGGAAAATTCGCCAAGCTCCGTTTCCCTCACAGGGCAGATCTCCTCTCTCAGATGGAGGGGCAGGTTCTACACCCCCACCTCCAGACATTACACCTTCATGCCTGGAGATTGAACGGGGCAACCGGATTTCTTTTTCTCTCCCTCACGATGTGGTGGATGTCATTTTGTCAGCCAGGCGTGACTCCACTAAGTCCATCTATTCTTATAGGTGGTCTAAGTTTGTTGTTTGGTGCAGGGAGAAGTCCATAGACCCTTTGAGGGCCCATTTATCTGATGTTCTCCAGTTTGCCCTTTCTCTGGCACAGCAGGGGCTTGCTGTTGCCACGGTGAAGGGTTATCTGTCAGCGCTGTCGGCCTTTATCTGTTTGCCTGACCAGCCTTCTCTGTTTAAATCTCCTATAGTTTTAAGTTTTTGAAGGGCCTCACTAATAAGTTCCCTCCTACCCCTTTTATTGTGCCTCAGTGGGATTTGAATCTAGTTTTGACATTTTTAATGGGTGCTCCTTTTGAGCCTCTTCACAAATGTCCTATGAGGCTCCTGACTTTCAAAACAGTTTTCCTCGTTGCAATAACCTCGGCAAGGAGGGTAAGTGAGCTTCAAGCTCTTAGTTCCAAGCCCCCATTCCTGTCCATTCGTGCTGATCGAATGGTTCTTAGGACCAGGGCTGCTTTTCTGCCAAAGGTGGTGACTCCTTTCCACCTTGGTCAATCCATTACCCTTCCTACTTTTTATCTTCCCCCACACCCTTCCAAGGAGGAGGAGAGATTACACCGTCTTGACCCCAAGAGGGCGGTGTCTTTTTACTTGGACAGGACTAAAGACTGTCGCTTGGATGACCAGCTCTTTATTGGCTTTGCTGGCTGCAAGAAAGGAAGAGCGGTCCATAAGAGGACTTTGTCGAGATGGATCGTCCTCTGCATTAAGATCTGCTACTCTTTGGCCGGTAAGGAACCACCAGAGGGTATAAGGGCTCATTCTACTAGAGCTAAGTCTTCGACCTCTGCATTGGCTAGAGGTGTGCCTGTAGAGGATATTTGTAGAGCGGCAACTTGGTCTTCCCTCCACAGTTTCGCGAAGCATTATTGCTTGGATTCCGAGGTGAGGAGGGACGGTCATTTTGCGCGCTCTGCCCTTCAGGATTTCTTGGTCTAGAAGAGTGGACACCCTCCTCCGGGAGTGGGGACTGCTGTGGGACTCTATTCACAAGGTGAGAAATCCACACGGCAGATGTATCTATCAGAAGAACAAGTTACTTACCTTCGGTAACGCTTTTTCTGGTAAATACAATATCTGCCTGTGGATTCCTCACTGACCCACCCGCCTCCCCGTTGTCCACTCTTCTATGCCAGAGTTTCTTTACTGTATTATTTTATTGTCAAGGAGTTGTTTATTTCAAATGTTTTATTGCATTTGCTTCACACTGTGTGTGTTACCTTGATTTCTATACTGCGTATACTGTGTTTATGTCTACTGTCATCGGTCCGTCCGTGTGCCTCGAAGGCACGGAAAAAAGGGCGGAACTGATGTCATCACTCCTACGTGGGCCTGTTATAGGCGTCGGTGACGTCAGCGGAGTCGCGAGCGGTGCCGTGCCTCTGTGACGTCCGGATCCACGTCGGCGCGTAGCTACAAAAAGAATTTCCAAATGTTGCTGACGCAAAGGGATATTCACAAGGTGAGGAATCCACAGGCAGATATTGTATCTACCAGAAAAAGCGTTACCGAAGGTAAGTAACTTGTTCGTCTGACTCGCTATCTGTGCAATAGCTGAATGCTGAGCTCTCATCCGAGTCCCCACTCTCAGCCACAGATTCAGTTGAAGTACCTGTTTCGTCGTTTACTGAAAAGAAACAGTCTTCATTGGGGGTCCCCGGCGCAAACTGTCCGGCATCTGCTTCTTCATCTAGACCCTGACCAGCTACCCCCTCTTGCACATTTCCTTTCTCAGTGTTATCATCTGTACTGGCCTCGGTTATGAAAATGTTAATTATGCCATCATTTGGGTCATTTGCATTCTCGCCCCCTGCGGATGCCTTCATTATGCTTTCTCCTAAATGGGTATCGTGTGAATGTTCCTGTGCCTTTTAAATCTCCTCCGTATGCTCACAGCGCCGCTTACCTTGAGCGCACTTGGTTCTTTTCTTGTGATATCCGTTCATACTGTATCTTTCTCCGCATCTGCTGGCAGCTCCGGTCTCCATTCCTCCGACGTTTTCCCCTCCAGCTCTGGTGTTGGTGCATCTGAGCACGTCCTATTCGACATACCCTGCGCGCGCACCTCCGGCATCTTAGGCGCTGATGGAGAAGATACAGCTGTTTCCCTCTGCTGCTCCAAAATGCTTCCGCCATGACCCACGCGGACTTCGGCGTTCCCGGCAGCTTTCCCAATGATTTCTCCAGCGACTGCTGACAAGACTTCCACCATGGTAGGCTGCCTCATAATCGTCGCTTTTAGAACTTTCCCGTCCGTTCTGCCTTCGGTAGCTTTCGGGGTCATGTTTGCTAGTTTACCTCTCGCAGCTTTCTTTTCGGCCCTTATCTCGGCTCTTTGCTCAGCGTCCTTTTCTTTATCTTTTCCCTTATCTTTCACCTTCTTGCCTAGAGGGGCTGAATCGGGCGCCGTGCCTGTTGGTACACCAGTTAGCTTTGCCGCCTGCATCCTCGTGACAGCATGGGCAGGAAACACCCGTTACAACGCAACTTTTACAACGCACTACCATTACATCGCAACTTTTACAACGCAGGATCCATTACAATGCATACCTTTACAACGCATGTCATTACATAGCAGATGCTATTACAACGCATGCCATTATAACGTAAGTATAGGTAAGTATATAATTTTATTTAATATTTTATTAAACATTATTTAATTAATTTAATTAATATTAAAAATAAATAAATATATTAATTTATGTATTTTTATAAAATTAATTAAATATATGAATTTAAGTAATTTAAAAAAAATAAGTATGAGTATAGGAGTATATGTTTTGGAGTACTGAGGTATATGTTTTGGGGTGTTTGGGTATTTTTAGGGTTCAGGGCTAGGTTTGGGTTATGGGGTACAGGGGTATTTTTAGGGTTCAGTGCTAGGTTTGGGTTTTGGGGTACAGGGGTATTTTTAGGTTTTAGGGCTGGGTTTGGTTTTTGGGGTACAGGGGTATTTTTAGGTGTTAGGGCTGGGTTTGGTTTTTGGGGTACAGGGGTATTTTTAGATTTTAGGGCTGGGTTTGGTTTTTGGGGTACAGGGGTATTTTTAGATTTTAGGGCTGGGTTTGGTTTTTTGGGTACAGGGGTATTTTTAGGTTTTAGGGCTGGGTTTGGTTTTTGGGGTACAGGGGTATTTTTAGGTTTTAGGGCTAGATTTGGTTTTTGGGGTACAGGGGTATTTTTAGGTTTTATGGCTGGGTTTGGTTCTTGGGGTACAGGGGTATTTTTAGGTTTTAGGGCTGGGTTTGGTTTTTGGGGTACAGGGGTATTTTTAGGTTTTAGGGCTGGGTTTGGTTTTTGGGGTACAGGGGTATTTTTAGGTTTTAGGGCTGGGTTTTGGTTTTGGGGTACAGGGGTATTTTTATGTGTTTGGGCTGGTTTGGTTTTTGGGGTACAGGGGTATTTTTAGGTTTTAGGGCTGGGTTTGGTTTTTGGGGTACAGGGGTATTTTTAGGTTTTAGGGCTGGGTTTTGGGGTACAGGGGTATTTTTAGGTTTTTGGGCTGGGTTTGGTTTTTGGGGTACAGGGGTATTTTTAGGTTTTAGGGCTGGGTTTGTGTTTTGGGGTACAGGGGTATTTTTAGGGTTCACTTTTTTTAAAAACACGACTTTAAATAAATTAAATTAATTAAATAATTAAATTAAATTAATTATATTATTTACAATTAATAAATTAATTAAATTACATTACTTAAATTAAATTAAATTAATTACATTTTTTAAATTAATTAAATTAATAAAATTAAATTATATTATTTACAATTTATAAATTAATTAAATTACATTAATTAAATTAAATTACATTATATTAATTATTATTTTAAAATTATTTAAATTAAATTTATTATAATAAATTAAATTATATTATTTACAATTTATAAATTAATTAAATTACGTTAATTAAATTAAATAAATTAAATTAATTACAATTTAATATTAATTAAATTACAATAATTAAATTAAATTAAATTAATTACTTTTTTTAAAATTAATAACATTAAATTAATTAAATTAATTAAATTAACTCAATTACATTTTTTTTAAAAAGATATACTTACCTATACTTACGTTGTAATGGCATGCGTTGTAATAGTATCTGCTATGTAATGACATGCGTTGTAAAGGCATGCATTGTAATGGATCCTGCGTTGTAAAAATTGCGATGTAACGGTCTGCGTTGTAAAATAACGTGTTGTAACATCATACATCCAGCATGGGCATCTCGTGGTTTATTAATATCAACTCCAGCCCCTGCATCCCCTTCATTATCCTTTGAAACCTCCTTGGCATCTTTAGCGTCTTTAGGCTTAGTGCCTCGCGGAGGCATCTTGAAGTCCTTAGATCCCGTGTTTGTAGCTGGATGTTTAAAGATGCTTTTTAAGTCAATCCAAGTACGCTGTAGGGCCTCGCTTACAGTCTTTCTATTCAGCAGAGTAAGTACTTGAGAGAAAGTGTACTTTATCCAGCCTATTCTTGACATATTCCTGATATACTGCCATCCTTCAAAAAAATCCTTCGGAAGAGAGAGATCAGAGCGACCTACTTCTGTGGCTGGTCCGCGGCCATCTTGCCTCTTGTGTAGCGCCATCCAGTGGCGAGCGCTACAAATAAAGGATGGTGGGGTGGGTGGAAGGAACGCGGGAGGGGACGTGTCGTGCGGGGGTAGTAATATACAAATGTTGAAAAAAAAATTACCTGAAGCCGCCAGCTGCCTCAAGCGCAGCACCTCCTCTTCTTTTCCTGGTCCCAGCAGCCCCTGGGACAGACACCCATCTAGTCACTGTGCTGCAGAGAAGCACAGGGATTGGCCTGAACAGGCTAAAACTACGCTCTGCTCAGGTCAGGGAATCTGTGGTGAGCCTCCAGCCCTGCTGCTCAATGCTATGTACGCATTTGTGTTTTGGGCGTCCTGAGACAGAACACATATGGGCTCTTAGGGGGTGCACATGGCACTCCTACCTCTCCCAAGCCTTGACCCTGGCCCTCCCTACAGCGCTGGCTCAGAGATGGCAATGAGAAATCAAACAATGCTACAACATGCTACTGCTGAGACTGAAACTATCTTCCCACGTGTCCTAAAGACCTGGCTGTTTTCCAGGCCTCAGACCCTTCGTGGTACCTACTTTTGCCGCCTGTTATAGCGCCGGGATAACCCCATTGGGGGTAGCTGAGCGCTTTATAAACTTCTAAATAAACTACTAAATATAACATTGTTTTATCTTTCATTTGCTAGTTCTGAGCCAAACAGTGGGGTGACACTCCTCCGCCATTGCGGAGGAGCCACCGCTGGCGCCTTCTACTGCAGGAAAGTGAACACAGAATTAGAATACCTCTGTTTATATGTTTTGTGGGCCTCAACCACAAAGGTGACATCTCACCCGGAACAGGGAGTGCTTGTTGCAGAAATGGTGCTGTAACACCATGTCTGCAATTAACATTATTAAATAATAGCAGTGAGCGCCAAATTTAATGAATGGAAGTGAAAGAAAGGAAAAATAGTATGGTGGGGTAACCCTTTTAAAGTTCTAGCTCGAACAGCCATCATACTAAAATAGGGGGTTCCTATTAAGCTGAGGAGGATTAATCCCTAACACCACAGGCGTCTTCGTATATGTTGAAAAGTAGACCTTGGGCACACTCAAGAATTACTCAGGAGACCCATTAAATAAGTGCCTGACCTAAATTACCGTTGGTGTTGCCATGTTATTCAGTTCCTACGAATTAAGTAGGACTGTGTATCTTGAAAACATAAACATCAGAATATGGGAACTTGGTTCACACATATCATCAGGAAATGTTGGTTTTGTTCCTAGCTAGCTCATAGTGCCCTATCTGAACCCATATTCTTACCAGGGTATCAGTTGATATCAGCAACCTCGAACATGACCACTCTTTTACTCCCGAAGGAAAACATGGAAACAGATCTACCCTTTCATTGTTTACTTTTGCATGCCCAAAGTAAATACACGAAAGATACAAATGCGCTTTTCAAACATTTATTGAAACAATCATATTCTTGTATAAAAAGAGTGTGCTGCAATTATTAGGCAGAAGAAGCAAAGCATTGTAACCAGCATCACAAGAACGGTGAAAAAGATAAACAGTTCACCCATTATAACATTACTATGTGATTATATAATTATACTGCTAATATCCTACCTAAAGATACATATGCTATTGAGAGCATAGTGGAAGTACCCTCTGCCAGAACACTTGGGATAGCCTAACCCCCATACCAAAGTGTAATGCATCAGGAAGCTGGCCTGTGTATCGTATATGCAGGATAGAAGTCCAAGTCAGGAGGGCTGCATCACAGTGCATCGCATTTCAGAACAATCCCAGCAGAAGTGCTTTTCTGCTGAATGTATTGCAGTGGCTGTTTATATATTAAAAGCACTTTTCCAATGGCATTGTGTCAAAGATGCAGCACAGATGCAATGGTGTGTCTGGAGCCAAAGAGCTGTCGCCAACAAGACAACTAAATACAAGGGCGCAAGAGAATGCATCGTTCCTGCATGTTGCGTGGACTTGCCCATCCATAGCCCGATTCTGGGAAGGAGTATATGCGATTATTCACACGGTCACCGGTGTCTCATTGCAGTACACACCATTAGTTGCCCTGCTGGGTCATGTCGCATAGATTCCAGCCGACAAAGGCTGACTCCCGGCTATTATTGTATAAGATTATGTGTTGCTTGTATGATAGAACTTAAACGAAAGACTCTTGACTTCCGTGTTCCGCTAGAAGGCAGCAGTCAGACCTTGGAATGTGCAGTCAGACCTTGGACTGTGGATTGCAGCAGCAGCGCAGATCGGGGAAGGGAGCGGGAGCCGAACAACGACGCCGCCGAACAACAAAGCGTTGCTGCAGGAGCAGGAGTTTGGCATTCGGAGAAGAGCACTGACAACGTGGCTCTGGGCTCCGGGCGGCTCACGCGGTTCAGAACAACATTTCCCTGTCTCCCAACCGCCGACTGCCAATTGCCGTTTGCTGATTGCTGACTCTCGGAGGACGGGTCGTCACAGGCTTGCTAACCGGGTACCCGGGCCACAGCTTGTAGCCAGCTTACAGCAGCCAGCAGCCCCAGCCCCAGTCCTAGCTCCGGCCCCTGCATCGGACAAGTGCATCGGACAAGTGCCTCGGACAAAGCCTTACCCGCGCAGGAGCACAGCCGGGTGGGAGGTTCAGAGAGGGGCGGTCAGCACAACAGGACAACAAAAAAAAGTTTGCTTCACGGAGACACGGACACGCACACGGCACCACGCTGCCTTAGCTCTACTCCCATCCTGCTAATACAGGTGAGCAAAGCGGCGAGCGTTGGGAGCATTGGGAGACAGCAGTCAGGAGCATTGGGAGACAGCAGTCAGAAGTAAACGGCTGGGGGGGAAGGAGGTGAGAAGTGAGTGGCGACATCTTGTATCTTGCACCTGTACCATACCTGTACCCCGCCCGTCAACACACAGCCTGCGCTCACTACATCATCTTTCATCAGCTTACGTCGGCACATCTCGCCATCCTCTCGGTCTAGGCCAGCCATTCAAGCCTTAGCACTGAAGGCAGCTAGGGCTGTGAAAGACACCGGGACCCCTGAACGGGGGGGGTGCTCTCAGGCAGCAGTACGGAGGAAAAATCTTGGACGTCTGTGTCTGAGTTTTGCGCTATGCTCTAGTGTATGATAACTCAGAGAACTTATAGGCTCGGGCTCGGAGCCTCCTGGGAGCCTCTAAGTACCCCCGAAGCAAGAGCGGCTTCGGAAGGCATGTAGAGAGGACTTAAAATTGCCCCAGAACCAAGAAACCAGAACCTAGACCAGTCAAAAGGCTAAGGACTGAGGACCGAAGATCCCTGATCAGACCAGATCTAGCGGGCTAGTGGGTCGCACTTCAAACTATCTTACGCTGCGAACAACCCTCAGCACTGGTCTCCCGCGTTGCCAAGGCTAAATGCGGAGGGGTGGTGTGACGAGAGGAGTGAGGAGTTCGGCGAGCAGAGCAGGAGCATAGCCAGTGTCAAAGTCAGAGCCAGAGCAATTATGCGGACGGGCAGAGTGAGGAAGGCTCCGGGAGAGAAGGCAGCTGCCTCAAAGGAACTTGCTGAACGGAGAAAAATCGAAAAAACAAGTGCAAATAAGGCAAGCAACACCTTAAAAAGCCCATTCATCTCACCAATAGCCTCTTTATTTGAAAAGGCGTATTCAAATAAAAAAACGACACAGAATTTACGATTTCAATTCTTAAAGGACCCCGGATAATCTCTTTTTGCAACAACTGGGGATGTTCCGGGTTTGATGACTCCTTTGGCTCCCTTAAAACACCTAGCAGGGAATGATCAGAGGAGGGTAGATGAAATTCAAACGACAACCCTTGAGAAATCAAACCTACATTCTTAGTGAAATATTTAACCTGCTTAAAAGGACAGAACAACTGGCAGACATAGACAACAACAAAAAACCAAATGAGGAAATTCCAACACAAAATAGCCTTATCATTCTAGCAACAGTATACATGGCCTCAGACGTTTTAAAAAAAATATAACAGCGCAGCAAGAGCATCCATCAACCTCAAGAACAATTAAGGGACACAGCATATTAACTAATGAGGTTACATCGGATACCATAACGAGTCCCAATTCGGAAGCATTGAGGAAATATCAACCGAACTCTACACAATCTTTACATTCAAGTATTGAGGATCTTGCTCACCTCTGGCATAATTCATGCTATACGTTAGACAAAACGGATGAGCCTCTGGCGGACAAAAACACAGCAGACAAAAAGGCGGCACCAGAGGAAGAAACAGGAAGCGAAGAAGCGGAGAATAAATCATCCAGCATATGTCACAATAAAAGCCAATACAGGCCAACAGACGTCACCATTACAATATGAGAGACGTCACCAGACATCAAAAAACGAGGATAAGGTAAATTCCCTCAACACTGAAAGGCAACCGGATTTTGTTACTCCATTACTACAAGCATTGCAAATATCAACAACAACGTTAATAATGCAATCAGATAAATTGGACATACAAAAAGACTTAATGAATGTAATTGCATCATACATAGCTGAGATAAACACGAAACTGGACAATCTAAATAATTTAATCAAAAGAGCACAATCAATTAATTCCCCGCCGGAACCAGTCTGTACCTGTGGACCAATTTTAGCTAAATGGAGCTTATTACCAACAATGCTAGAACAGATACTTACCTTGATTAAACGTTTCATCATCCCAGCACCTGAGATAGAACAATTCAGAGCTTCTATAAATAAGCCGCAACCTCAAACCGACACTTACTTTAGCTCAGAGCAAAACAACGAAGTACAAATCACTAAACACGGAAATGTCGAAAGTGAGGATAATACAAAAGAAATAGTAACAAACGATGCAAACGATCTACAAGAAGCAAAGCTGACACAATCAAGGAGACAACGAAAGAAAGAAAGAAAAGCAAGGAACAAAAAATGTGTCCGAGTACCAGCCTGGTAAAAGCAGGAAGACCAAAAGAGGATTTTACCTGCGAAACTAGTCCGGAAATAAATTTAAATAACTCAGCCTCCTTTACTGCAGGAAGAGATGAAAAGATTATCGACACAATTCAGATTCCAAAAAAAGAACTTAAGGGCTCACTAACTTTAGAAAGAGAGGTTTGTTCCTCACATACGCCGAAAGATAAGCAGAAAGAGGTGTCAACCGGCGAATCAATAACTACGACAGGATCCGCCAAAAAATATACGAACCACAAATCGGGTAGATGAAAAAATCAGTCATTCTTGTATTGAAGAAAATATGCAGTCAATAGAAACCCAGAAGAGCATGCAACTTCAGGATAAGGCAATAGATTTAGGAAGCTTTTACACAGAGGGGCACCCTAAAACAACTGATAAAATAACAATATTAAAGCCTCAAATCCAGTCGAACGTACATAAACCAGCTTGGGACCCACCTACAATCAAGGAATCAGATTGTGGAATCGTCCAAACACACACGGAACATTGCTTAGAAGCAGAGGATAAGATAAAGATTGCCTCATCACCACAGACAGCGAAAGAAATGGGAGATCAAGATCCCGCAGAAGTACTTCAACGTAAAACATCAAGAGGTACATCAGAAAAACAATGTAATTTGAATCAAGGCAAATTAAGCTTTTGTATATCAAATCAGGAAAACTTACAACTTAACTATCACAATGGTAAGGACATAATGAGGGGTTCTCCAAAGCTCGACGATATACATCACCAAATAATATAGACACCGGAATACGAGATGCAGGGGTGTCATGACACTTTGAATAGGAGTAATATTTTGAAACTTATGGCTGAAATTAAGGAACTAAGAGGCATTCAATCAATAGATCTAGTATCCGTACAATTTCTTCAGGGGAACAATGAGGAAACAAAAGAACAAACCTAAACCACCTGGATAACGCCATGAATAGTGCAAAAGATACTAAGAAGATCGGACCTATTTCTAACATAGGGCATACAAATATCAATGCCCAGTACTCCTCGTTATCCGATTCCCTTAAAAAAACTTTGCGGACAGCAAACTAACAGAAAATTAAATAAGCGGTCACCACAAAAGCAAGTCTACTCAATCTTACATAAGGCTAAAGGCAGAAGTGAGACAGCCTACTCCTTGGCAGGAGTAGATGTAGATAGTGTATGGGAGTCCATACCAACAACGGATCAATGGAATGGGCTTCCCAGCTTGCTAAGTGATAAGAGGAAAAACTGACCAAAGAGTGAAAGAGTGATACACGCAGAAACTGACGGTATTCATTTACTCGCGTGGAAAATAGCTGGGGCAAAAAAATTGCTAGACGGCGGAGTGGCTTTAAAAGAGTGGACAAATTGCGATGTAGTTGCCCTTCAAGAAACGTGGTTGCAAGAAGATATCTCGATAGCAGGCTTCGTCCACTACTCTGTAGCAGCAGAAAAATGTAAGCACTACGGTCGCCCAATAGGCGGCCTGACAGTCTACGTATCTACAGCCTTAATAATTAAAACGGAATAGCTTAAATCCCCTGACCCTAGTATACAACTAATTAAATTCTCGGAACAAAACGTAATTAACAAAAGAACGACAATCTTGATTAATTATTACACACAACCGAAGTTCCTAGTCAAAAAGATAAAAAATGCTCTACTAAGCAAAGTAATTACAGGCCTTCGCAGCACCAAGCCTTCGTGGAATGTAATAGTGACTGTAGACTTCAATTCAAACTTGATATTCTCGCCGGAAGAGGACGAAATACTGACAGCAGATAATATGTATTGGTGTGTCCCACAGCAGTCTCAAGTTGGGGGGGGAGAACTCGAAAGGATTGACTTGGCCAGCAATTAGTGATAGATCTTGAGTACCAAGGTATGCTAGTGCTTAATGGAAGAACAGACGAAGACCGTCTGCCAAAAAAACGTACTACGGCCCGCGGGCCCAATCAACACTTGACTTTACAATTGTAAGTCTTTCGCTAATCCCATTACTAGTCAGTTTTCATATAGATTACACCCCCTTGAGTGACCACGCGTTTCAACACATCAAATTTAATTTTTGCAGGAAAAGATTTCAACCATCTCTCATACTGGAGGGCCAATTAGACACAATTAATCAAAAACGTATTAATTAGACAAACACTAATAAAATTGAGTGGTTTTCGATAATAAAGGATATTCTGGCTGAATTAGGAAACGCTTCAGCGAATAAGATTCAAGCCTGGTCTCTCTTCTTAGGTAAACTAAAGACGAAAATAAAAGGCCCGAGCATGAAGGACAAAAGACCCTGTCCAAACAGTAAACTCCTGAAAGAGGTGCAAGATCTAAGAAGGTCTTTATGAAGAACACAACAGAAGTTACAATTAAATAACACAGAAGGACTACTACTGGAGACATTTCTCCTACAAAGAAAAGAATACAAAAAGAAGATCTGGGAATTCAAAAAAAGGAAAACTGAGAGCTTTTAGACTAAATTGCTATTTAGTATTAAGTATCCAAACTCAAATACATTTTGGAACACAATAAATCAATTGACTAGACATCGAAACACCTTAACATCAAATGTGCAGGAAACGGAATGGGTCAGCTTCCTTTCGCAAAAATTTAAATAAAACTTATCAAAAGCTCCACGGAAACATCGGAAAATCTGAAAAAAATTAACTCAGACGAAGAAAGTCACTGTCAGTCCTTAACAACAGACCTACGCAAAACATCTACGCCAGTAGTAAATCATGTCATCTATTCAGCAGAGGAGATAGCAAAAATTATCAAAAAGGGTAAAAGTAATGGGGCTTCAGGGCCGAATGGCATTCCCCAAGCGATTTACAAACACGCATCAGAATACTGGAGCTCTCACTTCGAGAGAACCTCTTTGCCGATGTACAGATTAATAACCAAGCACCGGACAGCTGGCAAGGCTAAAAAATAATGCCCATATATAAAGGAGGAGAAAGAACAAACCCACTTAATTACAGGTTAATTGCATTGCAGGACGTTGAAGCTAAATACTTTGCATCATTACTTCTGAAAGACCTGGTAAACTGGTCCGGGGAAAGAAACCTGATTCCAATTAACCATACAGGATTCAGAGAAGGGATTGGAACAACTTCCAACATCTATTATAATGGTTGCTGAAAAATGCCAGCGCTAGAAAAGGGACCTGCACCTGTGTTTCATAGACCTAAAAGCAGCTTTCGACAGAGTGGACCGGAATCAGTTGTGGGCAAAGTTAAAAGCATGGGAAATACTAGAGAGTATACTGAGGGGTTTGTTATTATTCTACACTGACACCTGGACTCAAGTAAAACTTGGGGACGGTACCAGCCTATCGAGAAAAGTGTATACAACTATCGGATTAAAACAGGGGTGCGTCCTGGCACCACATTTATTCAATCTTTTCATATCAGATCTCTCAGGAAAACTAGCTGGAAGGGACATCACTGATGCCTCTCCTGACTGTTATCTCTAGCAAAGCACTGCCCACCTTATCTTATGCCAGCGTCGCTATGCATGGAAAAGATTCTGAAATTCTTAACAACTTAATAACAAAAATCTATAAAAAGGTTCTTCAACTTCCCAGTTCAGCCTCACCAGCGCAAATGCGATTAGAATTCGGACTAATTAACAAATCACTGGGTAGACTTTATACTTACATAAAGGTGTGGTATCAAATCCAGCAAAGTGCTAGTGAAAACAACCTCAATAACTTTTTATGGCAGGAATTTGAAACGCAAAAAAAATCGCAGGCCAACAAATTCTTGACCAGTGCACTGGAGACAACATGTTCTTCTAACCTCTGGAATAAAAATTTGCCTTTCATATCATTCAAGCAGGCACTAAATAGAGCTGCCAAACTTCACTCGTTGCTAACAGATAAGGTATCTTTTCTCATCGCTCCGACTCTTGGACTGTGATCAACAATTATAAAACTCTTAAATCAGCGGCCTACTTGGACACGTTTCCTATTTACATTAAAAAACGACTGATGGCCTTGCGCTTTGGCAAACTTCCAACCTTAGCCGACGAACCATCTTGGAGGCACATTGAGTCAAAAGAATGCCGTCTCTGTGTAAACGTAAAGGAGATTTAATCCATATAATATGCCATTGCAAGATGTTGCACAGTGAGCAAGTAACTTTTTTGAAGAAAGCCTTTCTCGAAAGGAGAATACGTACATGCAGGACTGCTATTATTGGGGGCCTGGATCCAACTCACCCCCAAATGAACTGCACAATGATAAGGTTTTTGCAAGCTCATGAAAAACACTTGAAAGCAAGCGAGTCCATAACGAATTAATATTATTAAGACCCTTTAGCATTGCGGACTAAGTCAGAAGGAAGTCTCTCATTTACATATGTAAACACTACTTAAGAATTGCTTTTTTAAGGTTTTAGGAAAGATCACGATTGAAAGTAATTTTGTTGAAATTTTATTCTTACTGTTTTTAGTTGTCTTGGTTGTTTTAAGCTAATATTGGCCAAACGCTATAAAGAAAATTTGTTACTGTTTTTATTAACTAAACAATAAAATAAACTCTTATTATTAGACTCCCGGCTATGATGATGTTACTTGCTAAGCGTAGACTGGCCGTACACTGGGATGCCCCAAGAAACCCCACAGTAGATACCTAGTTGCACAACAGCACCTATTGTCAAGAGCAGCTGGTTGCGTACTGGGACCTCATGCCCATGGCATCCCGCCCAAAAGACATCTGGGAGCCATTTGTGACATGGCTTAGGGAAAAATACATGGTAATATCAGACACTCCTGCGCCAGCCACAGACACATAACCACTAACACAACCCCACTCATCGTTCTGCTCCACACCTCCTCCTACCGGCACCTCCCGTAGGTGCTGTACACTCATATCTGTTACACTTCTATGCAAATAGGTCTAGGTAAATGTTTAACCTGTAGTGAAAGCAACGACAGATAATGTTTATTGGTCTGATGGATAATCTAATAGCATTGAAATATGCATACAAAAAGTTGACAAACCTGCTGTATATGACACCACGTTTGCAATACTCATAAGTGATGTAACTTGAATTTATTCCATTCTGGTCTACTACTGATTTGTTTAGGACTCCGGTCCTTATGTTGTTCTATGTAGCTTAAATGATAGCACTGTTTATTTCATATTTGCAACATCACTATGATAAATCTCATGGATGCATGTACTTCTTGGCAACTACTTCGAGGTATAACAGATATTTAATACGTCATCCCATTGCATTTTGGGTCGAAGACCCTTCATCAGGGAACTTTGTATCCTAAAAACAAATATTCAAAATCAAGCTTTTGGACCCTTCAGTTCTATCCCAACAAAAATATATGAAGCTTTTACAATTTCAAAAGGACTATCATGACTATATACAGAATGTAACTCATTACAATTATGAAATAAACATGAAATACATTTGAATCAAGAAATTGCAAATAAATGTGAACTTCATTTTAAATTGAAAAAAGTTTATTCATAACCACATAGGAGTGCAAAAGGGGAACACTAAGTTGCGTCCTTCTTAGTGCTATCATTTTAATATTAACTTGACCTCCTTAGGCCAGAGGGGGATACCCACGTGCACCCAAGAATTTTACCTGAACAGAAGGATTATAATTTGATTTAAAATAGTGTGCCTCACTACTCTTTGGATTGTTGATTCGCACTATGTAGCTTGACTTTGCTCATTGCCTGTAACATGTATATGTTTGAATGAAACAATAAAAAAATAAAAAAACAAGGGCATCGCGTTAATTGTACCTAGCATTGGACAGAGTGTACAAGCCACATGATAATAATGCTTACTAAGAAATCAGCTGCATGCAGAATAACTTCCAAGTACATTGTTGTGTAAGTGTAAAACATGTAGAAAGTCACCCTTAGAATAAGATGGCAAGTTAAAATGTGAAACTAAAATGGAGACTGGCCCTGTTGCACCTCACAACAAAGATGAAGTCACTATGTTGGTGGTGAAAGATTAGAGTGAGAGCTTACATCAACTTTTGTATTATTCTGTCTTTTCAGGTATTGTGGTGTAGCTGCGGTCAATGTATTAGTAAAAACTTTTTGCTAATGATATATTGAAGATTGATGTGTTTTTTTAATATAGTGATACTGTATGCGTGTGTGATCTGAACTCCTGGTAGAGCCCCTGAATTATTTTGCTATTGATTGGGCCATGCCAAGTTCCCTGCTGTGCAAACCTTGATGACATACACAATACTCATACCCTTCATGGCTGCATGCCGCCACTCAATCATGCTGTCACACCATTTGTCTCCCACTGTGTACTGCTACCATACATTGCTCAAAACCCTTGCCCTGCAGCCAGGGCCTTTTGTTGGATCCAAATTCTCTAAAATGTATGCATTCTGTCATGTACAAAAGCTGCACAGCTTTCAAAAGCATATGCAGACCATATACTATCCTACTAAAGACTCAACGAGGAGCTGCTTGTTTCCAAAAGTATTCAGTAGCTGATTTAGCGGCCAAGACAATCAAGATGATTAGTTCACCCATCATGGATTCTAACGGGTGTGTACTGTCATCTCCTGTGTTTCCAAACTGGACACCAGCCAGTTATATTTTAGAGGAGTTGTCTTTATACCTTACGATCTGTAGTATAATTCCCCAGTATCTCTGAATCTTTGGGAATGTCCGCCACATATGAGTCATGGTGCCTCTCACAACACCTCTTTTCCAACAGCGATCGAGCCCCAAGCATTGCCTGTAGTGTGGCTGGTGCAAGGTACATTACATCAGCATTTTATTGGAATTCTCCTTCTTTTATAAGCATATGAAAGATTTTGCTGCCTTCTTCTAAATTATACCCCAAGTGCCTTATGTCATTTCTGTATCTAATTCTTCCTCCAACCTTTGCATCTATTTGGTTGTAGATTACACAGTAACAGTCTGTAGGGCCTGGCAATACTTTTTGAAATACAATTTTGAGAAAAGTATGTTTCTAGGGATGTTTTTCACTGCTCCCTTTCTGATCTGAATGGGCCAATTAAAGCTTTTGAATCAATCAAACATTATCCTTGGGTAACACATCAACATCTGATTCACAGGCCTCATAGTGTTTGAGCTTGCCATTATGGAAAGGTTTGTCTAGTAAGATTGGGACTGTTTGTCTCCAATCTCGAAACCTCACATTTACCATTCAACGTAATTGAGGGTTGTGTGTCACAGATGTCATTAAGTCCGGAAATGTAATAACTTTCTTTCTTCTAACCATGACATAAGATTGTTCCAATAAAATCGCTAATCATTAAAGAGAATCTCAATGTTTGTGTAGGGACCACAATTAATAGGCCAGTGGTTTGTTTTAACAAACCTGCTCAACCAAGACCTAAGGCTTCAGGTGGGGCCATCATGACAGTTCAAGGTCTTACCTGATCTGCGGGGCCCCAATACATAGATTCACATTAGGGAAGCCAATCCCTCCATCATCCTTTGGTTTATATAACATCTGAGAAACCCGAGGTGATATATTTGTTCATGAGAAGGCTTTTAACGCTTGCTGTATTATATTAATTGTTGATGTAAGAAACCTGAGGGGCATTGTTTTTGCTACGTACATGTGGTGTGGAATTAAATTAATTTTATTGGATGAGATATGACCTTGCAAAGTAATAACAAATTATTCATCTTTGAACAACATGTCTAGAATGTGGGATATTGCAGCCATACAGATGCTCTATTTTAGTAGGAAGGTACATCCCTAAATACTGAATTGGTTAATTTGTGTGCGTGAAATCTGTACCTAATGGCAAGCTTTCTTAGAATTAGTAGGTCTGACATGCACATTGCTGTTGATTTTATATTATTCATCTTGAATCAAATAAACATTATTACAGAGTGTCATACCTACCTATGATAACTGTCCTTCAAAAACAGAACCTCTTGTATTCCGCCAAAGTTGCAAACTACAATATCCACAGATTAATATTAATAAAAGCACACTGATTATCACTCATCACTATCCACCCTCTATGATTGTTTCTCTAATTCTTTAAACATCTTAACTCAGAGTTCATTAACATCCTACTCTTCTTAATAAACACATCCAGTGCATTAAGGTGTGGCGGGCAAGCCCAGTTTGCCCAGCTGTTGGACATGTACATTAAAATCCTAGTTACCGCGGTGTTTCAAATGTCATTGTTCACTGATCAGTCAATTGTTATTAATCAGATGTTTAATTGCAAGTGTTTTCCATACTCTTCAATGCCAATGGGTCAAAGAACTGGGCTACTTCTTTTTGTATTGGTTGACTGCACCAGAGATTACCATATCAATGATCAACAACATTTGATCCGTATTATATAAGTTCAATCCTCTAATCAGTATGCTTCATTATCCGTCATGGGGAGAGGACCACCCACAATTTTCTTTTTTTTAATTTAAAAAAAGATTTTATTTATAAACAGAGAAATGCAATATAATAAGCACAAGGTAAAATCAATGGATACAAATCAACTCTGCAAATATGTAAGAAAAAGGGGGAAAAAAAGGAAAAACGACAATCATCAATGTTCAGAATAAGCATAACCTGTATATAATAATTATTATAAAAACAGAGAGCAAGAAGAAACAGAACTGATTAACAATTACAATAAATGCATTATAAAAGAGTAATCATGGGGCTTTAGGTACTTCTTCAATTCGGGGGCTATGAAAACATGTTTTATTAGTAGATAAATCTAACAAATGAGTTATGGGTAGCCAAAGAAGGTTTCTTCTTTTAAGTTCAAGTTTATTGAGACCAAACAGAAAATACAAAAGTAAAAATGCCTTAAGAAATAATAAAAATACAATAAATACTGGAATAAAACAATGCAAAGGAATAGGAAAGCGGAATCAATAAACGACACACTCTCGTTCATGAAAAAAGAAGGAGAGAGATAAAATATAAAAAATAAAAATGAAACAATAAGAATAAAATAGAGTATAGTAGCAAGTGCACAAATTACATTGAATGCGAAAAAGCATGCAAGCATATAATCATATAAATACAATTGGTAGAATAAAAAACGGTATAAAAATAGGCAAAAAAGACAACGATAAAATGTTCAAGGGGGTTTGCGAACTGCATCTGGCAAATTAATAGGAGCAATGTTGACAGAGGGGGGAGAGGGAGAAGAAGTGGAGGAAAGGTAATCGGTGAGTGGAATCCAGAGGCAAGGGATGGCAAGGGAAACAGGGGAGACATAATTGGTGTCAAGTCGATGATTAAAGCAAAAAGCGTTCCACCAGGCAGAATATGTAAGTTTTGAGGAATCTTTCCAATTGGAGGTGATTAAGTGGAAAGCCACTGCGAGAAAAAGATCTAATAACTTATAGTGAGAAGGGGATTGAGGCAACTCTGGAGAAAGGGAGCCTAGGAGAGCAATGGATGGAGAGAAGGGGAGTTGAAAATGAAAGATAGTGGAAATACGTGACCAAATTGTATGCCAAAAGGAGGTAACGTTAGGGCAGTGAAATAACATATTGGATAGGTCAGCAGGAGAGGATGAACAGGACCCACATGCCGGAGAAAGATCAGGGGAGAAAGAGGCTAATTTGGATGGAGAAAACAATAATCTTTGATAGACAAAATAAAGGGTTTGTGTGGTATTGGAATCACGAGAGGTTTTGTGAATTTTAATCCAAAGCTTATCCCATAAAGAGACAGACCATGTGACTGATAAATCTTGTTCCCAGGCCAGTTCAGTGCGAGATTTAGAGCGTTCAGAAGGTGTTATTAAGCAGGAGTAGATGCGGGAAGCAGAAGGAGAGGAATTAAGGAGAGGAGACAAAAGAGGGTAGAGAGGGGGAAATTCGGAAGAAAGTGGAAGGGATTGGAGGAAAGAAAGGAGTGCAGGAAGCAATAGGTTATATTGTTTTTTAAAAGAGTTGGGAAGAAGATAATGAGACTGCAATTCAGGAAAAGAGATGGGAACTCCGTCACAGAGCAACTGCGAAATCCACTTTATGCCTTTAGAGCGCCAGGATTTCCAACAGAAGGAGCGATTTTTAATACAGAGAGTTGTATTGTGCCAAATGGATTGGTGAGATAGAGAACCAAAGGAAGGGTAAGTAGAGGGGATGAGGGGTGTGAGGATGTGACACGAGTGCGCAATAATAGGAGAACGCAAGAAAGAAGTGTGAGCTGAAAAGGCGAGGACTTCTGAAAAGTCAAAGGGAGAAATGAAAGACTTCTCCATTGAGAGCCATACTGGTGGGTAAGTAAGAGGATCTGTAGATATCCAACGAAGAGTTTGCCTCAGGGAGAAGGAGTAATGATAAGATTTGAAGTCTGTGAATTTCAATCCTCCCTGAGATTTGTCTTTTTTAAGAAAGGATAGTGCAATTCGAGGAGGCTTATTCTGCCAGAGAAATTTAGACAAAAGAGAGTCTAACCTTTTGAAATAATAATGAGATATGCGGACATGTATCGTAGAGAGGGAGTATAAAATGATAGGGGCTAGCATCATCTTAATTGAGTCTAATCTCCCCCACCAAGAAAGAAATAGTGGGTTCCATTTATTGACAGAGTCCGAGAGTTTCTTGGAGATACAATCAAAATTGAATTTGAGAGTATCCGGAATGGAAGAGGAAAACCAAAGGCCTAAATATTTAATTTTGGAAGGTTGCCAGGAAAAACCAGTTTGGTCAAAGTAATGACGAAGGCAGGAGACATTAAGAGGAAGGATCTCGCATTTATCACGATTAAGGCGGTAGCCAGAAACTAAGGAGAAAGCTTCGACTTGACGAAGAAAGGAGGGAATAGTGGATTCCGGGTTGGAGCAATAAAAAAGAATGTCGTCTGCATAGACTGATAGTTTGACTTGGGTGGGACCAGGGTTAAAACCAGTAATGAGATTGTCTTGTCTGATCTTTGTTAAAAAGGGCTCTAGCGCAACAATAAACAGTAAGGGGGATAAAGGGCAGCCTTGACGAACCCCTCTGGAGAGGGAAAAATAATCTGAAACTTTTCCATTAGCGAAAATAGAAGCTCTGGGGCCAGAGTATAGGCGAGCGATGAGGGAAATTAATTTTGGGGGAAAGCCAACCCAGGAAGGAGCACGGAACATAAATTCCCAGCTAATACGGTCAAATGCCTTTTCGGCGTCAAGAGCAATAGCTGCTAAAGGGTATTGAATAGTGGAAGCTTTACTGAGGACATTGAAGAAAACTCTCGAATTATCAGATGATAAGCGACCTTTGACAAAACCAGATTGTTCTGGACCAATAATTTCAGGTAAAATGGGATCTATACGTAGGGCAAGTAATTTGGCAAAGATTTTGTAATCTGTATTTACAAGGGAAATGGGTCGATAATTTTTGCATAGTGTAGGGTCTTTGTTATCTTTGGGAATGAGGCAGATCATTGCATCTTGAAAAGTACCTTGAGAGGAACCATCAGAGATAAAAGATTTGAAAAGAAAAAGTAATTGGGGTAGGAGTTGCTTGGAGAAGTGGCTATAAAATTCAATAGTAAACACGTCAGGACCAGGGGCTTTGCCACGTCGAAGTACCGAAACTGCATGGGAGATTTCTGCTAAAGTGATGTTAGATTCGAGTGGAGAAAAGTCGACATGGGAAGTGAAAGAAAGAGGTCAAATCATCAGGAAGAGGAGGAGATTCAGGAGTATAAAGTTGTTTATAAAAGGAAACAAAATTATTTAGAATGTCTTCGTCTTTAAAGTGTGAAACTCCATTTGAATTGGTTATGGAGGCAATCCGGGTCCTATCTTGACGTGTTTTTATATAATTGGCTAAAAGTTTACCAATTTTGTTTTGACCCTCATAGTAGCGGGCACTGCATTTTATTAGGTAAGAGGCTGCGGCTTCAGTAGGGGACTTATTAAAAGCAACTTTTGCGGAGATAAGATCTTTAAGAGAAGAATCAGAAGGGGATCGATAGTATGAATATTCCAACTTTTTAATTTTTGCAAGAAGAAGGGAAGATTGACGTTCAAAACCTTTCCGTTTTTTAGAGACATAATTAATTATAAATCCTCTGGCCGTTGCTTTGAAGGAGTCCCAAATCATGCCAGGTGAGGAGTCAGGGGTGGAATTAGTGTGAAAAAAGTCAGTAATAAAAGCACTGAACTGGTCTGTAAACTTGGAATCAGCCAAGAGGGAGTTGTTAAAGCGCCATCTGCCAGGTGAGGGAGAAAAGGGAAGCAGGTCGAAGTCTACTAGGACAGGGGCATGATCGGATATGAGAATGGAGCCAATTTCAGAAGCAAGGACATATTGAGTAAGGGATTTGCTAAGGAAAAGGTAATCGATGCGGGATTGGGTTTTGTGAGGAGGGGAAAAATAACTGTATTCTTGGAGGTCAGGATGACAGAGTTTCCAAATGTCAGTTAGGGATTTACGACAAATAGCTGAGGTAAATTGATTATGCATTTTGGATCGAATAAAGGCAACTGGGGAGTATCTGTCAAGGAAGGGATCATGTATCTGAATGCAGTCGCCACCGAAAATAATGTAATTATCATTTAGGGAAACCAATTTATTTGAAATGAGGGGCCAAAAGGTATGATCAACAGTAACTGGAGCGTAAACATTGAAAATAACAATAGGCACATTATCAATATTCAGTCTTAAACTTATAAAACAACCATCAGAATCAATTTCAAGTTGAGTATCAGTAACAGCAAACTTTTTATGAACAAGTATAACTACGCCATTCTTTTTCCCCAAAGAGGGGGAAGAAAAGACATGGCCGACCCAAAGTCTCTTTAATTTAGAAGATTCAATGTCATTAAGGTGGGTCTCTTGTAACATGGCGACATCAGATTTTAATTTAGCTAAGTGAACTAATACTCGCTGTCTTTTGATTGGACTATTTAAACTTTTAACATTCCAGGATGTAACTCTGAATGATATATAGTAAGAGCATTAAATGTGAACATGACGCAAACAATGCAATAAAAAGTGCAAAAAGAAGAACTTGAATCGAAATAAAATACGAGTCATAAAAACAAGAGTTGATAGAGAAAAAGAGAGAAAAAGATATCGAGAAGATTGAAGAAGGGGACAGGGAAAGAAGAGGAGGAAAATAAAGAAGTGGGGGAGAAAAATGTTGAAGGAGAAATATTGAAAAAATGGAAAAAGTGACAGCAGATGAGGGGACAGGAAAGGAGAAGGGAACAAGAGAGAACAGAGAGAGAAAGAGAGAAAAACTGAATAAAACAACCAGATAATAACATGAAATCGTGACATACCTACAAGGGGAGGATTCGAAAGGTACAAGGGGAAAGGAGGAACCAGACGGAATGACGGTACAACCGGGATCAAGCAGGACGGAGGACCGGAAGGCATCACGGCAAGGGAAGGGATGAACTGTGGAGAAAAATAAGGAAACAATTGTCACAAAAACAACAACAGAGAAAACATGTGGTAGCAATAAGACTAACAAACGCAACAAGACGAAAAGGTCAAACAATTAGGGGATAGGAACACATATTCCGCCAGCATTCGATGAGGAGGACTCCATGGGGTCAGCATGATGAGCGTTGATGAAGCTGCGAAGGCGGAGAGGGTCTTCAAATGTTGTAGTCTTATTATTATAGGTAACCTTGAATAGGCACGGGTGAAAAAGACCATAAGGAGCACCCATGTCCCGAAGAGCAGGTCTTAAGTCCAAAAAAGCCTTCCTTCTGCTAGCAGTGGCCCTGGCGTAATCCTGAGCAAAGAATAAAGTAGATCCGTTCCAGGTAATTCGCTGGGAGGATTTCGCTGCTGAGAGAACCTTCAACAGGTCCGTGTATTCCAGGAAATATAGGATCAACCCTCTAGACTTCTGAGAGGGGGAGGTCGAAGTGGGAGGACGACCTAACCTGTGTGCTCTTTGAATATTAAGCAGTGTGCCTTCTGGCATACGGAGTACTTTGGGGATGAAGGATTTGAAGAAGCCAATTGGATCCGACCCCTCCTGTTCTTCCTCAAGGCCGTAGATACGGAGGTCGTTGCGCCTATTACGGTTTTCAAGCTCCTCCACTTGGCGCTGAAGGGTAGAAACCTGAAAATGAAGGGGGGAGATCTTCGCACAATCAGTCACGAAGGAAGAAAGCGATTGCTCCACAGTAGTGACTCTGCCGTCGAGCTGCGACCAAGAATCAGTGAGGACTTGGAGTTTCGCATTAGTGTCTTCCATATAAGGGCGCAGAGCATGAATTTCCTCCAATAATAATTCCATCGAGACAGGAGAAGATGATTTTGGAGGTGAAGGGGGGTTTTGTCTGAGGCGTTTAGTAAGAGATTTCCCAGTATTTGCTGTAGGAGTCTCAGACGCCGCCATGTTGTCCTCAGGAGGAGAAGATAACGCAGTTTGAGTCCGGGAAAACTCGGTAAATAACTTCGAGTTTTTGATGAAAATATGCTTGGTAGGAGGAGTTGCAGCTAAGGTGCCTTTAGATCTACCCATAAATAGCGGCGGAGAAATAGAAGCCAATAAATGTCGAAGATTGCGGGAAAGACAAAATGGCCGCCGGGTGAACGTCAGTCAGAGTAGGCACATAAAAATTGCTCAAAAATGAGCGCAAAGTGGACATAGACCTCCAAAAGTAGAAAGGAAGATGAATTTGAGGGGAAAATCACCATAGATTTCCAGGGAGATCATTGATACGACGACACAGCGCAACTGGGGAAAAAACAAAATGGCGGTCGCAAGGCAGCGACGCAGCTGCGGAGCTTACATAGTTCGTAATTCCAAAATGCCGCACTCAAGCGAAGCCTCAAAGGTCGGGGTGGGAGGAGTAGATTTTCCGATGTCCTCACATCCCACAATTAGCGCTGAGCGAGTCAGGAATGATGCCGTACACCGGGGAGACCGAGGAGCTTCACCCAGACGCCGCCATTCACGTCAGGCGCCAAGCCACGCCCCCCAGGTTTCTTTTAATAGCAAGAGAAATTTCGGAAACATATGCCCTATCTAACCTGTGATTATAACAAACTGCGTATCACCAAGCCCGATAAGATACATTAGTAGAGTTCTCCACTCCCTGGTGATCTGCTGGAAAGTAACAGCAAGGAGTAACTCTATAATATTTAAAAAATGCTACATTGAGATCCACACCTCAGAAACACTACCTAGGAAAATATGAACAAAAGTAAAAGGGGTGTATGTTTGAATTTTTTTATTTATTTGCTGCCAGACTTGAGTCCAGAAATGATACATATGTTGGCATTCAAATAACGTTTTTTAAATCTGCTGGCTTTGTCCCACAGGAGTTTAATTTATTTTGTGTAATGAAAAAGGAGTAGACATCAGCGTATTGTAAATAAAAAATAATGTTTGAGTATTGCTAGCTGCTCTAGAAGACTTCCTAATTTTTGTCCAAATCTTATTCCAAACGGAAATTGAAAAGGAAACCTGGAGATCAGATTCCCAGGATAGTTCCACCTCCGTTTTGTCTCGAGTAACTGGATAAAAAAGTAAATGTTTATTGTAAGAAAGTGGTTCTTTATATACTGGACCAAAAGTAAGGTACAGTGTGCACAGGGCCCACAGTCCCCAGAGGTACGGCAGCCGCTAAAGTTAGATATAACCTTACTCTCCAAAGTGGTAGCTTGGTCGAGCAGAATCAGAGGACAGTGTAAAGTATTTGTTGTTCACCCTCAGTCAGCAAATGGTTTCACACACTCAAGAACTGAACTCTTGGCCAAATGCTTTGTGTATAAAAATATATAGTTGTTTATTTTAGAACCACAGTAGGTATCATAAATACTTTCTCAGAATGAGATGTTGCAATTGAATAATTTCAACTAGCAATATACTTTTAGAATGCAAAAGATACAGTTGTTGCAATATGCAACACAAGTTAAACACAAAATAACATTGAGCTCAATGGAAGTGTTTAAGTAAATGCAATTAAATCAGTTTACAATAGTTTTTCTAACTCAGGGCTGGATCCTGGATTCAGCCCTGGTGCATTTCCTGTAAACAGATGAAAGAAATCGTTTTTGTTACACAGGCGATTTTTAAGGAATATTTGTAAGTTTTGAAATGTGACACTTAGAAGAAGTTCTGGCAAAAACCAGGCAATGTATTCCAATGGAGGAACAGTAAATCACGGTTATAATTACTTTTCAGGTTCAGTGCTGGGCTCAAAGATACAGCACTGGGATCTCTCCTGGTAACAGGTGAGTAATTTGGTTTTCGTTGATCAGCGATTTTTAGTGAATATTTTAAAGTTACAAATTCAACACTTAGAAGACATTTTCACTGAAACCCAGCCAATGTCACCCTATGGAAGAAATCAAGTTATCGGTCTTTGGTAAGTACTTGGCTGGTAGAGTTAAGGTTCTGGGGGTAGACTCAAGGGTCTAGCAGGGTCAGGTAAGTACAGTTGTTGCACCCTCAGCACACATGAGGCCCAATGTTATCCTATGGAGGATAGGGGGCCTTCGGTTGATGGCTGCTAGCTGGCAGGCCACGCGGCTGTGGGAGCTGAGCTCCTGGTCACTTACTAAGGGCAAGAGGGGAAGTATAGTAGGATAGTTGCTGCACTTCTAGTGGCACTCGGGCGGCTGGGTGCAGGGTGCTTTTGGGCCTTCGGGCGCCCAATGTATTTCAGTGGGAGACTTGGAAGTTGAACAAAGGCTGTAGGCTCGGGGACGGAGATTCTTCAGGTGCAACCACCACTTCGGGAGGTAAGTTGGGATCTTGGAGGATAGGCAGACACCCAGGAGTTGGGCACAGGGGACCATGGGGCGCCGTGTGTAGGGGTGTTTTTTGGTGTCGGGAAATCTTTCCCTCAGCTGGTCGCAGTTGGAGGGGACCCTTGTTGTGAGGCTGCAGACGTCGTCAAGGTCATTGTGGAGGGTCCTTAATAATAATAATCCACATTTGTAAATCGCACAATCACCCGTAAGGGTCTCTAGGCGCTGGGGGCCGTCGGGAAGATTAAGCAATCTATTGCCCAGAGTCACATCGTGCTGGGCTAATCTGCCGCCGGTGCCGGTGAGTCAGTCGCCTAGCTGCGGCGCCACACCTCTTCCCCTACGCACTTAGGCACTGGATTTGTGGTCACAATCACCAGGGGGGACGTCCTCAGGGTTTTTGCCCACTCGGGCTCGGCGGGTGAGGACTGTGCTGGATTTGCGGTTCCTGACTGGCACCAGGGGTTGTCGCTGTTTGAGCAGAACCACAGCTTGTGGGAATCCCAGTCTCTAGATGAGCAAGCCATTCAGGTCCTCTGCGGTTTTCGAGGTTGCTGACTACAGGAGATGCCGGGGTTTAGAATCGACAGGCCTGTAGGGCTGGGGCCAAGTCAGTTGGTGTCGTCCTCTTGTTAGCAGCTGCACGCCAGGTCTTCTTTCTTCTTGTTCTTCTTCTTGTTTCAAAAATCGGGATCTGAGGAAGGAAGGTTCAGGGTGCCCCTAAATACTCAATATAGGGGCATTACAGGTAGGGCAAGGGCAGGGACCAATGGGTCCCTGTCCTGGGGTGAGTACACCCCCTAACCTGCCACTCTCCAGTGGGAGGGGGGCAGGAGCCTAGCTCTGATTGGGTAGAAGGAGAGGAATTAAGGAGAGGAGACAAAAGAGGGTAGAGAGGGGGAAATTCGGAAGAAAGTGGAAGGGATTGGAGGAAAGAAAGGAGTGCAGGAAGCAATAGGTTATATTGTTTTTTAAAAGAGTTGGGAAGAAGATAATGAGACTGCAATTCAGGAAAAGAGATGGGAACTCCGTCACAGAGCAACTGCGAAATCCACTTTATGCCTTTAGAGCGCCAGGATTTCCAACAGAAGGAGCGATTTTTAATACAGAGAGTTGTATTGTGCCAAATGGATTGGTGAGATAGAGAACCAAAGGAAGGGTAAGTAGAGGGGATGAGGGGTGTGAGGATGTGACACGAGTGCGCAATAATAGGAGAACGCAAGAAAGAAGTGTGAGCTGAAAAGGCGAGGACTTCTGAAAAGTCAAAGGGAGAAATGAAAGACTTCTCCATTGAGAGCCATACTGGTGGGTAAGTAAGAGGATCTGTAGATATCCAACGAAGAGTTTGCCTCAGGGAGAAGGAGTAATGATAAGATTTGAAGTCTGTGAATTTCAATCCTCCCTGAGATTTGTCTTTTTTAAGAAAGGATAGTGCAATTCGAGGAGGCTTATTCTGCCAGAGAAATTTAGACAAAAGAGAGTCTAACCTTTTGAAATAATAGTGAGATATGCGGACATGTATCGTAGAGAGGGAGTATAAAATGATAGGGGCTAGCATCATCTTAATTGAGTCTAATCTCCCCCACCAAGAAAGAAATAGTGGGTTCCATTTATTGACAGAGTCCGAGAGTTTCTTGGAGATACAATCAAAATTGAATTTGAGAGTATCCGGAATGGAAGAGGAAAACCAAAGGCCTAAATATTTAATTTTGGAAGGTTGCCAGGAAAAACCAGTTTGGTCAAAGTAATGACGAAGGCAGGAGACATTAAGAGGAAGGATCTCGCATTTATCACGATTAAGGCGGTAGCCAGAAACTAAGGAGAAAGCTTCGACTTGACGAAGAAAGGAGGGAATAGTGGATTCCGGGTTGGAGCAATAAAAAAGAATGTCGTCTGCATAGACTGATAGTTTGACTTGGGTGGGACCAGGGTTAAAACCAGTAATGAGATTGTCTTGTCTGATCTTTGTTAAAAAGGGCTCTAGCGCAACAATAAACAGTAAGGGGGATAAAGGGCAGCCTTGACGAACCCCTCTGGAGAGGGAAAAATAATCTGAAACTTTTCCATTAGCGAAAATAGAAGCTCTGGGGCCAGAGTATAGGCGAGCGATGAGGGAAATTAATTTTGGGGGAAAGCCAACCCAGGAAGGAGCACGGAACATAAATTCCCAGCTAATACGGTCAAATGCCTTTTCGGCGTCAAGAGCAATAGCTGCTAAAGGGTATTGAATAGTGGAAGCTTTACTGAGGACATTGAAGAAAACTCTCGAATTATCAGATGATAAGCGACCTTTGACAAAACCAGATTGTTCTGGACCAATAATTTCAGGTAAAATGGGATCTATACGTAGGGCAAGTAATTTGGCAAAGATTTTGTAATCTGTATTTACAAGGGAAATGGGTCGATAATTTTTGCATAGTGTAGGGTCTTTGTTATCTTTGGGAATGAGGCAGATCATTGCATCTTGAAAAGTACCTTGAGAGGAACCATCAGAGATAAAAGATTTGAAAAGAAAAAGTAATTGGGGTAGGAGTTGCTTGGAGAAGTGGCTATAAAATTCAATAGTAAACACGTCAGGACCAGGGGCTTTGCCACGTCGAAGTACCGAAACTGCATGGGAGATTTCTGCTAAAGTGATGTTAGATTCGAGTGGAGAAAAGTCGACATGGGAAGTGAAAGTAAGAGGTCAAATCATCAGGAAGAGGAGGGGATTCAGGAGTATAAAGTTGTTTATAAAAGGAAACAAAATTATTTAGAATGTCTTCGTCTTTAAAGTGTGAAACTCCATTTGAATTGGTTATGGAGGCAATCCGGGTCCTATCTTGACGTGTTTTTATATAATTGGCTAAAAGTTTACCAATTTTGTTTTGACCCTCATAGTAGCGGGCACTGCATTTTATTAGGTAAGAGGCTGCGGCTTCAGTAGAGGACTTATTAAAAGCAACTTTTGCGGAGATAAGATCTTTAAGAGAAGAATCAGAAGGGGATCGATAGTATGAATATTCCAACTTTTTAATTTTTGCAAGAAGAAGGGAAGATTGACGTTCAAAACCTTTCCGTTTTTTAGAGACATAATTAATTATAAATCCTCTGGCCGTTGCTTTGAAGGAGTCCCAAATCATGCCAGGTGAGGAGTCAGGGGTGGAATTAGTGTGGAAAAAGTCAGTAATAAAAGCACTGAACTGGTCTGTAAACTTGGAATCAGCCAAGAGGGAGTTGTTAAAGCGCCATCTGCCAGGTGAGGGAGAAAAGGGAAGCAGGTCGAAGTCTACTAGGACAGGGGCATGATCGGATATGAGAATGGAGCCAATTTCAGAAGCAAGGACATATTGAGTAAGGGATTTGCTAAGGAAAAGGTAATCGATGCGGGATTGGGTTTTGTGAGGAGGGGAAAAATAACTGTATTCTTGGAGGTCAGGATGACAGAGTTTCCAAATGTCAGTTAGGGATTTACGACAAATAGCTGAGGTAAATTGATTATGCATTTTGGATCGAATAAAGGTAACTGGGGAGTATCTGTCAAGGAAGGGATCATGTATCTGATTGCAGTCGCCACCGAAAATAATGTAATTATCATTTAGGGAAACCAATTTATTTGAAATGAGGGGCCAAAAGGTATGATCAACAGTAACTGGAGCGTAAACATTGAAAATAACAATAGGCACATTATCAATATTCAGTCTTAAACTTATAAAACAACCATCAGAATCAATTTCAAGTTGAGTATCAGTAACAGCAAACTTTTTATGAACAAGTATAACTACGCCATTCTTTTTCCCCAAAGAGGGGGAAGAAAAGACATGGCCGACCCAAAGTCTCTTTAATTTAGAAGATTCAATGTCATTAAGGTGGGTCTCTTGTAACATGGCGACATCAGATTTTAATTTAGCTAAGTGAACTAATACTCGCTGTCTTTTGATTGGACTATTTAAACTTTTAACATTCCAGGATGTAACTCTGAATGATATATAGTAAGAGCATTAAATGTGAACATGACGCAAACAATGCAATAAAAAGTGCAAAAAGAAGAACTTGAATCGAAATAAAATACGAGTCATAAAAACAAGAGTTGATAGAGAAAAAGAGAGAAAAAGATATCGAGAAGATTGAAGAAGGGGACAGGGAAAGAAGAGGAGGAAAATAAAGAAGTGGGGGAGAAAAATGTTGAAGGAGAAATATTGAAAAAATGGAAAAAGTGACAGCAGATGAGGGGACAGGAAAGGAGAAGGGAACAAGAGAGAACAGAGAGAGAAAGAGAGAAAAACTGAATAAAACAACCAGATAATAACATGAAATCGTGACATACCTACAAGGGGAGGATTCGAAAGGTACAAGGGGAAAGGAGGAACCAGACGGAATGACGGTACAACCGGGATCAAGCAGGACGGAGGACCGGAAGGCATCACGGCAAGGGAAGGGATGAACTGTGGAGAAAAATAAGGAAACAATTGTCACAAAAACAACAACAGAGAAAACATGTGGTAGCAATAAGACTAACAAACGCAACAAGACGAAAAGGTCAAACAAATAGGGGATAGGAACACATATTCCGCCAGCATTCGATGAGGAGGACTCCATGGGGTCAGCATGATGAGCGTTGATGAAGCTGCGAAGGCGGAGAGGGTCTTCAAATGTTGTAGTCTTATTATTATAGGTAACCTTGAATAGGCACGGGTGAAAAAGACCATAAGGAGCACCCATGTCCCGAAGAGCAGGTCTTAAGTCCAAAAAAGCCTTCCTTCTGCTAGCAGTGGCCCTGGCGTAATCCTGAGCAAAGAATAAAGTAGATCCGTTCCAGGTAATTCGCTGGGAGGATTTCGCTGCTGAGAGAACCTTCAACAGGTCCGTGTATTCCAGGAAATATAGGATCAACCCTCTAGACTTCTGAGAGGGGGAGGTCGAAGTGGGAGGACGACCTAACCTGTGTGCTCTTTGAATATTAAGCAGTGTGCCTTCTGGCATACGGAGTACTTTGGGGATGAAGGATTTGAAGAAGCCAATGGGATCCGACCCCTCCTGTTCTTCCTCAAGGCCGTAGATACGGAGGTCGTTGCGCCTATTACGGTTTTCAAGCTCCTCCACTTGGCGCTGAAGGGTAGAAACCTGAAAATGAAGAGGGGAGATCTTCGCACAATCAGTCACGAAGGAAGAAAGCGATTGCTCCACAGTAGTGACTCTGCCGTCGAGCTGCGACCAAGAATCAGTGAGGACTTGGAGTTTCGCATTAGTGTCTTCCATATAAGGGCGCAGAGCATGAATTTCCACCAATAATAATTCCATCGAGACAGGAGAAGATGATTTTGGAGGTGAAGGGGGGTTTTGTCTGAGGCGTTTAGTAAGAGATTTCCCAGTATTTGCTGTAGGAGTCTCAGACGCCGCCATGTTGTCCTCAGGAGGAGAAGATAACGCAGTTTGAGTCCGGGAAAACTCGGTAAATAACTTCGAGTTTTTGATGAAAATATGCTTGGTAGGAGGAGTTGCAGCTAAGGTGCCTTTAGATCTACCCATAAATAGCGGCGGAGAAATAGAAGCCAATAAATGTCGAAGATTGCGGGAAAGACAAAATGGCCGCCGGGTGAACGTCAGTCAGAGTAGGCACATAAAAATTGCTCAAAAATGAGCGCAAAGTGGACATAGACCTCCAAAAGTAGAAAGGAAGATGAATTTGAGGGGAAAATCACCATAGATTTCCAGGGAGATCATTGATACGACGACACAGCGCAACTGGGGAAAAAACAAAATGGCGGTCGCAAGGCAGCGACGCAGCTGCGGAGCTTACATAGTTCGTAATTCCAAAATGCCGAACTCAAGCGAAGCCTCAAAGGTCGGGGTGGGAGGAGTAGATGTTCCGATGTCCTCACATCCCACAATTAGCGCTGGGCGAGTCAGGAATGATGCCGTACACCGGGGAGACCGAGGAGCTTCACCCAGACGCCGCCATTCACGTCGGGCGCCAAGCCACGCCCCCCAGGTTTCTTTTAATAGCAAGAGAAATTTCGGAAACAAATGCCCTATCTAACCTGTGATTATAACAAACTGCGTATCACCAAGCCCGATAAGATACATTAGTAGAGTTCTCCACTCCCTGGTGATCTGCTGGAAAGTAACAGCAAGGTGTAACTCTATAATATTTAAAAAATGCTACATTGAGATCCACACCTCAGAAACACTACCTAGGAAAATATGAACAAAAGTAAAAGGGGTGTATGTTTGAATTTTTTTATTTATTTGCTGCCAGACTTGAGTCCAGAAATGATACATATGTTGGCATTCAAATAACGTTTTTTAAATCTGCTGGCTTTGTCCCACAGGAGTTTAATTTATTTTGTGTAATGAAAAAGGAGTAGACATCAGCGTATTGTAAATAAAAAATAATGTTTGAGTATTGCTAGCTGCTCTAGAAGACTTCCTAATTTTTGTCCAAATCTTATTCCAAACGGAAATTGAAAAGGAAACCTGGAGATCAGATTCCCAGGATAGTTCCACCTCCGTTTTGTCTCGAGTAACTGGATAAAAAAGTAAATGTTTATTGTAAGAAAGTGGTTCTTTATATACTGGACCAAAAGTAAGGTACAGTGTGCACAGGGCCCACAGTCCCCAGAGGTACGGCAGCCGCTAAAGTTAGAGATAACCTTACTCTCCAAAGTGGTAGCTTGGTCGAGCAGAATCAGAGGACAGTGTAAAGTATTTGTTGTTCACCCTCAGTCAGCAAATGGTTTCACACACTCAAGAACTGAACTCTTGGCCAAATGCTTTGTGTATAAAAATATATAGTTGTTTATTTTAGAACCACAGTAGGTATCATAAATACTTTCTCAGAATGAGATGTTGCAATTGAATAATTTCAACTAGCAATATACTTTTAGAATGCAAAAGATACAGTTGTTGCAATATGCAACACAAGTTAAACACAAAATAACATTGAGCTCAATGGAAGTGTTTAAGTAAATGCAATTAAATCAGTTTACAATAGTTTTTCTAACTCAGGGCTGGATCCTGGATTCAGCCCTGGTGCATTTCCTGTAAACAGATGAAAGAAATCGTTTTTGTTACACAGGCGATTTTTAAGGAATATTTGTAAGTTTTGAAATGTGACACTTAGAAGAAGTTCTGGCAAAAACCAGGCAATGTATTCCAATGGAGGAACAGTAAATCACGGTTATAATTACTTTTCAGGTTCAGTGCTGGGCTCAAAGATACAGCACTGGGATCTCTCCTGGTAACAGGTGAGTAATTTGGTTTTCGTTGATCAGCTGATTTTTAGTGAATATTTTAAAGTTACAAATTCAACACTTAGAAGACATTTTCACTGAAACCCAGCCAATGTCACCCTATGGAAGAAATCAAGTTATCGGTCTTTGGTAAGTACTTGGCTGGTAGAGTTAAGGTTCTGGGGGTAGACTCAAGGGTCTAGCAGGGTCAGGTAAGTACAGTTGTTGCACCCTCAGCACACATGAGGCCCAATGTTATCCTATGGAGGATAGGGGGCCTTCGGTTGATGGCTGCTAGCTGGCAGGCCACGCGGCTGTGGGAGCTGAGCTCCTGGTCACTTACTAAGGGCAAGAGGGGAAGTATAGTAGGATAGTTGCTGCACTTCTAGTGGCACTCGGGCGGCTGGGTGCAGGGTGCTTTTGGGCCTTCGGGCGCCCAATGTATTTCAGTGGGAGACTTGGAAGTTGAACAAAGGCTGTAGGCTCGGGGACGGAGATTCTTCAGGTGCAACCACCACTTCGGGAGGTAAGTTGGGATCTTGGAGGATAGGCAGACACCCAGGAATTGGGCACAGGGGACCATGGGGCGCCGGGTGTAGGGGTGTTTTTTGGTGTCGGGAAATCTTTCCCTCAGCTGGTCGCAGTTGGAGGGGACCCTTGTTGTGAGGCTGCAGACGTCGTCAAGGTCATTGTGGAGGGTCCTTAATAATAATAATCCACATTTGTAAAGCGCACAATCACCCGTAAGGGTCTCTAGGCGCTGGGGGCCGTCGGGAAGATTAAGCAATCTATTGCCCAGAGTCACATCGTGCTGGGCTAATCTGCCGCCGGTGCCGGTGAGTCAGTCGCCTAGCTGCGGCGCCACACCTCTTCCCCTACGCACTTAGGCACTGGATTTGTGGTCACAATCACCAGGGGGGACGTCCTCAGGGTTTTTGCCCACTCGGGCTCGGCGGGTGAGGACTGTGCTGGATTTGCGGTTCCTGACTGGCACCAGGGGTTGTCGCTGTTTGAGCAGAACCACAGCTTGTGGGAATCCCAGTCTCTAGATGAGCAAGCCATTCAGGTCCTCTGCGGTTTTCGAGGTTGCTGACTACAGGAGATGCCGGGGTTTAGAATCGACAGGCCTGTAGGGCTGGGGCCAAGTCAGTTGGTGTCGTCCTCTTGTTAGCAGCTGCACACCAGGTCTTCTTTCTTCTTGTTCTTCTTCTTGTTTCAAAAATCGGGATCTGAGGAAGGAAGGTTCAGGGTGCCCCTAAATACTCAATATAGGGGCATTACAGGTAGGGCAAGGGCAGGGACCAATGGGTCCCTGTCCTGGGGTGAGTACACCCCCTAACCTGCCACTCTCCAGTGGGAGGGGGGCAGGAGCCTAGCTCTGATTGGGTAGAGCTCCCCATCCTCAAGATGGCGAGAGCCTGGAGTTGTGCTTCACCTCGCCTCTCCCACCTGAGGGGTGGAGTTGGCAAAGGCTGGCACACCCCCTTCTCTCACTTAGGTTTTCCCGCCGTTCTTCCTGCCAGAGTGGGGACCAGAACTGGTGGGGACCAGTTGCTGAGTAAAGCAAGTGGCCTGGAGAAGCTCACAAATACGGCAAGCCTTTAAAGCTTCCCTTGCCCATCCTGGGGGAGGAGGCTTGGCACCTCGTCCCAGGTTGTGCATTGTTTCAGGCCTCCGAGAGCGGTAGGCTCTCGACCCAGGGGTCCAGAAACATGTCTGGTGGTGGCAGCCTCGGTAGCCACACAGTCATGACACTGGGAGTTGGTTAGGTTTCAGGGCGCATCTCTAAGATGCCCTCTGTCGTGCGTTTTACATTAAATCCCACACTGGCATCAGTGCGGGTTTAATGTGCTCAGAAGTTTGATACCAAACTTCTCAGTCTTCAGTGTAGCCATTATGGTGCTGTGGAGTTCGTAATGACAACCTCCAAGCACCATATACTCTTAATGGCATCACTGCACTTACAGTGCCCAGTAATGGCCCTGGGTACGGTAGGGGCACAGGGCTCATGCACCTGTGCCCACACCACTGGCATAGTGCACCCAGCTAGAGGGGTGACTGAAGTATGCCAGGGCAGTGTGTTTGTGGGCATGGCACACAGGGATTTGTGCCATGTCGACTTTCTGTTAAGTTCTTTACCAAGACACTCAGCCTGCAATGGCAGTGTGAGTGTGTCAGGGTACAGGGCCCCTAAGGGTGGCACAGAAAGTGCAGCAGCCTTTAGGAGTCTACTCTGGTCACAGTGCCCTGGGTACAAAGGGTACCATTTACCAGGCGCTGAGCTGCGGCCAGAGATGCCAATTGGGTTTAGGCTTCCGTGCAGTTTAGAGAAGGAACACAGGCCCTGGGTACCTGATTGGCAGGAACCCAGGGCACACTCAGTCAGAGTACATCAGCAATTCAGCAAAAAGTGGGGGCATGCCATGCAAGAAAGATGTCACTTTCTCACATTCATACAATTGAGAGGCAGAGAGAGCAGTTACCAAGACTAAAAGTATGGTGGGAGAAATAGAGATAATGTCAGATGAAACTTGATTATAAGTGGACTTAATCTCCTAAATTAAAGATGCACATTTAGATTCATAAGAGGAGGGCAGGGAAAAATGGGCTTGAGCAGTATGTATGTATGTATTTATTGCTTGTTGAGCGCGGCTGTCACCCAAAGGGTATCCTGGCGCTGAGACCTATCCATACATCTGTTAAATAAGCTACATTACTCTGGGGAACAAGTGGGTCTTAAGGTGATAAAAGGAATTCAAGTATCACTGTGAAAACGTTGATAACTCCAACAAAGCCTTTTTTTGCGATCCATTCCGTCCAAAAAATTGTTTTATTCTTCATTTGAAGGTGTTTATTATCCCAACTGGAGGAGTGCAAACATTGATCTTTAATATTTTGATATGAAAAGAAAATAGGTTGGACATTTTTTGAGATATTATTAAAAATAGGAAGTGTTAGTGACAAAGGTCTATGTGAGAGATATAGGAATTCTTTGAAAAAAAAGGATGACAAAAAGACTTTTCAATATTAGTCCATAAAGGTAAGTTAAAAACATCATCATCCTAAGTAAATTATTTGAGGGAAATTGCAGTATAATAAGTATGAAAATCTGGAAACTTAACCCCTCCCAAATGTTTGGGTAGTTTTAGTTTATGGTTCGACATACGGGGCTTTTTATTATTCCATAAGAATTTAGATAAATTGGAGTAGATTATTTTGTATTGAGAATGAGGAACTAGGAATGAGGTATTAGGAATATTGGAAATATAAAAAAGTATTATAGGAACCAGCATCATCTTTATTACGTCCAGATGGCCCAACAGAGATAAAACAAGGGATTCCATCTAGAAGTAAGAGTTTTCAATGTTGTTTGCAGCTCCTTCAGATTAAGCAACACATTTTCTTTTAGATTAGATTTAAACCATAAACCAAGATTTTATCCGGTTTTCAACGAAAATCAGAAGAGATATACTCTGCATGAAAGCATAATTCATTTAAAAGAAGGATTTCACATTTGTCAGTATTTGATTTATAACCTGATAGTGGTAAAAAGATGTACCTCTGATAACACAGCTGATAATGAAGTCTGGTTGAGAAAGAAAGAGCAAGACGTCAGTATAGACTGAAACCTTTAATTGATTATCACCACAGTGAAAGCTGGTAATCTGTGGATTTGTATGAATTTTTATCAAAAGGGGTTCAAGAGCAAGAATGAAAAGGAGAGGAGAAAGAGTGCAACCTTGTCTAACCCATCGATATAAAGGAAACCAGGGAGAGCGAAGACCGTTAGCTAAAATAGGAGATGTAGGAGAGGAATATAACAAAGAGTCATAAATAATAAAAGTAGTACAAAAGAAAAACCAAAATAGAGTAGAAAAGATAAAAGGCCAGCTTACACGATTAAACGCCTCTAAAGGAATAGCTGCCAAGGTTTGTTTATATGATTTGGACTTGCTAAGAACATTAAAAAATAATCTAATGTTGGCTGAGATATGTCGGCGCTTAATAAAACCACATTGCTCCTGACCAATTAGCTGAGGTAGTAAAGATTCTAAACAAAGAGCTGATATTTTTGCAAACATTTTATAAGCTAAATTAATCAAAGAAATGGGCCTATAATTTTTACACAGTGTGGGATCTTTATTGTCTTTGGGAAGAAGACTTATTAAGGCTTCTTGAAAAGAACCACTAGATGACTTAGAAGATATAAAAAAGAGAAATAGTTGGTGTAACAGGAAGAAGAAAGTGAGAAAAATTAGACTAATACTCACTAGTAAATCCATCAGGACCTGGCGCTTTACCACATTTAATAGTACGTATAGCGGTAAGAATATCCTGAATTCAAATCTCATTATCTTGTTTTGAGAAATCTAAATTAAGAAGAGTGAGAGGGTTAATATAGGGTAAATATTGCAGAATATCTTGAAGTGTAGGAGATACAGGTATATAAAACTTCTGGAAGAAGTGGGTATATTCTGATAATATGTCTTCATTTTTATAAACCACACGATTAGAAGACGGAGGATTGAATCAATTTTGGTACTTTCCTTGTTTTTCTTAAGATAGTTAACTATAAGTTTCCCAGATTTATTTTGACCTCCATAATATTTAGCCCATTCTTTAAGCAGAAAGGAATTGGCATTGTCTGTTGTTAATTTATTAAAAGTAAATTTGGATTTAATAAGTTCTTCCCGGCAGGTTTTAGAATTTGTGTGATAATAAAATGTTCTAATTGTTTAATACGTGCTGTAAGTGACTTCAAAGCATTTAAAGAGGCTCTCTAGAAGCAGCTTTAAACAGTCCCATTAATTTGTGGAGATATGTGTGGGTGTTCATTTTTAAGAAAAGAGGTAGTAGCAAAGGATTCAAAGCTTTGAGTAAAATTGTGATCTAAAAGAAGGGAAATATTGAGTCTCCACCTTCTATTACCTGGTGTAGGGGGAAGGAGGTCTAAAGCTAAAGTAACCAGGGTGTGATCAAAGATTAATATGGAGCCTATGTCCGAGTGAGTAATATGTTGTGCAAGTGGTTTAGAGAGAAACAGATAATCTAATCGGGATTGAGAAGAATGTACAGGGGAGAAAAGGGTATACACTAAAAGTGTAGTATTTCATAGACTCCAAGCATCCACTAACGACCCTTGCTGAATAGTAGATGTAAACTGAGTGCTTGGGGGATGGAATACATTTAGATTTAGAATTACGGTCAATAATAGGGTCAAAAAACCATGTTACAACCACCACCTACCAATAAATAATCATCTTTATAAGTCATCAATTTAGATATATGTCGGGCCAAAAAGAATTGTTAGGAGAGGTAGGTGCATACAGATTAAAAAGAGTCATAGGGATTGTATTAACCAGTTAAGAAACAGAGACCAATCTAACTATTTCATCTGTATCCAGAGCAAGAAACTGTATATCAAAAGATTTCTGACATAAAAGGCTACTCCATTATATTTCCCAGTAGCTGGGAATGCAAAAACATGGCCAACCCATTGTTGTTAAAGCTTAGATATTTTTGTATCCAAAATATTAATTTCCTGCAATAAATCAATGTAACATTTTGAAGTAGAAATATGAGTTAGCACTCTCTGACACTTTATAGGAGAACCTATACCTTTAACATACCAGGAAAGAATTTTTAAAGCTATCTATAGTGGAATACTCATTGTAAACAGTGAAGATAAATATTAACAGCAATTATGTATAGCAAAATCATATAATTAATGACATTTAAAAAAACAAATATGAATATACTAGCAAAAATTGATTAGCATATAGAAAGAAATATGTGATAATGAAAGAAGAAAAAGTATAGAGCCAATATGAAGCTAAATATAAATAGGAATAAATGAAGAAAAAATAACAATATAGTAAAGAAAATTGATTGTCAGAACATGGATAGGAAAGAGAAGAAGAAAAAAGAAAATGAGGAACAAAGAAGAGAAACAGAAACTAGCCACATAACAGACAAACTAACATATCAAAAAAGACAGCACAAAAATTAGAGTGGTGGAGCTACTTAAGGAAGACAACACAACTGACCTGACAACTCGCGGCGGATCCGGAGGGAAGGACAATCCATCCAGATGGACCAGGAATCACAAGAGTCAAATACGAAAAACGCACCTAACATAAGAATAAACATGAAAAGTAAACTTCTCATATTCATCACCAGCCAGAGCATGTCCTTATAATAAATATCTAGGAGATAAATAAATAAAGCATATCACAACTTTTCAAATAATAGAAAGCGTGGTAACATCCATATCTTCTTCTGTACAGTTGTCCAAAAAACGCTGTAATAAAAAGGGAACCTGATAATCTGTACTCTTATTTTTATATTTTACTTTAAATAGACATGGTTGAAAGAGGCCAAATCTAGCATTAAAATTACGACGTGCTGGCCTTGTATCCAAAAACTTCTTTCTCCTATCTGCTGGTTCCTTAGCATATTCCTGAGAAAAGAAAAGATTAGAATCTTGCCAAGATATTCACCCCTTAAGCTTAGTTGTGTGAGGAACTCTCAATTAGTCAGTATATTCCAAGAAATAAATGATAACACCTCTTGGTTTATAAGACAAGGATGTAGAACGTGGACCTTGGCCCAAGCGGTGTGCTCTTTAAATATTGAGAATTGGAGTACCAGGAATGCCACGAAGAAAGGACCGGAAAAATAAAATGGGGTCCGAACGTTCCAGACCCTCTGCCAAATGTCTGTTATGATTTTCAAGATTTTCTATTTGTTTTTTAAGAACAGTAATTTCCGATTACATAGAGGGGACCTGGTTCACCACAGCTTGTAAAGAGTCAACACAGTGTTCCATTTGCACCACTTTATTTTCCATGTATGACCATTGATCATCTAAGGTTTGAAGACGTTTATTAGTTTCCTCCAAGTAACGCCAAAGAGCTCGAATGTCCTCAATGAAGCAGGTGGTGGAGAGGTAACAGGCGATGGTAGATCTTTTTTAACACGTTTAATAGATGCTAGTGTAGAGGAGACCGCTAATTTGGAAACATTCTTGGTATTTGGAAGCAGAATATTAGACAATGATGCTGCTGTCCCCACTGAAGGGGGTAAGGTATCGCAGTCCGAATCCTCCATGTCTGTTTGAAGGATATTGAATGGATTATGATGCTCCAAATGAGATGACAAAGAAGGTAGAGTGGAAGTGTGTTGCACAGACTTTGGTCTCCCCATAAACAATCACAAATAACCTTTCAACCAAGGTGCTTGTGGTGATAAAAAAATCGATTACAATTAAACGTCACCTTAGCAGCAATAAGAGAGACTAATAAGCCCAAAGGAGGAATAAGCTGAGGAATTAGTTACAAAAGTAATTCCAAATTCTTCTAAAAACTTCAAAAACGTGAGGCATGGCACATCTTCTAGGCAAGTAAAATGGGTGTCGCAAAATGGTTGAAGTAAGCCACAGACTTAAATGTATGGGGCCACTGATCATTGATCATATAGGGTGCCACACTGAAACATCAGGTATTAAATTATAAAGGAAAATTTGAGGAACCCCACTCTGGAGTGAAATGCAGAAAAGAAGAAAAGTTGTAGATATTAGCCCCATGCATCCAAACTGTGGTCAGAAGAGAGCAGCCGCAAAAATGTTATACCTATTCCACATTTTACAAATATTCCTGCCTGCTAAGAACTCTTTAAAATAAATATCGGTTCCCAGCAGGTGGTATAGTGCAAATGACACTAATGGTAATGAAGTAAGCAACAGTGAGCAGGGTCCACAAACTATCTTTGGCAGAGGAATCCTGTCAGAAATATTGACGTAGGAAAGAAAATCTCCTCTCCTCCACATTCCTTCACTAGGAAGTCCACATGAGAAGTGTATATAAAAATGCTGTGCATCATTAAGAATTCAATGGAAGAGTATTTACTCCGTGTGGTATAGAAAACAGACCAACGACAAAAGCAAAGATGGCGGGCGCAAGTCTTGTAAAAGAGACGTGATGACCAAACCTACAGAAAAGAGGAGAAAAACGCACACTGGCGCAGCAAAAACGGCATAATGAAGATCAGGAGTCCTTCATGCCTCGAAGGACTCCACTTCTGCAGAGAAAATTACAAAATGTCTGTGAGGAGGTCGACACCCATCCTGGGACGCTGCCGAGCCTCACTAGAAAGCAGCCATCTTCTTTTGGGTCAAGCCACGCCCCCCCACCCACAATCTTTCTTAAAGCAGCTTTCACTCCAGTCTAAAAAGGCAGGGGCTTAGGACACCCTACCACTCAAAAAAGATCTTCCTGTCCACATCCTCTCCAACAGGCATTACTGTTGGGTTTATCTTATGTAATCTAAATTAAGTGTAATACAAACTGTAAATAATCTTGTGTAGTGTATTTCTCTATTTTGTATACTTACTGCACTCCTGTAGATGTCTCTCCACAACACTTTTGTATCCTTAAAGGAATTTTTTGGGTTATATTTATTTCCCACTTCTTTGCATATGCCTGCTAGGTAGTTAAACTGGACTATGAAAATAGGAACTAAAGAGAAAACAATTCAGCAATGTACATAGTACAATGGTCCAAATTCAAAATTCTTTCTTAGACAGGAATAATTCTCTAACCCTTGACTGGAATAACTCTCTAACGCGCTGCCCCCCTCACCGCGGGGGAATTAGCCCAGCATGGTAGTGGTTTAGTGGGTCTGCCGAAGACAGATAATCTCTGTTTGCACCCCTAATATAGAAATCCATATTGCCACTCTTTTTGTGGATGAGTGAAGCCCCTTTACTTTCAGTGAGAGTACTGGGATTAGTTATGATGTTCAGTGCATTACAGTTGCAAAAAAGACCCTTGATCCCAACCGTCTACTGCAGTGGTTCCCACCCTTTTGCCTCTGAGGACCCCCACTGAGTCACTACTGGTACTGAAAGCTGGGGACACCCAAGCAATTTTCACGATTTATATTTCAAACATTAATACAGTAATATGCAAAAGATACACTAAAAAGTACACACCAGGGGGCGCACTTTAAGAGTGCTCCAGACCCCTTCCATCATCCGCCTTTAATCAGCCCGATCACAGCTGTCGTCTATACCCCTTGGCCCTCCTACGGTGTTCTACACTTCACCTGCAGCGTCCCACTCCACTTGGCGTGCGAAACGGAGTCTCCACCGTCCCGCTGGGCTCCCCTTCTTGATGTGGCCTATGATTTCTGGCATGGCAACCTCCTCACGGTTGCGGCCCTGAGCGAGGCCGTGTGCTTTGCCACACCGCTGTCTGGCTTCCCCGGTGGTTGCGGGGGGGCGGCGGGGCCTGACGGATTTCTGCTTGGTTTCTCCCCTCTGCCTCCGCCAACAACTCACCACGATTCTGTGCTCCTGCGGCGAGGCCTGCTTGCAGCACATTGGCGCCTGATGTTCCGGGCCCATGAAAGGCGTGAAGCGGGCCAATTCTTCCCCGGGGGCGGCCGGCCCTAAGTCCTCTTCCAGGCTGTTCCGGTGAGAGGGGTGTGCAGTGCTCGACTATAGGGTTCGGGTAGCAGCGTAGGGGTTGGGCACCCCCTTCCTTCCCGGCTTAGACGGCCTGCTCTGCCATGGCTCCGGTCTGCCCCTCCCCCCCACTAGGACTGTGAAGGGGGGAGTGCGGCTCTCTGGCTCCCTGCTGAAGTGCCACACCGGACGTTGGGGACACCCTGTATTTGGCACGGCAGCCCCCTGGTTATTGGGGGGGGCCTCTTGGTGGTGGACGGGGTGCTGGTGGTGGGCTTTGTGTCTCAACGAGGACATCCTCCCCTGCCTTGAACTTTGCTGGCCCCTGGCGTGCGGGGGCTTCTCTGGGTTCTTGCCTCTGGTTGGACAGTGAGTTGGGCCCTTGACTGGCATCACCTGCTGATTCGGGCAGCGGGAAGCGGGGAACGCTGTTGGCACGCCCGCCCCCCTACGCCATCTTGCCTCCTTCACCGCCTCTGCGCCACGCTGCTAATGTGGGGTTGTAACTCGGCATCCACTGGCCTGGGCACATTGGATTGACTTCCCCTGCCACTCTTGTTCTGGGAGTGGGCCCGCCTGCTGGGTTCATGGTCCCATGGGTGGTACCGGACCCTCCGCATGCCAATAGCCTGGAGTAAGAGACCTATTTTTCCCGAATGCCGGTGCTGCGGAGCGGCAGACTGACCTTTTGAGGCCCACCTCGCCTATCCCCAGCCAGTCTTTCCCAGACGGTGGGCAGTGCCGCCCTTTTCGGCCATCGCATCGGACGGCGGCGGGTCGAGGGAGGAGTCCCTGTGGTCATGTTGGTTGCCCCTTGGCCTTGGGGGTCTGGCCTTGGCGCCCGGGCCCGAGCATTGACGGCCTGGGTGTCGGATCTATCCCTCCTTGCAGCTTTGTATTGCCTCGCTCATCCTTCTGGCGGCAGGTACCTCCTCCACAGCCGCAATGGGCAGGGACCGTGGCCCGAAGGCCTCTGCTCCTCCAGAAAAAGATGGATCAATACACCATCAGTGACTGTGACCTGGGCAGGAGGCATCGCAGCCCCCCGCACCCGCGGGGGGTGATCTCTCCACGATCCTACAAGCAAATGGTGCCTCAAAAACCATGGTGGAGAACAGGATCGGTGAGGTAAGAGTGGACATGGCCCTCATTCGCCAAGACCTGCACAATGCGATGACCCGGATCTCGGAGGCGGAATCGCGAATTTCCTCAGCTGAGGACGACATAAGCCAGCTAAAGACGTAGGTGGCCCAGCTCCAAACGTGTACCTCCGAACTGCATCGTCGGGGCGAAGATGCTGAAAGCAGGTCACAAAGGAAAAACCTATGCCTCATAGGTTTTCCCGAAGGGGTCGAACAGGGGTGGGCTGACGTGTTTCTGGAGACCTGAATACGTTCCTGGACACCTAAGGAATCCCTCTCCCCTTGGTTCACGATCGGGCGGGCTCACCCCTCCCTGGCTCCCTGACTTTGTCCGGGGGCTCCGCCTCAGCCCATCATCATGAGGGTGTTCAACTTCCGTGACCAGGACGCTATTCTCAGGGCGGCGAGGTCGCATGGGCCAGTGTTCTACCAAAACAACAGGATTATGCTCTTTCTGGATTACACCAGGGAGGTGCATGCCCAACCCCAAACCTATGATGACGTCAAACAGAATCTTCGCAAATTGGGTCTCCGCTATAATCTCCTTTTCCCAGCCCGGCTCAGAGTGGTGTTTCAGGATAAGATACTCATCTTCCACACCCCTCAAGCGGCATGGACTTGGGTCACAGAGGAGCGCCCCCTCCAAGCTCGCCCTGCCTTCCCCCCTGCCAGGCGGGAGCCAAGACAACCTTCGCCAACTCTTCCCAACCACAAAGACGCCGCAATCGGTCCCGCAAGAAGGGTGATCGATTGCGGCGCCTCCTGCTCACCTGCCACTGTGTCCCAACTTCTTATTTCTTCTGAGGTACCTCCGGGGCCCCACAGCCTGTCAGGGTCCACGATCGATCTGAGCCGAGTCCCGGACCCCTCTAGATCGTTGCGTCCTACCATGTCTGACTCTGACTTGTCCAGGAGCCCGGCGCTTCGTGGGTCTGGGGCGAAAGATGGAGCGGGGCCTGTGAGCTCGCTAGTTTGAGATTCAGATTATGTTTCTTTGACTCTCTTGCAGCTGTGAACTACATGAAAGGGGTCCACCTTTGCCAAGACCAAGCTCTGCTAATCGTTTTAACTTAGCACTCAAACTGTATTGTTGTTTTATTGTTTCCTTTTCAGGGCGACAGATGCTTCATTTCCAGAAGTGTAGGTTGGGGGGGAAGGGAGGGTGGGCAGACCGTTGCCTCCCGATTGTTTATTGTTTTTGGCCTCTTACAGGCCGCTGTTCTTTGTTTTCCTAAGCAGCTTTCTGTCCACACACACTACTGATAGCGACATGAGACTCACCAGACCGCATGATCCTCATCCCCGTGCCCCGGCTATACGATGTTCCTTACCCTGGGACCCGGGTTTACCTGCACTGTCCTCCACACACACTACCCGCTTTGATGTTGTCTACCTTAAGTAGATCTCTCCACATCTTGTTGTGGAACGTCAATGGCCTATTAGACCGCATAAAACGAGCTGCTGTTCTTCGCAGCGCTTAACGCCGCGCACCTGATATCCTTTTTCTACAAGAAACACACCTTCTGGGAACGCATTGCACCTTCCTCGCCTGCTATGGGTTTGACAGGATTTGGCATTCTGGTTTCTGCGGGGCTTCCGGGGGAGTGGCCATATTGCTGCGTAGGGGTCTGCCCTTTACTTTGACACGGGCTGAGACGGACACACAGGGCCATTACGTGGCCTTGACCAGCAAGATCGAGGGAAACCCTCTTAATCTTTTGTGTGTATATATTCCCCCGCCACAATGCCATCTGCACTTCGGCACCTCACACTTGTAGACTCCGCCTTTCCTCAGGGTCTGAAGGTCGTCGGAGATGACTTCAATGCTGTTATGCACCCTCCTCGCGACACGACAGGTGCTCCATCTGCGTCTCGTCTTGCCTCTGCTAAGCGCCTTCCTTTCTGATTGGTCCTCCACTTAGGGTCTCTGCGATGCTTGGAGGGTGTTGAATCCCCGTCGGGTACATTACACTCACACTTCAGCGGCCTACCGTACTCACTCACGTATTGCCCTGTTTTTGTTGTCGTCCACTTACGGCCAGTTGGTGTCCGGGGTGAATATTCTACCCTGAAGCATCTCACACCAATCCCTTGTCTCCTTTCGTCTCAGGACTTCCCCTGATGGTGTTCGTTCGACTTGGTGGATGAACGCTTGATTTCTGCCTCGGGCGGGAAATGCAGCAATACTTTTTGATCAATACAGGTTCGGACCCCTTGCCGGTACACTGTGGGAGGCTGGCAAGGCCACTATACGAGGAGTGGCTAGGGGCTTGGTCCACGCGAGGCGTACGGCCCAAACCGCCCACCTTGTGCAGCTGGAGGCCAGTGCTGCGCAGCTAGAAACAGCCCAGGCTTCTACTGAGAGTGCTGACTCCGCCCGACAACTTATATTGCTCTGTGAGAAGATCTGTGGATTCTGCTAAAATGCTCTGGTGCTCCTCAGTGGCACACGTATTCGGCTGCAGAGATAAAAATGGCAAATTACTTCATAACCTAGTCTCCTACCCCAAAGCCAACCACATCATTCCAGAGGTCTGTGACGTGGCGGGCGTTCACCATTTCACCTCCCGGGCTATCACCCACGCCTTTGTGGCTACTATGCTAATCTTTACGCAGTCCGACTCCCCGAAGCTTCCCTAGTCGCGCTGTTGTCCCAGACAAGGACCCAGCTGCCTCGCCTTCCACAAACGGTCTTGGAGACTCTCGATCTCCCCTTTACTCCGGAGGAGATCCACAGGGCCATTTCCCTTCTGAACTCCGGTAAGAAGCCAGGGCCGCATGGCTACCTTCAAGAATACTACGCGACCTACCGCAACATGTTGGTCCCACATTTAGCGGAATTGTTTAAGCATGTGGTGGACACGGGGTCCTTCCCTCCGGAGACTGATGTGGCCACTATTGTGGTCCTCCCCAAGACAAAACCGCCCTCCTTGGTCTGTGCGGACTACCGCCCCATTTCCCTCATTAATACCGAGGTGAAAATCTTTCCTACAGCCTTGGCTCAACGTCTCCGCCCCCACCTGCATGACTTGGTCCGCCCAGACTAATGTGGCTTCATGTCTGCCCGGGGTACCTGGCATTGCATACGCCGCCTCCACCTCGCCCTTGCACCCCGCCAGCAGCTCACTCCATATTTGGCCCTGCTTTTTATTGATTTTGAAAAAGCATTTGACACGGTTGACTGGAGCTATCTGGGGGAGTTGCTTGAGGTGTTGGGATTTAGCCTTCCATTTCGACCCCTCGTTCCTGTTTTAAATTCCAGTCCTACAGTGAGAGTCCTCATCAATGGTGTGCTTTTGGAGACATTCCCCATTCGGAGGGGCACTCGCCAAGGCTGTTTGCGTTAGCCCCTGGCCTCTCTCATACATCAAGATCCCTGCATCCGAGGCTGGGATTGGGACCCCTTTCATGTTGACCAGGTCGCCCTTTAAGCCAACTACGTTCTTCTCTTCCTGGTGAACCCCAAGAACTTGGACACCCTCTCCACCTTTGAACAGTTCTCGGGCCTTTGGCTCAACCAGGCGAAGTTCACCCTGGTCCCCCACCACCCGTCCTGTGCCTGCTTTGCCTGGCAAACGACCATTCCCCTGCATAGGCAGCCCTTTAAATACCTGGGGGTTAGGGTTGCCCTACTTCCCGAACTTGAATGGGCCCTCAATATTATGCCCCTGGTCAGCAGGGTCAAGGCGGATCTCACGAGATGGCATTCCCTTCCTCTTAACTCTTTTGGCAGAAGTGCCCTTTTTAAAATGATGGTCCTTCCCCGTGTTTATATATTCTACAGAATATTACCTTCCACCTCCCGGGGAGCTGATTCCTTGAGCTTGACGGTATCCTTACCCGGTTTTTATGGGGGTGGTTGGGGCGGAGGCCGCGTCTGTCCTTGGCACACTGCTGCATACCTCCTTATGACGGGGGCATGGGTGTAACCAACTTCCACCTTTGATATCTGGCCACAAGACTCATCGTGATTCATGACAGTTTTGCAGGTGGCTGGTCCGACCCGGTGTTCCAGGTGGATATCAGATCGATTTCCCATATCTCCAGGCGTACTTATATGGGGCACCCAGACCGCCCCCATGACTAGGTCTGTCCTCTAAGCTTGGCGCACAGCTTTGCACCACACAAAATGGGACCGGAAACTTACCAGACAGACGCCCCTGTGGTGTGGTACTTGGCCTCATCCCTCAGGGACTTTCGTCAGTGGGACCACATTGGGATCTCTCTTCTGAGGGACATTTGGGTTGGGGACCACATCAGAACATTTGCGGACTTGCAGCAGCGCTACTCCATCCACTCCTCCCAATTTTATAAATACTTACAGATTAGGCATGCCCTGAGGGGTACATATCCTGTCTCCCACCTCCCTCACTGAATTTAGTCCTCTCAAGGCTTAAGTGATGATGGGGAACCTGGGTAGAGAGGGGTGTCACGTATTTACCGTTCCCCTCATGAACAACGGCCCGCAACCCTAGATTTTTTGCATGCCCACTGGGTGGGCCCCCTAGAGGATGCGGGCTGGAGAGATACTCTTATGGCTCCCAAGACCTTGACGACCTACTCCAAACTGCATCTAGTTCAACTCTTATTATTTACATGTGGCATATCTAACCCCCACGCGTCTATACCGCACCAGTCTGCGGCCCTCCCCGACCTGCACACGCTGCAATCATGCCCCTGTGGACTTTTACCACATGATTTGGCTATGCCCCATCCTTGCACCATTCTGGGTGGGAGTGGAACAGGAACTCACACAGACCCTGGATTGGACGATTCCCCATGATCCCTTAAGATTGATTCTGGGTGTATTTGACGGCCTGGATGGCTCCCGGGCCAATAAGTGTTTTCTGGGGACAGCGTTGGCAGTGGCGAAGTTGAATATAGCGGCTCTCTGGTCTCAGGCCTGGTCTCCTACTATGGAAGGAAGTGAAAGTGGAGGCAGGGGGTAGACTGATGCGGATTTCAGGAGGAACCCCTCTTTGAAGCCCAGGGTTTGTCTCAAACTCTTTGAAAAGGGCTATGTGTGCTCTTCAGATTAACGATAGCCTCATGCATGATGTTCCCCCAAAGAATGATTTCTAAGTCTCTGTCGTCTCCCCTATGATTGTAGACTATTTTGATAGTGTGCCCGATTTAGCTGCTAATGTCAATTGTGGTTTGTTTTTAAAAATCAATACACTTGATTATCAAAAAAAAAGTACACACCAACCAAATATTAAAACTGCTAAAGATTTTATTAATTCATATTGGAAAAAAATAGCAAAAATAAAAAAAAAAGAATAATGGGAAGGCTGGTGCTGCATCTCGGCGACTAACTTTTCAGTGTTTGGTTTTAATTCGCAGGATAAGGCTCCTGCTCCTGCCAGGGCAGGACTAGGAACCCAAAGCGGCCCTGGCAAATGTTGTCAGATCAGCCGCCATTCAGTGCATACCAAGTCCAGTGAATGAACTTAACCACTACAAAGGGGGCTTTGAGAACCTGTGTACTGTGCTATTGCTGCTAACCTTTTCGTTGTTCTCTCAAAATCAATAAAGTTGATTATCTCAAAAGGGCTTTGGGGAGCTCTCCCTCCAAGAAAAGTTGGGGAAAAAATGAAACATTCTACAACACATTTGTCACTATATATTGAATTAGCTTTTAAAGCATAGTAAATGATGACCTTACTGTGCACTAGTATACAACAATCTTTGCTGGGACTCTTTAATGATTACCTCACTATCACCCTCCAACAGTGTCTCTCATCTCTCCATGGCCCCTCTGTCACAGGTATTTCATTTGTTTTATGAAATGAAATGAAATGAATGAGACTTATATAGCGCACGACTTACCCTGGGGCATCTCAGCGCTTGCTTAGGGAACCCGTCCTGGTATTCCCCTTTGAGATACCCTGGCAGGGTATCCACAAGGTGAAAGCCAGGCATCCCACCGCGAGGGGCCGTTGTGGAGATTAAGCAAGCTATTGCCCAGAGTCGCAGAATGTGAACCCGTGAGTCGAGAAGGCACCGGAGCGAGAATTAACGAGTCCGTGGAATTTTGAGCCCAAGACCCGCCGAGGCGGGAAATTGAACCCTGGTCCCGGGCCGAACTCAAGCTCCAGGTCTGCCGCCTCTAACCCCTGAGCCACACTTCTCCACTATATATAGCACTTATAGCACCTCTCATACCGGTGTAGGGTATGGGAGCACTTTATATCACACACAGAGACAAAGAATCATACACTTGTACATCAGTGTATAGAACATGTTACATAAGGCAAAGGGGACTACAAAGTGTAGGATTGACCCTTTATCCATACTGATAGGCATTGTTTAAGAGTGCTTGGTCTGGAGAAGCACAAACTCAGGATTCAGAACATAACACAATGGTTAGCTTAACTTTAATTTTAAGAATTATTTTTTTTGATAAATAATTTCATTGGTTTTCATATACAGCAGAAGAAACAGAACGTCCCTGTGACATATCAGATATTTCAGTACATTCACAGAGCATTTTCCAGACAAGCCCAGCAATGGAGAAGCTCTAGGCAACTCCCCAGACCACCCAGCCAACCCCCGCAGCAGTTCAGTCCAGCAAGCCAATCCATTTGCCCCATATACACCTGTGTTTAGCTGGACAACTTTGTGCCACATACACGCTCTTTTAGCCACCAGCATGGCCATCCCAGGAGCAACTTCTCATTACAGGAACCATCCAGCCCATCCATCACCCCCAGGAGAAGAGCAAGAGGACTAAGGGTAACCGCCCAACACAGTATGGCACTCAGTTCAGTTACAATCAACTCCCAGTACCTGGAAAGGACAAGGCAGGACCAGACCACATGGTAAAAGTCAGCTGGTTCCACTTCACACCGAGGGCATTGTTGGTACAGCAGGAACCCAGCTCTGAACAGCCTCACAGGAGTAAGATATGCACAGCGAAGATAGTAAATTTGAATGAGGCAGAGCGTGGCCGATATATAGAGTACCTTGGGAGCCATTAGTGCATCTCTCCAGTCATCCTCCTCCAGTGGACCAAGCCATTGCTCTCAGCGGGTCTTAAGGGAGTCTAATGTGAATGGGGTGTTGTTTATCAAGGACTGGTAGATTTGGGATATTCCCCCTTCCCTAAATTTCCCATGAGGAGCTTAGCTTCCATTGGACTGAACTCTGAGACTGTTGTGTGATCTGGAATGTAGAGGGCAAGAGCATGCCGCAGTTAGAGATATTTGTAGAATTGAGTAGACTGCAGGGAATATGTTGGAAGGAGGACAAATGGTCACCACTCCAGACATCTCCCATCCAGATGATACCAATCAGATCCCATTTCTGAAAGCCTGCCAATGACCCCACCTCCTGCAGTCAAGTGCCTTGCCAGAGGGGTGCTTGTAGTGTAATCTTGGTGTCCCATTGGGTGTGTCACAACGCAGACCTCCACACAAGGAAGGGCGTTCGGGTGACTGCAGGTAGAGTGTGAGAAATTGGAGCCCCGTATAGTATGGCCTAGCTAAAGCCGGTAGGCCGGAACCGCCTATCCGCCATAAAACCAGTCGTGGATCACCAACAGGCGAGGGGCCAGATAGTACAGAAAGGGGTTTGTTATCTCCATACCACCACCAAATGGGACCGTTAGCAGTGCATTAGAGCCAGCCGTGGTCTCGAGCCACCCCAGAGAAAAGTCGTGATCAATGTATCTAACCCAAGGATCCAACTGCGGGGGAGATGGAGTGGGAGGTTCTGGAGTACATAAAGTAGACGGGGCAGAACCATCATTTTGAGCAGGGCTATCCTACCGAGGATGTTGAGCAGAAGGGATTGCCAATGCCTAAGGTCATCTTTTGTATGTTTGAGCAGTGGGCTCACGTTGAGGGACCAGGTCAGCTCCAGGTAGAAGGGCACCCAAATACTGGGGTACCTGAAAGTATCCGCTGTGGAATGGTGGTTTGCCAGTCCACACACTCCTGCAAGGGACGTAGGGGTAGTTTATTAGATTTTTTTCGTGTTTAGACGCAGGACGATGTTCTCTCAAAGGATTGAAGGATTTGGGGGCATCTCGGTCCAGAGTGGGCCGGGTCAGCCTGAATGAGCAGGACATCGTTCGCATATAGGGCGATCCGGTCCTCATGGGGGCCATGCCAACGCCATCCCTGAATCCGCTCATCAGCCCGTATGAGGAAAGCCAAAGGCTCTATCTCTAGAGCAAATAGGAGGGGAGAGAGTGGGCACCCCTGTCGGGTATCCCCTCCTGTTGAGGAAGGTATTTGATAGTGCACCATTTACACGGACCCTGCGGACGGGCTGGAGTAGAGGACTGCCACCAGTTTCCAAAAGCGGAGATCAAAACCCGCACTCCCCAAATAGTGCCAGTCAACCATATCAAAGACCTTTTCGAAGTCAAGTAGCACTAAAGATAAATAAGGAGGGAGGAGATGACGGTGAGCAAAGGCCACATGAAGGCATCTCTGGCAGTGCAGTGTGCTGCGAAGCGGCATAAAGCGAGACTGGTCAGGGTGTATGAGAGTATGAATCACCCTTTTCAGGTAGGTAGTGAGAATCGTGGCATAGAATAGAAGACTGGGGAAGGGTCCGCCTTGGGTATGGCCACGATGGTGGCAGTGTCCATGTCAGGGGGTAAGGCGCCTCTTTCCACAACCTCATCAAACAGGGTGTGGAGATGGGGGTCAAGATGTCTCAGAACATTGCATAGTATTCTGCCTGGAAGCCATCTGGACCGGGCGTCTTGGAAGTAGCCAGCCATGAGATCGCTTCACCGATTGCCTCAGTGGTGATGTGTTCATCCAAGGCCTCAACTTCCCTCTCTGGGAGCTGCGGGACACACCACAGAAAAAGGGAGCTGGCGGTTGGCGTGAGCGAATGATCTGCTGAATAAAGAGCTGCATAGTTATTCGTGAAGGTCTGGGTGATTTCAGCGGGGGGGGGGGGGGTGATAGGCATGCCCGCTGGGGTGTCGAATTACCGGAACTATCTGGTTGGCATGGGGATGAGTAGCACGCCAATTGGAGCAACTCGCCATTTTTGTCTCCCCAGCCATACACCCTGGCCACTGAGGACCTCCAGATCATTTTGGCGGATTCAAGAGAGATGGTTCTGATCTCCTCTTGCAATAATTGGAGCTGCCGGAGGTCCGCCTCTCCCTCCACTTTAGCCGCTGTCCTTTCTAGGTGGAGGACTTTGACCTCGAGTTGGTGATCTTTCTTGGACCTGCCATCTATGTTTAAGGAACGCCTTAGCATACCCTTGAACAGTGGCATTACCCGCCTCCTACAATGTACAGTGGAGTTGGACAGAGCCATTATTGCTACGAAAGTAGTGCTTCAGTTCTCCCTCAATCCACTGCTTATATTCTTGGTCCTGAAGGAACCATGCATTCAGCCTCCATATGGAAAGTATCGCTCCCGGAGGGCCCCCCACTTGCAGCAGGAGTGGGGAGGGATCTGATACGCTCGTGCCAGGATCTGGACATGTGTGACTGATCTGCAGTCCTTGGCGTGCATGAAGATGAGATCAATGCGGGAGTGGGTATGTGGGTATGATGCACAGCAGATGTATGCGTATATTGTAATGTTCTGGGGTGCCAGGTACACCAGACATTGCAGAGGCCCAGCTTAGTGGACCAGTCATCGAGACATCTAGCCCCCAGCCTTCTATGGGAGGATGGTGAGCCTGTGGTTTCATTGGTGGGGTCAGGGACAGTCTCCTCCAATCACTGTATGACCTTGGGGGAGGGAGGATAGTGTTCTACAGCTGCCTGGAGTGTGGAGTCAGCGGGGTGTACATTGCCATCAGATTAATAGTTGTGCCCCCGAAGGTACCTGTCAGGGTGACGAAATGGCCCTGATGATCAGCAACCGCGTGAGTCGGTGTGAATGGGAGGGAGCGTCGCAGAAGGATTGCCGTTCCTCGAGCCCCTCTAGCGAACCCTGAGTGCCACACTCTTATCGAAGCACTAGTGGGCTAAGAAGGGGCATCGATTAGCCATCAGGTGAGTCTCTTGCAGCAAGAGGACATCTGGGCGAACCCATCGCCGTCCCTTCATTTTATCTAAGAGTCCATTGACGTTCCATGAAAGGACTCTCAGGGGTTCGCTCCCTCTACAAGGTTGTGACATCATGGTAGGGTAGCAGCATGCAGGCCAGGGATATGGGGTGCCCAGATACCTTAGAAGGCCAGGCTCAAGAAGCTGCTGAGGGTGTGCAGCTTCACTGCGTGGACCATGCGGGATGCATCATTAACTTTGTACACACTGTCGCAGAAGAACAAGTTAACACAAATGAAAGCAGTCCATACTCACCCTCCCAACCAACCCCCCTCCCCATACTTCCTCAAATGCAGCATCGGTCACCCATTAACTGATGATTTCAAGTGTAGGAAAACTAGCTATGAAAGTGTTGTGCATGGCAATGTGTAAGGTTCCTCTACAATTAAGGATTGTTGTTTCCTCCAGTTTAAAACACTGATGGTATTGGTATGTGTAGTCAGATATGGGGTCTGCGTGAAAGGTCTGTGTCCTCAGGGCTGGGCCCAGGAGAGTCAATGAAGTGCACCTCCGGCGTCGAGTCCAGACTGTCCGCATTCTCATGGATTCTCACCAGTTCCTGGGCTGCTAATGATCTGTTCCTCTCAATGGGCGAACCTGTGGGCGAGGCAGAGGCCGCACCACGAGCATTACTCTTCTTCGGGATCTGGCGCACCGTCCACGACAGCTCGCATTCGCACCTGCTCGTGGTCCCTTCTGGGGCTCTGACTGAGGGGTTCCCCTTGACGGGCGGATTGGGCATTCCTCGGTCGCCCAAGTCCATGCCGCCTCTGGCGAATCAAAGCAGTGTGCCTTATTTTGTAATATCACTTTGAGACGGGCCGGGAAGAGGTGTCTCTATTGCAAGTTGAGGGCCTGCAGTTTCTGTTTCACATGTGTATATGATCTTCGTTGAGCTTGCACTTCTTTTGTGTAATCAGGGAAGATCATAACTTTGGTGTCTTTGTGAAACAACTCTTGTAGAGAGCGGGCTGCTTGCAGGATTGTATTGCGATCTCTAAAATGTAGCATCTGTGCAATAATTGGCCGGTGTGGGGCCCCTGGCGCCAGCTTAGGCGCGAGTGCCCTTGTGGGCCCTCTCCATGATGAACCATGAAGAAAAAATTGTTATCCAAGCCTTTTTAGAAGCACTAGAATAGTGATAAAGAAAGAGCAAAGTGTGGCTCAGGGGTTAGAGGCGGCAGACCTGGAGCTTGAGTTCGGCCCGGGACCAGGGTTCAATTCCCCGCCTCGGCGGGTCTTGGGCTCAAAAATTCCACGGACTCGATAATTCTCGCTCCGGTACCTTCTCGACTCACGGGTTCACACTCTGCGACTCTGGGCAATAGCTTGCTTAATCTCCACAACGGCCCCTCGCGGTGGGATGCCTGGCTTTCACCTTGTGGATACCCTGCCAGGGTATCTCACAGGGGAATACCAGGACGGGTTCCCTAAGCAAGCGCTGAGATGCCCCAGGGTAAGTCGTGCGCTATATAAGTCTCATTCATTTCATTTCATTTCACTAACCTGTACTATGCAGTTTGCATGCAGTTCTTTGATGGCAGTTCATAGCTCACGATTGTAACTTATGAACTGCACAGCAACAAAACAATCTCTGTGACAAAAGCAGTAACCCACTGAGCTATGCACATAAAATACAGTTTTTTTTAAATGCATGGTACACGTTCTTTGCAGCAGACATATTAGCCATCTGCACTACCTTAGATAAATCAATGCTGCCCCTAAACAAAACTCCCATCTCTCTCCAGCAGGTACATTAATCACCGGAGTCATCTTGACACTTTTATTGTTGACCGACAACTGCTGATTAATTTGCAGTGCTTTTAAAACTGCTGCCGGTGGACCCCCCTGGGAATGCGTCACCGACCCCCGGATGTCTGCGGATCACATTATGGGAACCTCTGGTCTATTGAGAATAACCTCTCAAAACTCATGTGCTTTGAATGTGCAAATCTCCCCAACAATCTGCCATACTACCATAATGAATAATAAACTGTCATCTTCATAAGAAGATTATTTATTATTATTATTTATTTTTGTGTTTTATAGAGCGCGAACATGACCCATGAGGGTATCAGAGCGCTTTACACGGAGTACATTGTTGAACAAACAAAATTATTAAGGTGCAGGGACAAACAGAGCAACACGTATGCTTGCAATCATCGTCAGAGTCAGAAGCAAAAACAAGGTTCAAAATGTTTTCATCGTGGTCTGCTTGTGATATGTGAGGCGGGAGTCTTAGATTAGTCCCGCTCAATGAGGTGGTTTGGGCAGGCCTTAGGTGAGGAATTTACCCATGATGAAGGTTTTGGTCTCATTTTTGAAGCGTGCTAGAAGAGGGATTTTCCTGATGGAGGGTTGAAGACAGTTCCAAATTCTTGGTGCTACTCCGGTGAACGCCCTGTTGTAGGTTCTTTTTTTTTTTTAAAGGAGGCAAGTTGAAGCAGGAGGTTCCTGGCGGACCTGGAGTTCCTGCTTCCTTCGGATATCACTAATTTCTGTGCCACATAAGCAGGGGAGTTTGTGTATAGAGCCTTGTGTATATTGCAAGTCAATTTCAACTGGATTCTGGCCTCCAAGGGGAGCCAGTTCAGCGCTTTCATGTGTGGAGAGATGTGGTCAGACTTCCTTGTACCTGTGAGTAGTCTGGCAGCCGCGTTGAGGCAGGCTTTTAGAGGCGCTAAGGATATCTTCGGTAATCCTGTGAGGGTGGAACAGCCGTATTAGAGTCTGGAGATGGCAAATGCTTGAACTGCCATTTTTAAGTCTGGTGTATCGATGAAAGGTTTCAGCTTCCAGAGGTAGCTCAAGTGGAATCTGGCTGCTTTGGCCATCGAATTAATGTGGTCTCTCATATTGAGGTTACTGTCGAGGATTATGCCCAAGGATTTGGCAGAGTCCACAATGGTCGGTGGGCAGTTCAGGGCTGTGATGGCCTTAATCCACATCTGAATCTCCGGGTTGGTTATTGATGGGGAGATTAGGAGAAATTCTGTTTTCTTTGCATTCAGTTTGAGTTGGTTATTGGCTAGCCATTGGACAGTTAATTTCAGGGTCTCGTTCAGGGAGAGGATCTCATTGAGCGAGGAGATGTTGATGTATATTTGGGTGTCACCGGTTGAGACGACTTTGTCTTGCGTGTCCCGGGTAATATTAAGGATATGGAGTGATGGTCAGACCAGTCACCGGGTTCTATGGAGATAAGCTTGACAGCGCACTCCTTAGAAATGATCCAGTCAAGGATGGCTCCTTTTGAGTGGGTTGGCATAGAGCAGTCTTGGGTCAGGGCTTGGCCATTTAGGAGGTCTTTGATGGCATTGACGTAGGAATCTTTAGCGTCATTCCAATGCAGGTTGAAATCACTCAGGAAGATCTCTGTGGCATTGGAGGAATTCTATGTTGTCATGATTCCCAGAAGGTGATCAGTGAAATCGTCGTTTGGACCTGGTGGGTGGTAGAAGATGTGTAAGTTACAGAGGTGTACTGAGTTTCTGCAGACGGAGAGTGCGAGGTATTCGCAGGAGTCTGAGGTGTCTGTTACGAGTTCTGTGACAAGCAAGGAGGATCGGTAGATGCAGGCTATGCCTCCTCTTTTCTTATTGGAGTGTCTATCTAGTCTGATGATGCTGTAGTTGGGCGGGACTAGTATATCCAGGCAAGGGGAAGAGTATTACATTAGCCAGGATTCAGTTAGTATGGCTAGGTCTAGGTTTTTGTCCAGGACGAGGTCAGTGATGTCAGCGGCATGTTTAACTGCTGAACAGCAGTTAATTAAAAGACCAAATAAGGGGGTGTCGGAAGGAGAGTCAGGAGTCTGGACAGATAGAACTACAGGCGCCAGATTGCTTTTTACCACACTTCTGTTGTGGAGGGTACCTGGCCTGTTTGGGTTAATGGTGACCGTGCTGATGGGGTGTTCGGGACTTGTATTTGGCAGACGGGGGTGGCTGGGGTAGAGTTGTGGTCTTGGAGGACGGCTCGGATTTAGTTTCCCGTGAGGTCTAGAGGATTAGGGGAGGCCGTGGGAGCGTTGTAAGTGAGAGCCTCAGAGAGGAGGTAGGGTTATTTGCATGGGCGAAGATGTCTTAGAGGTAGCGGGAGAGGTTGCTTGGGAGGCTCGGTGTTGGGTGGGGGGGAAGTATGGGATGACTTGAGGTTAGCCAGTGAGATCTCGGCACGGTGAAGTAGGTTAATAAGGTCCAGAATGGAGCTGTGAATGCTCTGGGTGAGTTTGGTCGCTCTGGAGTGCAAAGTTTCAAAATTAGTATAAACAAGGGGTATGAAGGGATGAGGGTTCGAGCTATGCAGATCAGTCGAAGGGGCATGTGACAGTGGCAGTGCATTGGCTGGAGCAGGCTTCGGTTTCTTTGGAGGAGGAGTATCTAGCTCACGATTTTGGTGGATGACTGGCGGAGAGGAGCTCTGATATCTAGGGGTCGTTCTGTTATAGGTGCCTTGGTCGGAGTGATCAGTTGGGCGGCCATTAGGGGTCTGGCTCTCACAGAGGCAGGAGACATTGGGAGCGTATCAGTCTTCTCAACAGTGGGGGGCACTAGATGGGAGGAGAACGCAGGTGTAGGGGAAATGCTGATGCCAGGGACAGGAGATATGCTAGGGTAGATTGGGTGAGCCGAAGTAGAGATCTTTAGAGGACTAGTAAATGGATGGCTGGATCTGTTAGGGGCAGGAGACATGATGGGGGGATTGGGTGAGCCGAAGTGGGGACCCTTGGAGGACTAGTAAGTGGATGGCTGGATCTGTTAGGGTGGCGTGGTGGTGGGTCATTGGTACCGATATTGGTTATCCAGTCTGAGTTGTTCTCGTGGTTTCTGAGAAGGGGGAAGAGGTCTGAGAATTTGTTGAGTTTGTAGGTTGAGGCTTGGATTAGAACGATGCCATTTTTGTGGAGGGTGATGGTGAGGTCAGCTCGCAAGGTTGGGGAGGGTGCTATTGTGAGCGTAGTGCCGTGTGGAATGTTCCATGTTAACCGAATATTGAGAAGGTGCGCAAGGGTTTTTCGCCAGGAGGCGGTTCTTCTGGAATAGAAGATGAGGTCATTAATGATTGTGCCGCTGTCCGCGCAGTAGCACATGTCGGATATCAGCGTCTCAGCGTGTCTTTTTAGGGCATCGTGCTTGAATGATTTAGTGGCGGTTTTAGAGAGCTTTGGGGGGTAGATAATAGTATAGGCGTTTTCCCCAGACACGGATAGGTCAAGACTCGACTTGGTTGAGTAGGGGAGGGACTAGTATGCAGTAGAGAGAAAGGGTCTCCAGGTACCACGGCGGGATGGAACTCGAGCGGCTGGATATGTTGCTCGACAGTCATAGAGGGAAGGGTCAGGATTGGCTTTAATAAAAGGTCAGTTGAATTGGATTGTAGGTCAAAATAGGAGGGGGGCGTTGTTTATAGTGACACTTATGTCAGCCCGAGTGTGTTGGCCGCTGACTTAGTAGGACCCATAGTGCCCTGTTTAAGGTGAGTTTGATGTACTTTAATACATGTTGCTTCCTGATTAAGGTTAATTTAATTTACTTTTAAAATGCACAGCTGCATTAGCAGCATCTTGTGGCACATAATAGCGTAGAATAGGTGTATATTTTTTTCTTACTGTAGTTATACTCCATTCCAAAATGGCCGATGTTTTTCCTGTGTTTGTTGAGTCCTCTTTCAGTGTCTATTCTTGCAGGGTTCTCTCCACGAAGCCGAGTGCTCTTTGCTGACAAATGAAAGGAGTTTGCGATCTTGACATCCGGGACCCCACTTCCCCCGTGGTCAGTGGAAATGTCAGCAGATCACCGTAGTGAGAGGGAATTGATCCATAGCATTAATCGCTGTTTGGGGACAACGCGGCCGCCATTTTAAAGTCAGGCATGTAGGATACTACGTGCCGGAGGGTCCTCCGTCGCAAGGTCTTCCGCGTCAATAAGTCCCTTAGCAGTCTTACCGCAGTTGTTTTCCGGTCACTGTTTCTGCCACTATTTTCTGATGTTTCCGCTTTGGGCCAGATTGACGCACAGCACCTCCCATGGACTGGGCCTGACCCCGCTATAGCTGAGCCTCGGCCACCATTTTGGCACTCGAGCGAGTTCCCTCACGGAGAGATTGCAGCAGAAGGAAAACCGACGCCGGTAATCCTGGGGTAGCGGACTAGGCTTCAGTGATGTCACCAATCTTCCGCTATACTTTATACTGGAAGATTCAGCCTCGTGGAGCCATTGAGAACTTGCCCCGACATGCAGCGTGGACCGGGTGCCGATACCATCAGCATGGGGGTGAGGAAGTCCGAGCCTTCACGGTGCAGGTAAGCGACTCCAACGCTTAACATAGTAGTCCGGGAGTTTGTTATATAATGGTGCGTCGATGTGATGGTGGGTGGCTGTGTTTGAGAGAGATATATACCAGTTTGGTAATCCCCAACCCGGGAGCTCCAAGGCAATCAAATGGATCAACCTGCAACCTTGTGGTTAAAAAGTGTGAAATAACTCAGACATCTAAATATCTCACCCCACCCCACCCCTTATTAACTCAGCTATAATGTGAAGCATTTTATGCATCGAGTTACCACAGTCCTCCAATGTCTATACATCAGGTTTCTTGATCTGTGATTAAACCTCTTGAGTAAGATTTAATTCTGATTACTGGCCATATTATAATTACTCATCTTTACATGTGTGCTACTTACACATCACATCATGTGTGGTTTAAATGCATAGTGTCACTGTCCTGAGATGTCCCCTTCTCTACTTGTATCTCTCATTGTCTTGTCCTGAGTTTTAATCTACATATCTGCAAATCTTGTAGCTTTTAAAGTAGTCAGAAAATCCTAATCTCTTTTGCACCCCTTCTTCTCCATGTCATCTTCAGAAGCGCATAGTACATATAACAGTATGGACAATGTATACTTATACTACGCTTGCCCAATCATCATTTCTAATGTTATGCCATCCTAGATCTACCGTATACAGATGTGATATCTATACAGCAGCTATATAGCTTGCACAATGCATGATAATTTATATCTGCACCCTGAATGTCCCTTTTTCCGTATTTAAGTGTGTAAATAGTATTGATTTATTTCTTTTAACAACGACATACGTTGTGTATATTTTGTAACATTCCCCTTGTGTAACTGTCCTTCCAAGTATCCAATACCTGTGGATGCTATTTCTTGACATCAATTTCTACTGTCCACCTCTTCCTAATGGGGCTTTTTTGTAAATAATTTTGTTGCAATCACAATGACAATGAAAATTGGTAACCCCTATCGGGTTGTGTAAGATTTGTTATAGGTTTAGGTACTTTGAGCCTATCCTTTGATTTCCACCCTGGGTGTTTGGAACAGTCGGGATTCTCACCCAAGCACATACCCGGCGCTGGCCAGAAGAAAGACTTCGCTCTCCAGTTTCGGACAAGAGGCAACTTGCACCTTCTATTTTTCCATTAGTAACCACGTGCTACCTACCTGCACGGAAATTCTGCCTTGAACCTTAAGAGAGGTAAGCACTAGTGCGAGCACACCTCCTCACATAACACACCCTCCGTTGTGTGTATGTTTTAACCAGTTTTGACAATCGTCGTTATTCTTGTTCCTGTAACTATTCATTCATTCACATGCGGCTGCCTTGGAATTGATTTCCTGCCTCTTGCGCTGCTTTTTTTATAAATTGAATTTCTGATGTATACTGGAAGGATCACTGAAATAATATTGATTGCCAAAATATTGAGTGGCAATAATATCGTTGACAAAATATAGACTGTCAAAATATCGAGTTTCTATGTACTAACAGGTAAGTACAAAAATATCGAGTTCAAAATATCGTTTACAAAAATATAGTTGTAAAAAATATCGACTTTAATAAAAACAATGTTAAATTACATTAATATTAATAATTAATTACTAAATTATACTTAAAAATACTTAAATTAATTTATAATAATTAAATAATTAATGAAAGTCATATTTCTTAAAACATATATATAGAGTAACTAAATATAATTAAATAATAGCCAATATTATTAACGTACAATAACAAAAGTGTAAAAATTACTATTCCCACTGCAAAGAATGCAAACATAGGGTAAGCGTTGGATAGTGTAGGGGTTAAAATTACTATTCCCACTCCAGGTGCAACAGTAGGGAAAGCGTTGGATAGCGTAGGGGTAAAAATTACTATTCCCACTCCAGTGAGTGCAACAGTAGGGAAAGCGTTGGATAGCGTAAGAGTAAACATTACTATTCCCACTCCAAAGAGTGCTACAGTAGGGAAAGCGTTGGATAGCGTAAGGGTAAAAATTACTATTCCCACTCCAAAGAGTGCAACAGTAGAGAAAGCATTGGATAGCGTAGGGGTAAAAATTACTATTCCCACTCCAGTGGGTGCAACAGTAGGGAAAGCGTTGGATAGCGTAGGGGTTAAAATTACTATTCCAACTCCAGAGAGTGCAACAGTATGGAAAGTGTTGGATAGCGTAGGGGTTAAAATTACTATTCCCACTCCAGTGGGTGCAACAGTAGGGAAAGCATTGGATAGTGTAGGGGTAAAAATTACTATTCCCACTCCAGTGGGTGCAACAATAGGGAAAGCGTTGGATAGCGTAGGGGTTAAAAGTACTATTCCCACTCCAAAGAGTGCAACAGTAGGGAAAGCGTTGGATAGCGTAGGGGTAAAACATGCTATTCCCACTCCTAAGAGTGCAACAGTAGGGAAAGCGTTGGATAGCATAGGGGTTAAAATTACTATTCCCACTCCAGTGGGTGCAACAGTAGGAAAAGCGTTGGATAGCGTAGGGGTTAAAATTACTATTCCCACTCCAGTGGGTGCAACAGTAGGGAAAGTGTTGGATAGCGTAGGGGTTAAAATTACTATTCTCACTCCAGTGGGTGCAACCGTAGGGAAAGCGTTGGATAGGGTAGGGGTAAAAATGACTATTCCCACTCCAGAGAATACAACATTAGGGAAAGTAAATATTTCATATATTAATCAAAATTCTAACAATGAATATCTAATAATAATTAATAATAAGTAAATAAAAATGTTATCTAATAGAATTAATAATATTTTAAAATTACTATTTAACAATAGTTATTTTAATTAATCAGACAAATTTCTGGTGTCTAAGTGAAATGTGCCAGTGAGTTAGCTTGTGCCTGTGAGTAAAGCTTTGTTTGTATTTTTGTCTGCATTCCTTGCCTGCTTTTCCCACCTTTTATTTCTTTTCCATCCTGCGTCCCGTTCTGCTCCCGCCTCCCAGCTGCCGGTACCTCCCCTACATATGCCGGCCGCTGGGGGGGAGCGCGCGTGAGTCCTCAGACCTTGGTCTCGGGACGTCACTCTCCCCAGCAGCTCTGCGGCGATCAGCGCTGCCTTCCTACCAGCCAGCCCTCCGTGTCAGGGTTTGAGCTTCCCCTCAGCTCGCTCCTGCCTGGGTCAGCTGTTTGTATTTTCCACTTGTATTGTGCCTGTGAGCTAACCTTTGTGCCTTTGAGTAAAACTTTGTTTGTATTTTGGTCTGCATTTCCTGCCTGCTTTCCCCGCCGTTTATTTCTTTTCTATCCCGCATCCCGCCCGCTCCCGCCTCCCAACCGCTCGTCCCTCCCCCCTCCCCTACATATGCCGGCCGCTGCGGGGGAGCGCGAGTGAGTCTTCAGACCTTGGTCTCAGGACGTGACTCTCCCCAGCAGGTCTGCGGCGATCAGCGCTGCCTTCCTGCCAGCCAGCCCTCCATGTCAGGGTTCGAACTTCCCCTTACCCCGCTCCTGCCTGGGTCAGCTGTTTGTATTCTCCGCTTGTATTGTGCCCGTCAGCTAACCTTGTGCCTGTGAGTAAAGCTTTGTTTATAATTTAGTCTGCATTCCCTGCCTGCTTTTCCAGCCGGTTATTTCTTTTCCGTCCCGCGTCCCGCCCCGCTCCCGCTTCCCAGCCGCTAGTCCCTCTCCCCTCCCCTACATATACCAGGCGCTGAGCAGTCATGCAGCGGACACACCGCTGGCGTGCCAAAGGCAAGCCCGTCTGCGCCTGGACCGCGCCCAGCACCAGAACCCCTGGCCCTGGCGAACGCCATGACGCCCGTCCCGCTACGACTTCAGAACCCTCCACGCACTCTACGCCAAACGATCATTCACCTGCTGCCTGGCCACCCCGAAGCGCACCCAAGCCCCTTTTCCTGCCAGAACTGCAGCTTCACCAGCATCCGGCCCGCCACCCCAACCAACCGAAGAATCCAACTACCTCAGATGCATCCTTCTCAACACGCGCTCCACCCGCAAACACGCCGCTGAACTCTGGGACCTACTCGTCTCCAACACCCCGGATGTTGCCTTCCTGACGGAGACCTGGCTGAACCCCTCCTCGGCAACCGAAATCGCCATAGCCATCATGGAAGGCTATAATATCACACGCAAGGACCGAACCAACGGAGTAGGAGGAGGAATCGCCATCATCCACAGGAACACTCTCAAAGTCTCGACAAACACCGACGACACCCACAGCACCGCCGAGCACCTGCACTTCCGGAGCCACACCGACCCCAACATCACACTCAGAGGAACCCTCGTCTACAGACCCTCCGGACCCCGACCACAGTTCAGCGACTCCATCGCCGACTTCGTCAGCACACACGCCCTTGCCTCCACGGACTACATCCTCCTCGGGGACCTGAAATTCTACCTCGAGAACAACAACAACTCCAACTCTTCTACCCTGATCGACAACCTCGGACTCAGACAACTCGTCACAACACCCACCCACTCCTCCGGCCAAGCGCTTGACCCATCTTCTCCGCAAGCTCCCACGTCTCCTTCAATCACACCACAGGAGCTCCACTGGACCAACCACCGGTGCATCCACATCACCTTCCGGAAACTCACCACCGCCACTGCACCCAACAGATGCCACGCCGCTGCTGGAGCAAAGTCACAGAAGACCAGCTATCCACCACCCTCGCCCGAACCCCACCCGGAGACCCGATCGACCCCCAACGACGATGCCCGCAACCTCAAACAGTGGATCGATGACTGTGCCAATACCCTCGCCCCGCTCAAGAAGCCCCCCAACAGCCACACCAGCAAGAAAGCCAGCTGGTTCACCGAAGACCTCCAAGCAAACCTGCCGAAAGCTGGAGAAGAACTGGATCCATGAACGAACACCGGAAAGCTACACAGCCCACAAGAACGCCACCCGCAGACACCACCACCTCATCAGATCCACCAAAAAGGCCTCCTTCAAAGACCTCCTAGACAACAACGCACACAACAGCAAAGAGCTCTTTAACATCGTGAAGGAACTCTCCAACCCCAGCTCCAACGCCGACAACATCCCACCGTCCTAAGACATGTGTGACTGGCTAGCCACCTTCTTCCACAGCAAGATCACAGACATCCACGACAGCATCAACGCCGCGACCACCCCAATAACCACTGAGACCCCCGCCCCCACGACCATCATCCGCAGCAACCGCCTGCTCTCCTGGACCAACATCAACGACGACGACACCATCAAGATCATGAACACCGTCAACTCCGGATCCCCGTCAGACCCCTGCCCACACCACATCTTCAACAAAGCCACCACCACCATTGCAGCCAAACTCCGGAAAGCCATCAACGTCTCCTTTGAGACAGTGACCTTCCCGGAGAGCTGGAAACACGCCGAGATCAATGCCTTACTCAAGAAGCCCAAGGTGAACCCCAAGGACTTCAAGAACCTCCGACCTAACTCCCTGTTATAACATAACATAACATAACATGTTATGTTTAGGGCTACCGGTTTTATGGTATTTATTGTTTTGCCATTTCCGTCTGTATTTATCCATATTTATTTTTTGGGCATTTCTTCTGTATTTATCCACATTTATTTTTGCCACAAGTAAAAGGCAACGCTACAACTAGTATTTTTCCACATTTATTTAAATTGACAATGCACACATGGCACCCCTGACCATGAAAACCCAGGACAGGTCCGACATATGGAAGCACTTGAGACACAGTTTAACTCCTTTCTTGACACCCAAGCGTCACCGACTATGGCAGGAACACCAAAACACATCATACCATCCATGAGACCTGCCAGAACTCAGACACTGCAGGGTGTTCACGATCTGTAGTGTGTAATATTATGAAGCAAATGTAGCACCTTACCGAATAAGTGCTATAATAATTAGCCTCATAACTCTTGGTTTCCTTTGCAGTGTTGTATTTTAGCTGCCTTGTCTGCTACTATTGCCTTACCGGACTATTATTTTAAATGACATCACATATAAATGTATTGTCACTATGTGTTATGTGAAGCTCCTGTGGGTGAGTCCACAACATACAACAATAACCTCCAGAGTAGACCTTGGAGAAGCGTGGCTCAGTGGTTAGAGGCGGCAGACCCGGAAGCTGAGATCAGCCGTGGACCAGGGTTCGATTCCCCGCCTCAGCGGGTCTTGGGCTCAAAATTCCACGGAGTCGACAATTCTCGCTCCGGTGCCTACTCGACTCACGGGGCCACACTCTGCGACTCTGGGCAATAGCTTGCTTAATCTCCACTACGGCCCCTCGCGGCGGGATGCCTGGCTTTCACCTTGTGGATGCCCGGCCGGGATATCTCACAGGGGAATACCAGGACGGGTTCCCTAAGCAAGCGCCTTGGGACCCCTGGGTTAAAGTGCGCTATATAAATCGAAACACATTTACATTTACATTTACATTCTCGCCTAGTACATACATGTAGAGTAAGAAGTACAAAAGTAGTGTCTGGTGAAATGAACTGACGTACAACAGCACCCATGTAGTGACACACAAGTAAAGGGCGGTATCCAGCACCGATACCAGCTAGAAGCCAATGACTTCCCGAGAGCGCACCCATTGGCCCCACTGCTCGTGCCAGGTGCAGTCATTGGCCATGATGCTGGCACTGCACTCCCTCACTGGCCTACATGCACCAGGACAGCTCTGCAGGAAGCCACTTAAGGAAATGTATTTAAAAACACGGACACAGTTCGCCAACTTCCAGTCAAACGATAATGCAAAGCGCAAGTTTGCATTAATGAATTCCACGTAGTTACCTGACACACATGAAATTTGTTTGTGAGACGCTGAAGATCGGGTGCAGTTGCACTTACGAGGAAACCCAGGAAAGAAACTGCCCCCTCCGCTCAGTTCTCTCGACTTGTCTTGTAACGTACAGTGTGTACAGGAGCATGTGCAGGTGTGCAATTGTGAGTCCACATTCCCTGCATGTATCCCAATGCTGGAAAGAAATGCACTGTCCCGTGGGCTGGTGGGGATTCAGTCTGAGCGCTCATTCATGGCACATTGGTGCACCTGCAGTTTCAGGAGTGTGTGATGTACGCTTTCCTAGCACTTTAGGACGGACTGAGGCCTCCCGGGATGTGGCTTCAGTCGCAGCCTGCACCTACCATTGTGGAGGGTTTTCGGCCTTCCTCAGGGGACGGGGTGCAGGGTGCTCACGCGCACACCCTGTTACAATCCCAGATTCACTAAGTATGCACATGTTTACCGCATCCTGAATGGTTGGGCACTAACTGGACTGCCCCTGTGGTAGGCATGTGCATCCCCTCCCGTAGGACACACGGAAGTGAGCTAATGTCCATCGCACTGGAGCATTTTCACCAAACCCCTGGCTGTGTGTGTTGGCCATGTGCCTGAATCTGCGTCCGTGAGGGTCCCTCCTTCAGTGCAACGGTGGTCTAAAACTTTTATCTCTGTTTTAGTGCAGGGAGTAACCACCGGGCTGTAAAAGTGCTAAGCCCGCAATCGTTCAATGAATATTACATTAATGTTTCATTATTGCATTAATCACTGATCACAATTAGTAAAATAACGAAAGGATACATTTAAAATTGTGCAACAAAATTAGATTGTATCCTAAGAATCGTAAAACGTGCAAACAATGAGTACTTTAAAGTACTTATAAATACATTTGTATAGTGAAGTCAATGCTTATTGTGCATTAAAAATAATAACAGATTGAACATGCCAGCACTCACCTAAAATCTACGTCACCCACAGTCAGCATTGATTCACTCGGTCGGTTCGCAGGATGATTGATTAGGTTAAGCAGCAGTCGAAAGCCAGCAGCTCCCTCCACTACAGGCTGCCAGGCAGCAGGCTCTCGACAGCGGGACAAAGAGGAAATGATCATACACCCCAGCCTCCGTTCTGGGATGAAATCTCCCAATCAAAGCTTCAGGGCATGCCGATTGTCACTCACGGGGGAAAATATCAATTGTTCTCCTGCTGCAGCACTGTGAATTGCTTAAAACGTGCACTGTATGGGGTCTGGGACCGGATGAGTCAGGGCGTTGGGGGAGACAATGGCATGGAGTGAAAGAAGAATAAAGCCTCATTAACACGTAAATGGTCCTTCCAAAGACCTGTGAAGTACTCTGGTGTGGCTGTGTGCGTGCCTGGGAAGGAATTTCCAGCAGCAGGAAGGGGGTATGGCTGGATTCAAGCACGCCAGCGTGGAAACATTTTCTAGTATTTTGCCGTTTTTAAAATATAAATACAGCCAATGGAAATATAGATTTCCATCTGTATTTATATGTAAAAATCCGTAAAAACGGAAAACCGGGAGCCCTAGTTATGTTCTGTTAAAGTTGATTTGTAAAGCGCTCGTACACCAGATTGATTTCTTGGCGCCCTGCTCCCGTTCCTGGCGAAGGTTATGGAGAAGACCGTCAACAAGCAACTGACCAGCTTTCTCAAGGAGAACAGCATCCTAGACCCATCACAGTCCAGATTCTGCAGCAACCACAGCACCGAAACCGCCCTCATCGCCGCCACCGATGAAATTAAGTCCCTGCTAGACAACGGAGAAACCGCGTTCTGGACCTGTCAGCCGCCTTCGACACGGTCTGCCACCGCACACTATGAACACGCCTCTACGACGCCGGAATCCAAGAGATGGCCCTGGACTGGACCACCTCCTTCCTCTCTGGCAGAACACAGAGCGTCCACCTCCCCCCCCTTCCGCTCCGAAGCCACTGAGTTCATCTGCGGCGTACCCCAGGGCTCATGCCTCAGCCCAGCGCTGTTCAAAATCTACATGGCACCGCTCACCCACGTCCCCTGACTGCACAACCTCAACATCATCTCCAACGCCGATGACACCCAGCTGATCCTATCTCTCACCGAAGACCCCCACACTGCGAAAACCAACCTCCACGAAGGAATGAAGGGCATCGCCGAATGGATGAGGAACAGCCAACTGAAGCTGAACTCGGACAAGACGGAGGTCCTCATCCTCGGATCCACCCCTTCGGCCTGGGACGCCACCTGGTGGCCGACTGCACTACCGACCCACCGACCACGCACCCAACCTAGGGGTCATCCTTGACTAGTCCCTCTCCATGACGAAGCAGGTCAACGCCATCTCCTCCTCCTGCTTCAACACCCTCCGCTTGCTACAAGTGGATCCCCACCGAAACAAGAAGGACGGTCACCCAGGCCCTCGTCAGCAGCAGACTGGACTACGAAAACACCCTATAAGCAGGAGCCTCAGCCAAACTCATGAAATGGCTCCAACGCATCCAGAATGCCTCTGCACCCCTGATCCTCGACATCCCTCGTCGCAGCCACATCACACTACACCTGATAGACCTGCACTGGCTCCCTGTCAACAAGAGGATAACCTTCAAGCTCCTCACCCACGCACACAAGGCACTCCACAACACCCACCAGCATACCTCAACAGCAGATTCAGCTTCTACACCCCCACCGCCAGCTCCGCTCCGCAGACCACGTCATCGCCACTGTCCCCCGCGTCTGAAGAGTGACCGCCGGCAGCAGATCATTCTCCCACCTCGCTGCCAGGACATGGAACACCCTTCCCATCCTCCTACGGCAGACTCAAGACCTACTGACCTTCGGAAGACTCCTCAAGACCTGGATCTTCGAACAGCAGCAGCATTTACCAATCCCCCCACCCCCACCACCCCCCTGTAGCGCCTTGAGACCTTCACGGAATTTAGTGCGCTTTATAAATGCTATGATTGATTGATTGATTGAATGGTTCCACTATGTATGGTGGCTTGCAGTGTTGTTCTCAATGTTCATGTACATCATGGTACTTGTTTAAATACAGCATTCACATGTACCTCAAACATACGCATATAAATCTGAATCGTCAACATGCATGTTAATATATGCATAATGATTCCGAGTTTGCCCTGAAATATAGTTCAGCTGTTTGAATACACACACACACACACACACACACACATATATATCTATATAATAAGCCAATGACGACCAGACCTACCCGGTGGCACGACACATCAACTCCCACCATAATGGCAAAGCAGAAGACCTAACATACTATACTGATAGACAGTGTTACGCAAAACCCCAGAGGCGGCAACAGACAATAAACACTGCGCAGATTAGAATCCAAGTACATCATCACACTAGATAGTACGATCCCCAATGGACTCAACTCAGACGAAGCATTAAGCGTGCATCTGTAGAAGTCACACACTCTCCTAATGATCCTTTTTAAGCCTCCACGTGCTGCAACAGTAACCCATTCATTTGTGAACATCTTATTTCACCATCTTTTTTCTTTTAATTTTTATTTAAATGTACCTCAAAAATAAATCTTTGTGGCAACACTTGGCATTTTTGGTAAATCACTCACCCACTTCACGTCACTAGCACACCACTCAGGAAGAGATACACAAACACAATACAGATGCTTGTTTAGGTGTGACAGGCCAAACCACCAAGCCCCTACAATGCTTCCGGCTTTCCCTCATGAATGCCTCACACACACCAAAGATCCAGCAAAACACCAGAAAAGGCCACATAGCAACGGACAAGGTATCTGCGGCAGGTCCAAGTTATAAACGCCCACATGGGCTACATTCCGTCAGGACAATCAAACAGAGCTAAACTGCTGCATTAACTCACTTAGGACAGGAGATTTCCGCGGAACAATACTCAAGCTCCGCATCAACACAGCAGCGCTCCACACATAAGGGTCCTCGCCACCCCGCAAAACGTGATATTACCTGCCCAAATCCATAGCATTCCAGTTTGACGGAGCATTGGCAGATATACCGACACTGCGGTCTGACTTGTTAACCAAAGCCAAACACTACCGTTTGTGAAACTCACCGTGATCCAAATGTTGACACTCACACAATATTGCACGAACCATCAGCCATAGGGGCAGGCGGGCCACTGACAGCAGCAATAGAACACCGCGCATCAACAGGCTGTAACACTGGAGCTGGCATTGCAGACCTTACAGAACACGCACACGCAGGAAATGTTTTATGCCGCGTTTTCCTGTCATCTATGTCTGTCCCAGCACGTACACATCCTGGCCAGAAACGCTGCCTCAGGGGGCCTGCGGTAACACAATGTCATGAGTGATGTAATATGTGACGTCATCAGTAGTGCATTGCAGACGCGCAAATTATAGTGAGTCCAACTAACTATAACGTGGAATTTCAATGGTTTTATGTCAGTAAAATTTCCAGGTAACTATAACTGGTGTGAAACCTATGGTTTTTTCAGTGAATTTAATAGGTTTTTTTAAATGCTAATTCCTAACTATAACTGGTGTGAAACCTATGGTTTTTCAGTGAATTCCTAACTATAAGTCTCACTTTATAAGTAAGACTGTTAACGCTCTAGTTGTTCTTTAGAACACTCTGGTACATTCTATCATTGGGCTATAGTTGGGCTACATATGGCTGATATTTGGGATACATTTTTTTTTTTGTCTCTGGTGGCCATCTTTGGGCTACATTGGGCTATATTTGGGCTACATTTGGGCTCTAACATATATATAGCCCAATGTAGCACAATATATATTTTTTTGAAAGTTAATTTTCGTAAAAACCACTTGAGTATAGCAAAGGCACATCGGGCTACCAGTCCCTACAATTTTTCCCATTTTTAAAAAAAATGTATTTATTTATTTATTTTTGCCTTGGAGCGCTCCCGGTGCGCGCCCCGGTGAGCGCCCCGGTGAGCGCCCCAGGGAGCGTACTCGTTTGAAGCGCCCCGGTGCGCGAACCGGGAAGCGTCCCGTTAGCGCCAATGTCGCGAACGAAAACATGATCTGACATATCGCGTAGCTGCGTCCGCATGATACGCATGGCGTAAACGCACCCAGAAGCATTCGACGCGCTTACGCGACGCGCCCCGGGACGCGCCCCGGGGCGCGTAGCGTAAGCGCGTCGGGTCATGGGACCTGAAAATAACACTTTTGATTGGTTCACAACAGTTTTGTTTTCCAAATGATGAAAGACCCCACCTTTTTTCCTCATTTTCACTTTGTTGTTTGAGTGAAGAAGACCTGCATTCTGTGAGAAATGGCTTCAGTAGTAGCAGCTGCAGGTGCCTCTGCACCACCACCACCTCCACCACCACCACAAGAACCACCACAAGACCACATTGGTGGTCATGAAGAAGAGGAGGACGAAGAGGAGCAGGAGGAGAGGCAATATCTGCCTGAGGACAATCCCCCATACAAACCCAAAGAACATTTTATTTGGGAGTTTTTCAAAATGCTAAGGGGTGCCAAAAAAGTAAATGCAGCTTGCCCCAGTATTGGACTTTCATAGATTCCCATGCTTTGTATCATTCCCCGTCGTCGGAATGGGAGTCTCGGTAATAAAAATATACCATAGTAGTAGGTACAAAAGAGAAAGGAAAGGCCTAGGCCTCATTCCCTTTTGAAGCATATCAGCCTCTTTTTGTAAAAGAGACCAAACTCTTGGCATCAGCCAATCAGAAGAGCCTCACCCCTAGAACCTTCCTGAAGGAACCTCAGAGCCTCAGATTTTCTACCGCATGTTGTGCTAGGGAGTCTCCATTGAGCTCTGCTCTATTTTCAACTGTTTCAGAAACATTTCTACAGTTATTTCTTCAGGATTTTCTTCAGATTACTTCAGAAAACTCTCTTTTCTTCAAGATGTCTGAGGTTGAGAAGAAGAAAGCCCTTTTCAAGCCCTGTTCCACCTGTGGGAAGAAAAGGCTTTTTGTGGAGGACAAACACAAGGATTGTATCTACTGCCTTTATCCAGATCACAAGGCAGAGGACTGTAAGATTTGCCGCACTCTCTCCACCAAGACCTTGAGAGATCGTGCTGGAAGACTTCTTACATGGCTGCAGAGGCAGAAGGAAAGGAAACATGGAGTTTCTAGTGATGAGGAAGAATCGGCGTCATTTGCTTCTTCGAGAAGGTCAGTGAAAAGGGGTGGAGGTTCCCCATCTTCCTCTGTTGGGCGCCCCTCAAAGGCTTCAAAGAAGACCCCCAGGGAGTCTGATGGTTCAGGAAGTTCCCCCCACCGCAGTGGGACAGACAAGGCAGAACTGGTTTCGCTTCCTATGGGTGAGAAGACAGACCCAGCCTTCAAAAAACCCTCCTCACATTCTTCAGAGAGGAGTTCCAAGTCCTCTACGACGAAGACTTCGTCGACGGTGGCTCCGTCGACGACGAAAATGAAGCCCAAGATTCAATTGGTCCCGTCGACGGGCTCGTCAACGGGAGGGTCGACGACAAAAGCTCCGTCGTCGTCGAAGAAAGGCTCGTCGACGGCAGGGTCGACGGAGAGTGTGCCGATGACATCGTCGACGAAGACGAAGACATCGTCGACGAAGAAACCATCATCGTCGACGAAGAAACCATCATCGTCGACGGGGGTGACGACGACGGCAGTGTCGACGACGACGTCGACGACGGTGTGGACGACGGTCAAGTCGTCGACGAGTGCATCGACGACGATGACAGTATCTACATCGACGGCGGGCTCGTCGTCGGTGGCGTCGACGACAACATCTGTAATTCCTATATCGTCGACGAGGATTTCTCCGGCGTCGACGGAACAACCGACGATACTGGCTGCGGAGAGACGGGTGACGATTTCTTTGACAAGAATCACGCCTGAGATGACGTCCCCGAGAAGGGTGACCTCTTTACCACCCACTATGTTGTTGGACCATGAGGACTCTGAGGGAGACGGACAGGATGTTTTTGAATATGCCAATAGCCTATCTCAACTTCTCATCAAAAGTAAGGACACAGATTCAGAGGAGGCATATTAACAAGACGGCCCATTCTAGGAACTATGAGCCACAAGACATGGTTTCAGTTCCGACGACATTCCTGCATGACCTACACAAGATGCTGCAAGACTATAAGTCGAAAGCTGAGAGACCAGCACCACGTAGGTCTGCTCCGTCGACACCAGTGAGGAACCAATCATCTGTAGTTCCTCCAGTGCACCCGATACAGACTCCTCCTCAATCGCAGCGGCCAGTGCCTCAGGCTACGTCGGAGCCAACCGATGATCCGGATGGGGATCATGATGATGATAATGACGTGTCATCCGATGATAATCAAGACTCAGATCAGGACGGGGATGAATACAATGACTACATCATCCCAGATCAAGCTTCGCCTAATCAGGACTTAGGTGATTCTCCTCCCGCTGACATCGGCAGTTTTCACCAGCTGATGGAACGTGCAGCTGGAAGATTTAAATTGGTAATGCCTACTCAAACCACTGACTGTTTCTTATACGATTTTAAAGAAACTCACCGCAAAACAACAAGGTCGATTCCAATTGTGGAACATTTATGGGAGGAAGGTTTGAAGGCAATGAAAAACCCAGCAACGGTGGTCCCTGTGCTACCGCGCCTGGTTAAAAAGTATAAGGCACCAGAGGATGGACCTGCAGCGCTAACGGAGCATCCCAAGCTTGACTCTGTTATCTCGCAGGCAGCACAAAGGAAGTCACGGAACCCTTCTGCTCCCTTGACGGCGCCTCCTGACAAGGATGGACGACGGCTTGATAACACAGGCAAGCGGTTTTCATCGATAGCTAGCCTTCTGGTTCGCGCCGCCAATGCTTTGGCAGTATTGGGACGATATGATCGCCAGTTATGGTGCGATATAGCTCCATATTTGGAACAACTTCCACCGGAGTCAGGGCTGGAAGCGAAGAAAACTTTGCAAGAAGGTGAGGCGGTTTCGATGGAGATAATAGACTGTGCCATGGACATTGCCACTACGTCCTTTCGGCCTTTGGCAGGAGCGGCAGTGTTGAGACGCCAAGGATGGCTAAAGGTGACTTGGTTCAGACCAGAAATCCCAAACAAGGTCCTTCATCTGCCCTTTGATGGCGAGGCCCTCTTCGGTAAATTGATCGATTATACTCTTCAGGAGATCAAAAAAGATACAGAAACAGCTAGATCGCTGGGAACCCTCCAGTATCGCAAAACTCCTTTTAGAGGTGCGAGAGGCAGAGGAGGTGGTTACAGAGGTTCATACCAACAACAGCAGCAGCGCTATTCTTCGAACAGCTCTGGATACCAACCAAACCGCCAGTCATTCCAACAAAGACAAGGGGAATCTTCAGGTTACTCAAGGCCTTACAACAAAGGCAAGCAGGCTGCCCGTGGACGGGACTCGTCCAAACGCCAATAGCGGCCACCTGGCTCTGCCTACTGTTCCCTCCTCCAAGATATCATCAGTTGGAGGCAGGGTGTCAAAATTCCGTCAGAACTGGTCCCAAATTACATCTGACCGTTGGGTGCTCAACATCATAAAACGAGGACATACTTTGGAATTTTTGGAAGTCCCTCCACCCAGACCCCGGCAGCCATTCCATCAAAGCATCTGCGTCTCCTAAGACTCGAGGTACAACAAATGCTCCGCAAAGGGGCGATAGAGCCGGTCCCATCCAACCAACAGGGCCAAGGGTTCTATTCCAGGTTCTTCCTGGTGAGAAAGACGCTGGAAAAATGGCGCCTCATCCTGGACCTCAGGGAGCTAAATGCCTATCTCATCTCCCTGTCCTTCCGGATCGTGTCCCTACAGGACGTTTTAAAGATGGTCAGCCCGGGGGATTTCATGGCCACGCTCGATCTGGAGGACGCGTACTTCCATGTCCCGATTCACCCAGCACACAGAAGGTTCCTACGCTTCACAGTAGCCAAGAGCCATTTTCAGTTCAGAGTTCTGCCGTTCGGCCTTCGCTCTGCCCCAAGGATTTTTACGAAGGTGCTGGCACCTTTGGCAGCATTTCTGCGAAAGAACCACTTCCAGGTCTTCCCTTACCTGGACGATTGGTTACTAAAGGCCCCGACCAGAGCATTAGCGCAGGACGCGGTGCAGGCTTGCACCAATCTGTTCCAAAATCTGGGTCTCACCTTGAACAGAGGGAAATCCATGCTGGTGCCTTCAAGGAGAGCACGGTTCCTAGGAGCAGTGTTGGATTCAAAGCTCTCGAAAGCATTTCCAACCCAAGAGAGGATACAGAAACTACAACGATTGGCACGAGGCCTTCGAGGAAAAAAGTGTCTTTCTGTACGCAGCTACAAGTCGCTGCTAGGGGTGATGTCATCATGTATTCCCCTGATTCCGCACTGCAGACTGCGGATGCATCCCCTGCAGGAGCAACTGGACCTCCAGTGGCAGCAAGTACACGGATCGTTCGACGACAAAGTGATTGTCACTCGAGAGATGAAAGAGGCAGTACTTTGGTGGTCGCATCAAGACAATTTATGGCAAGGTCTATCCTTCGCAAGCGTTCCGTCACCTCACATACTGACAACGGATGCGTCATTGGAGGGATGGGGAGCAGTGATGCAGGATCTGCAGATCAGCAGCCATTGGTCTCCGCGCGACCAAAAGCTACACATCAACCTGTTGGAGCTGAGAGCGATCAGGCTAGCGCTTCAAGCCTTTCTTCCGCGACTCCAGGGTTCACAGGTGCTAGTCAGGACGGACAACACCACGGCTATGCATTATGTGAACAAGGAAGGAGGTACGAGGTCACTCCTCTTGTCGCGGGAGGCTCAACAGATTCTGGAATGGACAATTCTTCACGGAATTTCTCTAAAGACGGAGCACTTACCAGGAGCGCTAAACGAGGGCGCCGACAGACTGAGCAGACTCACCTGAGTCAGTCACGAGTGGGAGCTGAAACAACAGGTTCTGGATCGGCTCTTTCAAACATGGGGCACACCAGAGGTAGACCTTTTTGCGACGCCAACCAACAAGAAGTGCCAAGCCTACGCCAGCAGGTTCCACCATCAGGGCTCATTGGGCAATGCCCTATCAATAGCCTGGATGGGGAGTTTTCTTTATGCGTTTCCACCAATTCCCCTGATTCCACGCCTCATCAGGAAAATGAAGACGGAACCATGCAAGCTGATCCTTATAGCCCCGGCATGGCCGAGACAATTTTGGTACACCGAGCTCCATTTGCTATCGCTAGTCCCTCCAATATGGCTGGAAGATGTTCCGGATCTCCTGACAATGTCCGAAGGACAGGTTTGGCACCCAAACCCAAGGTCGTTACACCTGACTGCATGGCTCCTGACCAGCGAGAATACATGAATGTCCCTCTTTCCAAGGAGATCAAAGACATCCTTTCCCAGGCAAGGGCACCTTCAACAAACAAAACATACAGACTGAAATGGAAAAGATTCTGTATTTGGTGTAAAAAAGAAAAGGTTGATCCGTTCGCCTCAAAACCTCATCAACTCCTGCCTAAACCTACTCTCGCTAGCTAAGTCTAATCTCTCCCATTCTACAATCAAAGTCCACTTAGCAGCAATTTCAAGATTCAGAAGATCTGATTCTGGTCCTTCGTTATGGTCTTCAAGAATTGTCAAGCAATTCCTCAAAGGTCTGTTCAGGGTCTATCCGCCAGTGAGATCTCCTCCTCCGATGTGGCATTTAAACTTAGTCCTGGCTCAACTAATGAAGGGACCTTTTGAGCTGATTCACCGCTCAGACCTGAAATACTTGTCATGGAAGTTAGCTTTGCTCTTGGCCCTCACCTCGGCCAGGCGAGTGGGGGAGTTGCAGGCCCTTACTATCCAAGAACCGTTTTTGCAGTTCAAAAAGAACACTGTCATCTTGCGGACGAACCCAAGGTTCATCCCCAAAGTTCCTACAGACTTTCACCTAAATGAGCCAGTGATTCTAAAGACATTTTTTCCGAACCCAGTCACTCCAGCGGAAAAAACATTGCACACTCTGGATTTACAACGATGTCTAAAATTCTACATAGACCGGACCAAAGACTTTAGAAAGTCTTCGCAGTTGTTCATTGCCTTCGGCGGTCCGAACAAAGGTCTCCCTCTGTCCAAACAGGGGATTTCAAGATGGATTTCGAGTACTATTCTGCATTGCCACAAGATAGCCGGAAAACCTCTGGTGGGCAGGATCCGTGCTCACTCGACGAGATCAGTGGCATCTTCTACAGCCCTCTTTGCGGGGGTACATATCAAAGACATTTGCAGGGCTGCTACCTGGAGCAGCGTGCACACGTTCACTAAGTATTACTGCTTAGAGTCATTGCAGCAGGATGACGCGGCAGTGGGCCAGGCTGTCCTGAGAAACCTTTTCAAGTGATTGGTGAGCTTTCCTTTCTATCCCACCTTCCATGGGTAACACATTTTGTACTTTTATTTCTAATGTTATCATGCACTTCTTTACAAAATGTGTTTATGGTGTTTACTGCTTGCTATTCTGATACAAAGCATAGGAATCTATGAAAGTTCCGATACTGGGGCAAGAAAACAAGTTACTTACCTGTAACTTTGGTTCCCCAGTATTGGTAACTTTCATAGATTCCCATGCGCCCACCCACCTCCCCGGGAAAGCTCAGCCTTCAGCAAGTATGGTGTCTAGCACACAACGGCTACGAAAATCTGAGGCTCTGAGGTTCCTTCAGGAAGGTTCTAGGGGTGAGGCTCTTCTGATTGGCTGATTCCTAGAGTTTGGTCTCTTTTACAAAAAGAAGCTGATATGCTACAAAAGGGAATGAGGCCTAGGCCTTTCCTTTCTCTTTTGTACCTACTACTATGGTATATTTTTATTACCGAGACTCCCATTCCGACGACGGGGAATGATACAAAGCATGGTAATCTATGAAAGTTACCAATACTGGGGAACCAAAGTTACAGGTAAGTAACTTGTTTTCAAAGGTGACTTGCCTCATCTGTGACCAAGAACTGTCAAGAGGGAACCCAAACAAAAAAATATTCGTTTGGGAACCACACGATGATAAGGCATATGCAGAGGAAGAACCCAAACAATTATTCAAGAGCAGAAGTCAGGCAACTGACCAAGAACCCTCCCCATCCTTCTACTTGCAGCACCTCGAACCAACCCACTCCATCGGGTGCAGAGGCTAGGGAGACGGTACCTAATGTCCAAACCAAGTTTTCATAATTTAAATTTGTTTGCATATATTACAACAAAACGATCTCATATGGTGAGCAGAGCATCACTTTACTTAATCGAGCTGCAGACAACCATCACTGCAGCAAGCAACCTTCATTTTTTTCAATTTTTTTGCTCCAGTTGAGCTGTTTGCAATTCCCTGTCTTTTGTTTCACCCCAGAAAAACTACAAAAAAAATGTAAAATTGTTCAGAAAATCCCCCCCCCAAAAAAAGTTCCAAAAAACAAAACAAAAAATATAAAACAACAAAAAGAAAAAAAAACTGTTCTTTTCAGAACTACCTCCAATTTATATGAAAATGCTACATTTTTTTAAAACTGTCTTTCTTTTTTCCCCCATGGTACGCTCCCCGGTCCGCTCCCCGGTGCGCGTACCGGGCGCTCCCCCCACGAAAATCAAAAAAAAAAATTTTTTTCCCCCGCGGGTCCCTTTTATGACCCCCACGTCAAACCTAGGGGATCAGGGGGGGTCTACCCCTGCCCCCTTATGGTCATTTCCCCCTTTGTTTTTGCCACCTCTTGTGTCTCGATCCTACGAGACACAAGATGGCGGCCGCTCCGGACTGTTTGGAATGTTTACAGACACCCGAGAGCCAATCAGCTTTCTGTGCGAAAGTCGCGTGGCGCGCCCGGAGCGCTCCCCGGAGCGCGTACCGGGGCGCTGCCAATCAATCAATCAATCAATGACATTTATAGAGCGCACTACATACCCGTAGGGTCTCAAGGCGCTGGGGGTGGGGGGGTGCCGCTACTGCTCGAACAGCCAGGTCTTCAGCTTCTTCCTGAAGGAGAGGTGGTCTTGGGTCAGGCGCAGGTCGGTCGGGAGGGAGTTCCAGGTCTTGGCGGCCAGGTAGGAGAAGGACCTTCCTCCTGTAGTCGCTCTTCGGATGCGGGGGACGGCGGCGAGGGCGTGGTTGGCTGATCGGAGGTGGCGTTTGGGAGCGTAGAAGTTGATTCGGCTGTTGAGGTAGCTCGGGCCTTGGTCGTGTAGGGCTTTGTGTGCGTGGGTGAGGAGGCGGAAGGTGATTCTTTTGTTGACGGGGAGCCAGTGAAGGTCTCTCAGATGTCCGGAGATGTGGCTGGTTCGTGGGATGTCGAGGATGAGTCTGGCTGAGGCGTTCTGGATCCGCTGGAGTCTCTTCTGGAGCTTGGCGGTGGTACCGGCGTAGAGGGCGTTGCCGTAGTCCAGTCGGCTAGTGACGAGGGCCTGGGTGACGGTCTTCCTGGTCTCGGTGGGGATCCACCAGAAGATCTTCCGTAGCATGCGTAGGATGTTGAAGCACGCCGAGGAGACGTTGTTGACTTGCCTGGTCATGGAGAGGGAGGAGTCCAGGATGAAGCCCAGGTTGCGTGCATGGTCTGTCGGTTTGGGTGCGGTGCCCAGGGCGGGAGGCCACCAGGAGTCGTCCCAGGCGGAGGGTGAAGAGCCCAGGATGAGGACCTCCGTCTTGTCCGAGTTCAGTTTCAGGCGGCTGGTCGTCATCCACTCGGCTACCTCTTTCATCCCTTCGTGCAGGTTAGTTCTGGCGGGGTCGTTGGTCAGGGAGAGGATCAGCTGGGTGTCGTCGGCGTAGGAGATTATGTTGAGGTTGTGTTGGCGTGCGATGGCCGCGAGGGGGTTCATGTAGACGTTGAAGAGGGTGGGGCTCAGTGAGGATCCTTGAGGGACGCCGCAGATGACTTCGGTGGCCTCTGACTTGTACGGTGGTAGGCGGACTCTCTGTGTTCTTCCGTCGAGGAAGGAGATGATCCATTCCAGCGCCTTGTCCAGGATTCCGACGTTGCTGAGGCACTGTACTAGGGTGCGGTGGCAGACAGTGTCGAATGCCGCGGAGAGGTCTAGGAGGATGAGGGCCGCTGTTTCTCCGTTGTCCATCAGGGCTCGGATGTCATCGGTGGCGGCGATGAGGGCGGTCTCGGTGCTGTGATTGGCTCGGAAGCCGGACTGTGAGGGGTCGAGGGATCCATTCGTCTCGAGGAAGGCGGCCATCTGCTTGTTGACGGTCTTCTCGATGACTTTGGCTGGAAACGGGAGGAGCGAGATGGGGCGGTAATTCTTGAGATCGGTAGGGTCCGCTGTGGGTTTCTTGAGTAGAGCGCTGAGTTCGGCGTGCTTCCAGCTCTCAGGGAAGGTGGCGGTGTCGAAGGATGTGTTGATGATGTCTCGCAGGTGGGGTGCGATGACAGCGTCGGCCTTGTTGAAGACGTGGTGAGGGCAGGGGTCGGTCGGTGATCCGGAGTGGATGGAGTTCATCGTGCGGATGGTGTCTTCGGTGCTGATCGGGGTCCAGGCGTGGAGGGTGGTGGTGGGGGGTGGTTGTTCGGTGTTGGTGTGCGTTGGTTGGTTGTTGAAGCTGTTGTGAATGTCCACAATCTTGTTGTGGAAGTATGAAGCGAGGGAGTTGCAGAGGTCTTGCGATAGGGTGATGTCGTTGTTTCCTGCGCTGGGGTTGGATAGCTCTTTCACGATGTTGAAGAGTTCCTTGCAGTTGTGTGCGTTGTTGTCCAGCCGGTCCTTGAATGCAGTTTTCTTGGCGGCGCGGATCAGCTGGTGGTGCTTCCGGGTGGCCAGCTTGAAGGTGGTCCTGTTGTCCGGTGTAGGTTCCCTTCTCCAGACTTTCTCGAGGGCTCGGCAGTTCTTCTTGGAGCTCTTGAGTTCGTCGGTGAACCATGGGGCTTTCTTGCTGCCGGGTCTGCTGGGCGGGGTCCTCAGTGGGGCGAGCTCGTCCGTGCAGATGCTGATCCACTTCGTGAGGTTGTCGGCGGCCTGGCTGGGGTTTGCTGAGCTGGCAGGAGGGTGCTGGCTCAGGGAGGTGGCAAGCTGGTCTGCTGTGATTTTGTTCCAGCTTCTGCGGGCGGCCTGTTGCTGGTGGTGGTGGGTCGTTGCTCTCTTTTTTTTTTTTTAATTTATTTTTTTATTTTTTTTATGGCAGAGGCAAACAAAAATACAAGGATGAAGACAGCATTTAGTCAATAACAGTCATTCACATAGTTGCTAATACATTAATAACTAAACTAGGTAAGAAATGAAGAAAAAGAAGAGAAAATGAAAGGATAAAACATGTAGAACGTAAAATGTCTCTTTAACAGATATAACCGTTATTGAATTAGATCCAGTTGTCAATGGGAGACCATAATTTCCTAGCAAATATCTTCTTTCTCTGTCCTTTCAATTTGTACACTGCTTTATCCATTCTATAAACATTTAACAGCTTTCCCAACCATTGCTCAAATGATGGTGGATCAACATCTAACCATCTTGAAGTAATACAAAAGCGGTAAATGGACATCCCAATGAAAAGAAAATGTTCTTGATCAATAGATAAACTCTCGGATGGAAAATATATACCAAAAATAAAAATAATCACAGATGGGCATAATGTAATATTAACATTAAGCAAATTAGTCAAAAACTTTTCTATCCTATTTATATATACAATTAGTTTAGGACAGCTAAAAAACATATGACATGAGTCTGCTGCTAGAGTTCCACAGCGGCTACAATTGATACCTTTCGTAGCTTTCCATTTAACTAGTTTAGCAGGTGTATAATAAAGGTCTAAAGACGCCATATAATGTTGACTTTTAAGAGAGCTGTTGATTAGTGTTTTGCTGCTAATCTCGAACGCCCTTGCCAGATCTATCCCTTCTATACACAGTTTCCTTTCCCATTTCTGGGCTTGTTGATCGAGATCATCATGCAACCTGTTAACCATTAGTTGATAAATTGTGCCAATACGGCTATCCTTCCTGCCACTCTCCAAGATATCATTAGTCACCATTGCGTCACTGTACAAGAGATTTTTTTTTCCAGAAAGCTACGAATTTGTAAATACTTAAAAAATTCGTTTCTGGAAAGGCCAAATGTATCTTGAAGTTCTGAGAAGGACATTAATACCCCATTTTGGTACATTTGTCCAATTGAATGAATCTGTCCCAGACGAAGTCGATGGATGGGGGTATCTTGAGAAACCCCAGATAATGAAATATTACAACAGATAGGTGTATAAAAATTATATTTTGAAGTTATCCGTAACGCTTTATTGATTTGTCTCCAAACCAAAAAAGCAGAAAGAAGAACCTTAAATTTTGTTTTTTTGTAGTAACTCGGCTCCATGAATAGTAATAGACATTGGCGCACATGAGCACCCATAAGCATTTCGAAAATGGATGGTGCCATAAAGGTTTCATTAACATGGTCATGAAATAGTAAAACCTTAATTGATTTAAGAGTGATAGCCCAATAATACATTCGGAAATTCGGAAATCCCAGCCCAGCACGCCCTTGCGGAAGGGTACACCACTTTAAAGATCTTCTTGAGCGGCGATACCCCCATAAAAATCTGGACAACATCCTATCTATTTTATTGAAAAGGGACATAGAAAAGAATAGGGGAATGGTACGGAAAAAATAGAGAAATTTTGGAAAGATTAACATCTTAATGACATTAGTCCGTCCAAATAGCGATAAATGTAAATTATTTATCCTTTCTAGAGTTCTATTAGTGGATATAAGTAAAGGATCCAGGTTTAATCCGACGATGTCATCTATTTTAGATGATATAGTTACACCAAGGTATGTGGCAGTAGAATTTAGTGGAATATTAGTGGGTGTGCCAGTTTTAGAGTGTACAATTTGGGTTTTTGAAATATTTAATTTGTATCCAGAGAATTTGCCAAATTCACTAGCAACTTCCATTATTTTGGGTAAGGCGGTAGAAGCATCAGAGGTTACAATGGCTACGTCGTCTGCATATGCTAAGACTTTGTGGTCTACCTCATGAAGTCGGACAGGTGGGATGCCAGGTTCTATGATTAATCTATTCAAATAGGGTTCTAAATAGAGTGCAAATAAAAGTGGCGAACAGGGGCAACCTTGTCTGGTCCCCCTAGTGATTGAAAATGGTCTGGACATATCCGTGCCTAATCTTATTACACCCTTTGCATTAGAATAAAGTGACTGTACAGCTTTAATAAATTGTAATGGAAAACCCTTCCATTTTAATACAGACCAAAGGAACCCCCAGTCTACTCTGTCAAACGCTTTGAGCCCAATCCAAAAGTGCAATAACACGTTTAACGTGATCTGTAGTATCTCTGTGTTTAATAAACCCATGTTGGGTATGAGAGACCAAACCTGCCATAACATCATTTAGTCTATTTGCGAGAATTTTAGAATAAATCTTACTGTCTGCCGTAATGAGGGAGATGGGGCGATATGAGCCTAATTCCTTTGGATCTTTGTTCTTTTTAACAAAAACAACTATAGTAGCAGTGGACCAAGAATCAGGAGATTTGTCTTGAAATGCTACATTAAAAATTTTTAGCAGCTCTGGCTTCAGCATATGTCTAAATGTCCGATAAAATTCGAGGGGAATCTGGTCGGGCCCCATAGCTTTGCCAGCAGCAAGACTCATAATAGCCTTTTCGATCTCTTCCCAGCTTATTGGCCTAGCAAATAAATCGATATCATCTATGCACAAAGAAAGTTGATTAGTGTTTTGTAGATAATTTATGGGATTAAGAGTCTTGTCAACTTCATTGTTATGATCATTATACAGCATCTTATAAAAACCATGAAATGCCTCTAGTATTCCTTCCTTATTTTCGTGGGAGACCCCATTTATATCTTTAACACATTGTATTTCGTTAAAAAAAGATTTTTGTCGTAAACGCTGTGCTAAAATTTTTCCCGTGCGTTCACTAAATTCGTAGCGTTCAGTTTTGTGTAGTTTAAATTTTGCAGCTACTTCATCAGCGATATGTGTGCCAAGACCTGAACGTTCGATAGTTAGTCGTATTTGTGCATCCTCTATATTAACATTATTTTTACATGCAGTAGATAATTCCAGCTCGGCCTGCCTGATCTTTTTTAGCCTATCCTTAAAGTCTATTTGGTTTTTTTTCCTCTTGTAATTTGCATAGCTGATTGTCTCGCCCCGTACAATGGATTTAAAAGAATCCCAAACTACTTGTGGGGAGGCAGTATCATTGTTTATTAGAAAATAATCTTTAATAATATTAACCATAAATTGAAGGTAGTCTTCATCTAGTAATAAATTTCTCTGAAATGACCAGGATCTAGTGGGGTTTTGATAATCAGTAGAAAATTGCATCTCAGCAATTATAGGGTTATGATCTGAGATGACTTGTGGTAATATCTCAATACGGATTTTCTCCAAAAAAAACGAAGATACAAAAAAATAATCTAAACGGACAAATTTTCGATGAGGAATAGAAAAAAAAGTATATCCGGGGTCATTACAGTGGAATTTATTCCAGACATCAGTTAGCCCATTGCTTAGCACCAGGTCTCTAAGTGCTTTATAAGTTTGAATCTTACGACCCGTATATCTCTTCCCTAATTTAATGTTCCAGTCGGCTGACATATGTATATTTAGGTCTCCACAGACTATTATTGGTTGTGTCCAGATGGATAACTCTGTATTCATAGAGTTAAACAGTTCGGCATCGTCCAAATTGGGGCCGTAAATACAACATAAGGTAAATTTGCAACTTCCAATTTTTAATTCAGCAAGCCCCCATCTACCCCATTTATCAGACAGTGTTTTTAAACATTTCCCTACTCCCTTTCGCATACAAATTGCAACGCCTCTCTTAATACCCATTTGCTTAGATGTAATCAAAACTTCTAAACCCAAATTATTCAAAAGAGAACGTTTATCCCATGAGATGTGGGTTTCCTGAATACATAGCAAGTCAATATTCAGAGTTTGGAGCATTGTTCGAAACATAGCAATCTTCTTTAAGTCATTAAGATTAATAGTACATATTTTCACCTTTTTATACATGTCGAAAAAAATGGAGAAAAAAGATTATTAACCATCATCACAAGCATTTGCTCTTCTGTATTATCATTTGAATGCCTTATATTCATCCCTGTATTGCGCACCTCTGCCTTACACCCCCACCACCAACCCCTGCCCTTGCCCACCCCCACCCTTGTACCCAGGACCCCTCCCCCCACCCTCCCCACTATAGGAGGCACAGGAACTTTCAGTTCCTGAAACATATGGATGCCGTGTCCCTAACCCATAGCGTCCTTACTAGAAAAAAAATAGAGAGAAGAAAAAGGGAGAAGGAGACAATTCAGAAGAAAAAGTAAGGAAAGTATAGAATAGGAAAACATAATGGTCCTACATTTAAATAATTATTTAAACAATATAATTACTACACGCAAACTCTAAGTTTATCATACTGTACATACGTCAAAGTTCTTCATGATTACTCAAAGAGAATCCAAGTACTCCTTGGCTTTGATTGTAGAAATGAAATATTTTGTTTGGCCTTTGAATATAGTTTTTAATTTTGCAGGACCTTGAAGAAATACTGCTACTTCTTTCTTCTGAAAATCAGGAATTAATTGCTTCAATTGCCATCGTTGAGCCACAGTAGCTTGGCAATAGTCTGGTCGTACGAAGAACTGGCAGCCTAATCCATCTGCTTTCTTATCTGGTCTTGCGTTTACAAAAATCACTTCACGGGCAAGGAAATTATTAAATGACACCAAAATGGCCCTAGGATAATTTTCCTGACCTTGTCGTGGTTTCCTCGCTGTGAAAGGGAATCTATGTGCTCGTTGTATTTCCCGAGCCCAGTCCCAATCAGTAATTTCAGGAAAAGCATCATTTAGTAAATTAATGATGAACCTCCTCGGGTCGCCTCCTTCTTTATTTTCAGGGATCCCCAAAAAACGCAGATTACTTCTACGGGCCTGATTTTCCAAGCTAGCTAGCTTGTCGGATAAATCCTCCTTTTGTGATTTGAAGTCTCCCACTTCTTGTCTTTGGGCCATACATTCCTCTTCTAACACAGATATCCTGGCCTCTGCTTCAGTGACCCGGTCGGCAGTCTCTGAGCATAGTTTAATTGCACGGCGTACTGCGTTTTTAACTTTGGCACATGTCATTTGCGTACGTTGATTCTCGGCCTTGCTTTCTGCCCTGTGATTCATCATGGTGTCAAATATTGTTTTCAATGTGATCTCTTCATTGTTAACTTGTGGCAGAGTTGGATCAGGTATTGAGTTATGACTAGGCTCCGAAGGATCAATGGAAACCGAAGCAGTAGATATTGGATTAGAAGATAGGAAATTCGTGTCGCTTGGTGAATTAGGAGCGGTCTCTTTACTCGCTGCACGAAGAGATCTCTTCTTCCTCAGCTTCTTTTTTATAATGGTTGCCGGATTAGCGTTATCAGGGCTCATACTAATCTCACCCTCGGAAGATAGGCTCTCACAGCTAAAGTCTGCCCAGTCTTTATTTAGACCCGACGCTTCATTGGATGAAAGTTCTGATAGTGAATAAAAATTCTCAGGGAGCTCCTGATTATGCTGCTGCACAGTAGTTTCTTTTCCGTTTCTTGAATCACTTAGCAAATCATTTGATAGTAATGATAGTGATGGAAGAGAACAAGCTCTATTGGTGATTGCCCCACCTGGAGCTGAAGCTGCAATTCCCATAATACCCTTCCTCAGAGAATCGATCGGTATCGGAGTAGGTATCAGAGTTGAGGGATTATTAGAGTTATTCTGATTATCACCATTATTAACACTTGTAGATGGTTGATTAGATGTTTGTCTTACAGTCATATCAGTACTTTGGTTATCATTATCAGTTATTTTCTTTTTTGCAGCATGCTTTTCAAAGAGATCTGGTAATGTCTGTAACGCAGAGCTTTTTATGCCAGGTATTTCATTAGATTTAACAGCGGCCCCCTTATTAGAGTTCTTACCCTGTTTGGTGATGGTTTTACCAGGGATCAGTGGTGTTGCCTCTGCCATCTCGATCTCGTCGTTCACTTGCTCCACGTTTTTCCAATCAAATCCTGGGCCGTTTTTCTTGTTGCTGCGTGTGGCGATAGAAAGTGGAAGTGGCGTCCTCTTTTTCTTGCGTGAGCCACCTCTGCCTGGAAAAACGCTACTCTGTGCCCAACACAGACAAAGTGTAGCACGCCACAGCGGGGACCGCCGATCAAACTCAAGAAAATTAAACAACATTCGTGAACTCCGTCTGTCACACAGATAGTTTGTAGCAAGCACGGTGTGATTGTTTCTTCTCCGATTTCAATGCGTTCAATTTCCGTGGCTCTGTCTCTCCTGCATGAGCCTAACGCCAGTAGAGTCAATGTAAGGTATCGGACGCTTTCACCAATGCCAGAAACTACTGAGGAAGTGGTCGACGCCTCTCTGCCGCCGCGACCGACCCTCCGACCAGGAAACGGTAAACGCCTTTCTGGGTTTGTGCAGCTCCGTCTCCGTCTCCGCCTCTCTGGGCAGCCCGACCTAGGGCAGCTTCCACAGCGGCGGTAGTGGCAGTAGCCGGCCGGAATTGACCAGCGAGTTCAACGGTCGCCGTCGCCAGGTAAGATAAACCCGTTAATTGAAGTTAACCACAGAATCGGCAACGGCAACGAACCCCATAATTGGCACTCGCGCTCTCGCAATCAGTCACGGAGCAGGGCTAAGTTTCTCCTTCTCTTCACACTGGAACGCCAGGAGCGAGGGAACTAGCTGCCTACACAGCCTTCCCCACGGCAGCCATCTTGCCTCTCCTAATGCAACCACGTTGCTCTCTTGAAGGTGAAGTGGATGCAGCTGTGGTCCGTCCATTGAAGCTCTGTGGCGTGGCTGAAGTCGATGTCTGTGCAGGAAGAGAAGACTGCGTCGAGTGTGTGTCCGGCGAGGTGGGTGGGGGTGGACACCAGCTGCTTGAGTCCAAGATTGGCGAGGTTGTCGAGCAGGGTGCTGGTGTTGCGGTCGTTGTTGTTCTCCAGGTGGAAGTTGAGGTCCCCCAGGAGGATGTAGTCAGCGGAGGGAAGGGCATGCGGGCTGACGAAGTCGGCGATGTCCTCGCTGAATTGGGTGCGTGGTCCCAGAGGTCGGTAGATCAGGGTGCCTCTGAGGGTGGTGTTCGGGTCGGTGTGGATCTGGAAATGCAGGTGTTCGGCGGTGGTCAGGGTGTTTTCGGTGCTGGTCGTGAGACGGATGGTGTTCCTGTGGATGATGGCGATGCCTCCTCCCGTCTGGTTGACGGTGCGGTCCCTCCGGACGATCTTGTAGCCCTCTGGGATAGCGATGGCGATGTCGGGAGCTGAAGAGGCGTTCATCCAGGTCTCCGTGAGGAAGGCAACGTCAGGGGCTGTGGCGTCTAGGAGGTTCCAGAGTTCGATGGCGTGTCTATGGACGGAGCGGGTGTTGAGCAGGATGCACTTGAGGTGGGTGCTGCTGGAGTTCGACTTGGCGGGTGCTGGTGCGAGGCAGGTCCGGATGCAGGAGAATTTGCAGGCGTGGCAGCTGAAGGGTCCGTGGGTGCGTCGTGGTGTGACCATAGATATATATATTTTTTTAAACCTAAATTACTCAAAATCCACTGGAGCACATATCTTGAGACATAGTAAAGGCACATCGGGCTACCAGTCCCTACAATTTTGCCAAATTTGGTGTAAATCCATTCAGCCGTTCGGGCTAAAAGTGAGGTCGACCGCCCTATGGAAATTAACATGGGGAAAACGCGTTTTGGGACCCCCCTTTTATCTCGGCCCCCGCTTGACGCATCCCCATCCATTCAGGGAAGGACCGGAGCTCGACTAGGCCATTTTTAGGATATTTTCAGGCAGATTCGTCAACCGGCGCCAAAGTTATTCCAAATAGAATTTTGAGATTTAACATTGAAAAAAATCCTAAATATACCGCCAGTAGGTAATATATATATATACATATATATATATATATATATATATATATATATATATATATATATATATAAAATATATATACATGTGCCCACAGAAAGAGAAATAAGTGGAACAAGCACGCAGCCTAAAGTGCTATTTACTATACAGAGACTAATGCTTACCTGATGCATTCTGGGACTTGCATGCACGCATCTTTGGTGTACTTAATAAGGTTGACCCCAAAAGGTCACATGACACGCCGCAAGCAGAATGAGCTCACCTGTGATCAAGACTGCCTCGGCAGTTGAAACGCGTTAGGTGGAAGGAAGGCATTCTCCCTGGCTTAATAAAGCGCATGTTACTCCACGAAGTCCTGGTCAAGCGTGTTTCTTGTCTCAGATGGGAGGTTGTCTTTGGATTGAATGGAGGTTGCCCGCCCCCAGCGCTATGACCGCCCTGGAAAGAGGTCCGCTACTCCATGTGGGCGAAATGAGGTGGAATGTGTATATATATATATATATATATATATATATATATATATATATATGTATGTATATATATAAAATGGGAAGTTCCATCTTGCACAATCCGTGCAAGTACGCCACTTATCTCCAACATCACTTTATCACATGGTCATGACAAAGGACAAATTAAAATGCTTTAGAATATGTGTTACTCTGTCACCAGTGTGTATACATTCCGATTGGTGTTACCACTGTAATTTAATACATATCAGCATTACTTGTCATAAAATAGACTGGCTGACACATTTGTTAAGGAGCAACACGTCTTGCTAATCTTACATTCTAAACATTCATGATAACGTATTTCTGACGCCAAACACCTTTTGGGATATGTATAGTGAGGTGCTGGGTTTTTAGAGACACGGTGGTGCCAGGGGACCACACCCGAAGACCTCTGAGTTCTCCCTGTTCTGGACTTTACAGAAACACAGAGTCTTCTAGTTGAAGTCAATGATCGAGTTTTATTGGCGGCAACCAAGTAACATGCGTCCTAGAAGTACGACAACACGGGCCGTAAGTTCTCAGGAGACTGTTCGTTTTTACAGAACCAGCCTTCTCCTTAAATACATAAATAACAGCTGCAGGCAAGAATTCTTGAGTTTATGATATGGCTATACAAATATTTCCACAATAATACAAAGAGCGAAGTCATGCTGGTCAGCACATATTTTAGATGTCCAGTTTGTGATGGATTACCCCGCCAGATCCAGAACTCCCATCAGATATCGATGAAACACCAATAAAGTCGGGTACCCTCCCATCATAAAACGGGTCATAAACAAGAATCATGGACAGGTGTATGTGTATGGAAAACAGGGTCTGTATGTAGTGGATGGTTTATGACATGTTGTGCCTTGATGATGTCTTGCCACTGGGCGAGGAGCTGCCCAAACAGGCTTGGCTGGAGGCAGTGGAGGCAGCTTCGGCCAGGTCATGGGGAAGTCAGCTACAAAGGACGTGTCCTTTTAGATCAAGCTCGGCTTTAATCAATTGACTTATATGAGGGCAAGTCACAAGATGGATGCCGTTTACAAGATGGAGTCTGAGGGTTCGAGACGGAAACTACGATTTAAGGGTGTTAGCATCACTCAATTGTGACGCAAATGCATAGGGATAATGCCCTAATCATTACCGGTTCGTAGATACCAAGTTCTTCATGGTACGACGATATTTTGTGACACGAGTGTTGGACCTCGATATCTGTAAAACAGCGGGGTCCGGATTAGCAGTACCACAGTCCCTCCTTTTGCCCTCATATTAGGCAATAACTCACGCTAATCTGAGTCCAAATCTGTATTATGAATTCACGGAGATGCTGCTGTAGCATCATTCTGTTGCTCAATTCGTCCCTTGACACAGGCTTCCTTACACATGACGTGGCGCAGAGGCCACATATTGCAGGAGCGCACTGCACAGGCAGAACATAAACAGAACGGCTAAGATCATCCCGATGAAGATCAGAGTTTTCCATCCCCAGGCAGAGATCAGTTCCCAGAACCACCCTAGCAGAGACCAGTCTCCTTTCTCCATGTGAAGGAAATCAGAGATTTTGTGTAATTTGGAGATGGCCTGGTATACCGTCGGAGCATTATCGGGGATGAAAATGCAGCAACTAGATTGGATCACTCTACATACACCACCACGGTCTGCAAGTATGACATCTAGGGCAACCCGGTTCTGAAGGGTCATAAGTCGATCCGACTGAAGCTCAGCTGTCAAGTTGCTAAGGGCACCGGCCGTTTCAGTCACGGCGGATTGAACTATTCTCGTCAATTGTCGAATGTTCCTGCTGTTCACCATGGGCCCCCAGAATGGCAGAAAACCCTTTGCGAAGTCTCCAAACTCCTGACCCGCAGTGTCGTCTTGACTCACGACACCCCTAACTGTCCTTGTCCGATGGTAATCTGCCCCGGCCGTGTAGGTGGGTGGCAGCAGAAACGAGATGAAACATGTGCCCGAGAAGTCAGGGGGCAACCATGTGTAGGCTTTGTCATGGCAGACGAAATAGGTGCCTTTAGCCGCCAAGAATGGAGGGGAAGTTCGGGAGGCAAACACATACGTCTCCGTGCATATGCTCTTCCCTGCCAATACCTTGCAGACATAAGTGACCTCGGTGGGGTACTATCCAGACTGGGGAGGATTTCTTTGATTGCTGGCTCTCACTTAGGGAAATCCCATACTTGGTGATGTTCCACCTGCTGTATGGGGTAAACTCATCTTTGGGAGTTGCTCTAACCGTGTCAATATCTCTACTCATATTTCGGATCCCTGCCACTAGTGCCTTATTGTTGGAGTTCTCCCCTCGAACGTATGGTTCAAGGGAATACAGGAACATGGTCTGAAAAGCCCACAGAGAACCGAAGTAACTAAATGGCAGGACAAAGTAAAGGATGCCCTTATCTGTAGTGTGTGGCATGAGTCCGCATATCCAACAGTTCGATGTGTTCATTATAGACTGGTGCTGGTGTAGGAGCTGGATAAAGGAGTTATTTACGAATTCTAGTTTTCTGGCAGACTCGTGTTCAGGTAGAGGGTGAAAGGAGTGTGTGGGAACAGTAGGAGGAGGTGCGAGCTGTGTGTTGTGTATGAATGGAACTCGAAAAATGGACAGAGCATAGCCAGTTAAAAACATTATTATACTACACAACATTAAGATGCTTAACACTAGAGTTCGTCTTCTTGCCATTACAGTACATATTTTCTTTTCAAAGGTCATGTGTCTAGCAGGTCTCTCAACCCCTGGAAACTCCATCCTCTGGTTGCTGCCCGCGGTGGGAGGTTGCTTCTGCCAAGATGTGCGCTCTGTCCAGTCCGGGGTAATTCCCTCAGACTGACCAGAACCGTTGACCTAGGCGTCCCCGACTGCACTCCTCAGACTTCAACCGCGGCCCTAGCAGCAGAACCGGATGGCGGTTCGAAAATCAAAAATGAGCTAGTTCCCTGGGCGGGAGAGCTGTGAAATCAAAAATAGTTCATGGGAAAAAGGGGGGAAAATCGCACAAATTCGATTATGTCAGTTCCTTGGTCTTGGCCTCAGATTATATCGTTCCTTTCCAGGCACGGTGTGATCTTCAAACAATGTTTCAGGTTCTGTAGTGTCCAACTGCATCGACGGAGGCACAGATCCTTGCAAAATACAATCACTCTCCTTGTCGGTACCAGTTCCTTTTAATCGTGCATCGCTGAAGGGGACAAAACGAGGTATAAACTCAGTTTCGGAGTCAGCGACTCCTTGCCGGACCCATCGGTCATATGGAAGGGGGAGCGGGACCCTTTTGCAATGGGCGCCGTGCACCCAGTGTTTCTTTCCGAGGACACGTACTGCAGAGCGGGTGGACAGCAAAACCTGGAAAGGTCCGGTCCAGCGAGGCTCCTCGTTCTTGGTCCGTCTGAAATTCCGAATCAGGAACCAGGAACCGGGTTCGATGGCGTGGCCTGGATCGTCAGACGCCGGTGGAGAGGAGCTGTGGACCTGTTGATGTAAAGCATGCAGTTTAGTTGTCAGTTTGTGCAAATAGTCAAACAGTGCAGGGTATTCTATTTCACTGAGCCTCCTGGGTCTCGGTACTCCCCATATATTTGCTGGGCGCCCGAACACGATCTCGTGCGGGCTAAGTCCTAATCTGGAATGGACAATCATCCTGGTAGACAGGAGTGCTAAAGGCAGGGCGTCTGGCCACTTGAGGCCTGTGCTGGCTTGGATCTTGGCCAGTTTCAATTTTAACGTGCCATTATAGCACTCTACTAATCCTGCGGATTGGGGATGATTTGCAGCATGGAACTTTTGGTGGATGCCTAGACACTCACACACTCTCTTCATCGCTCGTCCCACGAATTCACTTCCGTTATCACTCCAGACAATTCTAGGCATGCCAAATCTAGGGAAGAATTCCTTGACAAGGGCTTTGGCAGTTGACAATGCAGTGTTGTTCTTAAGGGGGTACGCTTCTACCCACCTAGAGAAGGCGCAAACGACAACAAGGACATATTTCAGGTTATTGCACCTCTCCATGTGAATGAAATCGAGTTGCAAGACCTCGAACGGGTACGTTGGAGTGGCAAAATGACCAGCTGGGGTTGGGGTTCCCCTACCGGGATTGTGCTTCAAACACACCATACAATTTCTGACCAGATTCTCTGCACATTTTGGGATACCACTATTCTGCCATACTGGGGCCAACAGCTTACATATTCCTTTCACACTGATGTGTGCCATTCCATGGGCCATCGTTACCACTCCGAGCACATAGGCGTTAGGTAACAACCATCGCTGATGTTCTGACAGTTCGACCCAACAACCATTCGCGTCTAACCTACCCTTGCTTTCTCTCCATTCATTCACCTCTTTCTCGGTAGCATCAGCTTGTATAGACTTCACGCTTTCGATGGTGTCCTCACACATACCCACATCAGGGGTCCATCTAGCAGGACCTACAACATACATCCGACTCATTGTGTTCCTTGCAGTCTCTTTCGCGACCTCATCGGCAAATGCATTCCCTCGGCCAACATCATCTCGGATTTTCCTATGCGCGCTGCACTTCACAATCGCAACCTGTAGGGGCAAGGTCAGTGACTCAAGAAGGTCGTGTACTAGCTGGCCATGTTGGATTCTCGCACCGTGTGACGTCAGGAATCCACGTTCACGCCACAATCTTCCAAAACTATGGGCTACGCCAAAGGCGTACTGACTATCAGTGTACACATTCACTCGTTTTCCTTTCGCCAACACGCATGCTCTTGTGAGTGCGACTAATTCTGCTGCTTGTGCAGAATTCTGGGGGATGCGAGCTGTCTCTACAATCGTGTGTAATGTTGTCAAGGCATATGCTGCAGTCGTATCACCATTTGGCAACTTGAAACATGAACCATCAACCCATAAATTATCATTACATTCAGGGAAAGGAGTGTCCTGCAAGTCTACTCTCCCTTTTGTCTCTTCCTCTGTCCTAAAGCAGCAATCATGTTTGTCGACCTCTTCTGTCTCTGCTGGTGGAATGGGTAGTAACGTAGCAGGGTTGAGTGTATCACACCTCTTTATGTGAATGTGGCTTGCTAATAGGGTCAATTCATAGCTGGACAGTCGAGCACTAGTTAGATGCTGTGTTTTCGTCCTGTTTAGTAGGATATCTACTGCATGTGGGACCATAACGTTCAGAGTATTATTCATGACTAACCCAGCCGACTGTCGAATACAGACAGCCACTGCAGCAGTGGCCCTCAAGCAACTTGGTAATGCCTTAGCTACAGGATCTAGAGTCGCGGAGAAATATGCACATGGGCGTTGTTTGTCCCCAAAGTGCTGTGTCAAGACTGATAATGCGCAAGCTTCCTTCTCATGGACGTATAATGTAAAAGGCTTGCTGTAGTCGGGGTTGCCCAACACAGGAGCCGAACATAATGCCTCACGCAACTCATGGAAACTCGCCTGACAATCTTCAGACCAAGGCAAAGGATTGGGTGTGTCTTTGCACATTAATGCCAGCAAGGGCTTGGCCAACAGTGAGAAATTCGGTATCCATTGTCTACAGTATGATGTAATGCCCAAGAAGGCACACACTTCTCTTTGTGTCCTTGGGACACTCAGTTCTGCAATTGCCTGTATTCTTTCTGGGGTCAGTCTCCTTCCCTCCTTCGATAAGATGTGACCTAAGTAGGTTACTTCTTGTCGGCAAAATTGTAATTTGGAAAGCGAGACCTTGTGCTTCATGTCACATAAATGACGCAACAAGGACAACGTGGCTTGCTTGCAAATCTCTTCAGTATCTGCAGCGATCAGTAAATCGTCTACATACTTAATCAGAGTCGCGCCACCAGGTAGAACAATCGTATCTAGTTGTGTTTTCAGAGCCTGACTGAATATTGAAGGACTCTCACAGTAGCCCTGAGGAGCGCGTCTGAAGCGGAAGCTTCGTCCTCCTAAATTGAAGCCAAAGATATCTCTGCTCTCCTCGGCAATCGGGATGCTGAAGAAGGCATTCTTCAGGTCGATCACTGAAAACCAATTGGCTGAGGCTGGAACCATTGTCAATAAGGCGGTAATGTCGGGGATGACTGGAAACTGCGGTACAACGATCTTATTCACTTCCCTTAGATCGATCACAAATCGGTACACAGGGGGCTGTGAAGGATCGGTACGCTTTAAGACAGGCAAAACAGGACTGTTACAAATGATGCCTGTAGTCTCTTCGATGACATCTTTCGCAATCAGATCGTGGACTATCTCTAGCAAAGCCTTTTCACATTCTTTTGACATTCTGTATTGGGGAATACGTGGCAACCTGACATTAGCTTTCAATGTTATGACATACGGCGCTATCTCCAAACGACCTACATTATTTGAACCATTCGCCCAAAGTACATCTGGAAGAGATGACAACTCAGTCGGAATTCTTTCCTTTGACAAATACATCGGGGAAATCACTTTCTTACCAAGGGTGAGTTGTACTCCCGAAGGAGAACAATACAAAGTTGCATGTAATCTCTTCAATAAATCCAAACCTAACAAATTTTCGCCACAACCTGTTGTAAGAATGAGGGGTGCTTCTAATTCGCATGGGCCAACAGAAAGGGGCATAGGACTGGAGATCGGGTTTCTAACAGGGGCGCCAGAAAAACCTACTGAAACATTCATTTCGCCGGACAAAGGTGCGCCAGGAAGTTTTGAGTGCATAATAGAACTTTTTGTAGCACCAGTATCCAGCAGAAATGGCTCCGACACTCCGGATGTAATCACCTCGACATAAGGTCCATTCTGATCTACTGGAACTGAAACAACTCCCTCTCTTTGTCCATGGCTGTCCTAGCAATTATTACCCTCATTCTCATTTTCTGCGTAATAGTCATCTGCATAGTACTGGGCTGACCTTGAAGATGTGTTATTCTGTTGGTCAAAGCTATTCATAGAATTCTGAGGCGGAAAAGAAATGGTATTCTGGGAAAAATTTCCACGACACCTGCCTCTAGGAGCCTGTTGAACACCTCTACCTCTTGCGCCGGAGACACCGTTTAAACGTCGTGCAAGAGCTTGGCAATTACTTTTGAAATGACCCTCTTCTTTGCAATATGCACATTGATTCGGGCCATATGGAGAACGTTGGTGGGAAAACTCGTTTCCTTGCGCGTTTCTCAAATACTGCTGTGGTTGCTGATAATTGGGCTGACTAGGAGTGCGAGGCGGATAGGCTTGTTGGAGAAGGACCTTAGTTTTTAGTTCTTTAGTCTTCTTGTCAGACTTATCTAGCTCGTCTTTGCGTCTATTTTCATAGTACTGGGCTGTGGCTAGAATCTGCGCTGACGTGGAAACAGCCCAAGCACTCTCTGAATCTTTCAATTTATTGCACAATTCAGGAAGCAGATTATGTACAAATTTGTCTACAAACAATCTTTGGCCACCCTCGGTAGCCATGTCCTGACCACTATGATCAGTGAAAGTCTCCTCAAACCTTGTGAAAAAGTCAGACACATTTTCATCTTTCTTTTGCTTGCACGCAGATAGCTTGTCCCAATTTACACGTAATTCAGGCATTAACGTTTTCATGTACGCGATAATCCTACCAGGAAGATCTGCTATTAAAGGCTCGGGTTTAGAACCACCTACTTGTCTAGCATCAGTAGCAGTGATATTAGCCCATGAGTCACCTAGTTCTTGATCATGATCTACATGACGAATTTTACTCCATAAAGGATGCGGAACAACATTCCCAAACAACATGTCTATATCTGCTAAATTCATTATACATGAGCTGGCAGTCTGTGATAATTCCTTGTATTATCCTGCTGGGTTTTCACGGGGATCGGGTAGTGTCTGTTTGAGTGCTAAAACTTCGGATCTTTTCCAGGGGACATGTACCCATACGCGCTGGAAATGCGGTGGAACAGGCGGTTGCGCATTCGCATCACCTTCCCTCCATACCGGAGGAACCTCTCTCATGGGGTACTGTCGCGCCTTTTTCCTACCAGACACATCATCCTCATCAAACGATCTAGAGCTGTTTCCCTTACTCCTATAAGATAACAACAGATCCATTGCTTTCTCAACATCTGCGCCTATAATCATGCCTTCGTAAAATTTGAATCGCATGCGGGCTAGTTCCTGCATTCTGCGTTTTGGGTCATTGTCTTGTAAATCTTCCCAGAGGTACACACACATTTCCTCGAATACGTATCTTTGAGTGGATGGATCCCACTGACGGAAGACTTCCATAACAGACTGAACATCATACCTTACAGTGTTAGTAACCCATTTGCGTGCTAACTCATTCAGTACTTCTCTTTCCTCGTAGTCGGGTAGTTGACTACGCAACTGTCTGCGTTCTAGTTTAGGGGTCGTTTTAGGCGACCCAAAGAAGGGCGAGAATAGACCAGGGACAGTACTTGTCACTCTCTGTCTGACAGAAGGAGAAGCTTGCGGTGAGGCAGATGCGCCAGAAAAGACAGGCTGATGTAAAGAGGAAGTCGAGGCAACAGCAGAGGAAGTCGAGGCAGTAGCAGACGTAGTATCGTAGTGAATAGTTGGAGCAGTAGGCAAAGTTGTAGAAGTAGAAGGAGTATGTAGCAAAGGCGGCGGCCCTTGAGAAGGCTGCGCCGGAGAAGTAGGAACCAGCGGAAGAGGAGCTGGTGCTTGTGCAAGAGCTGCTTTTCGTGCGCCAGGGCGCGGTATAACAATACGTCTCGGGGGTCCAACAATACTCGATGTATTTGGGGGTGGTGAGTTCAATAAATGGGACATTAATGGATCTTTCTCGTGTGTTCCCTTTGAGTCTTGTCCCCCATGTGGTAACATCGGGTAGCATTTATCTATTGCTAGTTTCTTGCTTCTGAGCATTTGTTCACTTTCCTGCTCTTCCTCATTATCCCTGTATGCGATGGCAGCTTGTACCATCGACATGCCTCTTTTATTCTTCTTTGCTAATTTTATTTCTTTCTGTTTGGCTTCTTTGCGCCATAAGCGAAAAGAGTCAAACATCGCCGGCCGGGCTTTCTTCTTGAACAATTTGACCTCGAGGTTATCTAATTTTTCTGAGTCAAAACTACCATATTGGGGCCATTTTAAAACACCATCCTTGTGGGTGTATTTTATCCACACCTCATTATATGTGATAGGACCTACTCCATGCTTTATATATAACTCGTATGTTGGAGTTCCAATCGGAGGAACGGGACACGAATCCTCTAATCGGGAGTCCTTACTACAACCAAGACAAAACAAGTTTCCAAGTCTGCCGAGACCAGGCATCTTCGCTCACTAGTCTAGCTTCAAACTTTAAGGGATTATCTAATTATGATATTGTCGTGAATACACGAACCCCTCGGTTTTGGTGCTTGCAAGAACCAATACAAACCGTATCTCTGGGATACCAAAACTAAGAACCAAACTAAGGACTGGGAGACGCTCCACTTATACTTAACTGAATATTGAAGATCGGTGACGTCACTAGAAGACTCGTCTATCGTTTCGCTCTACCAAGGATCACTGGGTCCAAAACAGGGCGATAGTCAGGGCAGCAGTCCTTCGTAGCCTTCGGGACGCGGGGAACCTCGCAGCAAAGACCTTCGGAACCACGTCGACATGCAGGGTTCGCTGAAGTGGCTGGCCGTCCTCCGGAATTTTCACACGAAGCTCCTCACGAACATCTGGCTTGGAACGTCACCGCTTGATATCGCCTCGAGTTGGGCGCCACTGAGGTGCCGGGTTTTTAGAGACCCGGTGGTGCCAGGGGACCACACCCGAAGACCTCTGAGTTCTCCCTGTTCTGGACTTTACAGAAACACAGAGTCTTCTAGTTGAAGTCAATGATCGAGTTTTATTGGCTGCAACCAAGTAACATGCGTCCTAGAAGTACGACAACACGGGCCGTAAGTTCTCAGGAGACTGTTCGTTTTTACAGAACCATCCTTCTCCTTATATACATAAATAACAGCTGCAGGCAAGAATTCTTGAGTTTATGATATGGCTATACAAATATTTCCACAATAATACAAAGAGCGAAGTCATGCTGGTCAGCACATATTTTAGATGTCCAGTTTGTGATGGATTACCCCGCCAGATCCAGAACTCCCATCAGATATCGATGAAACACCAATAAAGTCGGGTACCCTCCCATCATAAAACGGGTCATAAACAAGAATCATGGACAGGTGTATGTGTATGGAAAACAGGGTCTGTATGTAGTGGATGGTTTATGACATCTTGTGCCTTGATGATATCTTGCTCGGCCACTGGGCGAGGAGCTGCCCAAACAGGCTTGGCTGGAGGCAGTGGAGGCAGCTTCGGCCAGGTCATGGGGTAGTCAGCTACAAAGGACGTGTCCTTTTAGATCAAGCTCGGCTTTAATCAATTGACTTATATGAGGGCAAGTCACAAGATGGATGCCGTTTACAAGATGGAGTCTGAGGGTTCGGGACGGAAACTACGATTTAAGGGTGTTAGCATCACTCAATCGTGACGCAAATGCATAGGGATAATGCCCTAATCATTACCGGTTCGTAGATACCAAGTTCTTCATGGTACGACGATATTTTGTGACACGAGTGTTGGACCTCGATATCTGTAAAACAGCGGGGTCCGGATTTGCAGTACCACAATAGAATCAAATATTGTTTGTGTAGGATCCCAAATTAACTATGTGAGGGTTAGTAAATCCACTGCATCATAAGTGCCCAATATGCGGTGTCACATGTAATAGGGCTACCATTCCATCAACCACATTATGGAGGTGCCATCACACCTGACACAATGAAGACTAGTGGCCTTTTTGGTGCAACTGCCCCCCATGATTACAAATAACTTTAGCCATATGTGGAGTTGAGGCACAGATGTGTCTACTCATCCCAGCCTATTGGTTGTTAACAGGTATCATGTGAGAATCTGTCCCGAACACAATAGACTAAGCACATCACCATACACCTTTTTTTTTGGTCCTCATTTGCCACCATGTTCTCAAGTGTTACCATTGGTAGAATGCGTCATGCTGCCTCATTATAAAACTGGCAGGGATTCTTTTAGAGTGTGATTCCAACTCCCAACAGCAATGACGCTATCTATAGAGGTCAACACCAAAGAAACCTAAAGAAGAAATATAAAAAAGGTGATGATTGCTGCCATTGTGCGCCGGGATACCAACCGGAAGAAGGCAAAGCAGGAAGATTAAACCATAGCTGCGTAATCATTGGACCTGGGGGGGGGGGCAGGGAACCCCGGACAACCTAATGGACCCAGTCCAGCAGATACCAGAACACTCTCTTATCCTGGTTTCCAGCCCTAGCCAGATCAAGCTTTGACACCTGAAAAACTGAGGCATACCAATCATTAAGGGAGGGAGGAGTAGGATCTTTCCATCTTTTACAGATTACCCTTCTGGCCAATAAAATGGAATAAAACAGAAGATTCTTGGCCGGGCTCCGGGCCCCATCAATGACTCAAAAGATTACAAGAGGGAGTTCTACCGACACTTGAAAACCCAGCGAGGATGTAAGTGTGTTGCTTATAGTGTCCCAAAATGAGGCCAGATTGGGGCAGTCAAAAAACATGTGAGCATCCGAGGCTGCTGCTAAGCCAAACCTGGCACATGCCACGGGATTTCCTTGAGGGAATTTTGTCAGCCTTTGTGGGGATTAATAGGCTCTATGTAGAGTGAAAAGATGGTTTCTACGTAGCCAGGCAGGCTTAACAATGTCCCACAATACCTTGCAAGCTGTCAGCCACAGATCTTGTGCTTTGTGACTGCCAAGTAAGGGAACCCACAGCAACTCTGGTAGTTGGAATTCTCCGTCCACTTCTTCCTGAATCAGATTGTACCATAAGGAGATCTTCTTTTTGGCCGGAGGCTTGTGTAGCAAAAGGGACTCAAGTTGACAGCCACCCCGTAGAAATCTGCTCCCACGGGAGGGCTGGGAGGTAAACGAGTTAGCCCAACTAGCAATCTGCATGTATTTAAATCTAGACAGATTTGGCCCAATTTTATTTTTTAAGAATTCCCATGGGAGCAAACACCCTTCCACGAACAGGTCTCCCCAAACCTCCACGCCTGCATCCCTTAAAGGAACAGCAAGACTGTCTCCCAGCCATCCAGGACTCTCGGGAAGGCGCCAAATAGGAGACTTACTAGAGAAATACCCCAACTTTATTGATGACCTCAGTTTGGCCCAGGTTTTTACCATCCCCTGCAGCACCTTCAGTTTGACCTTTTTGAAGAAGTTGGGATCTCCAAGTTTAAACAGAAAGCCTGACTGCCCTACTCCTTTCCCTTTCAGCAAGGCTGAAAACATGCTCCCAATGCCTAAGACTGTAGGCATCTTTAATAGCATTCGGGCATTGGAGAGTTGGAACGCCCATGAATAGATTTGCAAATCTGGAGCTGCTAGGCCACCTTTCTCCCTGCGTCGCCTAAGTTTCTTCCATGCGATCCTTGGGATACGTTTATCCCAGATAAAAGAGGTAATATCTCCCTGTAATTTAACTAATAAAGATGCATCAAAATGAAGAGGAATAGTATTAAATATAAAAGAAACCTTTGGTAAGATAGTCATCTTAATCAGATTGACTCTACCTAACAGAGATAATGGAAGTTGCAACCATGATCGCATGAGTTTGCGACAGTCTTTTGCAACAGCAGCAAAATTAGTTGTAGCAATTTGGTTTATGTCTTTAACAATATTGAGGCCTAAGTATTGCAAACTTAAACTAGATTGCATGTTTATGTCGCTGACGTCATCATTCCAAACCATCATTTCAGTTTTAAAAGCATTAACCTCATAACCAGAGATTTCCCCAAATTCCAGAGCCAACTTAATTGCTGCCGGAAATGCAGTACGTATCTCTGATGAGAAAATCAAAATATCGTCCGCGTACAGGGCCACTCTCTTTTCCCATCCCTATAGATAAAGGATTTGATGCTGATATCTTCCCTCAAACGCTGAGCGAAGTGTTCTATATATAAATCAAATAGGAGAGGGGAAAGAGGGCAGAACTGCCGCATCCCTCTTGTGATGGTAAAAGGGTTCGATAGATCTCCATTCACCAAAACACGAGCAGTGGGTCTCTGATATAGAAGATTGACTGCTCGACGAAAGCCACCCGATGTTAAACTTAGCCAAAGACCCCGACAGGTATAACCAATTTACCCTGTCGAAGGCCTTGGTGGCATCAAGGGTGAGAACAGCCAAAGGTACGGAGTCAAATGTTGCAATGTCAATAGCCCCTGTCAAGTCGTATATCAACTCATACAGTTGACAGCCCTTAACAAATCCCTTTTGATCCTGATGTAAGATATCAGGTGCAACTAATCCCAACCTCTTCACAAGAACGGTAGCAAAGATCTTATAATCTACTTTCAGTATTGAGATTGGCCTATATGACCCGCAACTCGAGGCTGGCTTCCCTGGTTTTAAAATCAAGGTGATTGAAGCGTTGTCCCAAGATACTGGGGTGGTAGACCTTCCTGTGAGATTTGATTAAATAAGATAGTGAGAAAGGGTATTATTTCTTGTTCCAGGACTCTATAGATTTCAGCTGGTACACCATCAGGTCCTGCCGCCTTTCCCTTCTTACTACTTAGGATAGCTGCCCTGACCTCTTCTTCTGAAATGACACTATCCAGAAATGAACGTTGTTCCGAAGAGAGTATGGGGAGGGAGATTTCTCTCAACCAACTCTCAATGCGCTCTGGATCGATCTTTATGTCTTCATGATAGATGGTCTGGAAAAGCTCTCTAAATATTCTTCTGATATCAACATCCGAAGAAAACGTCCCATTGTTTGTAGTAATAAAGTCAATATTGTTGCGGACCTGCTCGGTTTTAGACTTCCAGGCCAATAATTTCCCCGCCCCTTCCCCATACTGGAAATGGGCTATTTTACTAGCCTCCCATTTCTGCAAAATTATCTGATTTAATTCCGAGCCCAATTGACCATTTAATGAGAGTAACTTAGTATGCAACGGTAATAATATAGCCTCGGAGGAGGCAGTATTCGAATCTATATCAGCTTGGGTTTTAAGTATGTCAGCTTCAATAGACGCAACTTCCTCTTTATACTGTCTCCTCCGGTATGTGACTTTGTTTGTAATAAGACCTCTCAAGCAAGCCTTAAAGGCGTCCCAGACTATTCCAAGTGCAGCCGATCCAATATTATTGTACATAAAATTTGGGCTTCAGTTTTAAGAGAGGAAATGTTGTCCGGTGACGAAAGTAAAGAACGGTCAAATGACCAGGTTCTAGAAATTGTTTTGGGAGCCCCAGTGAGCTCCATTAATACTGCTGAGTGGTCGGAAAGATGAAAAGGAGAGTAGCAAACACTCTTAACGGAATCCACCAGCTTGTGACTAATTAATATAAAATCTATTCCCGACTGGTGGTGATACTTATAATTACGAAAAGAGGTGCCCTGTAGCTATATGACCCGCAACTCGAGGCTGGCTTACCTGGTTTTCAAATCAAGGTGATTGAAGCGTTGTCCCAAGATACTGGGTGTGGTAGACCTTCCTGTAAGATTTGATTAAATAAGATAGTGAGAAAGGGTACTATTTCTTGTTCCAGGACTCTATAGATTTCAGCTGGTAGACCATCAGGTCCTGCCGCCTTTCCCTTCTTACTACTTTGGATAGCTGCCCTGACCTCTTCTTCTGAAATGACACTATCCAGAAATGAACGTTGTTCCGAAGAGAGTATAGGGAGGGAGATTTCTCTCAACCAACTCTCAAATCGCTCTGGATCGATCTTTATGTCTTCATGATAGATGGTCTGGAAAAACTCTCTAGGTATTCTTCTGATATCAACATCCGAAGAAAACGTCCCATTGTTTGTAGTAATAGAGTCAATAATGTTGCGGACCTGGTCGGTTTTAGACTTCCAGGCCAATAACTTCCCCGCCCCTTCCCCATACTGGAAATGGGCTATTTTACTAGCTTCCCATTTCTGCAAAATTCTCTGATTTAATACCGAGCCCAGTTGACCCTTTAATGAGAGTAACTTAGTATTCAACGGTAATAATATAGCCTCGGAGGAGGCAGTATTCGAGTCTATATCAGCTTGGGTTTTAAGTATGTCAGCTTCAATAGACGCAACTTCCTCTTTATACTGTCTCCTCCGGTACGTGACTTTGTTTGTAATAAGACCTCAAGCAAGCCTTAAAGGCGCCCCAGACTATTCCAAGTGCAGCCGATCCAATATTATTGTAAATAAAATTCTGGGCTTCGGTTTTAAGAGAGGAAATGTCGTCCGGTGACGAAAGTAAAGAACGGTCAAATGACCAGGTTCTAGAAGATGTTTTGGGAGCCCTAGTGAGCTCCTTGAATACTGCTGAGTGGTCGGAAAGATGAAAAGGAGAGTAGCAAACACTCTTAACGGAATCCACCAGCTTGTGACTAATTAATATAAAATCTATTCCTGACTGGTGGTGATACTTATAATTACGAAAAGAGGTGCCCTGTAGCTGTCCTGACCTAACCCTCCAGATATCTACATAACCATATTGCTTCATGCAATTAAGCAAAAAGGCCCTGGTCTTAGAAAGAGCTAAAGGTCGAATTTTGGGAGTTTTATCCAAAGAAGGATCCATTACTATGTTAAAATCTCCCGCCAAGATGGTCGGTTCCAGGAAAGACAATAGATGCGAAAATATGGATTCCAAGACCGAGGGTTCATCCTGGTTAGGCCCATAATAAACCACAATCGTAATTTGAGCCCCTGCAATGATTACTGTAGTAATGACCTATCTGCCACCTGGGTCTACCAACTGAGAGACTACCCTTGCTCTTATCGGTCTTTTGAAGATGATGGTCACTCCCCTAATATTCATAGCTTGTGAGGTGGATACCGAGAAATCAATCCACCTGTTTTACTTAATTAGAGAGAGCATTTCGGTCTCGATTAAATGTGTCTCCTGGAGTATAATGACCTGCGCATCTGAGTCCCTAGATATTGCATACTTTTATCTGCACTGGGTCTGGTGCGCAGGTCATTAACCCTTTCGCTGCTGATGACGAGCTCAGCTCGTCATCACCCACGGGTGTCGTGTGCTGATGACGAGCTGAGCTCGTCATGAACAATGGGGATAAATGATCTGCAGCACAGGGCAAAAATCCCCGCAGCAGCCATGTGGTTAACATTCCAGGAGAGAAATTTTAGACTGCTCATAAAGTACAAACCCAGCCACCGATTTTCCACTCATTTAAGAAAAGTAGGTTACCAATAGTCTGCCACAACTGTGAGGCTAAATCAATCGACATTACTTCCTTGCTGCTAAAACTAGACGAAACCAATCAAAAAATGAGGAAACTTTTAATTTTTCTCCCTTCCCCCCACCCTGGTGCCCCAGTGCCCTGAGCTGCCCCCCTCCCACCCCTTGGGAAACCCTTGCTCTATCTAACCGGAACAGGTCCAGTAGATAGCACCCCTACCCACGCTCCTACTAGGCGACTGTAGCTTAATGACAAATAGTGAAAAATGAAAAGAGTGTACTAATATGGGATATAAAAAAAGAAAAAACTACCACTTTAGAGTCAGGGACAACTCTGTCAACCCTATCTATACCCTTTATTTCCCTAGTGGATAAGTTGTATAGACTAGTATTTTTCCTTATTTTTTTTTTCACCATTTTAAAAAAAAAATTCTTTCACTACTTTCTATCCACTTTTAGCCTAAAAAAGAGAAAACTGCTAGGATGAAAAATAGCTTATATCTATTTTAACCAGAAGGCCCCTTATCATTACCCAGAACCAACAATAGCTCATCTGCCGCCTGTACTGTTCAGATATTAAACATTTTATTATAGTGCATTATTTTCAGTGCGGCAGGGAACACAAGTTGCGCTGTTGCACCCAGTTTTCTAAATGCATCTAACCTCCTGCCGAACTCCCACTGCTTTTCTAGAGTAACCCTAGATAAGTCAGACCTTATCTGAAAATGGAACCCTTTCCAAGACAAGGATTTTTGCTTTTAGGCCAAATTAAGGATATGCTCCTTAAGAGAATAAGTATGAAAGTATCCGAGGATCTTTCTGGGTTTGGACCTTTGAGGGTTCCTTCTAAAAGGATCTCTGTGGATACGCTGGATGTCAGTAGCCAATTCCTCAATAGGTTGATCCAGACATAGTGCCTCCTTCAAGAGTGAAATTACAAACTGTTTAATGTCTGAACCCTCATTCCCCTCCGGAACATTGAGGATTCGTATGTTGCTACGTCTGGCATTATTCTCCATCGTTTCCATCTTTTCAGCCAGGACAAGATCTTCTTTTTTAAGCTTGGTAATATCCCTTTTAGCCTGGTCTAGATGTAAAGATAATACAGACACTGTCTCCTCCAATGCCTCCGTTCTTGTAGTGAGACCATCAATCTTATTATCAAGAGATTTGCAGAAATTTCTGCTCTCCATCTGGTTAGCCGTGGACTCGTCAAAACCTTTTTTAATGTCCATTGATAAGGAAGCAAACGTTAATTGTAGGGAAGCTGCCGTAATGCCAATGTTACTACTTTCTGTAGCGGGAGTAGGAGGGATGGGCAAAACCCCCTGTTGGGCGTCCCTTTGTACTCCTTGGACCACCTGCATCTCCTCTATCCCTACATCAACGTCACCCCCAGTGGAGACAACAGTAGGGGTATCTCCATCCACCCCACTAGGCTCTCCCGATAATAAAGGTGACTGTGAGGCTGACTGCAAATGGGTCTTTTCTAAAGGAGAACCCGAAGGTGTTATTTGCCCTCTGCCTCCGCTCCACCAACATGCAACACTTCCATAAGACTGCTTGAGAAGAGACTGGGTAATGGCGGAGGGGGTACCTCCAATTGCGCTGGAACAAAGGGAGAGCTTAAGGGACCGGATGTAGATATAGCACGGTCCTCTGTAAGGTCCAATATTTGTGGCACGATTTTAAAGTATGATCGCAGTGATGGCGTAATTTTTGACCCAAGGCTGAGCACTGTTTTAAAATTCTTAGTAGCTTTACCCCCCTATGCCCGTTTTGCTTTAACCTCTGTGGACAGACAGGTATGAGCAGTTTTTTTTTTTTTACAGGACACGCATCCGGGGTTACATTTACATACAGAGGGTCTGCTGTAGGCTCTGCTGTAGAAATGAAACCTAAACTCAGAGCTGCGCCTGTATTAACTGCACCTCTGCCCTCTTTCCTTTTGTACCCGCGCTTACCTTTGCGCCAAGGTTGATGCGTTGCCGATAATGATGGCGATAATGAAATTGTAGGATCAGTAACCTTACTTTCACTCTGAGCAGCAGCAATCTCCTCTGAAAATTCCCCCTCCTCCGCCACCGCCGCCTCCTCCGTAGCTGCCAGTACTCTCTCACTCGCCCGAAATCCAGTAGTGCTGGTACAAGAAACGTGCAGGAGACTACAAAGCCTTCTACCTCTCCTAAGCTCCAGGGCGGCCAGGGACCAGAGCCGCAGACCCAACGGGGCCATTGGCAACGCTGAAAATTTCGGTGCCGCTACCTGCGAGCGTTCGGGAGGAGCTGCTCTCACCTGAGCAGAGTGAAGACACATGAAGAGTGAAAACAAACTTCTTCGGTAGGAGAAGTCGTTAAAACGCTAAAACGCTGAGAAAGCCACAATGCAGGTTTGTTAAATCTTAATTTTTCAAATAAAGCCTTTTCTCATCCTGTGGCTTTTACACCCCTTTCCACATCGAAAATTAGCTCGTAGCTTCATGAACCATGCGAGAGAGCCGCTAGCAGGAGCTCAGGCTCGGAGCACCGCGGCAGCTCAGCTTGCTGCCGCCATGTTTCCCCCCTCCTCACCATACACCTTGTACTAAAGCTTACACCTTCATGGACTCTCCTTCTGCTTTGAACTTGGGGTACCATTAATGTGGATGTGAAAAATCCTGGCTGAAACAAAAAATGGTTCATATAACGTGAAACACTGAACACAATGTGCTCTCTTGTTGCTGCTGCTGGGCCCTCAACTGCCCTGCAATCTCCAGATAGGCCACCTCAAGGATGTAGGCATTAGTAGGGTCAGGGTGCGGCGTGCACCCTTTATAAATTGGGAGGACTTTCCTAGCTGGACTTCTGTGATCCTCCGGTTTCAGTGTCTTAGGTCTTCCCAACTCTTAAGGCAGTGAATGCTACGCTAATCATAGAACCCCAGGTTCCTCCCCTTCCTAGCAATGACCTTCCATATGTTGCCCTTCCGATGGACGTTGACCTATGTGGATACAAAAATAGTCAAGTAAAACATTTGAGATTTGATTTTTAGTTTGTATTGCTGTCACTCACATTTTCTAAAGATATCAGTACTATAACTCATGAGGTAGCATACTAAATATGTATTTTCACATGATACCCTTAACCGATATCCTCATACTCACTTTTGTCTTGAACTGTTGCCCAACTTCATCCCATGTCATGGTCTAAGCACACTAATCCAGACCTGTGACAGCATGTAACCCAGGGGCCCCTATATAATCTGTCTTGAGACCTACTTAAGATCAGTGCTCAAGATTGATAACTAGTAAAGGATTGTGAGGAATCGTCCCAAGACCACCCACTTGCAAATCTTACCTCACCTCCCACTCCTCTTCCGTGACGATAGCGGGAGCGGGATGTGTCACGAAAACTGAAGAAGGACTCCCTTTTCCAGAGTAGAAACGCAGCGGTCCTGAGGCCAGACCAATCATATGCCAAGGGTGCGGTCTCCCAGAGCCAATCCGATGTGAAGGGAGGAGGAGATAGGGAAAACAAAGAGGGTCATCCAGGAAGAGGAAGGAGACACCAGTGAGAAGAAAGACGCTGTTGTGGAGAGGACCTGCCCGGACAAGGAGGCGAGCGAGGAAGAAGATGCTGCGGTTGTGGTGAAGGAAGTCCCCTGTAGAGACCTCAATCAAGGATACGACACCTCTGAAGACGCCGATGACGACGAACGTGCCAACATATGGTACGAGGAGTGGTGGATCCCGGAGGAAGCGAGGAGTCCAGAGTTGCGGCATCACATGGTACATGAACCGGGAGAAGAGGGTGAAAGGAAGGGGGGGAAATCCAGCTAAGACTAGAGCCCTGCTTTTAAGATGCATCTCTATTTGGTGTTTCCCTCTTTATCCTCCTGAATGTTTGCTGCTCGTTTTTCCTTCTCTCTCTGCCTCCTTTTGCGCACAAATCACTCAGTGCTTTTAGGCCCCCCCCTATTTTCTCTTCCCCAAACACGAGGTCTCCGATGCAGTAATAGGAGACCAGTTATGCAAAGATACAGGAAGAAAAGGAGCCATACGAGAGGGATTCTTCCTAAGCAAACAGCATATGCATGTTTTTATTTTGTTTTATTTTGTTTGCTCACTCACTATAAGCACAACTTTCTCCACTTGGGTGTGGTGACAGAATACCATTCGATACAGTAAACCATACTTACTGCATCTTTTCTTTCGTGTTCCTCCACTCCCCTGTAAGCTACCCGGGACCCCTACTTGAAGACGTAGAAGCACCTAGAAGAGACGAAGAAAAGGGAGGACAGAGAGGAAAGAACTGTCTACTATACAAACCCCTACAGCCGTACATTGGACTCTGCTATTGAAACAACCCCTTTCCCTCCCACTTGGCAACCAATTAGTGTACAATCAAAATAAAGAGATCCACTATTAACCATATACGGCTTCCTCGTTTCTGTTCCACCTGTCCCGCCGACAAGTGGTGTCAGAAGTGAGATCGGAGGAAATGGAGGCCGTTGTTTACAAAATGGTTGAAGGACAAGAGAGACTGGAGAAAATCATGGGTTGGTTCCTAGAAGTAGCCGAAGCCGAACGAACAACATCACAAAAAAGCCTCACGGAACAAAGCCAAACATAGGGGGCTGCAATAGGGAAACTAGCCAAAGCCCTAGGACAGCGACAAGGACATGCCTCTTTGCCCTCAGTGATCTTGAAGAAATATGCCCCAGGAGAAGACCCCGACTTCTTCTCCAACTTTGAGAGGATTTCCAGGGCGGCCATGTGGCCAGAAGATAAATGGGGACAATGCCTAGGATCTTTGTTGGCAGGAGAGGTACAAGCTGCCTACCAGTCAGCTAACCCCCTTGGTACCACCCCATATCTCGAAATAAAAAGGAGTGTCTTGGAACATCTAGGTATAGACGAGGAGAATTATAGAATTAGACTGCGACAGATCAAGGTTGGCCACAGGAGAATCTTTATTATAGAATAAGAGACATGGCAGAAAGATGGCTCAAGCTGTTAACCTCCTCTATAGAGGAGATATTGGAGAAGATATGTCTAGAACAGTTCCTGACCTCATTACGCTGCCTATACAGCGATGGGTTTCACAACACGCAAGTCTTACTCTAGAAAGAGCTGGCTAAATAGCCATTGTTTTTAATAGGGCCCAAGAGCTGCTAAAGGGCCCAGAAGAGCAGTCATGGAAACATCCTGGTGGGGCACAACCCAGACCCCATAAGGCCCACCCACCGACCAGAAAACCCGATACAGTAACCTTAATTCCTGGATCCGTGCCTGAGCACCCCGGTCATCACCCCAACCCAGGCACCAATGCTCTCACTGTGGAGCTTTTAGGGACATTGCTCGCTCATGTCCGCAAAAAGAAGAGCTCATGGAGGTGGGATACACCCAGGCCTTATATTCAACAAAGGAGAACACACCCACCATTTTCATAGGAGAGTGATGGTTAACAGAGAACCGAGAGATGCTGTAGTCGACACAGGGTGTCTACAGAGTGTTATGCAACCGCACGCTGTACCAGGGGGCCGCTTTCAAACAACAGAGGGGTTAGTATACAATGCGTCCATGGGGACAGTGAGACATATCCCATGACAGACGTAGCCATCAAACAACATGCTACCAACCCCCTGTCCCTTTATGGATAGGCCTAATCCCTAAACTTCCCGAACTGATAGTCTTGGGTAATGATTATCCTCCCCTAGATGAACTACTCCATGACACATGGAGAGAAGGAACTGAATGGAGGGAGACCGCTCCTTTTTCCCAGGACTCAGACCCTGAACTGAACATCGGTAAGGATCGAAAGAGCTGAAAACAGAAAAGGAGAGAAAAGAAGGATAGGTCTCCATTGGTTCTAACAAACACTGGATATGAACTTTGGGACCACAATAGAAATTTCCATTCAGCCCAACAAGAGGATCCCACACTCCAAGAAGCCTGGTGACAAGCTACAGGCCAGGAAGATCGGCATCAAGTTGGTCCCCAGTTTTTTATACAACAGGGCTTGCTGCATAGAAAAGGTGGAAAACACATGCTAATCCAATTATTAGTACCCCATCCCTTTAGAAAAAAAGGTTCTATTCCTAGCACACAGTAATCTTCTGGGGGGGCATTTTGGGGCGGATAAAACTGAGAAAGCTATCCTAGAAAGGTTTTATTGGCCAGGGATATTCCAACAAATCTGCAAATATTGCAAAGAGTGTTTGGTCTGTCACAAAAGTTGTCGCTACTTGCCCCCTTGAGTGCCTTTACGGCCCCTACCGATATTCGATTAGCCCTTTTCTAGGGTTGGAATGGATATACTTGTCCCATCCTTTCCTCCTGAAGTGGATACCGCTATGTATTGGTCGTAGTGGCTTTACGGCATCCTAACACACAAATACTACACAAATAGCAAAGGCCGTGATCAACATCTTTTCTCGAGTGGATTTTCTGAGGAAAATTATCACAGATCAAGGAACGCCTTTCACCTCTCAGCTAATGAAACATGTTTGTCAACAGCTTAAAATCAAACAAATCTGTACATCACCCTCAAATTGAAGGACTTGTGGAACGCTTCAATTCCACTCTGAAAACCACCCTGAAAAAGCTGTTAAATCTAGAAGCAAGAAAATGGGATGATATGCTTCCCTTGGCTTTGTTTGCTATTCGCTACGGACAACAGAAAAGTTTAGGCTACTGCCCTTTTGAACTATTATACGGAAGACAACCCCGGACTCTATTAGACATGGCTAGATAAGAAGGGGAAGAAGCAAAAGATGACTCGAAGCCACTTTTAGATTACGTGACTAGTTTGCGAACCCATCTTAACCAGGTGAGAGCAATCATATGCGCTAATATGGAACAATCAAACTCATCCCATAAAAGACAATATGATAAGAAGGCGACAGCACTGACCCTAGAGTTAGGAAAATTGGGGCCAGATGTAGGTGGCCATTTACCGACCGGTAACGTCCGATTTCGGCCGTTACCGACCGGTGAATGGTCATTCCTGATGTAGGTGCCCAATTTTACCGATTCGGTAAATTGGAGATGTAGGTGGGACTCTCCTGAGTCCCACAGGCCTTACCGAATCGGTATTTTACCACCCAATCCAATTAGGTGGTAAAATACCGAATCCAGGTGTGCATGCACATGTGTGCATGCACACCTGTGCCATGTGACAGACAGACATGCCCTTAGGGAATGTCAGTGTGCCACATGTCACACGTGCCTGAATTTGGGGTGCTAGAGTGTGTCAAAGTGACACCCCCGCAACCTTGAAAAAATCGGTATGACCATTGATTCCTATGGCCTTCAATGCCCATAGGAATCAATGGGCATTACCGATTCGGTATTTACAGAATCGGTAAATAACGAATCTTAACGATTGGGTATTTACCGATTCTGAATTACCTACATTTCCCCCCCTCTAATTTACCACTTCTTAAATACCGAATTGGTATGATTCGGTATTTAAGAAGTGGTAAATTAGAATTACCTACATCGGGCCCTTGGTCCTTATTATGATGCCCACCTCAGAGCAGAAGCTGTTGGGTCGGTGGAAGGGACCGTATAAGATCATAGAAAGGATAACCCCAATAACGTAAAAACTAGAACTAGATCCCCACAAGAAAAACACTCAAATCTATCACATCAATCGGCTAAAAAAATGGGAGGGCCCACTACCTGTTTTAATGGGGACTAACTTTGTCTCCTTGGCAAAACAAAGCAATGATCCAGAACTGCCTAGCGCACAACAACAGGAATTGCGGGATACCTTACAGCCGTTACAAGCCGTAATTTCCGTACTCCCAGGCAGAACAACTATCATAGAACATGAAATCCACACCCTCTCCGGGAAAAATTCAGGCTACATCTATACTGCATCCCAGAAGCTAGGAGGGAAGCCATAGATAATGAAATACAGCAAATGTTGGAAATGGTAGTTATAGAACCATCTAAAAGCAAATGGAACTCCCCAATAGTAATATTTCTAAAACCAGATGGAACTATCAGATTCTGCATCGACTCGTGAATTAAACACAATCTCGCAGTTCGTTGTCTACCCTAGTGTTGATGAAATGATTGAAAGTCTAGGGAAGGAGCAATATATTGGTCTGCTGAACCTTTGTAAGAGATACTGGCAGGTACCATTGAGAAAGCAGGATGGGGAGAAAACAGCATTTTCCACCCCCAAAGGCCTGTTTCAGTTCAAGGTACTGCCCTTTGGGTTACACTTGTGCACCAGCCACGTTTCAAAGACTAATGAACATACTACTACAACCCTATACCGATTCTGCAGCATCTTACATAGAAGATATAATAATCTATGGTACTTCTTGGAAGGAACACCTACAGCACCTATAACAGATAGTCCAGGCTTTGGGTGAAAGTGGATTACCTATTAATCCTACCAAAAGCCAATTAGTTGCAAAAACAATATGATACCTGGGATACCTTTTGTGAGAAGGCTACATAAGTCCCCAAGAGGAAAAACGTGCTGCCATCACTCAGATACCCTTTCCTAAACCAGAAAAGACCTCAGATCCTTCTTAGGGTTACCGGGATATTATAGGCGCTTTATCCCGCATGTCTCACACATACCCTCTCTTTTAACGGACCTTTTAAAAAAAGACATGCAGACTGTGAAATGACTTCAATGCCCCACTTAGGAAGAAAAGCAGGCTTTCCACCATCTTAAACAAATCATCACCTCAAAACCATTTCTCTTGGGTCCTCTCTATACAAAACCTATCTAACTACAAACGGATGCTTCAGAAACTGGTTTCGGGCTGTATTGTCACAAACCGATGACATGAATTACGAGAGACCGATTATATATATTAGCCGAAAGCTCTTTCCACGAGAAACGAAGTATGCAGTGATAGAGAAAGAAGCCCTAGCCATTAAGTGGGCTATTGAGTCTCTTTGTTATTACCTAGAAAGCAGAGCTTTCCTCCTATATACAGACCATGCCCCGTTAGAATGGTTGTCCCAAAACAAAGGGCAAGACCCAAGAATCCTGCGATGGTTTTTGACATTACAACCATTTCGTTTTACCATCCTACATTGGAAAGGAAAAGATCAGACTTGCGTGGACTACTTGTACAGATATTCCTCAAACCCCTTTCTTGTGAACAAGACAGTTAGGGGAGGGAAGTGTGAGGAATCGTCCCAAGATCACCCCCTTGCAACTCTTACCTCACCTCCCACTCCGATTCCGTGATCGCCGTATGTCCTGCGACCCGATGACGACAGGGAAAGCCGGGGTGTGTCATGAACACTGAAGAAGGACTCTCGTTCCCCTCTACAGGGTGGAGACGCAGCATCCCTGAAGCCGGACCAATCATACGCCAAGGGTGTGGTCTCCCAGAGCCAATCCGATGTCAAGGGAGGAGGAGAAAAGGAGACAGGAACACCAACAAGGGAAATCCTGGAAGAGGAAGAAGACACCAGTAAGAAGAAGGATGCTGTTGGGGAGAGGACCGGCCCAGACGAAGATGCAAGCGAGGAAGAAGATGCTGCAGTTGTGGGGAAGAATGTCGCCTCTAGAGACCTCAACCTAGGAGACGCCACCTCGGAAGACGCCGAGGGCGAGGAACGTGCCGACATATGGTCCGAGGAGTGGTGGATCCCAGAGGAAGCGAGGAGTCTGCTGCAACTCTGGAGATTTGCAGCATCACGCGGTATGTGAAACGGGAGAAGGGGGTGGAAAGGGAGAGGGGGAATATCGGTCCAAGGCAAGAGCCCTGCTTCTAAGATGCATCTTTATTTGGTGTTCCCCTCTTTAACCTCCTGAGTGTTTGCTGCTCGTTTTTCCTTCTCTCTCTGTGCCTCCTTTTGCGCACAAATCACTCACCGATTTAAGCCCCCCCTATTTCCTCTTTCCCAAACAAGAGGTCTCCGATGCTGAATTAGGAGACCAGTTATGGAAGGATACAGGAAGAAAAGAGCCCTGAGAGAGTGAGTCTGCCTAAGCGAACGGCATATGCATGTTTTTATTGTTTTTATTTAGGTATTTAGTTTGCTCACTCACTAAAAGCACAGCTTTCTCCACTTGGTTGTGGTGACAGAATACCATTCGATACAGTAAAGTATACTTACTGCATCTTTTCTTTTGTGTTGCTCCACTCCCCTGCATGCTACCTGGGACCCCTCCTTGAAGACGTAGAAGTACCTAGAAGAAACAAAGAAAAGAGAGGACAGTGAAGAAACAGCTGTCTACTATACAAACCTCTAAAGCAGTACATTGGACTCTGATATTGAAACAGCCCCTTTCCCTCCCACTTGGCAACCAATAAGTGTACAATCAAAATAAAGAGATCCACTATTAACCCTATCCCGCCTCCTCGCTTCTGGTTCCACCCGTCCCACCGACAAGGGTAAACATTTATAATCATGTCAAAGTGGATAGTGGCCTCTGTGGAAAAGGGCCCAGCAGTGTGGACATGTGAATCAAATGAGTAAGTGTTAACTCAAGATGTCAAGTAACTCTCCATTTAAACTGATGTCCATTTAACTGCATTCAGGGGCCCATTTCAAGCACACCTCACAATTTTACCTACAAAGATGTGATTGTGTCCCTATACACATAGCTAACATTATTCATCAATAGCTACTATACAGAGCACATACATATCTCCAGTTGTGAAGAGTACAACATGTGTTTTCCATTGACCATGATGCTATTTGCAAACTTCTCACACATATATGAATACAACTCTATATATACACAACATATGGCATCTAGGGCTCATTACACACTTCACATATTAATGGTGTTGTGTATTCAACATTACATAGTGCTTACTACTCACTAAAATCATTGACCTATGTCAGGACCACAATATGTGACACTTGACATCAATCGCTATACTTCACTCTGGAACTCAAAGTGACATTGTAGACTGTGAAAATGTAAAATTGGCAGACAGATTCAAATAGGTATTTCAGATATGTACCTGTTCTTCTGGTGAGCCATAGAGCTGCCTGTACAGAGACAAGACCTCCTCAGCAAGCAAATCCAGCTCCTCTGGCGAGGAGGCATAGGCCCTGTCACCTTTCTTGCAAGATATACTTGGCCCCAGAAGTCAGCAACAGTAACCAAAGTGGACGAGGTCTTAATGACAGCAGTGTCAGGAGGTAAGTAAGTTTTTTCCTAACTGCTACATAGATGTGCTTGTCTGCATAGATGGACACAACCATTGGCCTTCGTATGTTGCTTTACCAACATTAGCCAGTGGCTGTGTCTGTCATGTAGTTCTCCGCCTACTAAGCACTCCACGGCGCCCATCTGACTCCAAATGTCCTGACGGCGAGGTCAGGCTCATGTAATTTCCGAAGTGTGATCATGTGTTTCTGACTGTCAGGAAAGGCCCTCCTGCCCCCCACTGAAAACAGTGGCTAGTTTGTTTACATGTTCAAACTACGAGGGACACTCATTAATTTAAAAGTAAAGACTCATTTGTGGTGTGTTACAGGGGATAAATGCAAGAGTTGAGCGGTGTTGCCAGCACCTCCCTTGATGATATTTTGGGTGGAAAAAATAATAAATGTTTAAAATTGTGGCTAATACATGCAAAATGTATTCTTTACACAAAGTTTTCTATCATGATAATTGAAGGTTAGAACTTTTAATTTGTGAAGCATGAGGACTAAACCAAAGGTGTCTTTCAAATGAGTAGTCAAACCTGATATTAAATTAGGACAACATGACATAGGTGTCTTATTTCATATGTGAAAATGTTGAAAATGTTTAATAGGTTTAAATGTTTTCATAATGCAGTCATTTAGAACCCTGGGTGAGACCTTGCCGCTATGTAAGAAAGGGATGCCATCAAGAAGTACAGATTGAATAGGCAAACTATATCAATCAATCAATCAGGAGTTTGTTAAAGCGCAACTACTCACCCGTAAGGGTCTCAAGGCGCTAGGGGTGGGGGGGCCGCAGGTTCCATTCCATCAAGGAGGGGGTCTGTCGAAGAGCCAGGTTTTGAGGTTTCTTGCGAAGATGGGGAGCGATGTTGTCTGTCTGAGGTGGAGCGGAAGGGCGTTCCATGCTTTGGCCGCGAGGAAGGAGAAGGAGCGGCCTCCCGATCTGGTCTTTCTGGTGCGGGGGACCTCGGCGTAGGAGAGCTGGGCTGATCGTAGGGTCCTTTGGGGAGCGTGGAATTTGAGCCGGCTGTTCAGGTATGCTGGTCCGGTGCCAGGGAGGGCCTTATGTGCGTGGGTGAGCATCTTAAAGTTGATTCTCGCCTCGACGGGGAGCCAGTGGAGTGTGCGCAGGTGCTGGGAGATGTGGCAGTGTTTCGGCAGGTTGAGGACCAGTCTTGCGGCGGCGTTCTGGATGTTCTGTAGCTTGCGGATGAGGTTTTTGTTTATTCCGGCGTAGAGTGCGTTGCCGTAGTCGAGTCTGCTGGTGACCAGGGTGTGAGTGACTGTCTTTCGGTGTTCGAGGGGGATCCATTTGAAGGTCTTACGAAGGAGGCGGAGGGTGTTGAAGCAGGAAGATGAGACAGAGTTGATCTGGAGGTCCATTTTGAGCTCGGAGTCCAGGATGTTTCCCAGGTTGCGTGCGTGGTCTGTGGGGGTTGGCAGGTTTCCGGGGGCAGTGGGCCACCAGGTGTCGGTCCAGGCGTCGGGGTTTGGGCCCATGATGAGTACTTTGGTTTTGTTGGTGTTTAGTTGTAGGCAGCTGAGTAGAGTTATGTCAATAACTGGAATCCGATCTCCTGCCTCATAACAGGAATCCCACATCTATTAAAGCAATTGTCAGACTCATGGCAGTGCTCTATTTTGTGGCCATAGGTTCCTTCCAATTCACTGTGGCAGTATTTGATGGTATGCCACAACCATCTGTCAATAGTGCATTACAACAAGTACTTTCAGCAATGATGAGACACATGGACAGCTACATCCAGTTCCCACGATGTCAGGATTTGGCCAATGTGAAGGGTGATTGCTACACCCTTGCATGCCTACCACATGTGGTTGGAACAAAACTGTTGATGGCGCCCATAATGCCTTAGTGCCATAGGAGGCCATGGAACAAGTGAACATAAATTGGAAGAACTCCCATTCAATCAAAATGAAAGTTGTCTTTTTCTAAGAAAAAAAATGTTTAAACTTTAGTATTCATTTTATACATATTTATCCATTACAGTAGCCACGCTACAGTATCATAACGTATACCATCTGAGAAAACCTCTTACATATTAAAAGAGAGAACAACCAGAGAGACATTTCCAGAGCCTTTATGCAAAACATTGTAGTCATATGTCAGTTGGGTAGGCATACATATAACATAATCTGTACACCTTACATCAGGCTAGCTTAACATGAATCATCTGACATTAACATATTTCACACCCATATTGCGTATCCGGATTCTCTGGTCCTCATGGGAGTTTGTGTGATCTGCTACTCCCAATGGGTTTAGCCCTCCCCTCTGTCTTCACTTTCTGCATCCCTGCGTCTATCGTATGCCTGATATGGTTCTCAAAGTTCAAAAAGTACTTTATTCGGTTAATAGGTAATACCCATAAAAGCAACAACATGAAATTTCAATTTACACAGGAATATTTAAAAGAAAGCAATTAAAATTCATCCAAACCAATTGATTTCCGTAGTTTAAAAACATGTTAAAAAAAAACCTAAAACTACTGCAACAGTTAAAACAGTGTCCATTCTTTGAAGTTCTAAAAATGCTGGGCGACATCTATTTAAATTCATTTGTTTGAGGATTGTAATAAAAAATTTCATACGCGGTAAAATATAAAATTTACAAAAAAATAAAACATGGTTGTCAGATTGAGACGAAGATTCATCACATGGGCACATAGGCAATTCACGCAACCATGAATTCATTTCTGGGAAAGACTAGAGTCTAAAAGCAATATTTAATCTAAAACGGGACAAGAGAAATCGATCATGGTTTGACATCGGCAGGGTTAAATAAGGCTGTAATTTATCACCAGTTAATAACAACAAATGCGAGGTAACTGTCTTTTTCTTCACTTCCTCTCGCAATCTTTTCTCCTCTAGGTGGCCCATACATGATTTTTTTAACAATTTTCTAGGTATATTAACCATTGTGGATGGATCATCATAGTATTGTCGACAGTTGATTTCTATAAGAAAACATTTAACATAATCTAGTCATTAGAATCTACTCACATTTTCCAATTTTAACATATCCTGCAACATAGCCCGGTTCACGGCACACTCTTTTGTTGTCCATACCCTATGCCACAAGAGAATGGGCTGCGTTCTAATTATATCTGAAATGTACGGTTGTCCAAGTTCAGTATGGCAGATATAAGTCGCAACACTTTCTGGTATTGTCAGAATATGCTTCATGAACTTATTTTCGGCTATTTGAATTGAATTTATGTTGGTGTACCCCCAAAGACCCGAGCCATACAAAGCTACTGATGAGCACGTGGCATTATATATCGTTAGGATTTCTCTTATTGGTTTCTTACCCATCTTTTTTATAAAATTCTTTAAGGCCATTATTGTTTTTGAGAACAAAAAAGTTCTAGCCTTTACAGCACTTGTCCAAGACCCAGTGTCATGAAACAAAATACCAAGATAGGGGAAAGTGGAGGTGTTTTCCAGGGGAATATCATTTATGAACATTCTTTTCATTTGTTTCCTAGTTCGTGTACCACAGTTCATGGAGAAGGTTTTGCTACAGTTAATTTTTAAATCCATACTCAACATGAACTTATCAAAAGATGTTATCAGGTTCTGTAGGGCCAAAGGGGTCCGGGCCATTAGGACTGCGTCATCCGCATACAAGAGTGCAGGGATAGATCTTTTACCAACCCTGGGCATATCCCTGCACTCTTGCAGCAGACGAAGCTCAAGTCCATTTATATAAACCAAAAATAAAAATGGAGCCAGTTCACAGCCCTGGCGTACCCCACGTCCTACTCCAAATGATCTGGTACATTCACCCCCCTTTCCATAGCGAACCGATGCTGTGGCCCCTGAATATAATTCTCTTAAAAAGCAAATAATAGGGTCTTCCACGCCCAACCTTTTTAAAATTGCCCAGAGTTTACCATGGGATACACAATCAAAAGCCGATGTGAGGTCGACAAACGTAAGGTACAGGCGTTCACCCTTTACCCTGGTATATTTTTGATGAACAATAAATAAATTTAAACCCTGTTCAATTGTTCCTATGCCCTTCTGAAATCCAAATTGCAAGTCACTTATTATCCCATTATCCTCTGCCCAACTTTGAAGTCTGGCTAAGATAACTCTGCCAAGGATTTTTATAGATGAATCTAAAGGGAGATTGGCCTGTAACATGCACAATTTTGTCTGTCTCCCTTCTTATAAATCGGGACAATGACCGAGGTAAACCATGAAGGATTTAATCCCCTCGCTAGTGCAGTGTTAAAAAGCTGTACCAGCATGGGGCCCCAGATCTCACTATTTGCTTTGTACAAGTCTGCTGGGATCCCGTCTGGACCTGCAGCCTTTCCCCCCTTTGTTGCATTCAAACCCATCATAACTTCATCCAGAGTTACCACAAGCTTCTGGGCCCCTACCTCTTTGTCGGACAGTATATTAGGACCTATAATAGGTGTTTCATTCTGGCATCTGTAAAGATTGGAGAAATGTTCGACCCAGTCGTCCTCAGCAATCGCAATCTCCAAGCGCGCCTTGCTGTTATCATAAAGAAAAGGGGCATTTACGGCCCTCCAGAACGCGGATGCATCTTTAGACTGTGACGCTGCACATAGGACTTCCCAAGCCTCCCTTTTTATAGCATTTTTCCTACTTTTTAATGCCTCATTGTATATTTTCCTTAAACCTCTTATTAGTAAAGGGTCTCGAGGTGTCCTATGAATGGCATGTTTCAGGTCGGTAAGTGCCCTTGTAAATGCATTATCAAACCATCTCCTATTACCTTTTGCCCGTTTGCCTCCACCCACAGACTATTTCTAATAGAAGATGCTATGATGTCAAAATGATCTATTATCTGCTCACTGTCCGAGTGCTCACCCAGGACAATCGTAAAACTATCAGAACAATTTTTCAACAAATTTCTCTGGGACCACCTTACCCCATTTAAGAGTATACCCATTTTGCCTCCCAAGTATCACATCTGGGCTGTGCGCATAAGGGACCCATCGTTATGCTGCTCAAAAAATGGATTTTCGATCTCCATTATTTGCGGCCGATGGTCACTCAGTGGCAAGTCTATGGTCTTAAGCCTCGTAATCTTACAGCCATAACTGTTTGAAGAAATAATAAAATCAATAGTGGCCAATCATCCTCTGCCAATAAAGGTCGGGACAAAGGGAGATGGTTTTTGGGCAATTTAATTTACATATCCCAGGTCATAAGTGAACAGTATTTCATTAAATAAATCCCCGATCATGGAGTGATCAAAGTGTGTAAGGTTAATGTCCTGCTCTAACATTAAACCACAGATGACTTGTTGGCCCTTTTTACAAAGTGGACAATTAAAATCACCACCCCCCCCCAGAAAATTATAACTTCCCTTTCATTGTTATCTATTTCATGTTGTATATCCTCACTCAACATTTTTAAGATGGTTATAGTTTCATTATTCTGAATATTATTATAAAGGTTTACGACAATAAAATGAGTTCCCTTCCTGCTATCTATCATTACTATCTGATAGTAGCTGGACTTTGACGAAAAACGTACCTGCTCATACTTGAGCTGATTTGAGAGATACACAATTAGCCCGCCCTTTGCTCTCCCGTGCGCGCCCCCCACTGCCGGAGTGAAGAAACTTTTATAACCATTTATATGTACTGGGTCAATTGACCAAGTTTCTTGCAAGGCCAAAATGTCAAGACCATTTAGAACACTTTCCCAGGAGGGGTTTTTAATTTTCTGCCTCAAATCTGCCACATTCCAAAACAAGAATGTGCAGGATTTCCTATTTTCAGCCACTGTATACTCACCCAGGAGCGCATTACCCGAATACTTTCTACATATCGGGGAATAAGCTTCCCCGCATTTTTCCCCCTTCTTTTGCTCATGGTTATTAAAAATCTTATAGCCTTCCCCTTTGTTAGGGCCATCAGTCTCTGCAAATGTTATTTCTGTTAGATCAATGTCTGCATTACCCTCCCACAGCCTTTCGTCTTCGGGGTTCCCCTTAATTTTATCAGGTTTCTCCTGTATTCCTGACTTATTGATAGGAGTAGTATCCTTATTGAGTCAGTCCACAAATTCAAGGCCAGAAAATAAATCAAACCGATTCTGGGTTGGTATGTTATAGGCAGTTGATACTCTACCTTTGTTACCCTACAGATAATTGTTTTCAAAATTCGGACCTAGAGTAGGAAGGTGAGTCAGCCTGTGGTAGAAGTTAGTAAATCTCTGTGGGTGGGAAAAAAATATTTGATTACGCCCATAATATTCTACTCCGGGCCTTTATATTGGCTGCCTTCCTAATAAACATTCTTTTAAATAGGGGGCTGGTGTCTGTGGGTAAAAATAACTAAGGTAATGTGTGGATATGGAATCGCTACTTCTTGCGTCATACCTGTCCCCTATATGCCTCACAGCTCTTTGATCTTTAAAGTTTACAATGATTACATCCCCCTTCCTGTCTTTTGGTCGTGAAAACCAACCCATATTGCACGCCTAACATTTAAGATTTCTCCATTAATGTGGGCAGGCAAAGGTCTATTGTTACACAACCAATATACAACTCAATGGTCTTCCTTAGTACCCAAAGGGAGCCCGGGAACTCCTGCCATGATGATTGCATAAGGGGCAGCTTCTGGCGGTAGATCTACTCTTCTATCTAATTGTCTGTTTGTGTTTTGTAGGTCTTTTGCCCCATTATCCATATCAACCTTAGTTTGTGGGAGCTCTACTTTTTTCCCCTGAATCGTTTTATCCCCCCTTTGATCGCTCTCCTTGCGTTTGGATGGTAATTTAGGTACCGGCATCTTCTCCGATGAAGAAGATGTCTGTGCTTTTTTGAGGGAATTATGAGTTGTTTTTTTTCCTACATGATTAGGTTTCGTGGGAACAGTAGGACAGGGAGGGCATTGTTTCGTTGGTGGCATCGTATTTAGAGGATTTACTCAGGGATTTATAGTGGTCAATCCCTTGGCCAGGTCAGATAATAGGAGTGTATTCCCTTCTACTTTTTTATTGATCAGGTCTAGATGTGTATTGATCATCCTGGTTCTCTCTAAGAGAGGCAGCATCAGCGATCTCACCAGGATTTAAATTTTTTCCAGGAGGCCACCCTCATCAGAAAATGTTTATAAGCTTTGATTTGATATTAAGGGGGCCCTGGGAGGAAGTGGGGGTTGAACAGCATCTGACACTATCGAGGTTGAGTTCCTCTTTTGCATTTTGGCTTGACGACGTTTTTGAAGGACCACCCCCTCTTTTTTTAGTAATTTTGGTCTTGGGCGGTGTCCTCTGTTGGGGGGAGATAGGATAGATAACCTAGGAGAATTCGACAAATCATCGTTATCGCTACTGGTGGACATACTCAGCAGAGATAAAAAACTACTAGAACTATCCAACTCGTCTCCTGTATCCTCAGCATCCACCAGGATAGTTTTTTCTATTATATGATTTGTAGAGACTGGAGAAGCCACAGTCCCTATTTGCCCCAAAGACGATTGCTTCCTCGTTATTAAGTCCAGAGAAAGAAGCTTCTCCACGTCAGTGATTTCCTTTTCGAGCACATTAGAGACTCTCTTAAAGAACTGATCGATGGTTCCAGTCGTCACCCCATTAGAAGCGGCAATAGTGATGTTATGATTTTTTCCCGCCCGTGAGGACATAGTTAGTTGCAACCAGTTCCTGCCAGCAATTTACTCTGGATATCACACGATTACAGGATACCTGTTCTAGGCAATACAAATTATGCAGGCGCGGACCAGATGACACCGGTCAGGCAGGGACTCCTGGGAGAGTGAGTCCCTGCAACGCGGCTCCACCCATGTCTCCAAGCTGATTCCTTTTTGCACTCCCACAGCGGCTGCAGAACAAACACACAGCGGCTCCTCAAACAGCTCGACACGGTGACAGTGCGAAGCGGCACCCGCGTAGCAGGTGCGGCGAGGGGTGAGTCTGGAACAAGGCAAAAGTCCCAACAGTCTTTCTCCACCAGCAAAGTCTATCGTGTGGTCAGCGGTAATGGTTCTCAAATATCTTGCAGCCTGCATTAACTACAACAGCAAGGGTGCACCACCACATTTAGCATATAGTCTAAAATGTCTAATGATTCACAAAGGATGACCTTCCTCAATTTGATATTCCTTATTTAAAAAAACATGGTTGAAGCACCATACAGCCGACGTGTTTCGTCCCAACAGCGGGACTTCTTCAGGGCTGTTAAACACAAATACATACACAGACAAGGTATAAGAACTTATGGTTGACAAAATACACAGATACACATAAATATACACTACAATTAGTAAACACATACTGTGAGAAGTTGGCCCGATATGCAACGTTCGCTATTCTAGCGACCGCTATGTATCGTTCCAACGACCCTTATGGTGTTTGGTTGTAAGTCAACCTATAGACCAGCTATCCTAGTAGCGTGGATACGAGCAGTCTAAGGCTAAAGACTCGAGAGTGCGCGTTAAGCCAGCTGTTTACCACACATGTACCCCTTGAACACCCAGTGAAAGGACACCACACAAGTGTTATGAAAATAAACAGTATATTTATTAAGAATCACAACAGCCCTGTACTCTTTATGAGGACAGGGTACTAAGCACAACCAAATCTCTTTAGCAAATACTTCAAGTGCACAGTTTAAAAACAAGTGTCCGGGGACACGGAAAGGTTAAGGCAAGTCGGAAGCGAGGGACTCGGGACCCTAGAGTAAGGAGGCTATGCAGGCACCGAAATGCCGAGTTACCTAGCCACGAGGGCTGCGGCTGCAAGTCTTACAGGCGTCGGGGTCTTCGCTGACGAGCCAGGAGCCGGAAGAAAAGGAGTTGCTGGCCGGCGACCAGTGATGAATAGTTCGTAGAGATCCAAGCCTGGATCGGAGATTGATGAAACCTGAAAGCAGAGGGGACCAAGTTCGTACTACTAGCCAGTAGTCAGAGGGTACCAGGAAGGCACCAGTTGGCCGTCACCTCGACCAGGTGAGTGGGCGACGCTAGGCTCTGCAGTCTCACGGACCAGGAGGCGTTGTCGGCGACCACGGTGGAGGTGCGAGCTGTCCCACGACGGATGTCGCTGTCGGCGTCTTGAGTGGACCAGGAGGGTCCGGGGTGCTTCTCGAAAAGATGGAAGCAAGGGCCAGTCTGGAGCAACCAGACCGGCAGGGTTGATTCTCGGATGTCGTCACAGAAGGGCACAAGCCAGCGGCTAGTGACCAGACAACGTGCTGAGCAGCGAGCAGAAGGGCCCCACGCAGATCGTGGAGATGCTGGGAGACTGCACTTCGGTGCTGGAGCGGCTCAGGGTCGGGGCTTCTCGGACCCCAGAGCACTCACCAGAGGGTTACCTCGATGGTCGTGCTGGTTTTTAAGAGCGTGCAGGTTCTGATGATGGCCGGTCCCTCGAGGTCTCGTCGCACCCACAGATCACAGCTGAGCTGATGACGTGGGTAGAGGTCAGAGGTGCCAGGGAAGCCGGTTCTCGTCGAGCTGGGCCGTCGGATTCCTTGAGGAAGGACTTACAGCAAACCGCAGAGTTCTTAGATGGTGCCCGCTGATGCAGGGTGACTACTCCTTAGCCACAAGGGAGAAATCTTGAGAAGAGTCTTGAAGTCCTTTCGTAGAAAGTATTCTTGATTCAAAGATGATATAATTTGGAAGGGTCCCCGCTCCGGCCTTTATCCTAAAGAAAGGGGTGGGTACATGACTAGGTCCTGCCCTAAGGGTGGGACCAGGAAGGGGGGTAGTTACACCCCTCTCCCCTGCCGGACTTTCCCCAGGCCAGGGCTGTCGCCCCTGGGACTGGTTCTAACCGGCAGATGCGTAGTGAGCACCGGGGTGCCACTCCGCAGTCACCTTCTCGCAAAAGCCCTACCTACCCAGAATACACAAACCCTGTCTGGGACGGTGCGAACACCGCCCTCGACAGGAAACCCTTTGTCCAAGTGCTCCTCGCTGGAAGGACTCCCAGCAGCAGGAGGTCAGACTCGTGTCTGTGGTGGCAGCATCCATTTTGTGGAGCTGAGGCTTTCGTTAACTTTAACCGGGGTTCACAGTTACGTACATGTCGTGTCCCTCTAGAAGGGCGGGATGCTAACCTCGTCGCCAGGGTTGGTGAGAGGGCAGCACCCCGATTCGTATGACACCTTACTCGACATGTCTTGATAACGCGGCACCGAAGTTACCGATATGGTACGCGTTATCATGGAACAGCCATTGGGCCTTTTCTCCGCAAGCTGCAACCGGCTCGGCTCGGGCCAGAACACAGTTCACGCGAGCCCATGCACTCTGCCTTCAGGATTGTCAAGGCCTGCCATAGGAGTGACTGATAGGGACTCGGGTGTCCATTGGAGGGTTAGATATAGAGCTACTATATCTAAAGCAAAGGGTGATTACACGACTTCGCCCCAGCTGTCATGCAGCCAGTTGTGTCAAATTTAGGAGGCCAGCCAGGGGTGGCATAATACATGCTTCAGCCCCTGGCGGCCCTGGGTACACCTATGCCCTGCGTTACGGGGTCTGATAAGGTGGCCCAGTACCAATTGGAAATGTACCTAGGGTACATGGAATCCATTTTAAAGAGAGAGCAGTGGGCCTGGGGTCCTGATTGGCAGGGTCCCAGGTCGACTATGTCCAAAACCAGCTAAAACACAGGGCAAAAAGTTGGGGGCAACCATAGTCAGGATGTACCTTCCTACACAACCCCCCCCCAAACGAGAGGAGATAAGGCTATCCTTGTCCAGGTAAGCCTCTATTACCTAAGTGGCCATATAAGGAAGGACCAGCTCTGGCTTGGTTTCCCCCTGTGTCATGGTCCACTAGGCAACCCCTCACCCTAAGGGTATCTGAGGGTCTCCACCATAGGAAATCTCTGTCTCTGGTGTGTCTTGGGAAAGAAGAAGGCTGATGCTGGGATGGAGTACTGAAGTGAGGCTCCTCTACCTTTGGGCTCATCTTCCTCCAATCACCATTCATCATGCGTGCCTTTCTCTCTTTAGCTGAGATGCACTGAGCTCTCAGGGTCAGCCTCTGGCTACCTAAAGCTGGAGGCTGAGTCCCTCTGTTTGGCTTACTGGAGGGACAGGTCAGGTCTGGGGTTTTTAGGCCCCATGTTTGGCGGTGCCCAACAGTGTCCAGCTGTGGGAGTTCCCTAACTACTTTTAAGGGGGATCCCTCAGGAGTCTGTTTTATTTTCACTTGGCTAGGTTTACCAGCTTCCGTGATCCTAATCTGCTGATTAAGGGGTTCTTTTGGACAGGGGGCCCTTTTGGGTCCACCACTGGCCTCCCTGATCTCTTCAGCCCTGGGCTGACTGAGGCAGGGTAGAGAGGTGCAGGTTACCTGCTCCAGACTGGGTCCCACCTGGGAAGGGTCCACTGCCATCAGGGGCTCTGCCAGGCTAGGCCTGACTACCTCTGGGGCAGTTCCTTCAACAGGGGTAGAGTCAGTTCCCTGAGGAGGCTGGCTCTCACCTAGTGTCTGGGAGGGGGAAGACTCTTCTTCCTCCTCAATGCTCTCGGTTTGAGTGGAGTGATCCATTGTTTCAGGCTTCACAACCTCACTATCTGTTTGAGTAGAGGCTGAGACCATTTCAACCTTGCCAACCTTTTCAGGAGGGCACTCAGTCTGTGTTTGGGCTGTGACTGTCACAGCCCTCCTATCCTGTTCTGGGAAGTCTGTCTGAGCCTGGGCAGTGGCTACCACTGCCCTTCCAACCTTTTTGGGGAGGAATGGTGCTTGGACTGGGGCTGTAGCTATTACTGCCCCACTAACCTGTCTGGATAGGCCTATCATTCTGGAGTGAGTTTCTTGCTCCACCTCAGCCCATGCTGAGAGTTCCAGGTCGTTCCCCAGTAAGCAATCTACAGGTAGGTTATCTGTCACTGCCACTCTCATGGGCCCTGTGACATTACCCCAACTGAGCTTGACTACTGCCATGGGATGCCTTCTCTTCACTCCATGAATGTCTGTCACCTGATAAGTAAAACCAGGGGTCAGTTGAGCAGAGGGGACCAGATGGTCACTCACCATGGTGAGGCTGGCCCCTGTGTCTCTGAATGCCTCAACTTTCTGACCATTCAATAAAACTTCTTGTCTATACTTGCCCAAAATGTGGGGTCCAGTAGTGAAGTTGGCAAACCCCATGCCAGTCTCACAGACAAGAGTGTGGTCAGGGAACCTGGCTAAGCCATAGTCCTCCTGATTGCCCAAAGTAATGCCCACCACATTCTTGGGGGCACTCCCACCACCTGGGGGATTACCACTAGTGGTAACAGGAGGTTTAGGAGTATTACCTGGGGGTACATTTCCCTTATTACCATTTTTAGGGCAACTGGCATCACTTTTGTAATGGCCCACCTGTTTACAGGTATGGCAGTAAGGTTTCTTCTGTTCTGAAGGAGTGTTTTGGGACCCACCACCCTTGTTGGAGTTTTGGGGCCCTTGGGAAGTCTTCTCTGTGGATTTATCCCCACCCTTCTCTTGAGGCTTGGTTGATTCCTTTTTCTGGTCACCACCCTGGTTTTTAGGCCTAACCCTAGTTCTGACCCATTTGTCTGCCCTCTTACCCAATTCCTGTGGAGAGGTCAACTCAGAGTCTACCAGGTGCTGATGTAATAGCTGGTTCTGACAATTATTTAAGATTTGCTCTCTCATAATTAGATTATACAATCCTTTAAAATCAGTAACCTTACTACCCAGTAGCCAGCCTTCAAAAGCCTTAGTGGCACAATCAACAAAGTCAGTCCAATCTTGAGACTGAGTTTTCTGGGTGTCTCTGAACAGCATCCTGTATTGTTCAGTGGTTAAACCAAACCCATCAACCAGTACATTCTTCAAGATTTGGTAATTGTTAGCATCCTCTACCCTTGTGGTGAGGAGCTTGTCTCTACCTTTACCTTCAAAGGAGAGCCACAAGATAGCTGCCCACTGACTCTGGGGAACACCTTGCACAGTGCAGGCCCTCTCCAAAGCAGTAATCCATTTGTGGATGTCGTCCCCTTGTTTAAAGGGGGGCACTATCTTACCAAGGTGTTTCGTATCAAAACTCCTTTCTCTATTGCTAGGTACATTGCTGCCACCAGTGGGGACTGCCCCACTTAACTGTTGCTCTCTAGCAAAAGCAAGCTTTTCCTTGGCCAGGGCAAGTTCTTCCCTTTCGATCCTCAGATTAGCTGCTCTTTCCTTCGCTTCGTACACTCTCCTCTGAGGGGACGTCATCCCTCTTTGAGAAGAGTTGTGAGAGCCGTTGGTATGAAGGGATCTGCCAGAGCCTCTTGACAGAGATCTGGCTCGTCCATTCCCCATGTTAAGCGGACCCGACAGTAGCGCCGGGGTTTCCCCAGTACCACTATCGTGTTTGCTTAAGTTGGACCGTGTTAGTCTGACGACTTCTACCTGTCCCTTATCTGCCTCGTCCCCAGAGAGATCCTCATCCTCATCCTCCTCGCCATCTTCGTTCTCAGTTGCGAGGTGAATGAGGTCAGGATCGTCCCGGGTTCCCTCGAGGGGAGGCATGCCTCCTTCTGGATTAGAAGGGCTAAGAAGCTTCTCAGCCTTTCTGGCATCATAAGTCTCTAGGAGACCAATCAGAAAGGAGGTGGTGGGGTTAGCCCCTTGCTTAATCTTCCTAGAGGTACATACTTGTCGTAACTCATGGAAGTTAAGCGCAGTATATCTTGACGGGATGACCTGTGGAGGGTCAACTGACACAAGGGGAGACTCAGAGTTTCCACCTTTGTCCGACATACTGTTTCTAGTGTGGTGTAAGTGATGCACCTACCTACACTATGTGTTTACCTACTTTTCCCTTGCTAAGAGCTGTAGCCAAGGTGTGCTAAGCCTTGAGGAGCTACAACAGCTGGTTCAGTAGAACTCAGAGTATTCTAAGCTTCAGTTATATGTACTAACAGTACTTGTGCAATCTTTCAACAAGATATTCTTAGGATACGTGTGGTAAAACAACAGCAAGCTCAAATCCCACCCGCTGCTCACCAATGTGAGAAGTTGGCCCGATATGCAACGTTCGCTATTCTAGCGACCGCTATGTATCGTTCCAACGACCCTTATGGTGTTTGGTTGTAAGTCAACCTATAGACCAGCTATCCTAGTAGCGTGGATACGAGCAGTCTAAGGCTAAAGACTCGAGAGGGCGCGTTAAGCCAGCTGTTTACCACACATGTACCCCTTGAACACCCAGTGAAAGGACACCACACAAGTGTTATGAAAATAAACAGTATATTTATTAAGAATCACAACAGCCCTGTACTCTTTATGAGGACAGGGTACTAAGCACAACCAAATCTCTTTAGCAAATACTTCAAGTGCACAGTTTAAAAACAAGTGTCCGGGGACACGGAAAGGTTAAGGCAAGTCGGAAGCGAGGGACTCGGGACCCTAGAGTAAGGAGGCTATGCAGGCACCGAAATGCCGAGTTACCTAGCCACGAGGGCTGCGGCTGCAAGTCTTACAGGCGTCGGGGTCTTCGCTGACGAGCCAGGAGCCGGAAGAAAAGGAGTTGCTGGCCGGCGACCAGTGATGAATAGTTCGTAGAGATCCAAGCCTGGATCGGAGATTGATGAAACCTGAAAGCAGAGGGGACCAAGTTCGTACTACTAGCCAGTAGTCAGAGGGTACCAGGAAGGCACCAGTTGGCCGTCACCTCGACCAGGTGAGTGGGCGACGCTAGGCTCTGCAGTCTCACGGACCAGGAGGCGTTGTCGGCGACCACGGTGGAGGTGCGAGCTGTCCCACGACGGATGTCGCTGTCGGCGTCTTGAGTGGACCAGGAGGGTCCGGGGTGCTTCTCGAAAAGATGGAAGCAAGGGCCAGTCTGGAGCAACCAGACCGGCAGGGTTGATTCTCGGATGTCGTCACAGAAGGGCACAAGCCAGCGGCTAGTGACCAGACAACGTGCTGAGCAGCGAGCAGAAGGGCCCCACGCAGATCGTGGAGATGCTGGGAGACTGCACTTCGGTGCTGGAGCGGCTCAGGGTCGGGGCTTCTCGGACCCCAGAGCACTCACCAGAGGGTTACCTCGATGGTCGTGCTGGTTTTTAAGAGCGTGCAGGTTCTGATGATGGCCGGTCCCTCGAGGTCTCGTCGCACCCACAGATCACAGCTGAGCTGATGACGTGGGTAGAGGTCAGAGGTGCCAGGGAAGCCGGTTCTCGTCGAGCTGGGCCGTCGGATTCCTTGAGGAAGGACTTACAGCAAACCGCAGAGTTCTTAGATGGTGCCCGCTGATGCAGGGTGACTACTCCTTAGCCACAAGGGAGAAATCTTGAGAAGAGTCTTGAAGTCCTTTCGTAGAAAGTATTCTTGATTCAAAGATGATCTAATTTGGAAGGGTCCCCGCTCCGGCCTTTATCCTAAAGAAAGGGGTGGGTACATGACTAGGTCCTGCCCTAAGGGTGGGACCAGGAAGGGGGGTAGTTACACCCCTCTCCCCTGCCGGACTTTCCCCAGGCCAGGGCTGTCGCCCCTGGGACTGGTTCTAACCGGCAGATGCGTAGTGAGCACCGGGGTGCCACTCCGCAGTCACCTTCTCGCAAAAGCCCTACCTACCCAGAATACACAAACCCTGTCTGGGACGGTGCGAACACCGCCCTCGACAGGAAACCCTTTGTCCAAGTGCTCCTCGCTGGAAGGACTCCCAGCAGCAGGAGGTCAGACTCGTGTCTGTGGTGGCAGCATCCATTTTGTGGAGCTGAGGCTTTCGTTAACTTTAACCGGGGTTCACAGTTACGTACATGTCGTGTCCCTCTAGAAGGGCGGGATGCTAACCTCGTCGCCAGGGTTGGTGAGAGGGCAGCACCCCGATTCGTATGACACCTTACTCGACATGTCTTGATAACGCGGCACCGAAGTTACCGATATGGTACGCGTTATCATGGAACAGCCATTGGGCCTTTTCTCCGCAAGCTGCAACCGGCTCGGCTCGGGCCAGAACACAGTTCACGCGAGCCCATGCACTCTGCCTTCAGGATTGTCAAGGCCTGCCATAGGAGTGACTGATAGGGACTCGGGTGTCCATTGGAGGGTTAGATATAGAGCTACTATATCTAAAGCAAAGGGTGATTACACGACTTCGCCCCAGCTGTCATGCAGCCAGTTGTGTCAAATTTAGGAGGCCAGCCAGGGGTGGCATAATACATGCTTCAGCCCCTGGCGGCCCTGGGTACACCTATGCCCTGCGTTACGGGGTCTGATAAGGTGGCCCAGTACCAATTGGAAATGTACCTAGGGTACATGGAATCCATTTTAAAGAGAGAGCAGTGGGCCTGGGGTCCTGATTGGCAGGGTCCCAGGTCGACTATGTCCAAAACCAGCTAAAACACAGGGCAAAAAGTTGGGGGCAACCATAGTCAGGATGTACCTTCCTACACATACATTTTAAAAAGCCTTTAAAATTTGATAGACATGGGAGTATGTCTGTTAATTTTTCAACTCCATTGTGATTCAAAAATGTCTGTATCTCAATGAGCTAGCTCAATATGGATTTAAACATTTCTTAACAGACAGCATGGAGAAGGGTTTGAAAGAAGCATGTGGTCTATATACTAATAATATCTAAATCATGCAGTGAGCAATCTCATTTGATTGCTCAAATCATTGAAAAGCCCCATATAAATAAACATTTGCCGTTAACTAATTTAAGGGGCAGACCAGGGAGAAGAAAAGAGAAGAGAGAAGAAAAGAAGGGAGAGGAAAGGGGAGAGATGATGGAGAAGATGAGAGAGTGAGATAAAGCACTAACAGTTAAGGTCCAAAAAACTGTATATATATATATATATATATATATATATATATATATATATATATATATATATATATATATATATATATATATATATATAATAATCTTTATTCGGAATTTCAAAGTTAGAAATCCATAAAAGCAATGTTAATACATAGTAAAACAATTATAGAAAAAAATACAAGGTAGTTACATATAAGAAAAAAGGTTCCAAATCTGATTTATAAAATCGTTGATTTGTTAGGGGAGATTACTTTAAAGATTTTTTCTGTGTCTATATATACACTTCTGAAAATTAAGAACATGGTAGCAGGTAGCTTCAGTGTCCAAGAGCTGTAAACACAGCATGGCAGGGCGACATTGCCTAAGACCCCAGGATTTTAACAAAGTCAATAACCAAACTTTACGGTGTTCACAATAGAATTTGCAAAACAGAACAGTGTGCAAGGTAGTTTGTATTGACTTTTCGTCACAGGGGCATAAGGGTGGATTCGGATCGCAAACGTTAGCTGTTGGAAAAGCTACTAATCTGTGAAACATGTTTAGTCTGAATCTTGTCAGAAGGAAGCGGTCAAATATGCCAATATTAAGATTTAGATAGGGCTGAATTGAAAGGGTAGATTGGACCATTATCGCATGTTGAACAGACGGTTTGCCTGCTTCAGATTGTAATCTCAGATTTTCCAAATGTCCCAGGGCTAATGTTTTTAGTTGTTTCTTTGTGAGATCTCCGATTTTTTCAGGATTTGAGTAATATTGCTCTGCCCCAAGGTCAATGAAAAAGTTCCTGATATTGGTTAACCATTTGATTTTTAAGGCATGGTCTAATGTCATTGCGTCTGCCACTATCATCTTAGTAAGGTCATTTTTTTCCGAAGTCCAGATACGGCGCCATAGAAGTAGCGGTTGTATTTTTGCAAGGTCCTCGATATGTGGGACACCAAGTTCAGCGTGGCAAGCTTAGGTTGAGGATCGTTTTGGGGCCATCAAAAGGAACCTAAAAAAGTTATTTTCTGCTATTTGCAGGGAAGTGACATCCGTGTGACCCCATAAACCTGCTCCGTATAGGCTGTCGATTGCCATTTGGCCTTATATATTGCTAACAGTTCCACGGGCGGTCGTTTTCCCAGTTTTTGTGAGAACGTCACCAATGCCGCTAACGCTCTTTTAAAGCAGTATTTCCTCGCTTCCACTGCCTTTTTCCAGGATAGTTTATTGTCAATTGTAATTCCCAGATAGCAATATTCAGTTGCAGAGTCTATTTTTTGGTTATTGAGGGTAATGTTTTTCAGATGTTTTCTCCCAGCGCCTGCCGTCATCACAAAAGTCTTTTTCACATTTATGTGTAGGTCTAGGGTACCCATAAACTGAGAATACCTGTTAAGGGTCTTTTGAAGTTCACTGGGAGTCCGTGCCAGGAGGACAGCGTCGTCCGCGTAGAGCAGAGCGGGAATCGGGCGTTGTTTTGCCTGGGGGAGGTCCTGGGCGCCTCTCAAAAGCTCAACCTCCAAGTTGTTAGTGTAGAGGGAGAAAAGGAAAGGCGCCAGGACACATCCTTGTCTGACTCCACGCTCCACTCTGCAGGACGCTGTCAGCTCTCCCTTTGTGCCGAAGCGGACTCTAGCAGAGGGCGTGGAGTACATTTCCCTTAGAAAGTTCAGGAGTGGCGGATCTACCCCCATTTGGGCTAAGAGGGACCACAATTTGGTGTGAGAAACACAGTCAAACGCCGCGGACAAGTCCACGTAGATCATATAGAGTTTGTCTTTTTTGGCGTGTATATGTTTTCCAATGATCACGGAAAGGTTTAGGGCTTGCTCCACAGTTCCAAAGCCCTCTCTAAAACCAAATTGTAGTTCCGACAATATGCCTCTCTCCTCCACCCAGTCCTGAAGTCGCTCCAAGATCACCCTGCCTGCCATCTTTCCCAATGAATCCAGCAGAGATATTGGTCGATAGCAAGCAGGGTCCTGACGGTTACCCTTCTTGAAAATCGGTACCATGACGGACCTTGTACAGGACTCCAGGATTCCTTTCTTTGCCGCTGCGGTACACACCCTGGTAATGATCGGGGCCCAAAGATCTGTGTTATACTTGAAAAAGTCAGCCGGGACACCGTCCGGGCCTGGTGCTTTTCCATTTTTGCTTGAGTTCAGGGCCAGAAGGATCTTGGAGATTTCAAAGTCTATTTCAATAGGGTAGGTCGAAACTTCTAAGTTCTCATCTTCAATTTCTTGCTCAGAGGATGGTTTTTGGAAGATTTTTGAGAAGTGTGATACCCATTCTGACTCGTCTATCGCAACTTCAATTTTTGGGTTTGTGTCATCAGCCAAAAAAGGGGTTCTTATTATTCTCCAAAAGGCCTGGCTGTTTTTTTCCTGTGCACTAACGTGGAGTTCATCCCATAGAGCTTGCTTCAGTTCCGCTTTTCTCTTTTTTCTAATTGTAAGGTATTCCTTTCTTAGGGCAGATATGGTATAAGGATCCCTTTCATCTTTGTTTAGTGCTACTTTGAGTTTTGAATGGGCCTGAGTACATTCTTGATTAAACCATCCTTTTAATCGAGGTGGTCCAGCTTTGTGTTTTGCTGTGAGTAGGGACTTTATTTTTTCCATAATTTGAGCGAAGTTATTAAGGAGTTCTTCATCTTCTGTCAGTGTATCTAAACATTTCTTGATTTGGGGGTATACTGATTTTATCAAGTCTTTGGTAATTTCCTCTGGGTTTACCTTCCCCCACTTTATTGTATACCCATTCAATTTGCCCATGTTTATATTGTCCTGGGTCAGTGCGCTAGCTATCGTCATAGGCAAAGACTGTTGATGGTTTGTAGTCATTTCCATTTTGAGAATAGCATGGTCACTTTGGGTGTTGGGTATGACTTCAAAGCTATTTACTCTGGGTTGTAGACTTGCTGATATTATAATGTAATCAACCGTAGTGCTGAAACCTCTTCCTATTTAGGTCGGTTCTAGTGAGCTAGTTCTATGATCCAGAGTATTTGCTATTTGGAGGTCCAAATCTGATAGGAGATCGTTCATTATTCCACCCGCATTATTGTGAGAAAAATGGATAAGAGAATCACCTTCCTCTGTCACCATACCAGGACATTTTTGCTCTGGTTGGGTACATTGGTGTAGATTAAAATCTCCTGCCCATATTATAGACAATGCAACCCTTGCTCCTTGTTTCTGTCTAAGGGTAGTTATTTTTTCATAAAGGTGGGCCAAAACTCTCTGTAGCTGTGTTTCATCAAGGTTGTTATAAAAGTTGATGATGACTACAAACTCATTTTTGGATAGAGAGAGACCAATGATCTGGAAGTTAGAGGCCAGTTCAATGATATTTATTTTTATATTTTGGATGGTGTTAGCTATATAAATATTTAGTCCTCCCTTTGGTCTACCCTTTTGTCCCACCAACGCAGGGGAAAAATATGTCTTGTAGCCCTGTAGATGATGTTCTGATTGTGACCAAGTCTCCTGCAGACAGACTATTTGATGTCTGTGTACATGGTGCATGATGGTCCCATCCTCCAGCTTTGATCGTAATCCCGCGATGTTCCAGGAGATCACGCTCAAAGCTGGAGGATTATTTTTGAGGGTGTTATCTGTTTGTAGGCTACTGAGAATTGGTAGGTCTTCAGGGATTAAAGGGTTATCTGGGATTGGCAGGAAATCTGGAATTTTAGGGGTCTGTTCTTCCGGCTGTGGTGGTCAGTCGACACACTCTAGGCCACTATACATATTTGTTAGTGGTAATCCATTCCAGCCGTCCCAGCGTGGGGGTTCTCTATATTTTCTGCACTGTTCTTGCCCTCTCCATTCATCCCTTTCTCTGCCTCGATAATGAGGGCCTACTGTGTACCAAGGTCCCTCTATTTGCGAGGGGCCGTCTTGGAATGTGGGTGGGTAAAAGAAAGAAAGACGTTTTATTCCTACCCCCCCATTTATAGTTTGGCCCTCTCCTGAGCAGATGTATTCTACTATTCTAGGGTCCTCAAAAGTGATTAGGACGCAGTCCCCCTGTATAGATTTTTAACCGTAGCCGACCCAAGGGGCTCTTCTAACCATCAAAATTCTAGTGGAGCAGTAGGGGGGTGGTGGTGGACAGTTTATGCTAAGCCAGTGTTGTATCTTGTTTTTTAATGACCAGTTTGGTTCATGTTTTTGGTCCGTCAACTCTGGTACCCCTGTCAGTATGACTACAAAGGGACTCGCGTCTGGTGGAAGTGTTACAGGTTGTGTTGATGGTCGTGTCTCGCCCTGCCGTTGTGTTTCTCTCGGTCGATTTATTTGGGGTTGTTTGGTTAATGGCTGTTTACTTTTTGTAGCTGTGGTAGTACTGGTACAGGGGGTGCTATTTTTTCCTGATGGAATTATTGAGGCTAAGGTGTTTGCTACTTTGTTCTTAGTTTGTATTGTAGCTGGGGGTTTCGGGGCTATAGTGGGTACAGGTGTGGAGTTTTTTGCTTGAGGCACAGGAATTATATTTACCGGTTTTGGTACCCCAGGTTTTTGTACTTTTTGTGAGACTTGTGCACGACTTGTGGCAGAGTTAGCTTTTATCGACACTGAGAGTTCGACTACGGCTTTTTCTAGTTTTGCCAGGGTATCTTGAATGGGTGAGAGGGATTTGTGTAGGAGATTTCCAATTTTTTCCAGCAAGTCCAGATTATAATTACAATCGGTTTCATTTATTGGGGAGTCCTCAGATGCTATCACTAAGTTCGTGGTAGGTGAGGCGTCATGATGTATGCTCACAGTGTGCCTACTCTGATTTATCAGCAGAGGGGGACTAGGTGTATTTCCTATTTCCTCTGTAGCGGATGGAGTTTGTTTTCTCGCTGGTGTTTTATTTGTCGCTACGTGATTCTTTTTCTTTTTTATAGCTCCCTCCCTCCTCCCTCTTGCCTGCCTTACCTCTTCTGGTGTAGGGTGTAGGACTAAATCAGGAGTTTTTTCTAGGTCAGAGTCATCTACTAGTTGAGACTCTGAGAGTTGTGATACCGATATATCAACTATATTTGTGAGGCTCTGCCTGTTGTTGATCCCACCCTCACTATGTCTTTGGTTTTTGGTAGGGACTGGTGTTCTAGCGGTTGCTAGATGGCCCATTGAGGATCGTCGGGCCTCCAGGAGGTCTTGGGATACTCTCCGTTCTATGAGTGAGATACTCTGATCTATAAAGGTGTTTGCCTTAGTAATGAAGCTGTCTATAGGGCCAATTAATTGTCCTTTTTTTTGCTGCAGTCTTACTTCTGCTTCCCCTTGGAGACATGTTTATATATCAGTGGGGATGTTAACAAGCAGTTTGTAGGCTGAGAGTTAGGGGGGTGGCCCAGCCCGGCTCTGTCCGGCCTCTAACGGCCTAAAACGGCCCGCTCTTAGCCCGAGCTACAGCCCGCGCGCGTCCCGCGTCGCGGGTTAAGTGATGATGATTATGGTAGTTGTCGGTGATGGGCGTGTCCATGGGCGTGGCCACCGGGGGAAGAGGAACCAGCTGAGCAACGTAGAGATTGCTGGTCCTCGCAGTCCCCCGGCTTGCAGATGGTAGTTTTTGCCCAAGCCTCTAACCCTTAGGACTCCAGCTGGGAGCGCTAGGCTGGACCTGCCGATTGCAGGTCTCGCTCACACCAGCGAGTCCTTGGGGAGGCGGCAATCAGGGAAACGAGCAGTTTGAAAGTTGCTCGGACCTTGGCTCCGTCCGTAATGCAACAAGCAGCAGAGTTCAATGGCAGCAAGTGAGTGGCACCCGCGGATCGGGTGTCACGAAAGGTTAAGGCTGGCTCGGCGGTGGGCATGTCCGTGGGCGTGGCCGCCGGGGGAAGAGGAACCAGCTGAGCAACGTAGAGATTGCTGGTCCTCGCAGTCCCCCGGCTTACAGATGGTAGTTTTTGCCCAAGCCTCTAACCCATAGGACTCCAGCTGGGAGCGCTAGGCTGGACCTGCCGATTGCAGGTCTCGCTCACACCAGCGAGTCCTTGGGGAGGCGGCAATCAGGGAAACGAGCAGTTTGAAAGTTGCACGGACCTTGGCTCCGTCCGTAATGCAACCAGCAGCAGAGTTCAATGGCAGCAAGTGAGTGGCACCCGCGGAGCGGGTGTCACGAAAGGTTAAGGCTGGCTCGGCGGTGGGCGTGTCCGTGGGCGTGGCCGCCGGGGGAAGAGGAACCAGCTGAGCAACGTAGAGATTGCTGGTCCTCGCAGTCCCCCGGCTTGCAGATGGTAGTTTTTGCCCAAGCCTCTAACCCTTAGGACTCCAGCTGGGAGCGCTAGGCTGGACCTGCCGATTGCAGGTCTCGCTCACACCAGCGAGTCCTTGGGGAGGCAGCAATCAGGGAAACGAGCAGTTTGAAAGTTGCACGGACCTTGGCTCCGTCCGTAATGCAACAAGCAGCAGAGTTCAATGGCCGCAAGTTTGTGCGCACACCAGACGACCGCACGAACTACGAGACGCCGGTATCCTACGTACGGCACTTACTTCATTTCTTTATTCTCATTGAAAATTTGGACCTTTGGCACATCTTGAACATATGATCTCCCCTTTTTTATTGAGAACTATTTTTTGAAAACACAAGTTTGAAGACCAATCTGAAGCTGTGCCATACAGATATATTTAAATTAAGCCCTGAAGAAGTCCGGTCACGGACGAAACGCGTTGGCTATTGGTTTTAATCTTCAATTGTGAATAAAAGGATTGCTTAAAGAAGAAATCTGACTTTGGATATTCTTGGGAGAACAATTGGATCTTTTGTGAACATATGCATATTAAGCATTTATATTGTATTAACTAATTGTTGGGGTGTGCAGGGTCATCTGTGCAATTTGATGTGTAAAACAAAAAGGATTTTTTGTTTTCTAATTTTGGGATCTAGGGGATAGTATCCCAGACCATGTGCACCCACACATATGTATGCATTAGGAACTTGGTCATCGGTGCGGGCATAATAGCCTTAATCCCCTCTGCTGGCTTGAACATGTGTGAAAGCCCTTTGTTGTTGGCGTAAGCCTGCTCAATTGCCTAGGGGACACAACGTAACTGGGGCATAAGATGTTTTGCATGTTTTTACCTCTTCTGTAGCAGATTTTTGGTTTGGGTGCCACAGTTCCTTATAAGCTCGGTATGTCTACGAGTAAGTGCCAATGCTTCCTCAATACATTGTACACTTTACTACTGCGATCAGTAAACTGGGTACCGAAGGCTAGAGTCCTATCTTTATTATTTCTTCTTCCTATAGCAGGTGCAAGGGTAGGTTTCCTCATTACTTTCATCACTTTGTTGTTTGCTTTTTTAAGGGTATCCTTCGGATATCCTCTGTCCAGAAAGCGTTTCTCCGTTTCCTTCACATTTATAAGGAATGTCTCATTCGTGCTGCAATTACGCCGCATCCGGATCATTTCCCCATAGGGAATATTGTCAATAACATGTTGGGGGTGGGAGCTGTCATAATGTAAGATGCTATTGCATGAGGTGATCTTCCGGTGTGTGCGACTTTGTATATAGTTCTCCTGGATGAAGAATGGTACGTCCAAGAAGTCAATGGATTGTCTATTATGTTCATCGCCAAGCGAACATTGAATGGATTGTCATTCAGGTACGTGAAATATGACATCAACTTCGGGGCAGGCCCATCTCAGATCATAATCACATCATCGATGTACCTACCCCAAAATATGACGTGTTCCATCCATTCGGCCGCGTGGCGTCCCCAGGCATGCTCCCGCTCAAACCAGCCCATAAATAGCCCGGCGTAAGCGGGAGCAAACCTGGAACCCATTGCATTTTCCCTGTATCTGGTGGTACCATTTCGAGTCATGGAGGCAAAATATTTTTGACAATATTATCTCTGTCATTTCTAGTTGGACCCCATTGTGTGACAGATGATCTGCTGTCCTTTTGTCCAGGAAATGTTCTAATGCCCTTATTCCAAACTCTTTTTTGATACTGGTGTAGAGACAATCACATCCAATGTTACGAATGATAGAGTTTCTGACCAAGTAAAGCCTTTAAATTTGCCTACGATGTCCTTAGTATCTTTTATGTAGGCAGGAAGATTTTGTACCATGGGCTGTATGAAAGTATCTACATATTCAGACAGTTTTTCAGTAGGTGAATTGAATCCCGAGATGATAGGGCGACCAGGTGGAAAGCGCCTGCCCTTATGAATTTTCGGTAGTACGTAGATACATGGGAAAGAGGGGGCCACCACTGTAAGGTATCTGCACTCTTCCTCACTCAGGAGACCGACTTCCCGCCATTCAACTAATCTCATCTTGATGTAAGCACTCAAAGCCTCAATCGGGTTACCCCCTAGTCTGGTGTAACAAGTTGTATCCGATAATTGTCGGTCTAGTTGTTAGGTGCTGTTCAAAAGAAGGTTCCACTGTTAGGTCTCTGCTCCCCAAATCTTGCGGCCTGCAGTTTATTGGCCGTAGGGCGTTGTAGTTCTCGGACTATGCATTGCAGTATGGCAGATAACTGAAGCACCCTGCTAATGTAGGTAGTGGTCCCTTCATCCAACACATGGCCACTCTCATTTTTGGGAGTAATATGTCAAGTGCAACCAATCTGCGAGATGCCTGGGGCACTTCTTTGTCGCATCCTAGAAGGGCAACTAAGGGTGTAATAGATAAGAGTGTTTATGATATGTCCTGTAGTGCCCTGGTGACAGCCGCCCAAAATGCACAACTGCAAGACAATCCCACGCCCCATGAGTAAAGTTTGCGCCTCCTACCCCACATCTCATACAATTGTCATCCTCCCTCAGTCCATATTTGTGCAGTTGTGCTGGGGTTTAATAGACTTTGTGAAATATCAAGTGTATTAAACTGTGTCTGACATTTTGCAAGATATACTTTGTGACCGAGCATCAGTATGACTACTATTCCTCACGTATGACGATACCCAGCTCCTCCTACAATTCCATACACGATTTTGCCTGGTTGAGGTTACGTTCAAATCTTTCGAGTGTTTATAACATTGAAATACGGCACTGTAGTGTTGTGTGGCGATTTAGATTCTGTATGCATTTTCCCGATTCATGACGTTATGTAGGTACATTTCACGTTGCCCTAATATAGGCATAGAAATCCAGTCCTTATTTAGGCATAGCCCATGCAGCCCAAATACAGGCATGGCTATTCCCATCCGTTCTTCTACGTAACAACAATTTCTTAAGCCATTAGGGACTTCCTCTTGCTTGAATATTGATTTCTCCAAGAAATTCATTATTATGCATGAACAACTATTCCTTAGGGGTTCATCCATGACGTTCATATGCCCGACTTTACGTCAAAGCTGGCATTCCAAAAACACCTTTAAGGTATACATATACCTTCACTTGTTATGGCAACGCACGGTGTGGTTTGGTGCAGTTCGACTACCTACTTGCACGACGCAGCTCGCTACAGCAAGTGCCGAAGGAAGCCAACTGTCCAGCTGACGCACTGATCAGAACCTGTACTCCTCTGCCGAGAAATCCAGCTCTAGTGTTTATGACTCCCCTTGCGGAGAGCTGATAGGAAAGTAGAGAAACCTTTGGCAATTCTTGGCAAAACTGAACCTATGCTAATGACCACACTTACTTCTTCCCTCGTACTAGTGTCGTGTTTATATCTAGGACCCTAATTCGATATTCCTGATTTATGCCCTTGTGAGGTTATAATCAATAATATCCTGATAAAGGCATAAGAATCAGATCCATATTCAGTAATAGCCCATGCAGTCCAAAGCACAGCACGGCTACTCCCATCGACTCCTAGAAAGCACAACGCATTCTTTAAACAAACCAAGCCTCCAGCAGCCCAGGAAATCACCCCTGCTTTTGTTTTGATTAGAACAAGAACTCCTGAAGTCCAGAAAGAACTCTTAGTTCTTACTGACGTCTTATGTCCAACCTTACGTCAAACCCGGCACCTTCCAGGTATAAAATACCAACAGTTGCCTTAAGCAAACACACGGTGGTTTGAAGCAGAGTGGCCATCTACTTGCCCGAGAGCCCAGCTGATGCAAGAGCCCTCGGAAGCCGCCCCTCCCGTTTGACGCACTGAGAGAGACGCTGTCTTTTTCTCCAGCCGAGAAAATCCAGCTCCGGTGTTTCCAGCCTCCCCTTGCGGGTTGCTGGGATGTCGAGTCCTGAGGAAAGAGATACCAGACCTCCCACATTCTATTACCAAGGTACGGAGCTGACTAAACCCTTAAGAGAATTCTTGATGCAGATTCTTGGTAAAATAATCTTAACCAACTTAACTTAAACTGCTACTTACTCATACCTTCCCAAGTATTAGGTTTAGGTCAGGTACACCGGGGTAGGCCTAGTTAGAAGCACCAGTTGAGTACGTTAGTCAATGTATTTATGTATGTATATATTTTATCCATTTTAAAGTATCATATGGCTAAGAAACCATATCAATGCTTTTACAGTATTATTTCCTGATACTACTTTTACTGTACGCACTTTACTTTACTTTAAGTATTGCAATTGTGGCAATTCATTTCTCTTGCATGAGAAAGAAGACTGCTCAATAAATAACACCTTTTATTGAAAACGCCTGTCTCTCTATTTCTCTGCATTCTGGTGAAACTAAGTATGCACTGCTGACTGAGTGAAATAGCTGTCTATTGTTTTCACACGACTCTGGTGATACACTCTTATTCTGAGGGAGCAAAGTTGTCATGTTTATGCGGTTGTCGGAAACTGAATCCCTTCTTGTCTGAGCCAGGGAAGCTTATCCCTCCCTATTCATTCAAGAAAGTTTCCAGTGACCTCTGAGCCAGCTGGCGCAAACCTAAATTAAGTTTAACATTGTCAGTAGAGACCTAGATGACCTCAGTCCTACGTCTACACTGCTGTTTATGTTATTCCAATGCGAGAGCCTATTGGGAAAATAGGAACTACACTACACTAGACCTAGGTTAGGTACATCAGGGTAGGCGTATTTTAGAAGCACCAGTTGAGTATTTAAGCCTGTGTTATTTATGTATGAATTTTTATATGTCATAGCACCAGACAATGCTATTACAGTTTTATTTTATACCTCTGTTTACACTGTACGCATTATACTTAGCCCCATGAAACCGCTGGTGTACGTGCGCTGTATAAATAATTTTAAATAGAAATAGAAATACTTTGCATTCTGTCCAACGATTGTAGCAGTTCACCTCTCTTGCATGAGAAAGAAGACTTTTCAATAAATCCCTTTTATTGAAACGCCCATCTTTCTATTTTCTCTGCAACACTGTAGAAACTAAGCATGCACGATTGACTGAGTCAAATAGTTATGTATTGTTTCCATGACTCTAAAGATACGTTTTATTCTTGGGAAACAAAGATGTCAGGTTTATGCGGTTGTCAGAAATTAATCCCTTCTTGTGTATTCGAGATGTTTCTAGTGACCTCTGAGCTAGCTGGCACTCACAATTAGGTTTAGTGTACCCGATAGAGACATACTGACCTCAGTCCTATGTCATATCTATAGGGTATATTATTCCAATGCACAGAGCCTATTGGTAATATAGGAACTACACTACATGGTGCCCAACGTTTGGTAAGGCACTATTTTAACGCTAGATACTAAAGTAACTCAGTCGTGCTCTTCTCAGAGACCCCTTTTTTACGTAATACTCCAATAGACGTCTGGAGTGGGTAAAAGGATAATATCCGCCATAGCTGAGTAGGACGAATATCCTATCTATTAGCCTTTTGGTTTGTTCAACGTTGAAGGATACAGTGTTCCAAAATATTGTGCACCTTATCTTTGTTTCCTTGAAACTTGCTCTGCAAACTTTCAGTCAACAAAATGTCGAATAAGGGCAAAAACACCGAGAACGGTGGAGCTGCGGCTGATCCAGCCGATGCAGCTCTTAACTTTTCAGGTTTTCAAGAAACCGACGAGTATGCAATAGCAATCCCGCTAAATTTGAGGAATGCCATCACTATAAAATGTATAAAACATGGCCTATCATCAAGAGGTGGTAGGGCAGTTTTTATGATAGAGACACATGAATATCACCAGACAGAGGTATTCTATTTGTGGATAGTCTTCCCCAAAGCAAATCCAATAACACATGTTTTTTACTTCTACAAAGAAGATGAACTACCAGGCTCGGTCCACTAGGTAGACAAGGAGCAAGATGGTCGACTCTAGCCGGCTACACACCTGACCCTGACATTGAATCAGTGTTGGACGAGGACTTACTTAGTAACATACAAAATGTAATAGAATTATACACTGTAAGGTCTTTACTAAAAATACTCCTACTCCTTATGAAAAGCAGTGGGAAAACACTAAACAAACTCCTAAAGAGAAACGTTCTCATTCATAGGTAGGTATCCTCAAGAGGAGCCCTCTGAAATGAGGTATAACCTCAGGAATAAAGATAATTTGAAAAAACCTGATAGATATCAAGATACTGATACATATTCCTCTCGTACCTTTCAGACTTCGTCACAGAAATCCAAAAGAAGAGAGGGTCAGAAAACAAGGAAGGACCCATGAAGTCCAAAGACGATCAACACGTTCAGAAAAACAAGAAACCTCAATTCACCAAAAGGAAAGTAGCAGGTCTAAAAATCAGACATGCCTAGGATCTTGAGGACACAACTCAAGAACGGAGAATGGGCTGAGACAATGTTGGACAGCGCAGCTGAAGTCACCATAGCTCGCGGGAAACCTGAAGGATCATCTGGAGACAGTGGACTTGAATTAATTAATTCAAGTTGAAATTGCAGATACCAGGGTTAGTTCTCCACTTAGGTTATATGAAGTAACACTCCAGATGGAGGGAGACATACCAAGAAAAGTGAGAGCACTCTTTTGGGAGCGACTTTCAAAGGGTTATGACATTCTTCTAGCTGAACACGACTGGTCACCAGAATTTGTCAGGGAGTGCCCACATGGCCAAGATATCATTATGCCAACCTTCTGTAACCACATTCCAATTCATTTAAAATATACTTATGCCAGGAAATGGGCAGTTGCCCAGGCTCCTGCATTACATGAAAATCATGTAGGATGGGATGAGGATTCTCCTCACCATAAAATCCAATTAAAAAATCAACCAACTGCACAAAGGCCGTACCCAGTTAAGCAAGAAGCTAAAAAAAACTGGTCAGGGAGATCTTAGATCAACTTAAATACCAGGGAGTGATTAAAACATGCACTGCGTCAATGAACAATCCTTTGTTTCCTGTCTCCAAACCAGACAATACATATTGTCTAGTTTTGGATTACAAACATTTAAACTCTTGTTGTAAAACATTTGCAGTGCAAAATGCACACAGTGCAGCATTAATGAATAACATTGTGCGTAAAAAGTACAAAACCACATTAGATATTTCTAACGTTTTCTTCTGTCAAAACATTGCACCTGAAAGTAGGTATTTAACCGCTATCTCAATTATGGCGACACAGCGTCACTTCTGTCGTCTCCCTCAGGGATTCAAGAATAGTGCTGGGTTATTTACAGCGAGGGTAACAGAGTTACCACAAACGTATGATGACGAAGCGTTGTCATATGTAGATGACATTTATCTGACAGAGGATGACTTGGATAGGCACTTGAACAGGGTGAACACCATTATACTGGGATTCGCCTCTGAAGGGTACAAATTCAATTTTAAGAAATCAAGAATTGCCCACCTCAGCATCCTTTTCTTGGGATATGAATTATTAAGTGAAGGCAAAAGCCTGGCTGCAAACTTTCTAGAGAAATGTGTACTGCTCCAACCTCCAAAAACGCGGAAAAACTTAGTCGATTCTAGGTCTCTCAAATTCCATTCATTCTAAATTACGCAGAAAGGGTTAAACCTCTCTACGAATTAATCAAACCTGATTTTAAAACAGTAAACTGGACACAAAAACACACAGAAATTTTGCGTTCATTGCAAACAGACATATTACCAACTAAACATTTACAAACACGCGTAAACATAAGCAACTTAGTGATCCGAATCATTCCAGGATAATGCAGATTTACGTACTTAATATTAATGAAGGTGAAAAAGTACCAATAGCTTACAAATCACACTTGTAAAAGCAAGCAGAAATGAAATTCACTTCTACAGAAAAAATTCTGACAGCTGTTCAAACCACTGTAGCAAAAGAGAGAGCCCTCGCACAGGATAAGCGCATTATGGTCATTACACCTGTACATGCCTTAGAGGCATTCCAAATGCTAAAGCTTTACATCCAAGATGGATACAATGGGTTCATTCTCTTGTTGCAACAGACGTTGAATATGTTTTTGATCCTTATTTGAAAACACAAGCATTTCTACAATACGAACAAGAATGTCCTCTGCCTATTGAAATTCTGCCTCTAGAGCAGTATGAATGTATAATTTATACTGATGGATCAGCTCAACCCACTACAGTGGGTAAACAAGCCTTTAATGTGGCGTGCACAATCGTTAAAGGTTGTTGGCGCGATTGCAAATTCCAACCAATGGTCACTTAAACTCAATCTTTAGGAGATTGTACAGCTCAGCAAGCTTAACTACAAGCATTCAAGATGGCACTTGAGAATACAGACCGCGAATTCCCCACACTCATAGTATGCAATTCGTATTATTGTGTTCAATCTTACAATGAATACTTGCACAACTGGATTCAAAACGGTTACAAAGATTCAAAAGGTGGCACAATCAAGCATTAAATGCTTTAGGAACAAGTAGTTCAGTTACGACAAGGACTACAAAACACTCATGTGATACATTCGCTGAGTCATCAACATGATGGCGTTTACGTTGAAGGGAATTCATTGGCTGATGAAGCAGCGAAGGCAGCTGTGCAAACGGCTTCCATAGCGGCAATCACTCGTTCAAAAACGAAAATAGACGGCGAAATAATGCTAGCAGTCAATGCTTCAAGCAAAGACAGTGGTAAAACTTTACCGAAAGGGTTTCCACTCAAATACTCATATATAACTGATGCGAACAATGTTCCGTTTGCTTGAATCCCTGGAGTGGGGGATAGTGTAATTCCAAACATGGAACATAGATTAGGACTAATCCTAGCCTCTGCTCATGCAGGTGTTTCCGCCACAGTGTCATTATTAAAACAAAGATACTGGTGGCCGCCATGAGGAAACAAACCAGAAACTATGTTTTGGAATGTGAAATATGCCAAAGATGAAAGTGTCTACTGTGAAACGTCCTGCCCAGACGCCCCAGGTAATTTCAGATAAACCGTTAGCTGGTGTTTACGTGGACCCCTGCGGTCCCTTACAGAAAGATGGTAAATATAAATATATCATGGTTGCAGTGGATTTGTGTTCAAGATTCATTTGGATCTGACCTCAGCGCTCGGCTGACGCTCAAATTGTTATAAAAGATTGCGAGTCTTTATCGGCACATACGCAGTCGGCATGCCACATTCTGACCAGGGTCCTGCGTTTAGCTCTCGAGCTTACAAGGATGCCATGGCCAAATTGGGTGTTGCATTGTGGTACTGCAGTCCATTCCATCCTGAGGGAAATTCGGTTGTGGAGAGAAAAAAACGGGACATAAAGCAATCTATAAAAGCTTGAGTATTAGGTTTGGGTGACGGGTGGGTCAAACATCTAAAAAGTGTCCAACGTAGTCTTAACAACTTGCCAAGAAGTTCTCTAGGGGGTATCACTCCATATGAAGTCCTTTTTGGAACTAGAATGCTGGTCTCGGACCTTGATTGCCAGACATCAGTAGTGGACCAGAACATTTTTTATATCAAAGATCGTTTGTCTGTCTTACAGGACTTAAAAGAAATAATAACGAAACAAAGTAATGTGATCCTGAAAACCACCACCACTGAGGAAAAACCAACTGTCCCAGCAAGGCCTGTCTGGATTCCTAAGCTTGGGGATCTAGACAGAGAAAAGATCGCGGACAAGAAAGTATTTGGGCCTTCTTACTGACACCCACTATCTGTCCTAGCAATCCACGGATGAAGAACAGTATTACTGCCGCCCCGTGCTGGTAAAAAGTAGAACCGGTTTGTGTCTATCGACCTGGTCAAACCACATCATGTTGCCGATAATAAGCAGTAGGCCAAGTGGATTCCGCCAATGTAGCAGACGCCCTCCTCTAGCTACTATCTAAGTGGTTCAAACTGAGAGACTCATCACCTTTGAAGAATCTGCAGTGCAAAATGAAGGACTAAGCAACAAAGCTATAGAACTTGTACCTCTTGAGACCCAAATAACAGTTCGTCAAGAAAGGCATGTGTACGTGATCACGTGGTTCCAGCTATTTCAAGAATCCTCATGCAATCCCAACTATTGACAGAACTGCCTCTGGCTATTTCATTAACTTTGATACGTTTTCCGAGGATTCCAGCGAGCCTGAAACGACGCCTGAAAAAAGAGCTTTGAAAGAACAAGCAACAGATCTTTTTCATCACCTGCAAAAGACTTATCTGGTTTCACCATGGATTGAACTTTGTTTTGGGTGTGCTTTTTCTTCTACTTTGGTTGACTCTGGTAATAACTTTGGGAATGCTGATAAATGGAAGACATGTCAAAATGGACACAGCAAGTAAGAACATCAACTTACTCCTTAAGCCACACAAATCATCCCATCGTGAACAAAAAGACTTGTCATCAGTGAACATCATAGCCTTTCCTATACCTGGGGGTATAGCTTGGGACAGAACTGACTATGACATGTTTGGCCCATCGGAGCTGTTGAAGATTCCACACTTATTCAAGATTTCATTAATTGGCTTTGTTTCATCAAGTACCTTTTCTGGTGATTGGGACTTCGAGACTGGTGATAATATGATGTCAGACCTAGAAATGTCTGCAGTAATTCACAAATCATGAATATTTAGAAGGTTCATCAGACTATGAACAAATGTATTGTTATAATCATTATGGTCATCATTTCTTGCACAAATCTGTAAATCCTAGAAATGTATTAATGTATAACCAATGGGAACATTGTCCTACGCCACCAAAGGGTAGCTCAAAAACATTTGCAAGAAAATTTCTGTACTTTTCAGGGTTCAATATGTCCAATCCAGAATCATTTTACTTTAGAAATGTTAACAAAACAGGACTGAAAAGTATGTTGACAAATACCAAACAGATGTATTCTGCTGCCTTTTATGCTCATATGTCTAAACTAGGTTTCGACTTTTGGAAAGACAATATTGAGACGAAAACTGTCTGGGGCACAAAAGATTGGCAGGTCCAGGGTATAGAAGCTATGTTTAGAGCCTGTATCATCCCTGAGCAAATTATGTTTTTGAATTACACTGTCCAACAAAGGTCTTGTCTTGGGTTAGCCAAGATAAAAGACATGAACAACCCGTCCATTCCTACACCTGTTAGTGATAACACTTCAGAGGGGGAGGTCGACGTACATACTATTTTGCATCACAACAGAACAGATTGGAAAAAATGGTTGATCTGCCGGTATCTATGCTGCTTATAATGAAGCATGGAAGATTACTCAAGCAGAGACTGCAGAAAGAATACGAGAAATTGATCGTATTAATTTAGAGAAAACTCTCTCTGTGGTTGACAATGGGTTAACGACTCTGTTGTCCAGGATATATTCATTGGACAGCATAGTGTCTTCTGCCATAGACATCATGGAACAGGACTTGGTCATGTTGCAACATGGTCAGTCGCAACTACGTTCTATCATGCTATTAGGCTGGACGTTGCAAAACCTTTGTTCAAACTATGTGCCTTAGCGTTCAATCAATACTATGTCACTGTTTTCAGAGTTCAATCTCACTGATAAACAGATCAAATTGGCTCATAGGGAAGCAGACTATACGGTGCTGAGCATTGAAAAACTGGAAAGTAGCAGAAAAAAGGTCTATTGAATGGATAATACATGGAACAATCCTGTTACAATTTTCCATTTTCAGTATTGCCTAAAACATATACCAGCAGGCTCATATGAAAGGTTGGGTAAAGAATACATCAAGACATCCTGGGAATTACCATACACACATAGATGTTGGAGTGGGGGACGTGAAGTGTTTCTTAGTGGGAAAAACTGTAAAAAGGCACTGAGCGGTTCTCTACTTTGTCAGGGTATAAACTTACAGGGGACCTGTGATGGTTCCTCTAACAATTTATCCTGCCACCTGCAAGGTTCACCAGCTGCAGTGATTGATCCAATTTTTGGCCAGCTCTCAAATGGGAGTTTCCTCATGTTGAATGATCACGGCTGTTGTGGCATGTTGCCAGGCATACCATATCTAGTAACGGTGTCAGCCAGGGTCAATTGCTGTATGCAAGTATTGTTTCCTAAAACCAAGACAGACAAGGAGTTGCCTTTATGGCCTTCACTGAACATCTCTTCCATACGAATTGATACTTTAAGCAGAATGAAAGCCATTCTTTTGCAAAAAACTGTGCCACTGACCTCGGCCAAAGAGACCTATGATCTGGACTTCGGCCGAGATACATGCCCTCTTAACAACAAACTGCCCTATACATTTCTCAGAAATGTTAAGTCGTATCTTAAACATGTCTGATACGAGCGGTATTGTACATCTATTTAAGACCGTATTTTCTGGACTGTTAGCACCTTTTCAAGCAGTCCTAGGAATATTTCCAAACTTCGTGAACTCTGTGTTTAGCGCACTGCCTCTCATTTTGGAACTCGCTGCAGGGATACTATTTTTGCTCCTACTGCTGCGATATGGCAACCCAATTCACCAGCGACACCCAGCTCTCCATGGGGACAACTCTAGTGGTGATAAAGTTTCGTGAGCGCATTGTCCAAATTTTGGGAGTACATGTCTACGAGAATTAAATACCACATGGTTTCTATTATTCAGACCAATTTGGCAAGATTGCATCTTACCTGTTCTACGATGCCTGCTATGCGGAGAAGAATTTGTGTTAGACTCCCATCAGTCATGCCAACGGATGTTGATACTTTGCTTGAACCAGTAACGGCCAATGCACTGTGTTGTCCCCAGCGGCTACCAATTCTGATGACGGCATTCATTGAGATCTCACCGATGTAAATTGCAACTGCTGAGGTACGAGAGGAAACAGGCGCCCAGGTACCATCGATTACGAACATTGCTAATGTGACCAATGCTGACGGCGATGTTTCACATCTATGTGCGGTTTATCTTCTAAACGAGGTAATCCAACTTTCACCTACAATGGTAGACAAGTTTTTTCCAGACTTAAAAGATTTGATGTTTTCTCCAAGCCCTAACACTGTCTTTTAAATTTGGGACACAGTGTTCTGAGAGACTTTGAATTCGACCTTCAGTTTTTCAAAACAAAGTTCTAACTTTGGGACTCTCTTTTTCTATGATTACATTTTTCTTCCAAATTTGTATTTTTTCCTTATTGGCACAAGTAATCTGCTTAGAGTAGAACTATTCATAGAGAACCAGAATTCTTTGAAAAACTTCCAGAGACAATATTTGACCTTGACCCCATACAACAGTTTTATATAATCTGACATGAAATCTTGTCGGCACCTTTTTCTTCTGTATTTACGTGCCATTTCATATATGTATATTCAATTGTCAACTATATGCTTAGAATGAAACATTGCTTTAAATGCGTACAACACCAATGCTCTTTTGTGTACAACCAGTACCAATGCATTTTTATGTATTTTGGGTGGGTTTTAAACAGTTGTTGTGTAGATATATTTTAGAATGTTTCAACATGTTTAGGACTTAGTATTTAGTAGAAGTCGTACATAAGAAAGTGGAGTGGGTGTTGTCTGGCGATTTAGATTCCATATGCATTTACCTGCTTCATGCCCTTATATAGGTACAATTCACGTTGCCCTTATATAGGCATAGAAACCCAGTCCTTATTTAGGCATAGCCCATGCAGCCCAAATACAGGCATGGTTACTCACATCCGTTCATCTACGTCACAACGATTTCTTGGAAAACCAGACTCTTAAGCCATTAGGGACATCCCCATGCTTGAATATTGATTTCTATAAGAAAGTCATTATTATGCATGAACAACTATTCCTTAGGAGTTCATCCATGACGTTCATATGCCCGACTTTACGTCAAAGCTGGCATTCCTAAAACACCTTCAAGGTATAAATATACCTTCACTTGCTATGGCAAAGCACGGTGTGGTTCGGTGCAGTTCGACTACCTACTTCCACGAAGCAGCTCGCTACATCAAGTGCAAGTGCCGAAGGAAGCCAACTCTCCAGCTGACGCACTGGTAAGAAGCTGTCCTCCTCTGCTGAGAAATCCCGCTCCAGTGTTTCTGACTCTCCTTGCGGGGTGTTGGGAAATCGAGTCAGTGAAAGAGATACCAACCTCTCTCATTCTAAGGTATGGAGCTGATTAGAACCTAGAGAAACCTTTGGCAATCTTGGCAAACTGAACCTATGCTAAAGACCTCACTTATTTCTTCCCTCGTACTAGACCTAGGTTAGGTACATCGGGGTAGGTGTATTTTAGAAGCACCAGTTGAGTATTTTAGCCTGTGTTATTTATGTATGTATTTGTATATGGCATAGCACCAGACAATTCAATCAATCAATCAATGACACTTGTAAAGCGCGCTACATACCCGTAGGGTCTCAAGGCGCTGGGGGGGGGGGGGGGGTGCCGCTACTGCTCGAACAGCCAGGTCTTCAGCTTCTTCCTGAAGGAGAGGTGGTCTTGGGTCAGGCGCAGGTCGGTCGGGATACTGCTATTACAGTATTATTTTATAATACTGTTTACACTGTACGCATTATACTTTGCATTCTGGCTAACGATTGTAGCAGTTCACCTCTCTTGCATGAGAAAAAAGACTGTGCAATAAACCCCTTTTATTGCTACGCCCGTCTCTCTATTTTCTCTGCAACTCTGTAGAAACGAAGCATGCACGATTGACTGAGTAAAATAGTTATCTATTGTTTCCACAACTCTGAAGATACGTTTTATTCTTGGGAAACAAAGTTGTCATGTTTATGCGGTTGTCAGAAATGAATCCCTTCTTGTGTATTCGAGAAAGTTTCTAGTGACCTCTGAGCTAGCTGGCACTCACAATTAAGTTTAGTGTACTCGATAGAGACCTACTGACCTCAGTCCTATGTCATATCTATAGGGTATATTATTCCAACGTGCAGAGTCTATTGGGAATATAGGCACTACACTACAGCTGGTTCTGGGTCTTTAATAGGTATGACAATACCGCAAACTCCTGATGCTCTGTCATATTTTCTTCCAGCTTGGCGCGCAGAGTCTGTCTGACTCTGTAGTAATTATATCTAGTAAGTGGCAGTGGCTCAGGTGCCCCTGTTTGAGTCTGTTCCCAAGACCGGACCTCTCCGTTTATGAACAGTCCCCCTTGTTGTTTATGTTTAGTGTGTTAAGTGTCTGTACTACTGCCTTATCTTCTCTCAAGGAGAACCAGCCATACTATTCTACTGGTAGTTTTGGGGAGTAAAGATACACAATTTTTTGCATATATGCAGTCTTACGCAATTGACATCTGGTAATCCCCACAGGGTCAACAATATGGTATCGCCTCTGCGGTTTGGAGAACAAGTATTGTGGAAGAATAACTGGGCTCACTTCTTCTCTTTCTAGATACAAGTGTGTCAAATTGGGTGGGCCTTGTAGCCAGGAATACTCTTGGATTAGGAGTGCAGCACTGAAGTATATGTCAAGATTTGGGGCGTTAGGTCCACCTGCAGAGTAAGGTCGTACAAGTGTTGCCCACTGCACCCTGGGTTGCTTGCCTGCCCAGGCCAACCTGATTATTAAAGTATGGAGGGTGCGTAATAGCGACTTTGGTAGTAGGATTGGTATGTTAAGAAAGAAAAATAGAAAACGCTGCAACACTATAATTTTCGTGAGTGCAATGCGCCCCAACAATGATAGTGGTAGCTAAATCCACTGCTCTATGATGTCCAAGAGACTTTGCACTGCCCTGCCATAATTTTCACAGATTAACACCCCTGTATCTGTGTGTACCTGGACCCCAAGGTATTGCACTGGTTATATGGTCCACGTTAGGATGTAGTCATCTGCACCTAAGTAGTGGCAGTGGTTAGTAGGAATATAAGTGATTTATTCCAATTGATGCATAGTCCAGAGTGGCTGCCAAATCTCTCTACTTCTTGTAGCATTGGAGTTATGCTTTGGTCAGGATTTCTTACATACAATAAGGTGACGTCTGCATACGCTGATATTATTAAATTGTATTTAGGGAATCAAATGCTACTATGTGCATGGTATTCCCGCATTGTACATGCCAAAGGTTAAGTCACCAGTGCGTATAGTAATGGGCACAGTGGTCAACCTTGTCTGGTCCCCCTTGTAATTGCTATTGGGGCAGATAGAATGGCGTTCACTCGCAGTCTCGTTACTGGGTTTGTGTAATAATAATAATCCACATTTGTAAAGCGCGAACAATCAGCCGTGAGGGTCTCTAGGCGCTGGGGGCCGTCGGGAAGATTAAGCAAGCTATTGCCCAGAGTCACATGGTGCTGGGCTAATCTGCCGCCGCCACCGCGGATCGAATCGTGATCCCCAGATTCTGGAGTCAGTCGCCCTGGCCGCGTCGCCACACCTCTTCCCTCCCTGGCCGCGGTGCCACACCTCTTCCACCAATTTTATGAATACATCTCTGGGTCCCACTGCAGCACCGCAGATAGAAAGCTCGACTCAACTGAATCAAATGCCTTTTCAGCGTCCAGGAAGACGGCCTCTACATGGACATCAGGATCTGTTCAGTTAATAGTGCAGAATAAAGTGTGCAAGTTACTTGTTAGGTAGCGACCATGGACAAATCCAGATTGCTCTGGGCCCACCAATCCCGGAAGCAGTGGGGAAAGCCTATTTGCCAAAAGTTTTGCGAAGATTTTCGTATCAGTACTAAGAAGCGACAGTGGTCTCTATGACGAACTCTGTTTGTGTTCCTTGTCAGGCTTCAATAATGTAAGCAAGATAGCTTCACACATTTATGGGTGCATTGTTCCATCTCTAGTCATTTCCTCAAAGAGATTGACCAGGTGGGGAACCAAACGATCTGGGAACGCCTTGTAATAAGCCACTGTCAGACCGTCCGATCCTGGCGCTTTATTACTTTGCTTTTCTTTTAACGCTGCAGTAATTTCAGTGGGGCGAAGTGGGGCCATCAGTTGTTCCCTATGGGAGTCAGTTAACCATTTCATGGCAATGTATGTGAAGTTCTCAGTTGATTTTTCTGCTTTTAGATCTCAAGCAGTGGCGTCACTAGGGGGGTGCAGACCGCACCGTGTGACACCAGCACATGGGGTGACACCAATCTGGTTACGCTGTGTTGGCTGCTGGCCAAACTTTGCAGCCTTGCCTCTGCCATTAAATGGGTCTTCCAGTCCTTTCAGTATTATCTTCTGGATCGCTCCAATGTCGACTTCCTCTCTTGCGCTCCGGTGGTCTCTTGGCCCAGTCTCTGCACGTGTCTCCCTGACTTCCTAAAGTTAAAATAGGAATCACTGAGTTGAGTAACAAGAAGCAACTGTTATTCAACGCCAAGAAGGCTGAAAGTGTAAACTTGCACTTTACAAATACACCTTTTGTTAGATTATTTTCATTTTTCTTGCATTGATTGCTTTTTTCCGAAAACTGACAAGTTTGTCCTTCACCAGGTGATGTTGCTAGGGAGAAATCTTGTCAGTTCGCTATAGTTTCAGCTGCCTGAGTCCCCCAAGCTGGTTATACTCATTACCATGAACGAGATCAGAGGTTGTCTGAGAGAGATCTCGGCTGCACAGCTTGTGGCCTTGGGGGCTTGTGGCGAGAGCCCCTGGGGCACCAAGGAGTCCTGCTACCTGGTCTCTTTCTCTGTTGCCGGTGTAACACTTCCGGTGCAAGAGGGAGGAGGGACTTTATATTCCGATGACCCGGAACTGCGGAGTGGATGCAAGGAGGTGAAAGCAGGAGAGCAGAGGAGGACAACAGCAAGGAGGACGCAATAACGGACGCTACAGAGGAGAAAGTGGTCGGAGAACAACCAGCACAACCAGAAGCCAGCGGATCCAGAAGGGACACCCGGACCAAGGACGTGGACGAACAGAAGGTCTGCAGGAGCAAGGATGACCACCAGGAAGGCGTGCCAGACGAGGAGGCCTTGACTGTGTCACAGAGGAGGTCCATGGGGTAAGTCGTGAGGGGGTGACACCATGAGTTACCTGCACTGGGTGACGACAACCCTAGTGACGCCACTGTTGTGACGGCAGGTGGAGCAGCGCACAACACGTCCTATTTGCGCACCATCCTAGCCACGCCCCCTACCTTATCTCTTCTTTGGTATATATATATTTTTTAACTTTATTCTTTCGGTTTATGTAACAGATACTAAAATCCCCCCTCAATTGGCATCGTTACTTCTTTGGTATTTTTAACAGTGCTTCTTATAGAGCCGCAGGCTGGTCAACATCTAAGCAATCTGACTGTAGCTGGGTGAAAAGTGTGTTCTTTATCAACTCTTATAAATGAAGAACAATCATACTCTGTCTCAAAAACACTATAACTGTACCTGCTAGAAAGAAATGTTGTAGCTACTGCTGTTTCCCCTCAATAGAGTTCCTGTCATTTATTTTTTAGGTCTCGCCTGCCGATGCGCTTGTGCATTCGAGCTGGTGAGAGTTATAGGGGCTTATCCAGAGTTTAACCAAAGTGGCAATTTGATGCAGTGCCCGTGAAAAGCGCGTGCACGCATCAAAGCCATCTGCTTCCCCCAGCGTGCGCTCTGCCCTCAGGCATTTCTCCTCCCCTAATTATTCACGGCCGGCAGGCCGTACTTTCACTTTCACGGCCGCCAGGCCATGTCTCTCGTTTCTCCTCCCCCCTCCCAGTGTACTTTTATTTAAATAATTGTCTGGAGACACACGCTAAATGCGCACCAGCATTTTTGCTTGATCACGCTGTTACGCGGTAGACTCACTGGCACTTTTTTACCCGATGCTAAATGCGCACCAGTTTCCCATTAAACCACACGCTTCAAGCAGCGCTCTGCACTGGTTAAGTGGACTGGTTCTTTTAATGGATGTTAAATGGCACTTCGATGCAACATTAAATATTACATTTAATGCATCTCTATTCAAGCATTTACTGGTACTTGTAGAAAGAAGGCTTGCACATATATATTTTATTAATGGGACAATCAATTTACTTGATGTTCACCAGCAATCCTGTGAGATTCTCTATTTGAGGGTGCTTAATTAGAAAGTAAATGAGCCGCTGGTTTTCACACCCCCTCACCCTCACATCAAAACATAGTATAACAAAACACAGCAAAACATAGTATAACAAAACAAAGCATAGGATAACAAAACAAAGCATAGGAGAGCAAAACAAAACATAGCATAACAAAACAAAACATAGCATAGTAAAACACAACAAAGCATAGCATAACAAAACACAACAAAACATAGCATAACATAACATAGCAAAACATAGCATAACATAACAAAACATAGCATAACATAACAAAACATAGAATAACATAACAAAACATATCATAACTTAATAAAACATAGCATATCAAAACACAACAAAAAATAGCATGGCATAACAAAACACAACAAAACATAGCGTAGCATACCAAATCAAAGCATAGGATAGCAAAACTTAACATAGCATAGCATAACAAAACATAGCAAAGCATAACAAAACATAGCATAGCATAACAATACATAGCATAACAAAACACAACACAACATAACAAAACATAGAAATACAACAAAACATAGCATAGCTTAACAAAACACAACAAAACATAGCAAAGCAAAACATATAATAGCATAGCAAAGCATAGCATACCAAACACAACAAAGCATAGCATAGCATAGCAAAGCATAGAATGGCAAAACATAGCATAGCATAACAAAACATAACATAATATAGCAAAACACAGCATAGCATAGCATAACAAATCAAAAGCATAGGATAGCAAAACATAGTATAGCATAACAAAACAAAACATAGGAAAGCAAAACAAAACATAGCATAGCATACAGCATCACTCAGCACCACCACAGCATCACTCAGGGGCACCACAAAATCACTATGCGCTACCACAGCATCACTGAACGCCACAGCATCACTCGTTCACCATCACAACATCACTCAGCACCACCACAGCATCAATCTGTGCAACCATTCAACAACAACTGGTTCAAATATGTTCTCTCAATGTTTCAAGCTTTATTACAAATGTAACAAACAGATGTTAATATTTCACTTCTGTTCTTGGATTTTCGTCACAATAAAATACACTGAACATAATCTTAACAAAAGTTATTTACAAAAGTTTAAGCTATTGCCATTAGAAATGACAATACTTTTATTTAAGTATTAATTAATTTGTAATATCAATATATGTAAGTCACGTAAATACAACACGTATTGCATTACAAATGCTATCAGTGTCACATTTGCGAAAGTTATACCTATTGGCATTGTAAATGACAAAGCTATTAATTTAGCTATTTTCAAAACCACACAAATAAAAAAAATTGTCATTTACAAGACAAATAACTCAAACTTTCCTAATGCGAGACCTATTGCATTTCCAATGCTTGTTTAATCTCATTACTGTACAGAGACTAGCCCTATTTTACCTGGGTCTTCTCTCTTGATTCTCCTCTAAAATAAAAGGCCCTTAAATCGGCTCGGTCTCGCATGGGCTCAGGTTTAATAGTATGAGTGGCTGAATTAGTATACTTCTGATTTAACCACCAGGTTCATTGGGGATATGGGTTTTAATAGGTTCACTTCTTATGAATGATAATGAGGTTCCCATGATGGAGAAGAAAACCTTAGTCGCCTAGTCCTCCTTCATAGATAAGGACAAAAAAGTGGATAATGAAATATTTATAAAACTTAAATTCCTATGGCTTGTGATAATGATCTGTGACCAACTGTCTGCGGTGTATTCTGTAACATTGTAGCAGTCTACAGTGTCAAATTTCTCTCTTAAGAAGGTGCTGCGTAAGGAGGCACGTTATGTGTTTTCCTAGTCACAGAAAAATGTAAAGGTTTTATTTCTGGTAAAGGAAAATAAATGATCTTATTTCTTTAAAATAAGCAATGTTAAAATATGTAAAATAATTTGTCTGCAATGTGTTGCTCCTTGAAGTGTTTCCTGATGTTTGCACATGTAGAGACATTCAGTGTTAATGAACTTAATAAAGATAACAAGAGTGGAGAGCTAGCATTAAAAATAAATATGATTTTTCTTTTGACCACCCCGCTTGCATGATACACCACACCGCAAAGGATAACTTAAACGTCAAGCTTGGAGAAACATTAGGACTGTACATTTGCCATATTTGATATGAGTTATCATCATTGGGCCGAAGGTGTACCTAATGTCCTTCACTGTTTTTTCTTCTTGTGCAGGACAAGTAACCATCGGCCAGCTTCATCGCTCTTTTCGCCGAGAGAATCTTGCACCGTATTCCTACATGTCACCTTCATCGCACAACCACGGCTCTTTTCCACTGAAAGGCCTGGACCGCACCCCTATCCCACCCCGCACCTGGCAGAGCTCACTCGGGATGGAAGTGCCAAGCTACTCCGACAAAAGCATCCCATTTCCTGTTCTGCAGAGATTTCCAACTGAGGTGACATACACATTGCAACCAACAGCAACTTCTGTCCATGTCCAACAAGGACCACAAACCATGACCAGTTCCTCACAGAAGTATAGTAGTTACACGTCATCTGCAGCACAGTACTCGCCAGCCTACTATCCCACAGGTATGTAGGCATCACCTATATAGGGGACTTATTGCAGCATTTAAATTCTAACATATGGAGATGGCAGATGGATCTAAAGTGAATAAGATTCATCTGAAGGTACCAGTGGGCTGGGAGGTACCCTGGCCTTAAAAAGGCCAAAGTGAATGGAACTGTCCATGGAACAGAAAAAGTGCAATAGGCATGGGCTTACTGGAGCCAGTATAGGTAATAACTGATTCGAGATTTGAGGATTGTAGGTGTGCATGAATCTGAATCATGCACACCTACAATCCCCAGAGGCCTGTGTGAAACGATAATGAAAAGAACACAACTTCTAGGGTAGAAACACATGTTTAGCAACTACTAGTAAAATAAATACAGGCATGGAATGAACTACATACATAAGAGATACTAGGAACTATGACCATTTTGTTTAAGTGAGACAGCAAATGTTGTAAGAATGCAGAGTTCTTGTTTTGAAGTTATTAAAACACTTGAAGGAATAAAACATTAGCATTGTTACTATATAAGTATACTTTAGACATTGGAAGATACCATAAACTTCCAAAAAGAATAGGGGCATGTGCAAAGGGTTATATTTGCCAGGTAAGAGAAATGGACCTTAGGACTAATGCTATTAGAATTCACACCCCTCGTATTTCAGATAGAACAAACCTTCCATAAAGTGCAACAGAAACCTGCAGATGACTGCAGTATCTTTTTTGCTTTAACGGTTATGCTGTGCAGTCGAAGGAACCATTTTAGAGTTTGGTAGACAGGCTAGTACACCACAAAGTGACCGCATTTTCTGAAGTATTCTAAACCCCTGGTTTTCTGCACTGTTTAAAGTTGGGAGAACTGCCCCGTTTCCGATGATGGAGACTTCGCTGTCTCCGGTAGTGGAAACCTTTGACTGATGGCTCAACTGACATGGGCCATTGGTCGTATACTTCATACCGTCTACCCTATTGAGGGTGGAAAGTCAGACGTACTTTTTTTCCTGTTTAGGAAAAACACATGTTGGGAGAGAGCTTATAGCATGTTAGGAGCATTTATTTTTTTCAAAAACCAACTCCCACTTATGGAGTTTTCTTTTGAAGAACAGAACACCTTGCTATGCTGGGTACTGTTCATAATGCCCACACAGCAAACTTCAGTGAGGGCAGATATCCGTAAATATGGCAAACTGTAGTCTTTTTAGGAAGTAGTCCACTCCTGGCAGAATGGAGTGCAGCTCACCAAACTTTGAAAACTCCCCTTAATTTGCTAATATTTGTGTTGTTCTTTCCTAGCTGTGCTTCAGTGCTGCTCACCTCCTCCTCACATGGAACCATTGACTCCCTGTGTTACTCCGTCTGTCTCATCATACCAACATTGCAGCTTTTATCAGGTGAGTGCAGTATCTTTTGTCCAGGGTAATCCTTAGCAAAGCATCAGCGAACATTGCCATCTCAAACCCAAGACGTAGTCAAACGTAACTACCCCTCATCACAGAGAGGAAGCAGGATGCTTGAAAGAAATAATAGTCATTATATAGCTATCTCTCTTCTTTGTAATTCCTCTTCTGAAACTTTTGACAGAATAGCAAGAGGTAAAACATCTCCCCAGACATTCCTGTACAATTTTCCATTATGGCATACTTACTGTTAGTCATAAACATTGAATAGCCCAACTATGTGGGAGATCCCTCAACACTTTAACAATATATATAATAATCTTTGTTAGTTAAAGAACTTTGAAATAAAATACATTTGTACAGCCTATGGACAAACGATATTGACTGAATTGCTTTTATTTTTTCCATCAATAAGGAAGCCAGTTTTCCTGAAAATTGTCACTTGTGAGAAACCAGGTGATGATTATCATATTCAAGAATATGTTTGGTAAAGTAAAGCATTAAAGAAAAAAAGGATATTAGAGCCATGTGGCCAATATTCTGACAATGTCTCTTTTAGGATGTGTGAGTGTTAGCCTACAGATTCTGAACACATTTAGTCCCAATCCACAGAACATGTTTCTTACCTCTGCGAGTGAGTAAACACAAAGCCGAATTAAATACTGTAAGGAAGGGGAACGGGAGTGAGATTTTTCCCAATAAAGCAATGATTCACAAAGCGAGAATAGAGTGCACAGGATTCTGCTATCAATGATAAGCATTAATGATATTGTCATTGCAAGTTTATCCAGTAGTGGGGTATCTTTTAACCCTGGGCGTAGTTTGCGTAGTAGTGCTATGCTTAGCTACGCGAAGTGCACTTTGCACTATGCGAACTGGTTAGTGCGGTAGGAAAAATGCTGTTTGCACTGATTGCACATTACAGGATGCTTGTCCGCACTGTGCAATCATTACAAATGGCATCTTGCACAGTGCAAGCAGTCGTTTTCTGCCGCTCTAGTAGATTTGTACTCGAGGGGCAGCTTTCTCAAGGCGGACTGGTAATTTCTCTTCTCAAGCGGTTGCAAGCGTACGTACCCACCCTCCCTGCGTTGAGAATCTCGCCGGGAGGTATATTTTCCATGCTTGCGATCGGCAACTTGATGTTGCTGATCGCGAACGAGGAAAAAGTCTAACCGGGATGTTGATTTTGCTCGCTTGCAGTCGCCAACTTGACGTTGAGGACTGCGAACAAGCAAAAAATGCCCGCTATGCAACCTGTGTTTGCACAGTGCTACGTGCAATTTGCGTAGCGTGTAGTAGCGCAAACTAGGCACGCACCACGAGCGTGGCATAGTCATACGCCCAGACTTAATATCTTTCATAGATTCACATGTTTGAATCATTCCCCCATTGTCGAAGTGGGAGTCCCACGGTAATATACATAAAGCAGTAATTAAACATTTCCATCGGCTATCATGGTAGCAACCATGGGCCCGATTCACAGAACTAATTTAAGACAAAATCCTAAACTTACTACCATTTTGGTATTCACAGAAGGCACTTACTCTTACTCCAGTATTGGAACTTCCATAGATTCACATGCCTGAATCATTACCTGTCGTCGAGACGGGAGTCTCCGGTATATAAAAAAGCAATGCTTAGTAGTAAAGCAAACTGAAAAGAGGCCTAGGCCCATTTCCCTTTTGCAACCCATAGCCTTTGTTATGTAAAAGAGGCCCAAACGTTTCCCTGAACCAATCAGAGCTCCTCACCCTCTAGAACACTCCTGAGAGAACATTCTGCTCCTCAGATTTTCTACCGCACGTTGTGCTAGGGAGTCTCCTTTGAGCTCTGCTCAAACTCTTTACTTTTACAGTATTGTGACTGAGATTTGAGGTCTCTCATCTTCTAATTTCTTCTTATTGAAATTCCTTATTCATCTACCATGTCTGAGAAGGAGAAAAAAGGATTTTTTAGAGCTTGTTCCACCTTCTCTTAGAAGAAACTTTATACAGATGACCCTCACAAAGATTGCATATACTGCCTATATCCAGACCATAAGGCAGCAGATTGTAGGTATGTTGAACCTTTTCAAATAAAACCTTGAGGGATCGTGAGGAAAGGCTGCTGATTTGGCTCAGAAGGTGAAAGCAAGGAAAGAAATCCTCTCAAGTGAGAGTGAGGAGGAGCCTGTATTTTCTAAGAGATCTCAAAAGAGAAGTAGATCTCCTCAGACACATTCCTCAGGGGAAAGACCTGAGAAGTCCCCAAAAAAGACCACTGCAGGGTCTTCTGGGCGCAGTCCCTCAAAATCCCCTTCAGGTAAAGCTAAGGGGAAGAAGGGTTCTGCTTCTGAGGTAAAGCAGGAGAAGTGCGCCTCAGAACCTCCAAAATCGCCTCATGGAGTCAAGAGAACTTCCTCTGTGCCTTCTGAGGAGAAAGGAAGTGTTTCAGCGCTGTCGACGGGGCCGTCAACGAAAAAGATGTCATCGTCGACGAAAAAACCATCGACGTCGTCGAAGAGAAAAGAAGTAAAAGCTGGTGATAAGACAGCGTCGACCATTTCACCGTCGATGGCGATATCGTCAATGGTTTCATCGGCGACGAAGGCGTCGACGAGCGTTGCTGTATCTTCAGCGTCGATGACAGCAGCGTCGACGAGGACAACGACGACGGCCGGAGCGTCGACGAGGACAACATCGACGGTAACTACAACGTCGACGGTGGCGTCAACGACGATAACTTGGTCAACGATGGCGATGGGGATCCGTCGACGACGGAAAAAGACACCAGAGAAAAGATTGGTACCCTGGAAAAAGCCTATAACACCAGAGGTTACATCGCCGAGCAAAGTGTCTCCATTGGTTCCATATCACCTGTTGGAAGAGGAAGATTCGGAGGAAGGGGATGACGAAGATCCTTATGGTTTTGCGAGTAGCCCTTCGCAATTACAGGTCAAGTACCAGGAGGTCGATTTTGAGGAGGAATATGGGGGTTTTCAAGAGCATCCCCAAGAACAGCACCAATATCACCAACAGCAGCGTGAGGAAATGACAAGTGTACCATCCTCTTTGTTGAAAGACCTCCAGGGTATGTTGGAGGATTATAGAAGAAGATATCCAACGGCTCCAGCCACTCCGGAAAATCCAGAGGCTACTCCGCATCCACGGTCTGTCCCAGGGACGCCAGTGCGTAGGAGAGAAATTTTGCCGGAGCCAACTGCTAGGTCTCCACCACCAACGTCGGAACACGATACCTCGGATGATGACCACGAGGATGGAGAGATTGCGGAGCCAAGTGCAGAGTGGAATGACTCCCCTCACCTTCAACTCCTACACCAAAGCCAGTAGATTCTCCACCGGAGAACATTGGTGGTTTTCATAATTTAATGGAAAGAGCCACTAAGAGGTTTGCACTCACCATGACTGAGGATAAAGCGGAATGCTTTTTATACGACTTCAAGGATTCGTATCGCAAATCTGTGCGATCCTTGCCTATCATGAGTCATATTTGGGAGGAAGGATTGAAGGTCATGGAGACGCCAGCTACGGTGACACCGGTTCTGGCCAGACTAGACAAAAAGTATAAGGCACCTATAGATGCACCAGCTTGTCTTTTGGGTCATCCCAAGCCGGATTCTGTAATTACTCAGGCGGCACAGCAGAAGTCCAGAAACCCGTCTGTTCCAATCTCGACACCTCCAGACAGAGAGGGCAGAAGACTGGATAATGCAGGAAAACGTTTTTCCTTAATGTCGGCGCTGCTGGTTAAAGCCTCTAATGCCCTCGCTATCTTAGGAAGGTATGACAGGCAAATGTGGTGTGACCTGTCTCCATACATTAACCAGGTGCCAGAACCGGAGAAGCAGGATGCTAGTAGGATTCTCCTGGAAGGGGAAAAGACTTCGGCTGAAGTCATAGACTGCGCTATGGATATAGAGACGACGGCATTTAGATCTTTGGGAGGAGCAGCAGTACTGCGCAGGCAAGGATGGCTACGGGCAACGGCTTTTAGGACGGAAGTTCAAAACAAGATTCTAGACCTCCCATTCAATGGAAAGATCTATTTGGGAAGCATATTGATGATACTCTGCAGAGTATCAAGAAGGATACCGATACTGCAAAGGCTTTGGGAACACTGCAGTACAGAAAAACACCTTTTCGTGGCTCCAGAGGTAGAGGGCAGTCCTCGTATAGAGGAGGATATCAACAAGGGAGATATTCCTCTTATTCTGCCTCATCGCAGCCCCACCGTCAGTACAATCAGCCTCAATCAGGAGGATATACTAAATCAGCCCCAAGAGGAAGGGGTGGCCGTCAGGAGAAGAATAACACCAGACGGCAATGACAACCACCATCTTCCGGCTATGTCGACATTCCAAAGATCATGTGCTCCCCTGGGTGGAAAGATTGCTCACCATCTTCAAAATTGGCGGAAAATAACAACGGACCAATAGGTCCTCAAAATTGTTCAATTCGGTCACACCCTAGAATTTCTTCAAACGCCCCCTTGTACGCCACCGAGGCATCAGAGAGCCAACCATCTGCATCAACTCCAGCAGGAGATTCGGACAATGCACCGAAAGGGAGCAATAGAGCCGGTACCAAATGCCCAAGAAAGCAAGGGGTTTTACTCCCGGTTTTTTCTTGTCAAGAAAAACAAACTCCAATGGCGTCCTATTCTGGATCTCAGATCCTTAAATACCTATCTCAAAGAGCAATCTTTCAGGATGGTGTCTCTACAGGACATCCTTCCGTTATTGAACCCAGGAGATCATATGACTACATTAGACCTACAAGACGCGTATTTCCACGTGCCGATCCATCCCGCACACAGACAGTACCTTCGGTTCTTAGTAGCCGGAAGACATTACCAATTCAAGGTACTGCCATTCGGCTTAAAGTCAGCGCCAAGGGTGTTCACAAAATGCCTGGCCCCAGTGGCGGCTGTGTTACGGAAGCAAAAACCTCAAATATTTCCTTACCTCGGCGACTGGTTAGTCAAAGCGCCATCGAAAGCACAAGCCAGAGCGTCAACACAGGCCTGCATAGATCTGTTTGCCAAACTGGGTTTGACTCTTAACGAATGAAAGTCAAACCTCCAACCAGCAAGGGTGATCACATTTCTGTGGGCGATACTACACAAGGACTGCAACAAGGCATTTCCCTCCGAAGAAAGGCAACTGAGGATTGTGTCCATCTTCCAAGACTTTGTAAAAAGAAAGTCTCTTTCAGTCCAAAGGTACAAATCATTGCTGGGCATGATGTCATCTTGCATTCCTCTTGTACCTCACTGCAGATTAAGGATGCGCCCATGGCAGGAACAGATCGATTTTCAGTGGCGTCAGGCGTCAGGATCCTTCAACAACACAATACAAGTGACACCAGTGATGGTGCAAGCAGCGGCATGGTGGACGCAGAAAGAGAATGTATCTCAGGGTCTGACGTTTCTTTCAAGAGCTGCTCCATTAGTGGTGACAACAGATGTGTCCCTAGAAGGATGAGGAGCTTTCCTTCAGGATCTTCAGGTCAGCTGTCGTTAGAAGATACACGAGCAGCAATTACACATAAATCTGCTGGAACTCAGGGAGATCCGCTTAGCATTGCAAGCCTTCCTACCGCGAATACGAAGTTCGCCGGTGTTGGTAAGAACAGACAACACTACGGCGATGCACTATTTAAACAAGCAGGGGGGAACAAGATCTCTCTTCCTATCTCAGGAGGGCCAGGAGATATGGGAATGGGCTCTTCGACAAGGAATATCATTGTCAGCGGAACAGCTCCCGGGATATCAAAACGTCAAGGCGGATACTCTCAGCAGGCTCAAACCGTCCTGTCACGAATGGGAGCTGGACCAGGGGACCCTGGACAGCATCTTTCAAAGGTGGGGAACACCAATAGTGGACCTCTTCGCCACAAGAGAGAACAGGAAATGCCGGTGCTTCGCAAGCTGGCTTCCCCAGAAGAGATCTTGGGGGAATGCGTTTTCCATGGCATGGTCCGGCGTCTTTGCCTACGGTTTTCCTCCAATTCCTCTTCTCCCCCGCGTACTGGTGAAGATCAAGAAAGAGCCGTGCAGGCTGATCCTAATAGCCCGTGGTGGCCCAGACAACACTGGTTCACGGAACTCCTGCTACTGCCAGAGGACCGTCCAGTTCGGCTGCGACCAATTCCATCGCTGTTGACAATGTCCAGAGGTCGGGTGCTCCATCCGGACCCGAAATCCTTGCGATTAGCAGCCTTTCTCCTGAACACTGAGTTTAGTTCAGTTCAGATTGATTGCTTTATTCGATTTTTGTTTAAAATCATAAAAGCGTACAGTTAAAAGATACAATCATGATTAAAAAGAAACATATATATGGAATCACAAATTATCTGCGAGTTAAAAAATTAAAAACATTTGCTCACCCCGTAAATATGACTATCTTGGTAATAACATACTTTACAGGAATCCTGATAACTGTTCTTACAATACATCAAAAAGAGAGTTAATAGGGGTTGCACTACTTAAGATTGTTATACGGTAGATCAAAACTGTTAAGCGCGGGGATACTACGGCACTGCGGTACCCAAACTCCTCTGCCCATCCTGGTATTATCCTCAGCCGTTGGTCTGGGGACTGGGATATATCAGGTGCTTGGGTAGAAATCGTGAAGGTCCCAGGTAGATATGGGACCATCACCTTCTTTGGGTGGCCAAGTTTGGAGGTATGGAACAATATGTCTACTCCTAAATCTTATTAGTACCAAGTCACCAGTGGTGTCTTTTGGGAGGGGACCTAACCAGCCCACTCTCCTCACACTCATGATCCTTCCGTCAAGATCATGGGGCAGGGGTCTATTTTTTGATAGCCAAAACTTGACCTTATTTAACAGGTCATGTTGTCTCTTTGATTTTCCCTGTTTGAGTTGCGGGATTCCTGAGAGGACGCACACAAATGGAGCGGCCTCTGGAGGTAGATGAATTCGAGAAACCCTATTACGGTCTACTCTGGTAACAATATTGTGCACTATAGTGGGTTTAAGCGGGGCTTTAGGAACATTTGGGGGCAAAGAGGAGGAAACTATTACTTGGGTTTGGGCAGCTTTGTTTTGTGTGGTTAGTTTAGGCACGTTCAGGGGGCAATTGACGAGGGATGATTAGATATTGTAACTTTGGTAGAAGGTAACAAATTAAGTTTAATTGTTTCCTCAATCCCTGTCAGTCTATCCCCCAAGGTGTTAATTTTGTCAATCAGGGGGTGTATAATAGATTTGATCAGTTGTTCGATCATAGACAATAAACCCATCTGGGAAGTGGGTGCTAGGTCGTCTGATTTATTAGCCACCTCTCGATTTTGGGGGGAATTGGTAGGAGACAAAGTTGGACTTGGGGGCCCATTTTGTAAAGTTTGTATTTTAGATTGACTCCCATTATATTTGTCCCCGTCATGCTTCCTTTTGGCAGATGCATCCCGAACGGGTACTATACTTTGAATATTGGCTTTTGTGAAAATAGAGAAGGGTTCCAGCACACTCTTGTTAGGGGTTGACGGGTTAATGTTGTTTGGCTGGGAGGGCAATCCTGCTGGGGCATACCTAGTCTTACATAGACTGTTTAGTTCCTCCAACAATGAGAGGCTACACCCTGTACTGGTTATTTGTGAAAAGGATCGATTACTGGTTATGCTGTCTATAGGCTGGTTGGAATTTTTTGCAACATCTCTGCGCGTAGGTAACAGTGTACTATTTGTGTTCGTGTCTATCGTCCTAGGGCAAGAATCCGACCAGAGAGCTGTTTTAGTGGTAACCCCCTTGCGGATCATAGTATGGCGTGGAGGTAATAAGGTTAATAAAATTTATAAGGAGGGTGCTACTGTCCAGTACAAATAAGTCAATCAGTAGCTTTACCTCCTCATGAAAAACCAAGGGGGGTGGCCCGTCCCGTGCTCCTCAGGCCTGTGAGGGCCACAGAGGGCCCGCCCTTTTCCCGGGCTTAGCCCGGCGCGTCCCGCGCGTGTCCTCGCGGGAGTCCTCGCGGGACGAAGGAGCAGGCGAGTCTTTATGCGCCGCCTGGCGCATGGGAAATGCGCAATCTGCCCCTGTGGCTCCTGGGGCTTGCAGTCAGGCAATGTGATCCGGGGCGCAGGACCGGCGGAGCGAAGCCCGGCCGGTCGGTGAGGGCGGGGGCGGAGCTAAGCCCGGCCGCGAGGGAAGGAAACAGCACAGCAACGAACACCAAGGGACTCTGCAGCAGGCGAGTCTTTATGCTCCTCCTAGCGCGTGGGAAATGCGCAATCTGCCCCTGTGGCTCCTGGGGCTTGCAGTCAGGCAATGTGATCCGGGGCGCAGGACCGGCGGAGCAAAGCCCGGCCTGTGGGTGAGGGCGGGGGGCGGAGCTAAGCCTGGCCGCGAGGGAAGGAAACAGCACAGCAACGAACACCAAGGGACTCTGCAGCAGGCGAGTCTTTATGCGCCTCCTGGCGCGTGGGAAATACGCAATCTGCCTCTGTGGCTCCTGGGGCTTGCAGTCAGGCAAGGTGATCCGGGGCGCAGGACCGGCGGAGCGAAGCCCGGCTGGTCGGTGAGGGCGGGGGGCGGAGCTAAGCCCGGCCGCGAGGGACGGAAACAGCACAGCAACGAACACCAAGGCACTCTGCAGCAGGCGAGTCTTTATGCGCCTCCTGGCGCGTGGGAAATGCACAATCTGCCCCTGTGGCTCCTGGGGCTTGCAGTCAGGCAATGTGATCCGGGGCGCAGGACCGCCGGAGCGAAGCCCGGCTGGTCGGTGAGAGTGGGGGCCGGAGCTAAGCCCGGCAGCGAAGGAAGGAAACAGCACAGCAACGAACACCGAGTTTAGTCATCTAAACATCTCACACGCATGTAGGAGTATCCTGTCCAAAGCTAGAGCAGACAGTATCAACAAAACCTACAGGATCAAATGGAAGAGGTTTTGTCTGTGGTGTAAGAGGCATGACACTCGCCCTCTTGCTGCTGCACCTCGTCAGATTATTCCTTACATTCTGCTGTTGGCGAAGTCAGGATTGGCACACGCTTCCATCAAGGTGCATTTGGCTGCTTTATCCCGCTACAGGAGGTCTTCATCGGGCCCGTCCTTATGGTCATCAAGGATCATCCAACAGTTTATGAAGGGTTTATTCAGGGTCTTTCCTCCAGTATAGCCTCCGCCACCACTATGGAATCTCAATATAGTACTGTCACAATTGATGAAACCACAGTTTGAGCCAATACACAGAACGGACCTTAAGTTCTTGTCCTGGAAAGTGGCTCTTCTCATTGCACTAACTTCAGCGAGAAGAGTGGGTGAACTGCAAGCGCTCACTATTCAGGAGCCTTTCTTACAGTTTCAGGAAGATAGAATGATTCTTAGGACTAATCTGAAATTCATTCCAAAAGTGGCAACCGATTTTCATCTGAATGAGCCGTTGGTGTTAAAACGTTTCTTTCCTCATCCGTCAACACCGGTGGAAAGAGTGTTACACTCACTAGACGTTCAAAGATGTATGAAGTTCTACTTGAAGGAAACTAAGAGCTTTTGCAAATCTTCTCAGCTCTTCGTCGCTTTCAGCGCACCCAGGAAAGGTTTTCCTTTATCAAAGAGGGGAGTTGCCAGATGGATTTCCAGTGCAATTGTCTGCTGTCATCAAGCTGCTGGAAAACCTTTAAATGCACAAGTTCGTGCTCATTCCACGAGGGCTGTGGCCAAATCCACTGCACTATTTGGAGGAGTGCCAATCCAGGATATCTGCAGAGCAGGGACCTGGGCATCTACGCACACCTTCACCAGGCACTACTGCTTGGAGGCAGCCGCAGAGTCAGATGCGGCAGTGGGAGAGGCGGTACTGCGGAATATCATCCAGTAATGGTGAGCCTTCTTTCCATCCCTCCATCCGTAATTTCTTTTGTTTTACAAAGTTGCATTTTATATGTTATGCTTGGGTTTTCAAGTTATATTACATGATTATGAAATGTATCAGAGAAATGTGCTTTGTAATCTCACTGCTCGCTATTCTGATTCAGGCATGCAAATCTATGAAAGTTCCAATACTGGAGTAAGAAAACAAGTTACTTACCTGTAACTTTAGTTCTCCAGTATTGGAAGCTTTTATAGATTCACATGCACCCACCCTCCTTCCCTGAGAGGCTCACCTTGGATTTAGCACCACAAGTGTTCTTGATGCACAAGTGCGCGAAAATCTGAGGGGCAGAAGGTTCTCTTATTAGTGTTGTAGAGGGTGAGGAGCTCTGATTGGTTCAGGGAAAAGTTTGGGCCTTTTTACATAACAAAGGCTATGGGTTGCAAAAGGGAAATGGGCCTAGGCCTCTTTTCAGTTTGCTATACTACTAAGCATTGCTTTTTTATATACTGGAGACTCCTGTCTCGACGACGGGGAATGATTCAGGCATGTGAATCTATGAAAGCTTCCAATACTGGAGAACTTACAGGTAAGTAACTTGTTTTCATTTTGGTATTCACAGAAGGCACTTACTCATTTCGGTATTCACAGAATTTAGGAGTCCTAACTATAGGACTCCTAAATGCCTTCTGTGAATACCGAGTCTTAAAAATTTAATTTTTCTCAGTTTAGAAGTAGTAAAGTTAGGACTTCTAACTTTAGGACTCCTAAATGCCTTCTGTGAATACCAAAAGTCTTAGAGTTAGGATTTTTCTCAGTGTAGGAGTCCTAAAGTTAGGAGTCCTAACTTTACTACTCCTAAACTGACAAAAATCCAATTTTAAAGACGTTCAGTATTCACAGAAGGCATTTAGGAGTCCTAAAGTTAGGAGTCCTAACTTTACTACTCCTAAACTGAGAAAAATCCTAACTTTAAGACTTTCGGTATTCACAGAAGGCATTTAGGAGTCCTAAAGTTAGGACTCCTAACTTCTGTGAATACTGAAATGAGTAAGTGTCTTCTGTGAATACCAAAATGAGTAAGTGCCTTCTGTGAATACCAAAAGGGTAGTAAGTTTAGGATTTTGTCTTAAGTTAGTTCTGTGAATCGGGCCCCATGCATTTAATAGCCTATCTACATCCTTTTCTAAAAAAAATTCTAAACTTTGAGTACAACAGATCAGTAACCAGCACCCTCTAGCACCTTCCCAAGAGAGGCTGAATCCCTTAGATTTTGACCGCACGTGTGTGTGAAGGGAGTCTCCCTGAGCTCTGCTCAGTTTCTTCAGCTATTACTTCTTTTTGGATCATCCAATATTATATTTCATGTTTCATTTCTCTGACCCTGGTATTAATGTGTCATTATTATGTCATAGTGGCAGAAAACAAGGTAATGGACTACGAAATATGTCTAACCTTTTCCTCAAAAACTCTCATGTTCAGAGAAATGAGGCTACTTTTGGGACTACAGAAACATAGATCTGTCACTTCTGATGAGGAAAGTGAGGATTCCTTCACCTCATAGGAGAGGTCAAAGGGAGAGGTCGTGCTGAGGGTCTTCAGAGGGCATGCAGGAAAGCCATAAAAAAAGACTTCCGTTGAGTCTTGATAAGGCACTTCTCACAGAGAGTGACAATTGGAAAATAAACTTCCTCAGAGGCAGATCCTACAACTCCCTATTCAATCCTGACACTACATCAGGGAAACCCCCATAACCTGACAATGAGGAGGCTATGACAAAACTCCATGCCTAAAAATTGATACTAAAAAAACTGCCTACTATTAGTGCCTCACCAATAATAGCCTTGTCGATGATGGCATCGTCTACGACGGTCGTCTTCGATGGCCTCATCTACGAGGGTCATCTAAGATTGCCTCATTTATGACGGTCTCGTCTACAACAGCCTCATCTACGATGGTCGTCAACGACAGCCTCGTCTACGACTGTCGGCAAGGACGGTCATCCATGACGGTCCTCTAGGACAGCCTCATCTACGATGATAGCCTACGATGGCCTCATCTACGATGGTTGTCTACAACAGCCTCATCTACGACTGTTGTTGATGACTGTCATCTACGATGGTCGTTGATGAAAGCCTAATCTATGACTGTCATCTACGACGGTCGCCTACGACAGCCTTGTCAATGACAGTCGTCTGCGACAGCCTCGTCTATGAGGGTTGTCTAAGATGGCCTCATCAACGAATGGCCTCATCTACAATGGCATTTTCTATGACAGCATCATCTCAATGACAGCCTCATCTACAATGGTCATCTACGACAGTTGTCTATGACAGCCTTATTATTGATCGCCTCATCTATGAATGGCCTTATCTACGAACGGCCTCATCTACGAATGACCTCATCTACCAATGGCCTCATCTACGAATGCCTCATCTACGACGGCATCGTCTATGGCGGTTGTCTACATCAGCCTCATCTATGACGGCTGTCTACGACGGTCATTTATGACGACAGCTTCGTCTGCCATAACCTCGCCTACGATAACCATGTCTACGATGGCTTAGTTTACGATGGCCTTGTTTACGGTAGCCTTATCTATGACTGCATCTTGTACAACAGCCTCAGCGATGACAAAAAACTGTCAACGTCAACCTATTCGTCTACGTCCACCTAGTCGACTACGATCTCAATGACCATACAAGCGGCGAAAGCACCATAGTCCTCAATAGACACTTAGACCAGAATAACTTAATGTAACAAATCAAGGTGCCTAATATAAGTAAGTATACAACCATCACCAATATATAGAGAGGCAATATGTGGAGCAAATTCACCACTTCGCTCCGTCTCCAACTTCAGAGAAAAGGTCAGATCTATGTAGCTCTAATACCGTTACGGGATTACTACTATCACTTCCCCGAGACTGCAGGGTCACATTGTGCTCAATATGTCTGCATCCTCCGATGCTCCTGCCACAGAAAGAGTGATCCCATTGTCAAAAATTACCTTTCTTCCTGAGAACAACCCATTGATATCTGGTGATGATAGAGAGAAGGCCCACAACTGCTGGGTTCCCTACCAGATGATTTATGATGGTTTCCAGACCCTTAAGGAATGAGCAGCCAAATGCTTCCATATTCAAAAAGCAAATAAGCCATGGTTTGTTCGCTTCTGATTTTAAATAGAAAAGCTGTGAGACCTATTCCAATTGTTGATTTATCCGGGAGGAATTGCAATCATGGAAAACCTGGTCACTAATCACCCCGCCTAACCAGAAAGGAGACCTTCTCAACTATGCCCGGTGTTACTGTACGGGCTTCCAATTCACTGGCAATATGGGGCAGGTATAACCAAGAGACATAGTCAGACCTTACCACATACATAGAATTTCTGCCAGAAGACAGATAGGGCAGAAATAAAAAAATAAAAAATAAAAAAATCTGCAGGGGTGAAAACCTCCTCATTGGTAAACTTAGATTGTGCGATAAATATAGCATCAATAGGTATCTCACAACTGGCAGGGCCAGTGGTCCTTAGAATAAATTTTGGTTAAAGGCCACTGCATGTAGAACCTGAGGTGCAAATATATCTAATATTTTTACCATACTATTACTATGCTTTGTTTGGCTAGCACGTTGATGACGCCTTGCAAGCAGTCAAGGCAGACTCTGACACCGCAAGATCTTTTAGCACATTCAATTCGAAAGCAGCACCCTTTAAAGGCACTCATGATAGAGGTACCCATCTGTATCAAGGAGGATGCCAAAGGTATCAGACTTAACAATGCTATCAGTAGCCCTTAGGCTAGCTTACCTACAGTGACAACGTTCTATTGCTGCTTACACCATCCTGTGAGGGAAACAGTTCGACAATGTTGTCATCTATGGCGGAAAATAATTTCGGATAAATAAGTCCTGGCTCTCAAAACATGTGGTCAGACGTTAGAGTTCACCAAGATTCCGCCCACTATCCACCAAAATGAGGGTGCCCCTCCCTTGTCTGCATCTGCTTCGAAAGGAAGTGATAGGTACGCTAACCAAAGGTTCCATAGAGAAAGGGGTGAATTTTCAGCATTTGTCTTCAGATTAACTTACTGCATTTTCCCGACTGCATAACCCTGTGGCAGAGTCATTTTAATCGTCCACGGCCACAGAAGCGTGACTAAAGTTGTTTCACAAATTTTGTCTCATTGTGAATTATCAAAGATCATCAACTCCTCCATCTAAGAAGATTCTGTTCCTAGGACGCAGCACTAGATACTGTCCAAGACAAAGACTTTCTATGCTAAGCCAAACAACTAACACTGTAGGAACTGGCTCTCATACTCCAAAAATTATATATATATATATATAATATATATATATATATATATATCTATATATATATATATATATTTCTATATTTAAATAACCAGTGAGTCGGTTCAGTTAGCTTCTGGACATCATGTCCTATATATATACTAGCAGCCGCCCGGCGTTGTCCTGGGGCAATGAGGCTTCAGGGCCAACCGCCCACCCAGGCCCCCGACAATGCCCCGACCCCCTCCCGCCCCGCCTCGCCTCGCCTTTGCCTTTCCTGAGCAGCCAAGACACCTATTAGCTACATGGACCAGATGGAAGCAGGGCCAACCGCCCGCCCCCTCCCGTCCTGACCCCCTCCCGCCCCGCCTCGCCTCGCCTTTGACTTACCTGAGCCGCCGCTAATGCTGGTTTTTTGTTGTTTTCAGGGACGGACACTGAGCAGATGGAAGCAGGACCAACCCCATGCCCCCTCCCGTCCCAACCCCCTCCCGCCTCGCCTCACCTCGCCTTTGCCTTACCTGAGCCGCCGCTCCTCCCCGTGCTCCTCACTTCACCGCCGCTAGTTGTCTGCCGCTCCTCTTCGTCATCACGCACGTCGTGGCCAGCGCTACGTCGCGGCCAGCGCAACGTCGCGGCCGGCACTACTTTCAGGGGACTACTTTTTTTTTTAGTTACATTTTTTAATTTATGTTTAATTTTTATTTTTTATAGCCTATGTCCATCTGCAGACCCTAGCAATTTCAACGATGTATCGGGTGTGTGAATTGGCGCTGTGGTTCCCGAGTTTACCTGGCTCAAAGGTTTGTGTTCTCTCTTTATAATAGTAGTATAGATATATGTATATATATATATACAATTACCACTCCGGCGCTTGAATCCACCAAACGGAGAAAGACACGAACTCAAAAATTGACTTGCTCACTGCTGGCTGCAGTAACTTTTATTAAAGTTGGTGCGAGATGTTGTCAGACAGGATGACGCGTTTCGGCTAACATGCTCACAAGATACTGTCCAAGACAAAGACTTTCTATGCTAAGCCAAACAACTAACACTGTAGGAAGTGGCTCTCATACTCCAAAAATATATATATATATATATATATATATATATATATATATATATATATATATATATAATATATATATATATATATATATATATATATATATATATATATATATTTTTATATTTAAATAACCAGTGAGTCGGTTCAGTTAGCTTCTGGACATCATGTCCTCAGCGATCAATATGATCCCTCTTGCGCACCTGAAAATCAGACTCTTACAGGAACAGCTACGAAACATTACATTCAAGCAAAAGAATTGTTCAAGAGCCTGGTGATCTTTGCACATGTATGATGAAAACTGTAGACTGGTGATCCCGTATCTCCCACCTATCAGAGGGACCTTATGCTCTTACCCTAAATACCTCACTTTGTAATGACTATGGATGCCTGCCTGGAGAGCTGGGGAGGTCATCTACAGACACTACAAATTCGAGGAAAGTGGTCTCCGCTCCAAAAGAGCATGCATATCTATCGCCTGTAGCTCAAATCCAACTAACTCAGTCTCCAAGCTTTCCTGCCAATGATAGCAGAGTCTTTCATTATTAATTTGCAAAGTAGGATAGGATCTTTTATTTGGGCAACTAAAACCCCAGGGATAGCTTGGAAGAAGTTAAGGAGAGGATTGAAATTAGGCGGATTATCTCTTCCGGACTTATTACTCTATTGTTATGCCTTCCAACTTAAACATTTTAGGTTATTAGCCAATAAATTGGACTCAACTTCTAACAGTTTATTGTTTCAGGCTATGCTGCAAGATCTCCCATATGATGCAGACTTTTTTCTGTTTAAGTTTGGTGATAAAAAATTCTTCAAAAAGGTTAGACTAAAGCTCTTGAAGGCGGCTCTATATTATTGGTCACAGAGCTGTAAGTTGTTAGGTATTCCCTACTACCATCTATACGCCCCGATTTGGGACTCCCCTGGCACCCCCGAATGCTTAACTGACCAACTGGCCCTTCCCCTAAAGAGAGCTGGCCTTTTCAGATGGGGGATTTCTGTGATGAGTCGAGAGTCTTAGAATGGGACTTTCTGGTTGGTATAACTGGCGGTACTCTCACGAGATTTAAGTTTTATCAACTTTCGGCTTGGTGGGGAAGCCAATATTGGGATACAGAGGATGAGAACCCCCTGTTGAGGTTCATTAGTAGCTCTAGTGGCAGGAAAGGAGAGACCGCTCAATGTTATAAAATCTTATTAGATTACAAAGACAATCTGGAATCAGAAATCACCAAACTATGGGATCCTAGTACGGTTCCGATAACAGAAAACTTAGAAAAACTGTGGATAGATTATTTTTCGATATCTCAGAAAGTCATCAAACCATCCAATTTAATAAGAAACCATTTATACACAATGTATAGAGTATATTGGACTCCAGCTAAACTTTCCAAATTGTCTGCAACCCAGTATCTCTGTCCCAGATGCAACTCACAAGATGCAAATGACATCCATATGTTTTTTGATTGTCCTAACATAAGTAACTTTTGGGGACAAGTGTGTAAGTTTTTGGAGGAGGTGCTAGCATTCTCAATTATATGTACCCCTAGATTGTTTTTTTTGGTCTTACCCCTTATTATGTTGTTAATAGTAATCTATCACAGTTTATCTTCTATGTAATAGTGATCGCTAGAAGAGAGATCTGTAAAGTATGGAAGTCGGTGCTCCCTCCGACGTTTGCAGACTGTCTTAAAAACATCATGGTGGTGAGTAAACTAGATACTTTATGTGGGGGTGAAAAGTCTGCTAAATTGTGGTCGGCGCTAAAAACCTGGAGCGAAAAATAATCTAATAGTCCAATGATTATGTCAGAGGTTCTGTGGTCCTGTCCTTCCTATGCAGCAAGTACCATTACGAGAGGAAGTTGGACGGGTAACAACCTTACCTCTGGGCAATCTTCAATGGCTATCCACAAACATGAGGGCCGGGACAGAAGGTTTGTGTCAGTGGCTTGAAGAGCGCTAATTCAGAGTATCTATTCACTGGTGGCATGTATGAGGACAAAAAAAAAAAAATGATAGCAGAGTCTTTGGTGTTACTTCACACGGGCAATACCACCAGCATGCAATGAAGCATCCTTCATGAATAGAAGTTGGATCTGTCGGTGCCAAATATGATCTTCTGGGGCAAACTGGCTCTAGATTTCTTTGCAACAAACGAAACCCGCAACTGCCAATTCTATGCAACTTGACATCCACATCCAGGATCGTAGAGGAATACCTTTCAACACATGGTCCAGGATCTATGCTTAATTTACCCCTGATACCTTGAATACTAAAGCAACATGAAAGCGGAGCGGGGTCCTCTCATTCTGATAGCCCCCACTGATTACATTTGTGGCTCCTGAATACTTTACATTAAAGGATTTGACTATTACACAGGATTATAAAGACATTATCGCCAGGTCTCGTGCGGATAGCACTAACAAGACTTACAGACTGAAATGCAAGTGATTCTGTCTCTGGTGCCATCAAACTACATGCATCCGTGTCTCTCTACTCCATAGCAAATCCTACCATACCTTCTGTCCTTAGCAAAATCAGGACTGGTATATTCTTCAATTAGAGTTATTCTAGCAGCTATATCTTGATATAGAAGCCCCTCAAAACATTTGTCTCTCTGTTCTACCAGAATTGTACAGCACTTATCCACCTGCTAAGGCTCCACCTCCTGAGTGGCAATTAAATAAAGTCCTGTCGCAATTTATGGAGCAACCATTTGAACCCATCCATAGAGCTGACATCAAATACCATGGAAAGTGGCTCTTCCACTTGCCCTTACATCAACCAGAAGGGTTAGTGAAATACAAGTGTTCACTATAAAACAACCTTTCTTCATTTTAAAAATTAAATGGTTATCCTGAGGACGAATCTCAAATTCAACCCTAAGGTTCCTTCGCAGTTCCGGTTAAACAAACCTGTCATTCTCAGAACTTCCTTCTCTGATCCTGCGGAACAAACTCTACACACTCTAGACATCAATTGGTGCCTTCTAATTTACCTTCAAAAGGCTATCCGTAAAACAGATCAACTGGTCATAGACTATGGATAAGGTCATCAGGACACTGTTTCTAAAGCTACCATTGCAAGATGGATAGAAGCCACAATGCACTTTTACCACGACAAGGCAGGCGAGCCTTTGACAAAAACAGTGAGAGCGCACTCCACAAGATTAGTCTCTACATCGGCTGCTATGTTCTCAGGGGTGCCACTGGAAAAAAACTGCACACCTGCGACATGGAAAACGACGCTCATGTTCATGCAGTATTACTGCCTGGACGCAGCACAGTGTGCTGATGCAGCCGTGGGACAGGCAGTGCTACAACATTTGTTTCAGTAAGCTGAGCCTATTTAATTGGAGGATTTCTTTTCTGTTTTCAATTCACCTACATTTTGAAATGTGCCTTAATCGTTTACAGAAGATGGTATACTTGTTTGAGCTTATGGTAGAAATGTTTATTCTACATATCCATGCGTTTATATGCATATAGTTTTACACCAGCAGTGTCACAGAACATTCCTTTTTGTGAATACATTTTGATACGCTATTGGTACTACCCACCAATCACTAAGGGTACTTACTTGTTTTAGATTGCTGCTTGCTACTCTGATTCAAGTATGTGAATCTATGAAAGATACCCCAATACTGGATAAGAAATAAGTTACTTTCCTATAACTGCAGTTATCCAGTATTGGTGCCTTTCATAGATTCACATGCAAGCCACCCTCCTCCCTGGAGAGGCTCTCCTTATACTTTGGTATTCCTATCCACACTTTTGCTGAAAAATCTGATGGATTCAGCCTCTTTTGGGAAGGTTCTAGAGGGTGTTGGTTACTGATTGGTTGTAATTAGAGTTTGGTCTTTTTTTAGAAAAGGAGGTAAATAGGCTATTAAATGCATGGTTGCTATTATGATAGCCTATGGACATTTTTAATTACTGCTTTATGTATATTACCTTGGGACTCCCACTTCGACTACGGAGAATGATTCAAGCATGTGAATCTATGAAATATACCAATACTGGATAACTGCAGTTACAGGTAAGTAACTAATGTCTTCTCTTCCAGGGGATCCTCATCAATAGTCATAAGCATTAGAATATTCCCGCCCATGCTATATATATATATATATATATAGCATGGGCGGGAATATATTTATATATATATATATATATATATATATATATATCCAAAGAATCAGCGCTTGATCTCCACAGGGTGAGGCGTTCCCCCCACTCCACAGAAAGACGTAGACACGGTCCAAGTACGTGCAATTCGTTTAATTAGTGCAAGCACATCGCATGACGTTTCGGCTCCGAGGAGCCTTGTTCACATATATATATGTGAGAAGTTGACCTGATATGCAGTGCTCACTATTCTAGTGATCACTATGTATCAGTCCAAACAACCCTTATTGATGATTGGTTGTAAGTCAACCGTAGACCAGCTATCCCAGTAGCATGGACAAGAGCAGTCTTTAGGCTAGACTCTAGAGGGCGTGTTAAGCCAGCTGTTATACCATCACATATACCCCTTGAACACCAAGTGAAAGGACACCACACAAGTTGTTATGAAAATAAAAGTATATTTATTTAGAACACAACAGCCCTGGACTCTTTATGAGGATAGGGCGCTAAGCACAATACAAAGCTCTTACGAAAATACTCAAAGTCGCACAATTTACACAAATGCCCGAGGGGCACGAAAAACCATATACTCTAAAAGTGTAATGCGAAATTACTAGCAGGTAAGTACTACTCTAATAGGCTTTAGGATCGCTAGGACTGGACTACTGAACCTTCAGATTACTAGCAGGAGGCCTAGGGAGATCGGGTGCAGAGTGTGCACTCTCACGCGTGATGCGGGACAAAGTCTATGGATGCTAGATTTCGTAAAGTTAGTGTTATTGGACGAATCCGACTAGGTAGAGCTGAAACGAAAAAGGATCTGGACCCTTGGATAGTGAGGCTATGCTGGAGCACCGAAATGCTGAGGTTACCTAGCCCAGGGGCTGCGGCTGCATAGGTCTGGAAAGACGTCGGGAATCCTCGTTGCAGTCTATGGAGCCTGAAAGAAGAAGTTGCTGGCAGGCGACCAGTGAAGAGATTCGGAGGGATCCAAGCCTGGATCGATGATGGAGGATACCTATAAGCAGAGGGGACCAAGTTCTGAATCACTAGCCAGTGATTAGATGGGCACCAGGATGGCACCGGATGGAGTCACCTCGACCAGGTGAGTGGGCGACGCTGGGCTCTGCAGTCTCACGGACCAGGAGGCGTTGTCGGCGACCAGGATGGAGGTGCGAGCTGTCCCACAAAGGTATCTGCTGTCGACGTCGCTGGACCCAGGATTGGGGCAACAGGTCTTGGTAAATGCAAGCCCACGCGGTGGACTTAAAATGGCGTCTGGAGTGGACCAGGAGGGTCCGGGGTGCTCCTCTGTTGGAGGGGAGCAAGGGCCAGTCTGGAGCAACCAGACCAGCGGTGTTGTCGTCGTGGTGCGTCGTCAAGAGGGCCACAAGCCAGCAGGCAAGTAGCCGGACAACGCGGTGAGCAGCAAAGAGCAGAAGGGCCCCACGCAGATCTGGTGGATGCTGGGGGGCTGGACTTCGGTGCTGGAGCTGCTCAGGGTTAGGGATTTTCGAACCCCAAAGCACTCACTCGAGGATCCCTCGGCGGTCGTGCTGGATAAGCGTCGTGCAGTTCTGAAGATGGTCGGTCCCTCGAGGTCTCGTCACACCCACGGATCTCAGCTGGGCTGATGATGTAGGTAGAGGTCAGAGATGCCAGGTAAGCCGGGTCTCGTCGTGCTGGTCGGTCGGATTCCGGAGAAAGGACGTGCAGCAAACCGCAGTGTTCTTAGATGGTGCCTACGGGTGCAGGGTGACTACTCCTTAGTCACAAGGGAGAAATCTTGAGAAGAAGTCTTGAGTTCCTTTCGTAGAAAGTAGTTTAAGGATTCAAAGATGATCTAATTTGGAAGGGTGCCCGCTCCTATCTTTATCCTAAGGAAAGGGGCTGGCACGCAACTATGTCCTGCCCATGGGTGGGACCAGGAAGGGGTTGGTTACACCCCTCTCCCATGCCGGACTTTCCCCAGCTCAGGGGCTGGTGTGCCCCTGGAACTGGTTCTAGCCGGCCTATGCATAGTGAGCACCGGGGTGCCACTTGCAGTCACCTTCCTCTAAATCCCTGCCTATCCAGGATACACAAAACCCTGTCTGGGATGGTGCTAGCACCGCCCCTGACAGGAAACCCTTTGTCCAAGCCTCCCTCGCTGGAAGGACTCCCAGCAGCAGGAGGTCAGACTTGTGTCTGTGGTGGCAGCATCCATTTTGTGATGCTGAGGCTTGAGTTAACTTTAACCGGGGTTCACAGTTACATACATGTCGTGTCCCTCTAGAAGGGTGGAATGCTAACCCCGTCGCCAGAATTGGCGAGGGGTTAGTATTCAATTCGTATGACACCTTACTCGACATGTTTTGATAAAGCAATACCAGAGTTGGCATATAACCGCGAGGATTATAATGCACTTAAGAGTATATGGTACGCGTTATCATGGAACAGCTATTAGGACTTGGTTCCACAAGCTGCTAACGGGCTCAGCTCATGCCAGAGCACCATCTCACATAATTCCAAGAACTCTGCCTTCAGGATTGTCAAGGCCTGCCATAGGGTTGACTGATAGGAATCTATGTGTCCACTTTAGGGTTAGATATAGGTATACTATATCTAAAGCAAAGGGTGATTACACCACCTTGCCCCAGCTGTCGTGCAGCCAGTTGTGTCAGATTTAGATGGCCAGCCAGGGGTGGCATAATACATGCTGCAGCCCCTGGTAGGCCCTGGGTACACCTATGCCCTGAGTTACAGGGTCTGATAAGGTGGCCCAGTACCAATTGGTAAATGCACCTAAGGTACACGTGTCAATTTAGTGAGAGAACAGCTAGGCTGTGGGTCTGATTAGCAGGCCCACAGCCAGGGAAGTCGTAAACCAGTGAAGCAAAAAGCAAAAATCTGGGGTGATCATAGGATTGCAGACCCTACTCTCCTACAATATATATATATATATATATATATATATATATATATATATATATATATATATATATATATATATATATATATATATATATATATATAATAAGCAACTGCAGCCTCAAACACATCAGAGCTAAATCAGGCTGTAAGGACTTCCCATCATAACATGAGAAACATGCATTAGTAAAAGGGAAAAACAACAATAAAACATGTTTTGAAACTGCAGACAGTAGAAAATCCTATAAAGGACTGAAAGCATAGACAGCTCCCAGGCTGCATTGCAAACCACAGTCTAAAAAGACTGAAAAGCTAACTCATAGCAACATAGAGATAACCTGGCACAGTGCCTTTAAGGCACTCCTGACCCCCAGCTTCCCATCATGCCTCAGGGGTGACAGTTGAGTCAGTTGTTCTTTCCGGCTCCTTCAGGAAGGATCCTGGCACCACAGCTCCACTTCTTTCTGATTTTTATCAGAAATTCACTTCACTTTTAACAACTTTTTAACCTTACTTTGACGTTTTTCATCTATTGAAGTTAGGGACTGTCTTTTTTTGACAGTTTTGGGCATTTTTAACATCTTAAAATGCCATCTCTTTTTGACTCATACCCTTCTTGTGGTAAAAAGAAGGCCAAGTTGGACTCGCAGGAGGTCTGTATCCTTTGTCTCCCAGAGGATCATGATCCTAAAACCTGCCCTCACTGCCAAACCCTGTCCAGGAGAACTCTGAAGGACAGGGAAAGAATTTGCCTCTATGGCCTGGCAGATAAATCATCTAGAGGAAGGTCTCCTGTGAGGAAGGGCTCCAAGAGGTGTAGAACACCATCTAGAAGCAAGACCTCACGTCCTTCAACTGCAGCGTCGGGCTCGGCGCTGAGAGAAGATCTACCGGTGGGTAATTTATCCAAGAAAAGACCTTCGACAACGGGTTTGCCATCTAGAAGAAAGAGTCATTCAGGTACGTTGTCGACGTCGAACATTCGTGATCCTCCGCCGTCGTCAACCCGGCGACGATCGGTGTCAAGGAACAGAAGCCCTCCGCCATCGTCAACCCGGCAATGATCGGCGTCGAGGAGCATCACCCGTCCGCCGTCGTCAACCCGGCGACGATCGGCGTCGAGGAGCATGGCCCTCCGCAATCGTCAACCCGGCGACGAACGGTGTCAAAAAGCATCATCCCTCCGCCGTCGTCAACCCGGCAATGATCGGCGTCGAGGAGTAGAGGCCCTTCGCCGTCGTCGATACGACGTTCGGCGACGAGAGTAGGTTCACCTCTGTCAACGCAGATCCATTAGCGATTGACATCGAGAGCCAGGAGTCCTCCGCCGTCGTCAACTCAGCGGCGATCGGCGTCGAGGATGAGATCTCCGTCGTCGTCTCAACGGCGTTCGGCGTCGAGGACGCTTACCCCTCCGCGGTCGTCTCGAAGACCTTCGACGTCTAGATTAGACACTGCTCGGCGTCGAGATAGAGAAGTCCTCCGCTGTCGGCTTCACACCGCCGTTCGACTTCGAGGCATCAGCATTCTTCACCTACTTCTCACCGGCATCGGTCGTCGTCGAGACGACGTTCGACGTCGAGTAGATGGGAGATCCATGCAGCGTCAACTCCAACGTCGAGAAGTCAGGAACCAAGGAGATCGACGTCTAGAATGCATGCTGGTTTGGCATCGAGAGGCTCACGCCCAACATCGAGACCTACCTCAGTGAGATCTAGAGAGGGATTGGTAGTCCTGGTGACGGAGTCAGTCTCACGCCATTCTTCTTCTCACTCTTCCAGGCGAGCTTCTACAAGATCAGCCACTCCAGAAGCTAGAAGCCATGTCCACAAGTCTCCTTCAAAACAAAAGGAGGCTCCTTCTGCTGCTCGGTTGTCCCCAAGATGGCAACTGCCTTTACATCACTGGCAGGATTCAGGGGCGACGAGGCGAATGCAGGAGTATGCCAGTCCTCTTCACAGGTCTCCTCTACAAAGACTGGGGGAAGAAGTGGACAGGGAGAGCTCTCCTAGACATGGAGCCCACTTAGAGAGATCCCTTGAGGGAAGGCACTATAGATCACGTTCCCCCAGACGGGAGGAACGCACAGTCAGATCACGGGAAAGGAGGCACAGTGCTCATCGCAGAAGTAGAAGAACACCATCTACTTCCTCTACTTCCTCTACCCGCTCATCAAAGAGGGATTATTCCCCCACGCTTTCGGACAACCCTATCTCTAGCGGTCTCTCCAATAGATGACATTAATACCTACCATGAGGTTCTGCAGAGAGGGGCCCAGAAACTCAGCATCGAGATGTCTGTTCCTCAAATAACAATGACAGTGATTTTCGAGACTCCTCATCAGAAGAGTTCGTCTCGACCATTGCTTCCCTTGGTACGAGGTATTCTTTTTAAAACATTTTAATTTGCATTTTAGTGTAACTCAACAATACAATCATGTCATCTTCAGCGCACATTTCCCGTTCTCCCATTCTCCACGCTCCCCCCATACATCTCTAGCTTGTTCCAAGGCAATGTAGACCAGAGTCCAAGGTGCAATAGTACAATAGTCTCTTGTAATCGGCCTTTGATGTCTCCCTAGTTGACATAGACACATTGTTAATTCCCCTCTAAGTATGTAGCCTTCATAGCCCAGCATCCAGCCCATGATATTTTCTCCATTTGCCCCATACCTTACGGAACTTCTTCGGGCATCCCCTCGCCTTGTAAGTGACCCTTTCAGCGGCCATGTAAAGGTCCAGCCCTCTCCTCCATTCCTACAATTCTGGTGCACCCCAATGCTTAGCTATGTCCCGTTTGGCCATCACCAACGCCAGAACCAAAAAGGTCAGCAGGGGACGTGCTAGGTCTATGTAATTTGTCATTCCTAGAAGGGCCAATTTGGGCTCTGGGTCGATAGGGGTCTCCAACACCTTGCTTAACTCTGTGAATATAGTTCCCCAATAGTCTTGAATTGTAGGGCACGTCCATATGATGTGGTAGAAGTCTCCTCCCGTGTCCCTGCATCTAAGGCACCTAGTGTCTTCCATCCGTCCCATTTTATGAAGCCTACTCTGTCATAGTATGTTCTATGCAGCACATTAAACTGGATGAGTCGCAGTCGAGACTTAATGGCATGTCTTAACTGGGCATATTTGAAGAACTGCGAACGGTGCAGTCCGAATTCGGACTCCAGTGCTGCGAATGATTTCAGGTCTCCCCTTGCCATTATGTCGCCCAAGGTGGAGATACCAATATCGTCCCACCTCTGGAAGCCTTTTAGCTTAATCAGTTATGTGAGCCACACATAGTGCCAGATCGGCGTCTGTCGGGTGGGTTTCTTTCCCCAACCAGTGCGGCTCATCGCCTTGTTCCACAGTTGTAAAGTATTACTCGTAGCGTGTAAAAACTGTCCTTGTCGACCACCCCCATATAGATAGTACAGCAACGGTCTGGCTGAGAGTTTATGTCTCTCAAGGGCATACGTGGGGTGGTCTGCCGGTGCATGTATCCAATCGTTGATCGGAGCTATATGTTCCGCCCAATAGTATGCCTCCAGATTCGGGAGCGAGATCCCTCCGCTGTATTGATGGTGTTGGAGTCAAGGACTGTAAGATCTGCAGAACTTTTCCTCAGAAGACTCTCAGAGACAGAGAGGGTCGGTTGCTTTTGTGGCTACAAAAGCTTAAGGATTCTGATAATCCTGTGTCTGAGGTTGGCAGTATTGCCTCTAGTACCACTTCAGCGTCTAGAAAGAGGCCTGCGTCTGAGGTATTGCCATCTCCTGGAGCTAAGGTTGCTAAAAAACATCAACCTTGTAAGGGGTCTGACAAGCCATCCACTTCTAAGGCTACCCCCACAGGCAAGGACATGGAAGGTTCTTCTGCACCTCAAAAACGGTCCACCAAAAGATTGCCTCAGACAGTTGACAAAGTTTCACCTCAGGCTGCATCTTTATCGTCGATGACGCCATCTTCTGTCTCATCGTCAACGAAGACCTCCGTCGATGCTACATCGACTTGGACAGTGACATTCTCATCTCCCAAGCCCCAGATGATCATGTCGACGGCGGCTTCTTCACCAACTATGGTCTATGTATCTGTTAGACCTCTCTCGTCAACGACGGCCATCGTCGACGCCTCGGTGTCGACTCCTCTGAAGGCTCTACCGTCGACGAAGAAGATACTGTCGACGGGTTCATCAGCGAGCTCCACTCCGTCAACGAAGTTACCACCATCGACGAAGGCGTCGACGAAGATTGTACCGTCGACGACGATCCTACTGTCGACGAAGCCCAATCCGTCGACAACTGCCATCCCGTCGACGAAGCCTGTCCCGTCGATGAAGTCTATACCGTCGACGAAGCCTGTACCATCGACGAAGCTCATTCACTCGACGAAGCCCATTTCGTCGACGAAGTCCATTCCGTCGACGAGGCCTGTGTCGTCGACGAGGCCTGTGTCGTCGACGAAGCCTGTGCCGTCGACGAAGCCTATTTCGTCGACGAAGTCTATGCCGTCGACGACGGAACCATTGACGTCTGCTGCAGCGGTGGACACACAGTCGACGCCGTAATTGTCATCTTGCACTGCGTTGCAGGTCTGGTCACCGTCTACGGTGTTCTTTACACCAAAGCAGTCTTTAGTTCAAAGGCGTGAACCAGCTTTCCAGCTCTCACCCCTACATATTTCACCTCAGAAGATGCCGTCGCAGGTTCCTGACCAGCTTTTAGACTCTGACAGTGAGGATGAGGTGGTTCAAAGGACATTCGGAGCAGCCACTAGTCCTTCTGAGTTAAATATAAAGTTTCAAGAAGAGGAACAGGAGGATAGACAATCACCTGTATGAATGGCGTCCCCTGTAGACAGTGTCCCTGTCTCGCAGGTGCCAATTTCTTTACTTACCAACCTACAGTATATGTTGGATGATTATTATAGAAGGTTTCCGCCATCTGAATCTACAGGGTCGGTGCCTGTTACTCCGGCTGCTGAAGTGCTTGTGCCAGTTTTTCAACCAGCAAGTCCTTCTTCACCTCCACCGCTCAATCAGCCTGTGGATCCACAGTCTTCGGATGAAGATGATCAAAGAGAAGAAGGAGAAGTACAGGATGAGTCGGAGTGGGATGAATACCAGGTGCAAACTCCTTCTCCTTCACCTCAGACTGTCTCAATTTCACCGCCGGTGGACGTGGGTAGCTTCCACCTTTTGATGGAGAGTGCAACTAAACGCTTTCATATTGATATGGAGCACATGGAACATGGACTGTTCTCTATATGACTTTAAAGATCAGCCCAGGAAACATATCAAGTCTATACCCATCATTGACTTTATTTGGCAGGAGGGAATAAAGGTCATGGCAACCCCGGCATCCATTCCTCCAGTCCTGCCACTAATGGAAACAAGCATTGGCATAGCCAATAGGTCTCGCTTTCGGGACCTTATAAGTATTTAGTTTTGCAGCACAATATCCTTGGTGCAACAACATCAGCTGTTGCATGGCTAAACCTTATACCTTATAAGCGTTTAGCCATGCAACGATTGATGATGTTGCACCAAAGATATTGTGCTGCATAACTAAATACTTAAAGGTCCCAAAAGTAAGACCTATTGGCAATGGCAATGCAGATTCTCCAAGTCCCCCTAATGCTGGACCCCTGTTGCACTTAATAAAATATGTCGTATCGGGGGGGGCTTGAGTTTGAGATCACAAGCTTTTTGAACCCAGTTAGTATTTGTATGGTAGGGTCCATTTTGTTTATGGATCAGTAAATAGGGACCTCATCTTGCCTGTGGGAACAAGCAGAGGAATGTGGAGAAAGCAAGAGCAGGCAGTGTTGGCGAGGTTCCTCAACAAACATCCATTCGTTAGTGGTCTCGCCGTGCTGAATTAAGTTATGGGCATATTTTTTTCGTAAAGTGTCTTACCATCGTTCCACTGACAAGGAGCTCTGTACACCCTCATGGAAGTGACCTGTCAAAACGCTCCGGTTGTTAGGGTTACCGACCATCAGATGGAGTCACCGAAAGAGCAGATTAGTTACGCAGCACTTCTACGTTCAGTATTCTTTGTCTGAGACAGTGCATTAAATGTCCTCTCCATGGTAATCAATTGCTGATTACAAGCAGTGATAGAAGTCATGGGACTTGGTCAGCAGAGAAAGTTGATAAGTGGGCGGCGGAGGAGGCTCACTTTCTGTGCCTTCTTATTTTCTTTGTCAGATGCATTATTTTTTCGGAGGCACGTAATACAGAAGTAATTTGCAAGAGATATTTGAAACTAGCCAGTCTAATCTGAATGAGCTGCCAATACTGAGAGGATCGGGCCAGAAGCAGTCAGTGTTTATGGCACACCGAGAGATCAGGGTTTAAAATCAATAAACGCCCTTCTCTGTGATGCCGGTCCTACACTCCTTTAGCAAGTGTTGTTTGTACAGGTTTCGCAGGTGCTGGCATAAGTCACAAAAGGGACATTTAAACGACTTTCAACTGAATTAGGGAAAATGCCTGATAGGCATTCAAAGCTATCAGGCATTTTGTATATTTTATCACCGTGTGCACAACAGGAAATTTTGAAGGAGTATCAGGTGTCGTGCTAAAAAAATGAAGAACGGTGCCCATGTATAGAAAAGATTTATGGCTGCATTAAAAGCGCCCTCGGGAACAGGGGGAAGTAAACAATAACATGGTCGGAGTTACACGGCGCGTGCTGAAATGAAGGCATGTGTGCTGAGCTCAGCTCCTTAAATTTAAAATGTAAGCGGCGCTGTTCATAAATAAAGGTGCACAGCCATGCTGTGTTTTAAAGCGCAGCGCTCACCTCTACCGCTCCTTACATTTTAATTGAAAGCCGGGCCGTGTAGAACAATTGCAGTGAAAGTGGCCTGCACGGCAAATCAATTAAAACAAGCCCAGGAGTTCTGCCGTGAAAGTGCATCGCGATGCACTTGGTAGAGAAAAGATTTATGGCTGCATTAAAAGCGCCCTTGGGAACAGGGGAAGGAAACAATTGTCGGAGTTACACGGCGTGTGCTGAAATGAAGGCTGTTAAAAAAACGAGCATTGGCTGCGTGAGCGGCCGCGAGAGGCGATCGGTGGTGCAAGTGCAACTGCTTGAGGCACAGTGAGACCAGTTACACTTGTGTCAGAAGAGAAACACTGTTCACGGTCAAGAAAGAAAAGCGCATGCGCCACATAAGAAACACCGTGTTACTAGCTTTCCTGAAGTCAAACTGCGCATATGTGCAATGATACACACTACTTTTCACGTCACTATAAAAATAGCTACGCATCCGTTCACCACGAGCTACGCCATCGAACCCACGGTCTGATCTCACATTGGCTAGGACTGACCCACTGTCAACCAGTAAGATATGGTTGGGATACCCGTCACCCCCTCCCAACACACTCCCCAAGAATGGGAAGACGGAAACGGTTCTTGAACTTTTGGAAGGCGGGAGGGAGTTACCCTCCCGGCCGTATTTATTAAAATATGAAACAAAATTAAAACATTAAAATAACAGTTTCATATCATGTACAATTTCATTTACACATTACGATGTTTCTTGGCTAACCTTAACACATCTCTAATACAAAGGTTCTCCTAGCCGATTCTAAAACATCCTGTAAATGCATTTCAAAAATTCAAATTGTACATCCTAACATTACGGGCCAACGGCAAGGTCGTAACCGGTGTCAGATCCCTAAACCAGAATTCCCCCCTCACTTGTGAGGGGCGGGCGCACAGAGGATTGTCCCTCTGTGCCAACTTCCAATTTCCCTTGTCTTAACGGGGGCCCCATATTTACTCGACGCCATCTTTAGTGGTCGTCCGAGGACTCGTGTGAGGTGTCTAGAAGGTAGCGTAGACCCCCCTCCGACCCCACACTGCTTACCACATCTGCCGTCGCAGATGTCCTGGCCCCGGGAAATTCCCAGGAGGGGCCCGTAGCCCCTCCTCCCCAGGGAGGGGCCTATAACCGCCTTCCCTTTCGGCGGCCCCATCCTTAGAGGGGACCGCCTCCCCGTTTGAGGGGCCAATGGCCGCCTCCCCCCGGGCGCTCCCATCCATAATGGGTGACGCCCCCACCTCTAGGGATCTTCCAATTACTGCTCACCGATCATGACCTTACCGCCACAGGCCGGATAGTTAACCGGCTATCCAGACTCCCCCACAAAACTCCTACTTAAAGGTCATGGCTGCACAAACTCTTTAACCAAGCTACAAAATCACCTATGAGTAAAGCATTCCCCTCCCGGGACAAATGGACCCCATCCTCCAGATACATATGGTCCCCCGGGATACATCCATGAGGAATACAATGCAATGTACCTGTACGAAACAACCTACCAAGTTTGTTATTTACTTTCTTCACCGACTGATTTAAAGCTGACACAGAAATAGCCCCCCGCCACACCTTCCGCGGAATCATGTGTGACCATGCAATCGTGCACCCCGGAACCCTTCTCGCCAACCAACTTACTGTGGATAAGATTAATTCGAGAAGTACTCGTCGACCAGTGGTCACCAAATCATTGCCCCCAAGATGCACTATGATTACAGATGGCGGTGACCTTGTCCGCCCTAACAAACCCTCCATAAAATTTTTAAACTGGTCAATACAGAGCCCGCCCCTTCCGTAGAAGGTCACCAGGTACCCGTATTCCCCAGCCATGTGAATCATGTCACCTGCTTTGAATACGTCTGCGGCACGCCTCACGTATGAGTGGCCGACGACCCACACCACTCTTCCCTCAGCCGGTGATCTTTGACCGCTGGTCCCCAGGTGTCGGGTCAACTGCACAGTCCGCCCCGCAAAGCCTGCTCGCGGAACTGAAAACCAAACAGAAAACAAGAAGCGTGAGTGCATGACATTAGCTTCACAACATGTGCAACCGCACATACCTCTTATAACAATTCGAGGACCAACGCCCCAACTGTTTCACTTTATCCACACTCAACCCCCTGGCTGTAGCCTCTGTAGCAGCACCTATCCGGAATGAGTGGGTCCCAAAATCGCCCGGGTTCAAGCCCGCTGCCGCGATTGCCATTGTTAACACCCGCTGAAACTGAAACCTGGTCAGTGGGGTGGCGTCGGTATGTCTCAGCAAGCTCCCCCCCCATGATGCCGCCCTTTGCGCTAAGTACTCCTCTACGCATTTCACTGGGCACATGTGGGACCCTAGCATGCGGTGAACAACCACACTGTCTCCGATCGCTCCCTGATCGGTTTTGGACTTGGCTATAGTGACTACCATCGTGTCACCTTTAATCTGGATGTGTTCTTGACACAGACCTCCCCCCGTATCCTGCTTGTTCCTTGCTACCAGTTCGCTTATCCGCATAGCCCCATGGAACGCTAATGCAAAGGCGGCCCGGAACAGCACTGTCTCTGACTGAGATGAACATGTCGCAGGGAGTACGGACATTAACTGGGACAACCTTGCTAGCCCTATCGGGCGCCTCTCGTCCTCTCTACGACCCTCAAGGCGTTGCCACCCGCGCAACGCCTTCTTTACTAGAAAGGACGCTGTGGGGTCCTGAATGCCATGAGCCTGCGCCATGAATGCAATGGCGGCTCGGTGTCTATTGGCTGTTGCCACTGATCGGCCTGCCTGATGCAATGAAACTAGAAATTTCAGGACATACTCTTCCTGCCCCCAATGCTCCCCCCTAGCTGGACCCAAAAATGCCCAATAGGAACGGAACGCCCCTTCATATGCCTTCCTTGTCCTGGGGGCTAGACTCTCTCCCACGAGGTTTTGTAATCCGGGGCACCGAGAGACCAGAGAACTTCGGGAAATGGTGCCGCCACCAAGTCCGCAGAGGGCAGATGGCCCCGGAAGGCCTGCATGTGGGAACGAGAGAGTGCATCAGCCGCCTGGTTCAGTACCCCAGGCACATGTTTTGCTCTAAAGTGGACGTTTAATTTCATACATAGCAGGACAATTTCTTTCATCAATCTCAAGATCAATTTGCAGCGTGCTGCCTGATTATTGACACATTCTACCACGGTCATATTATCCGACCAGAACACCACAGTGCGATCACGAAACCCCTCCGGCCATGTCTTCAAGGCCACTAGAATAGGGAACAGTTCAAGAAACCCAATGTTACCTGTGAGCCCACTCTCGTGCCACCATGCCGGCCATGTTTGTGCCGACCAATGATTACCAAAGATGGAGCCAAAACCCACACTCCCTGCCGAGTCGGTCCACAAACCCAGCTCCTCGGAGGAAACCGCTGGTTTGTTCCACAGGACACGACCGTTGAAATCCGCCAGGAATGCCAACCATATGCGCATGTCCTGGCGAACCTCTGCCGAGAGTCTTGTGCGCTGATGCCCTTCCCTAAGGCCAACCATGGCTTGAGCAATAGAGCGAGAAAAGGGGCGAGCCATTGGTATCACTCTAAGGGCAAAATTAAGCTGACCCACAGCCTGCTGCAACTGATGCAATGTTACTTTCGTCTCCTCAATACATGCCTCGAGTGAGGCCATAAATTTCAATACCTTCTCCTTAGGCAAACGGAAGCACCCCTCTTCAGAATCGAGCTCAATTCCTAGAAACTCGAGTGAAGTAGACGGCCCCACTGTTTTGCCCGGTGCCAGTGGCACGCCAAATATTCTCATGAGATCACAAAATTTACTCAAAGCCTGCGCACATTCCGTGTCCCCAGCTGCCCCCAGAAACAGAAAATCATCAAGGTAGTGCATAACCTGCGTAAAGCCTGTGGCTCTGGTGAACGCCCATTGTAAAAAACTACTGAATTTTTCAAAATACGCACAAGAGATGGAGCAACCCATTGGCATACATTTATCCATGTAATAGCGTCCCTGGAACACAAAACCTAGCAGACGCTGATCCTGTGGGTGTACCGGGAGCAACCGGAACGCTGACTCGATATCCGATTTTGCCATCAGCGCTCCGGGCCCCAGGCGATTCAACATGGCGACAGCCTCATCAAAGGAAGCATACCGCACCGAACAAACTCCCGGGTCAATCGCATCATTCACGGAAAGACCCTTAGGAGCGGACAAATTATGTATTAACCGAAACTCACCTGGGTCCTTCTTGGGGACTACACCCAACGGTGAACAAACAAAATTATGGACAGGCGGGTTCGCATATGGACCCGCAACCCGACCTCGGGCCACCTCCTTTGCAATCTTTGCCTGTACTACAACCGCATTCTGTCGAACCGACAGTTGGTTTTCACACAGTGCTTCCCCCCGAAAATCCCCCGCCGGGATGCGGAAACCACATGAGAAACCGTCCCTCAACACCCCAGCGGAGACATGATCAGGGTATTCGTTCAGCCAGGGGATCATTGCCATGATGTCGATGGGAGTAGGTAGCAGCGCCCCTCGGCCGTCATTAGACCTGTTTGGCGCCGCCTCTGCCCCCTGTATCGCCATTCTTGGCTCTGCATGAACTCTCGGGGTGTGAAGACTGTCCGCACCCTGCACACTCATGCCTGAACTTGCACGTCCCCTGTGGTCTAGTGCACTTGCCCCTGTTGAAGCTCCAACAGACCCCTTTCTTGCCAGAGTTCCCATTACTCTTTGTGTGCTGATCACTACCAGCGCCCGCTCGAAAGGGCACCGCCGGGGAATGGCGGGAAGGCTCTGCCTCATTCCCGCCAAACGAAGACGGCTGTGTCGGGTTTGACCTGACCTGTTTCTGCCAGGAAATGGAGTCGAAACAATCCCACGTCAGGGATGAGTCGTGCTCCTTGGCCTTACGAAATTTGTTATCATAACCCAACCATTGATCACCATCGTACGATTCATAAAACTCCATTATTCGTGTCTGGTAACAAGCCAACTCAGTCAATACCTCGGGCCTACGTTCCCCCATGATTGCAGTGAACATCCCAAAAGCCCTGGCCCAATTAGCGATTGTCTCATCAACTCTGAAACCCGCCATCTTTGCTCGCCATACACTTGGATGCAACAATTCCTTCTGATTTTTAACGTGTTCTATTTCATAATGATCAGTCAATAGCGAAAATATGTTCACGTATTTATCCGCCCATATCATTTCCTTTGTGGCCAACGGAATATGTTGTACCACCTTTTCCCTTCTTGAGGGTACCGACCCCTCCCCAGCCATTGGCAACGGCTTCTTACCCGAATCAGTAGCTGAACTCGCTGCTGCCGCTGTTCCAACGCCTGAAGACGGTTGTTCCGCGGAAACCTGAGGGGGAACAAAAGGACAAGGTGCCTTCGCAGCTTCTCGCGACTGCCGCAACTGCTTCATTATTAGTTTGGCCTCTTCGGCCGTATCCCCTGGAGCTATGGCACCCACATTATTCCTGCCCAACCACGCCGCCAACTGGGCGGCCAACTCGGGTGGCATATCCCCCTCGTTCACAGGTGTAACTACGACAGGGATCGGCTGTCCTGCATCCGGAATCGGAACTGGGGCCTCCACTGGCCTGACCGTGCTCGCCGGAGGTGACTCGGGAACCGGAGCCTCACCCCCTGCCGCCCTGTTCCTGGCCATTTTACCTCTCCCGGCAGGGACTACCCCCGGCAATGCTGGTCCGATGACTTTCTTAGGCCGGCCCGTACCGTTCATGGCCGCCATCTGCTCCTTCATATTCGCCATGTCCTTCACCAGCATACGAAGCATTTGGTCGGTGCTAACCTTCTTTCCGACCCTTTTGCCCGGCATTGTCTTACGATAGTCGACCGAAAGATCCTGGAACCAAAGTTCGAAGCGCTAGAAGAGAAAACACAAGAATTACAAATTTCTCAAAATTGGCTCCTTGTTCCGTCTCGAGCTCACGTGCAACGAGGAGGTGCAGCTTCTGAGCACAGGAACAAGAGGATGCTTCCTTGGATTGTCACTCCTCTTATCCTCCTTCGGGCGGGCGTGGACCCTCCTCCAATCCGCCTACAGGGCGTGGCCAACGGTGTAGGTGTCTAGGACAACCCCTCTTTGGGCGGGAAAAGGCGCGCCCCGGCTACGCCGCTTCGGGCATACCAGCCGAGACTCGCCTCCCGCCCAAAAATGGCTTCCCGGGGGGATCGGGGTACTCCACCATACGTTCGGGGGGACCGAGCGGTCGCCCCTTTCCAGATGTCATGTAGTTGCATTGTTATAGTCAGTCTGCTCCTTTCTGTTTGACTGCTGTCTTGACCCTTTCAATTTAACTGAGGCAATGGTGCGTGACCGAAACATGGCCGATGTTAAACTGCAACGTGCTGTCAATGACAGAGAGCGTGCTCTTACAGCGACTTGGCAAATCATATATGCTATGCTAACACACCCAATTCCGACAGGAGACTCCCGGTTGTGTAAAACAAGTCCCCGTTGTCAAGCAGGAGATTACCGCACATGAGCCTTACCTGGCAGGACCGTAGCAGTTTAAAAAAAAGACAGACAATCACATTTTTCTTTTTAATGGAACAGCTTCCGACAGTATCCTAGATGCGTCCTACTTCCCCTGCTGGCGGCCCCGGCTTCACTTAGAGTAGTAGTCAAATACATAAATACATAACTGTTCAGTGTTTTGCAGCCTCTCTGACTCCTGCTCATAACGAGGTAACAATGCCAGAAAATCACACGCACCAAAGAAAAAAAAAGGGGGAGGAAACAGCTACTGAATCCCTCCCCTCCAGGACTCCCTGCCCTGCCTCATGGTTGCCAAGGCAATATTTCAAGAAATATTCTCGTGCTACCGTAAGGCAGGTCATGGAGTCCTGGAGGGGAGGGATCCAGAGCAGACAAATCTGCTAAACAGGAGCTTTTTCCAATGGCAGGCCTCCGTTTCGAGAGGCCTGCCAATGGAAAAAAGGGGCGTGGCTTCACGCCATACTGAATTCTTCTCCTCACAATATCTCTCTGCCTGCAGCAGGGCCATGCCCTGCATCTCAGGCTTCGACCTAAAAAAGTACAGGGCACCGGACAAATCACCTGCGTGCCTCATTGGACAGCCGAAGCTTGATTCTGTAATTGTCCAAGCAGCCCAAAAGAGGGCTAGAAACCCTTCCTTTCCTGTTACAGCCCCGCCGGACAGAGATGGCAAACGCCTACATTCTATTGGGAAGCGCGTCTCCAGCATGGCGGCTACGACTGTTCGAGTGGCTAATTCATTGGCCATCTTAGGAAGATATGACCGACAGATGTGGTCGGACATCGCACCCTTCCTGAGCCTTCCAAGGCTGAGGCTCTGAAGATCCTACAAGAAGGCCAAAGAATCTCAGAAGAGATTATTGATTCAGCAGTTGATTTAGCCCCAACGGGCTTTCGACAACTAGCGGGCGCTACGGTTCTGCGTAGGCAGGGATGGCTATGTTCCACTTCCTTCAGACAAGAGGTCCAGAATAAGGTATTGGACATGCCATATGATGGTGAATATCTGTTTGGCCCCCAAGTGGAGGAAGCCTTACAGACGATAAAGAAGGATACGGAAACAGCGAAATCCTTGGGCACCCTTCAATTCCGCAAGCTGTCCTTTCGAGGAGCGAGAGGACGGGGATCGTCCTCCAACAGAGGTGGATACAACCAACAATCCTCCTACAGACAAGGCAATCAGCGTTATCACACCCAGCGCTACCAATCATACGGCCAGAGAAAGTCTACCTATACCCAGAACAGGGGAAAGACCAATTACCACGGAAAGGATAAGCGCCAATGAGACATTTCACCTGCCACCACTACTGGCCTACTCTCGCGCAAAAATTGGAGGACGAATTTAAAAATTTTACTCAAATTGGCTGTCGATAACGTCAGACAAATGGGTCCTGGAGATTGTGGCAGGGGCCATGCCCTAGAATTCAAGCAATTCCTTCCAAATGTCCCACCGAAAGGACCACCCACAGCTCACCTGAAAGAGCTGTTTGCCCAAATCAGATTGATGATACAAAAAGGAGCGATCGAGAGAGTACCTCGGAAGATGAGGGGAATGGGGTTTTACTCCAGATTTTTCCTAATAAAGAAGATAATAATAAATAATAATAAAGAGCTTATAAAGCGCACAGTAACGCCATCCCGACGTGTCCCCGCGCTGAGAAGCTACTAACAACCACCATTATAGAGCCCCTAGCCCTACAAAGTGTAGAGTAAAGTTTTGAGCCTAGCCCTAAACACTGTTTCACTACTCTCCAATCTCAGGGCAGGAGGAAGTTTGTTCCAGTGCTGAGCTGCTTGGAGCGAAAAAGGTCGTCCGCCCATTCTGGCCTTCCTTACCCTTGGGACTGTCAACAGCCCGGTGCCCTCTGACCGGAGGGCCCTTGGCGGTTCGTACCGGCTGATTAAGTCCCTAAGATAGGAGGGCGACCTGCCCCAGACGATACAGTGACAGAAGAGGAGGCATTTGAACAGCACGCGTTTCTTCACTGGCAACCAGTGAAGCGCATCCAGTGCCTGCTGGGAATTAGCTCTCCTGGGTCTCCTTAACACCAGTCTGGCGGCGGAATTCTGGATGACTTGCAGGCGGCCAAGACTGCCCTCGTTGGACCCAAGGAACAGAATGTTTCCATAGTCCAACCGAGAGGTCACCAATGCCTGCGTCAGCGTCCTTCTGGCCGCTAGAGGTAGCAGGTCTAAAGTTTTGTTTAGGGTCTTCAGTACCCCAAAACACTTGCCCACAAGACGCCTTATATGGCCTTCACAGGAGAGGGTGGGGTTAATCCATATTCCCAGATTCTTAGCCTCCTCACAAGGTGTGGGAGTAGGGCCAAGGCACGAAGGCCACCACTCGGCTGACCAGCTTTTACTCTTTCCCCCCACTACCAGAACCTCTGTCTTGGAGCCGTTGAGCTTTAGGCAGTGGGAGTCCATCCACTCAGCTAGCGCCTGCATACAGGACTTAAAGTTGGTGGAGGCATTGGTGATGTTCTGCGATAGAGAGATCAGCAACTGGGTGTCGTCGGCATAAGATACCAATTCCACCCCGAAAGCCTGTACCACCTTCGCCAGGGAGGCCATGTACAGATTAAAAAGAGTTGGGCTCAAAGCTGAGCCCTGAGGCACTCCCTGGTCTAGTGGCATCTCTACCGATCGACATGCCCCTAGTTGTACCTGGAAGCATCTTCCTGTGAGAAACGACTGCAGCCAGTACAGCGCGGGACCAGCGACCCCAGCATCACTAAGACACTGTAGCAGGATGGAATGAGCTACAGTGTCAAAAGCTGCGCTGAGGTCGAGCATGATCAGGGCCATTGTATGTCCTGCATCCGCTCCTGCTCTTAAAGTCTCAGTGGCACGTAGGAGAGCTGTCTCCGTCGAGAAGCCCGCTCTAAATCCTGATTGGGAGGGATGAAATAGGTTCCCTCTCTCCAAGTGCTCAGTGAGCTGAGCATTGACCACCTTCTCAGCCACTTTCGCCACATACGGCAGTAATGAAATGGGTCTGAGGTTTTCCAACACCTCGATGCTTACATTTGATTTTTTCTTTATAGGGAGTACTATAGCCTTCTTCCACTCCTCTGGAACTCGTTGAGTGGAGAAAGAGGTCTGTAAGACATGTCTTATGTGTGGTTCCAGTCCAGCAAGACCCTCCGCAATGACCCAAGGAGGGGCCGGGTCATTGGGGGAACCAGACTTCACGCTCCGATAGATCTTTATTAGCCTATCAGCGGAAGGGACCTCGAAGGTTTGCAGAGAAGAGTCAAGAGCCATAGGCGAACCAACGGCTCTAAAGTCTATGCCCCTTCCCGGCTGTTGCGAGAAGGAGGCATAAATGGCTTTGACTTTATTTGAAAAAAAGTTAGCGACTCTGTTGCATCCCTCCATGGTGGCACTTACAGGGATATTTGAGCTGGAAACTAGCGATATTTCCTTGTAAATTTTAAACAATTCGCGTGAGGAGCTCTCGGCTGCCTCAATGCGTGTCTGGAAATATTTAGCTTTTGCTAAAGAGTGGTGCCCGATCCTAGATCTTCATTCTTTAAACATTTATTTAAAGAAGTTAACATTCAGGATGTTATTGTTTCAGGAAATATTACATCTTTTGGCAGCGGAAGATTACATGGTCACCTTAGATCTCCAAGATGCATATTTCCATATCCCCATTCTACCTCGCCACAGGAAATTCCTGAGCTTCAGGGTGGCTGGCATGGATTACCAATTCAAAGTCCTTCCTTTCGGACTACGGTCAGCGGCAAGAGTATTTACGAAAGTTTTGGCTCCAGTGGCGGTGCACCTCCGACTGGAGGGGATTCAAATTTTCCCATACTTAGACGACTGCCTTATAAAGGCCAGGTCTCATGAGGTTGCACATTATCATCTACAACAGTGTCTACACCTGTTTCAGTCTCTGGGTATGTCCGTCAACCTCGGCAAATCCCAATTGAAACCTTCTCAAAGACAAGCTTTCTTAGGAGCAACATTGGACACCCAAAAGCTCCAAGCTTTTGTCTCGGAGGAGAGGCAAATGAAGATAAAACACATGGCGCAGATTCTGCTATCAAGAAGGTCAGTTTCAGTTCGACTGTACAAGTCTTTTCTGGGGATGATATCATCTTGCATCCCATTAATACCAAACTGCCGCCTCAGGATGAGACCGCTTCAGGAAGAACTGAGAGTGGCTACAGGTCTCCGGCACTTTCGAAGATCTCATCAGGATCACACCGCTCAAGCAGAATTCTCTCCTCTGGTGGACACAAAAGCGATATCTTCAGCAGGGGTGCACATTCCTTCAAGATGCACCAAGCCTTATCATCACTACGGATGCGTCTCTCGTGGGCTGAGGAGCGTATCTTCAGGGCCTCACAATCAGCGGCAAGTGGACTGCTCAACAAAGGCGGTGGCACATCAACCGTCTGGAGCTGAGAGCCATTTTTCTTGCACTCAAGGCGTTTTGTGTAATCATTTAGGATGCCAATGTGTTGGTGAGAACAGACAACACAACAAGCATGCACTACGTCAACAAGCAGGGAGGAACACGATCACTTCTCCTGTCCCAAGAAGCCCAAGACCTATGGGCATGGGCTTGAAAGCACAATATAAATCTTCAAGCAGTGCATGTTCCAGGAACAGAGAACGTCCTGGCAGACGCACTCAGCAGGACGACGGTCTCCACTCACGAGTGGGAACTGCATCAGCAGACAGTGGAGCGCATTTTTCACCTGTGGGGTCGACCAGACCTAGACCTATTTGCGACAAAGACCAACACCAAATGCTAATTCTTCGCAAGCTGGCATCCCCACAAGGACTCTCAGGGGAATGCGTTTTCAATAGATTGGTCTCTGACATATTCGGAAGCTTTTCCACCGATTCCAATAGTCCCCAAGGTCCTGCGGAAAATGAAGAGGGAACCGTGCCGACTGATTCTAATTGCTCCCAGATGGCCGTGCCAGTATTGGTTTACAGAGCTCCTTCTGTTGGAGTGCGAACCGATTCAGTTGAATCCAATCCCGAACTTACTCAGCATTCAGAACGGACAGGTTTACCATTCGGATCCAACATCATTGAGATTAGTGGCCTGGCGCCTGAGTACCATGAGTTCGCCCACCTAAACATCCCGGAAGACTGCAAAGAGGTTCTGGTCAAGGCAAGGGAGCCCGCTACCATAAAGACATACAGTCTTAAATGGAAGCGTTTTTGCATCTGGTGTTGCCCAACCGGGGTTCACCCTTTTCAGCAAAGCCGGAGGAGATTCTGCCTTTCTTCCTGCAATTAGCAAGATCAGGCCTGTCTCACGCAACCTTGAAGGTTTTTCTGGCTGCGATCTCAAGGTATCGACAGGATGGGACCAATTCCCTTTACTCTGCGAGGATTATACAACAATTCTTTAAAGGCCTCTTTAGATGTTCCCTCCAGTACGCCGTCCACCTCCTGCGAGGCATCTAAATGTGGTCCTGGCACAACTCATGCGTCACCCATTCGAACCCATCCACAAGGCCGACCTGAAATATGTCTCTTAGAAGGTATCACTGCTGCCGGCTTTAACATCCTCCAGGAGAGTCTGTGATATCCAGGCTTTCACTGTTCACCATCCTTTCCAGCAGTTTACAAGTGACTCTGTAATGCTCAGCACTAATCCGAAGTATATCCCTAAAGTACCTTCGGATTTTCACCTCAATGAACCTATAATTCTAAAGTCATTCTTTCCTAACCCGCAAACACCGGCGGAAAGAGCGTTGCATACGCTGGACGTTAAAAGGTGTCTTAAATTCTATCTGCTGAGGATATCCGCTTTGCGCAGTTCTGACCAACTATTTATCACCTACGGTGCAATTCGTAGGGGACAGGCAGTTTCTAAACAGACTATTACGAGATGGATATCGACTGCCATTGCCTTTTGCCATGCACAAGCAGGACGACCGTTGCAAGCAGCTCCTAGAGCGCAATCTACAAGAGCAATGTCATCATCTACGGCCTTATTTGCTGGAGTTCCTCTTCAGCAGATCTGCAGGGCGGCTACTTGGGCCAGTCGCCATACATTTACCAGACATTATTGTCTGGAGGCAACCAGCGAGGCTGATACTTCTGTGGGTCGAGCACTTCTACGGAATCTTTTCAACTAAGGTGAGCCTCTGTTTCCCACCTCCTTTTACTGCTGTCAGACGCTTACTATGTTCTGTTTTTTTACACATGGTTGCATGATTGCACTCTGCTATGCTTAAAATGATATGTGTATTTTCAGTTTGCACTGTTATATGGCTTATATGCTGACAAGCTTGACTACCATTGGCATCTGCCTAGCACGGATATGTACTGCTAGCTACTCTGATTCAGGCATGTGAATCTATGAAAGACACCCCTAATACTGGAGAAGAACAATAGTTACTTACCTGTAATCTGTGGTTCTCCAGTATTGGTATCTTTCATAGATTCACATGCAACCCGCCCACCTCCCCTCAGAGGTTTTTAGGCTATATTGGTTTACCTTCACTCCTTGCGCGAAAATCTGAGAGCCTGAGCCTCTGGGGAAAACCTTCTGGTGGGTGCTGGCGCCTGATTGGCTGTGGTTTTGACTATACAAAATGACTAGGATAGTCATAGGTGTGGAAGTTTTTTCTACTGTAGCTTTGGCTACTTTACTTCCTGGTTTGTTTTTATTGGTATTTACTATATATTTATGGCATATTATTGCTTTTTTATGTACCGTGGGACTCCCACTCCGAAGACGGGGAATGATTCAGGCATGTGAATCTATGAAAGACACCAATACTGGAGAACCACAGATTACAGGTAAGTAACTATTGTTCTTATGAAAGAAGCACACATCAGTATACGGAGAGCAGGGACACAGGCACCCTTCACCTGTTGTATTAACTCAGTGACCAGTAGATATACCCCCTATGATTCATTGAGTGATTAGAGGTCGGAGCCAAGTAGCATGGTAAAGGGAACATTCTATGTGGTACAAAGTTGTAACTATCAGACTGTTCTTTACCTCTATGTCAGTGCCATGGGATCATATGCCTGGTATTTCAATGCATAAAACAATGGAGTGCACAATTTTGGGAAAATAACACGTTTTACACTGTTCTATGCTACAATTTTGAGTGCTATGCTTTAACACAATTGTATTAATATACTTTAGTATTTTGCGTATATTTTGTTTTTTAAGTTTTTCAAGTTAAAACTGCATTAAAGGTCATCGGCTTGACCAGATCTGGTCCCTGAACTGCCCTGTGGAATCACTTTCTATTTCCCCTTGCCCTTGGTCCGACCACCACTTGATTTCCTTTCTCCTTCCTATTCTCCCCCCAGCTAAGCCCCTTCGGCCCAAAAACACCTGGGTCCGATCATGGAGCCGTGTCAACCTTGAAAATCTCTCCTCCCTCCTGACTAACTCTCTTCCCTCTCTTCAGGGCCTTACAACCGCTTCCCAGGCTGATGCCATAAATCAATGGCTCTCTCATAGCTGCGACTCCGTTGCCCCGCTCAAACACATTACCTCCAAACGCGACAAAGACGCCAATCGGTGGTTTAATAATGAGCTTAAAACCACCAAACTAACAGTCCGTCGCGCGGAGCGGGCTTGGAGGAGAAACTATTGCCCCACTTTGAAACTGGAATACACTAACATCCTGAGCCAGTACAAAAAAGCCATCTTGGAGGCTAAAACATCTTATTTCTCCTCCAAAATCTTAGCAGCAGAGAACCAGTCCAAATAGATATTTACCATCGTCCACAACCTGGCGTTCTCGGACAGAACTACTCTAAAACCAGCTCCATCCGAAGATCTCTGCCTCTCTCTTAATAATTATTTCATTCACAAAATTGCCACCATCAAGGCCAACATCCCCCCTCCTTCCCCATCTTTTGTTGATCCTCAATGTCCTCCCCCCAAAGGTGCACTGACTACCTTTCCCCCTATCACTCGGGAAAGTCTGACCTCTGTGGTGCCTTTGATCAAATCTGGCTCTCCGCTCAATCCCTGTCCTGCCCACGTCCTCTGTCACGTTTTTGTCTCTTGCCCAGACCCTCCCCTTCACCTCCTTAACAGCTCCCTTTCTCAAGGCATAGTCCCCAACTCCTTGAAATCCGCGGTCATTGTGCCCATTCTGAAAAAACCTGGGGCAGACCCTTCTGTCCCGGCCAATTTCCGCCCCATCTCCCTTTTGCCATTTCTGGCTAAGGTGCTCGAGCGCCATGTCACCTGCGCTCTGAGCTCCTTTGTGGAGAAGCATGGAGCCCTTGCCCCCCGTCAAGCCGGTTTTCGCCCCGCACACTCTACGGAGTCCGTTGTTATGTCGGTTCTTGACACCCTCAGGGAGGGTATGGACACCAATCAGCACCAGGCCCTTGTGCTCCTTGATCTCTCAGCCGCCTTCGATACGGTGGATCATAACATCTTACTTTCCCGTATCGCGGCGGCGGGGATCGGGGGGAGTGCCCTGGTCTGGTTATCCTCCTTCCTGAGCGACCGCACCCAGGCTGTCCGCCTGGGTGATTTCACAGCGGACATCCGAAAAGTTCAGTGCGGGGTCCCCCAAGGTTCCTCTCTCTCTCCCCTCTTGTTTAATCTGTATATTGCCCCTCTGATTTTCTCTCTTCAACAGATGGAGGTCACCGTATTTAATTATGCTGATGACCTCCAGCTGGTCTTTAATCTTTCTTCTCCTTCTGCTGTTCTTAATTTTCAAACTGTCATGCTTCATATCAGGGACTGGATGAACCACAACCACCTTAAACTCAACCCTGATAAAACCGAACTGGTGTTGACGGGTGGTTCATCCAGCCCCTGGTCCCCCCTTTTTTGGCCCCCCTCTCTTGGTTCCTCTCCTGTTCCCTCTTCCTCAGTTAAAACTTTAGGCATAAAACTTAACTCTCAACTCACCCTTCACTCCCAGGTTAGCTCTGTGGTATCTTCTTCCTTTCTTTCACTGCGTACTATACGCAGGGTGTCCCGTTTCTTCACTTTCTCTGCCCTCAAACTTATCATCTTGGCCATGGTGGTGTCCCGCCTGGACTATGGGAACGCCCTGTATGCCAGTATCCCTGCATACAGCCTGCGTCGCCTGCAACAAATACAAAACCAGGCGGCCCGCCTGGCCTTCAATCTCCCTAAATTCCACCACTCTACCCCTCTCCTGAAATCACTTCATTGGCTCCCTGTGCGAGCTAGAATCCAATTCAAGCTCGCATCCATCACCTTCCTGGCCCGAACGGGTTTGGCCCAGCCTTCATCTCCTCTGAGATTGTCTCTTACGTCCCTACTAGGGCTCTACGTTCCTCCTCCCAGTCCCTCCTTACCATCCCACGCTTCCGGAGAAAGAAGTGGGGTGGATCCAAATTTGCTATCCTTGCCCCTACCCTCTGGAATTCCCTTCCCCTTGAACTTCGCTCCATCCCCCTCTACTCACAATTCCGCAAATGCCTTAAAACCCATCTATTCACAAAATCCTTTGATTAATGTTCCCTCTGTCCTCCCTGCCTCTAACCTCAGTCCCCGTTAGCTATAGCGCCAAGAAGCCGCTGGTATACGTGCGCTTTACAAGAACTTTCAAACTCAAACTCAAACTCAAACTCAAAGATATGGAACCCAGCCACATATTACTTTTCTATGTCTATGGCTGGTTTTCGGTTGCTGCTGCAACCAAGGGAGAATGTACTTGTCTATATCTAATGCAGAATGACAGAACTCTGAATGCAGTGAACAAGGCGGTTGTACCACCAAAACACGTCTGACCTTTGTTTTATGGAATAAAACGCCATCTGTGCCATAAAGTTTCACAGCGTCGGTGCCTGTTTTGCCTGATGCTGTCAGGATGGAGATATATATATATATATATATATATTCCAGCTCAAGTTTTCACCAACAGCGACGGGGCACTAGCGGTGGGTGCCGCTGACACGGTGGTGCACCGTGTATAAATGCCGCTCCAGGTCTCCTCCCCAGCCGGGAAAGAAAAAGGCAGCACTCGCGGGGTGTTTCGTCTGTTTTTTCCCAAATTCATTCAAGCGCTTCTCACAGACGCGTTTCGGGTCAAGCCCTTTATCAATGTGTCAACACGAGTGTTGCACAGAAGCTCGTTTTAAAGTGCAGCGTGCAATCTCATACAGAAAGCAAGGTAGGACTACTCGTCAATGTTACACGAGTGCCATCTTGGAATGTGCAAAATAGGCAAAACCATATACATACACACAGTTCATGATTAAATAATGGAACATTGCATAATATCAAACATACGTAAACATAATAAAACATATTCAACGATGTTACATTAAGCCGTAGATCGGCCTGATCAAGTCGTAAATCGACAAGACTGGTTTGACACTAATTACACGTATTTGAAGTTTCTTTTAAAATGTTCATAGTTATTAACCGTTCAGTTTCAAACCTTAAATGATATCCTTGTGTATTTAACACATATACTGATCTCAAAGTGTTAGCATTAAATTATGGTGTATAATAGTACAGCCCCCGTTAGTAGATCTTGCCGTGGATCGGCTATGGCGGTTCCTATTACTAGAAACCGCCGGAAAGACCTCATGGTGGTGCCGCAATTGGCAATACCGTTTCCATAGAGATTGGTGTGGTGGCCCTGGAAATGTATCTATAAGCTTATTTTCCTAGGTGAATGGCCAATTCTTCCCCACTGTTAAGGCCTGTTGGAATTTTGGTTTGCAGTCAATGATGTATTGGGATTCAAGGTGTCTGAGTTTGGTTAGTCTGTTGCCACCCCTTTCGTGTTCTGGGACTTGGTCGATCCCAAAGTATTGCAAATCATCTCTATTGCTACAATGCTTAATAGCGAAATGCTTTGCTACTGGTGATGTCATGTTCTTGTTGGCTATAGCACGCATGTGCTCAAGGATTATTAGTTTTACACTTTTGATGGTGCTCCCTATATATTTCAACTTACAGTATTAGTGCGACTACAGGAACCGGAAGGCGGCAGGAGCTGCCACGCCCACTGGGGGAGGTTCTAATGATGTAAAGGAGAGCACACTTTGCCTTGAAATATCGCTGCACCAGTTGCCAATGATTAAGTGGAAGCCTGAAACGCGTTTGGCAGAGCGTGACTATGATTTTAAAGCCCGGTTCTGTTTGAATGTTTCTGCAGCTACTCATTAAAAGAAGTGCAACTAACAATCTACCTGGTGGCTCTTCTACAAGGGTAACCTTTTTGTTTTTGGATATGATGGCGGCTGACCCAGACGCGGAAGAAGCCACTTTACTGCTGCGGACCCGAGGTGACTTCTGTGGAGAGGTCATCGTTATGCGGGAGGTAGAGCCGAATGAGATGCATGAGAAAGGCAGTGCATTTCAGCAGAACTGTTGCTTTTACCCACTTGGGATTTTGTAACTTTGGTATGCGAACTCTGGGAAAAACTCACATGAGTAATACTGTTAGTGCGACTACAGGAACCAGAAGGCTGCAGGAGCTGCCACGCCCACTGGGGGATGTTCTAATGATGTAAAGGAGAGCACACTTTGCCTTGAAATATTGCTGCACCAGTTTCCAATGATTAAGGGGAAGCCCGAAACGCGTTTGGCAGAGCGTGACTATGATTTTAAAGCCCGGTTCTGTTTGAATGTTTCTGCAGCTACTCATTAAAAGAAATTCAACTAACAATCCACCTTTGCGCTTCTTCTACAAAAGTATCCTTTTTGTTTTTGGATATGATGGCGGCTAACCCAGTCGCGGAAGAAGCCACTCTGCTGCTGCGGACCCGAGGTGACTTCTGTGGAGAGGTCATCGTGATGCGGGAGGTAGAGCCGAATTAGATGCATGAGAAATGCAGTGCATTTCAGCAGAACTGTTGCTTTTACCCACTTGGGGTGTTATAATTTTGGTATGCGAACTCTGGGCAAAACGTACATGAGTAATACTATTAGTGCGACTACAGGAACCAGAAGGTTGCTGGAGCTGCCACGCCAACTGTGGGAGGTTCTAATGATGTAATGGAGAGCACACTTTGCCTTGAAATATCGCTGCACCAGTTGCCAATGATTAAGGGGAAGCCCGAAACGCGTTTGGCAGAGTGTGGCTATGATTTTAAAGCCTGGTTCGGTTTGAATGTTTCTGCAGCTACTCATTAAAAGAAATGCAACTAACAATCTACCTGGTGGCTCTTCTACAAGGGTAACCTTTTTTGTTTATGGATATGATGCTGTCTGAGCCAGTCGCGGAAGAAGCCACTCTGCTGCTGCGGACCAGAGGTGACTTCTGTGGAGAGGTCACCGTGATGCGGGAGGTAGAGCCGAATGAGATGCATGAGAAAGGCAGTGCATTTCAGCAGATCTGTTGCTTTTACCCACTTGGGATGTTATAACTTTTGTATGCGAACTCTGGGCAAAACTCACGAGTAATACTATTAGTGCGACTACAGGAACCAGAAGGCGGCAGGAGCTGCCACGCCCACTAAGGGAGGTTTCTTATGATGTTAAGGAGACCACACTTTGCCTTGATATATCGCTGCACCAGTTGCCAATTGTTGGACTTGGCCCCTTTTCCCAAAATGTTTTGCTTTTAGCCCCCCTAATGTAGGATGTCTTACCCATGGTAAAGGTTACTGAATAGGCCATGTGAGGTGTGAGACGCCATGTTAATGTTAAATGCAATGCAATGGTGTGTACATTTATTTTCCCCCATTGTAAACATGTACCCTGGTGAAATGCTGCATTTGTAATTTGCATTTAAAAAGGCTGCCAAGGCTATGCGTTGTGCCACCTGACTGCAGGAGATTAGCAGTCTAGTTGTTAGGTACCCATCCACCCCTGCATTTGGAGGGAAAGCCTGGCATCCAGGGTACTCTACTCCTCCCCCTGAGCCTGTTAGAACTAGTTCGACTGTCTGAGGTGGGTTAGCGGTCTAGTTGTTTGGTACCCAGCAATCACAGCATTTGGAGGAACCTTCTAGAAGCTTCCAGACTTTCTGGTATAGGGAGAGCAGTAGAGATGTGATGTGCAGAGACAGAGCTGGGACAGGAATGCGAGGGGACCTGCTGCCAGGGGATACCGCCACTTGGGCCTGTGTTCTGGGCCCTGCACCCATCTAGGACCCCTCTACTGTCCTAGGGGTTGTGAAGCCCAACTTCAGGAGCTCAGGCTGCTGCGTAGGAGGAGGGCCACGCTGCAGTGGGGATTGTGAAAGCCTACCACTGTGTTTTGATGATGCCCCCACTACCTGCTGACCTGGCCCAGTAGTGCCTACTGCTCTGTCCCCCGGGCCCCTGAAAAAGGAGGGCCCCCCTATATCCCTGAAGCTGCTGGGACCCTGCGCCCCGCAAGCGCTGCGCAAAGAAGCGCTTAGAAGGGAAGGAGTATCTTGGACCCCCCTAGGAGGTGAGGAGTGTTACCCCGGGGCTTGCTGCTGGGACTGTCTGCCCCCCTTGCGCTGTGTGCCGGGAAGTGCTGGCGTGCTGAAGACTGCTTGTGTCCCAAGAGCGCTGTGACCAAGACTGCCCTGCTGATTGCCTGCCAAGCGATATAATCTGGGAAGCGCTGGCCTGTCAAAGAACTAAATTGCTGAGTGCCTGCTAAGCGCTGTAATCGTGGAAGCGCTGTGCTGCAGAAGCCCTGGGTGGTCTTAAACTGCCTGAACTGTACTGCCTGCTGCTGGCCTGAGCGCTGTTGTGACCACCCCCAAAGCGCCGCTGTGTACTCTAAGCGCTGCACCTGCTGAGCGTTGTGTTGGGAGGATTGTGCCCTCAAGGAGCTGTGGCGCCTGTATGCAGAGTTGTTCAAGGAGGGAGCCTACCCCTCATTGCCCCCGGGACTAGTGTTTGGCTGCCACTGAGGCCGTCATGCCCCCTGGTGACTGTCGTTGGGCCCCGTTGGCCCCAGTGGAGCTGACTGAGATCACTGGACTGGGCAGGAGCCCGAATTACGCTGTTGGTGACTGCCCCGCCATAGAGGTAACCCCTGGTTAGGGGAGTAGTACAGCCCACCTGCCCTGTTGCCCCTTTGACAGCGGGGCTGGCGTTTAAGGAACCTGGCACTTCAGAACTGTGCCCTGCCCAACAAGGTTTTAATGCTTATTGGAATGTACCGGTTTCTGCTGCACTAATGGGTTTACTCCTGCACAATGAAATGGTTCTGCCCATGGCCCCTTTATAATGACAGGTGGACTGATATCAATGGCTTGCACCTAATAGTTTATTTGATGGTGCCCTTACTTGCCCCGGGGTTCTCTTAAGAGTTATTGATGCCCCATGTTGAATGTGAATATGTCTGTCTAGGCCTGATGGTAAGGTGGCATGCCTATTGTTTCTTTGGCAGGAGGTGCTAATGCCGGCCAGCTATGCTATGCCTTCATACCTAAGTGTATTTTATGTCTAATGCTTTAGTTTATGCTTCAGCTTACTTCTAGGTGAGGCCGAGGATTAAGGCCTTGGTTTGCCCTGCAATATTGACCCTATGTTTATGCATTTGCTAACATCCTTTTCATTTCAGCTGGACACTAATAAACTTACTTACCTTTTATTCTTTTTCCCATTTTCCTTGTAAATAATCCCCCTGACACACATTGCCCTGGCGCCCGTTGGCGTCCTTTTGTGATTACTGGGCTTTACTGTGTTTTACCTTTGCAGGTTGGAGACAATACAAAACCTATTCTTTTTTCCAACCAGAAGCAGTGTTGTGTCTCTTTTGTAGTGTGCCTGGTGTGTCGTCTGTGGGTGCTGCGTGGATGCTTCACACATGTCCTCAGGAGTTTGACCTGCCCGCTCTGCTCCTTGCTACCCCCCCCGTAGAATTGGTAACCCCTTTTCTAACACCAATGATTAAGGGGAAGCCCGAAACGCGTTTGGCAGAGCGTGACTATGTTTTTAAAGCCCGGTTCTGTTTGAATGTTTCTGTAGCTACTCCTTAAAAGAAGTGCAACTAACAATCTACCTGCGGCTCTTCTACAAGGGTACCCTTTTTGTTTTTGGATATGATGGCGGCTGACCCAGTCGCGGAAGAAGCCATTCTGCTGCTGCGGACCCGAGGTGACTTCTGTGGAGAGGACATCGTTATGCGGAAGGTAGAGCCGAATGAGATGCATGAGAAAGGCAGTGCATTTCAGCAGAACTGTTGCTTTTACCCACTTGGGATGTTATAACTTTGGTAGGCGAACTCTAAGCAAAACTCATATGAGTAATACTATTAGTGCGACTACAGGAACCAGAAGGCGGCAGGAGCTGCCACGCCCACTGGGGGATGTTCTAATGATGTAAAGGAGAGCACACTTTGCCTTGAAATATCGCTGCACCAGTTGCCAATGATTAAGGGGAAGCCCGAAACGCGTTTGGCAGAGCGTGACTATGATTTTAAAGCCCGGTTCTGTTTGAATGTTTCTGCAGCTACTCATTAAAAGAAGTGCAACTAACAATCTACCTAGCGGCTCTCCTACAAGGGTAACCTTTTTGTTTTTGGATATGATGGCGGATGACCCAGTCGCGGAAGAAGCCACTCTGCTGCTGCAGACCCGAGGTGACTTCTGTGGAGAGGTCATCGTTATGCGGGAGGTAGAGCCGAATGAGATGCATGAGAAAGGCAGTGCATTTCAGCAGAACTGTTGCTTTTACCCACTTGGGATGTTATAATTTTGGTATGTGAACTCTGGGCAAAACTCACATGAGTAATCATAACAAGAGCTCAGGACGATATATGGCGTGATAAGACTAGCGTGATTGTTTGCCGTAAATAATACAAATGCTGTTATTTTGGTTTAAAAGACTCTGGTGTTGTGGATTTTGTATATCAATGATGCAATCGGCATGTCAATTTGTCATCAAAGTACAACAAAACTTGGGACAAGTAACGTAATCCAATATAAAGACTGGCTATATGTTAAAAGTTATATACCAATATGGCGTTCACGTTCGTGAGACAATCTGTTGTCTCCGTTTGTCCGATGTTAATGTTCATGTCGTAATACATCATGTGACATATTGATTTTATAAAAAATACACAGTACTTTTAGCGTGCTATTCAAACATTAGAGTAAAGCGGATGCCGAAACGCGTCATGTTTGCTCCAAAATAAATGGATGGAGAAAAAATCCCTGTGAGTGCTTCTTTCTTGGACACAGATAATCAAGAGAAGTGAGCGCCGATAATTTTTCGCTGACGCACCTCCGCAATCAAAGCACCTGTTCAGGAGTGCGATGTTGAGGTGCAACGAAGCGGATATATATATAAATATTTTAAGGATAGGCAGTTGTCCCTGGGACCACTGCCTGCTGTAAAAAACTATTTTCGAACCCTTTCTCAAGGGTGGTAAACTACAAGTACATACATAGATGTGAGACTCGCTATTAGGAAGGGATGCCCTTGGCACGCCCCTTCCTTATAGCGAGTAGCAAACCATATTTTGCAAGTTGCTAATAGGTTAGCATCTCGCACAATATGGTTTGTACATGGGGCTGACCTATTTTGTGGTCGCAAATGGGCAGATTTCTGTTTGCGACCGCAAAAATTGGTCGTACATCTTCCCCCAGGTCATCTCCACAGCTAGGTGTGAGAGTGTGCCTACCACCCCACAGTTTTTCCAACCTTCTGCTGATATTACGGGATACCATTCACGGACTCTCTCTGGTGTGTAATACTAATGCTAATATGATAGTGCTTTTAGGAGTGCGTCTTTGGTTGTGCTGCTTACTTCAGTAAACCAGGTACTGGTGTTAATGGTTTCCCATTCATTATTAGGAGGGGAGCGCTCTAGTTCTGCTTCCCACCTCTTTTGTGCTAGGGACCTACCCGGGGAACCAATCTCTGTAAGCATTCATAAATATCTTAAAGCAAATGTTTGTTTTCCTATTTTCTAATGGACCATTTTTCAAATTGTGTTAGTGGGCTATTGGCATTAGTCCTAAACAATGGATCTGTAAGTATTGCATAGCACTGTTTCTCTGTACGGCCATAATCATGTTTCAGTTGTTCAAAGGACTGGATGGCCTGCACATTATAGAAGTCTCCTACACATTTTTTTTTCATTTGTCAGAAATAACAAGGAAAAAGTAAACAGGGCAACATATGACATATCAATGTATAAAGCATGGATGGTCGCAACTTGTAATGCATATGTATGCATTAACATCATTCATTCATATATGGTACCTTAAGTCCAGATGTGACCTCTCCTCCTCAGTACCCATCATTAATTCACTAAGAATTACAAATCAGACTACTTAGTCATCAGACAGTTTATGGTCCATGCTGACCATTTTCATTCTGATTTCTTCAGAAATGACTCATTCCGAGAGGCCCTTCTCCCAGGATGCCTGCACTAGACCACGTGATCTGAGCCACCTAAAGGCAATTTGTCTTTTTGCCAACACTAGTTCTAATAATACAAATTTAAATCGATTTTCTTTTTCTTAGATGGACGTTTAACATTTAGAAGGCAATGTCTGACACCGGTATAGAAAACCAGTGACTGCACACATTTTGGTAATAACAGCTTGCCAGTACCCCTGTATTTGAGCACAACTCCACGTCATATTTAAAAAATAAGCACTCCTCTTCCCACATCTGGACCATTCTGATGATCTGGTTGGGGAAATTCTGGCGAACCTCAGGGGGATAACTTATGTTCAGTTTAGGTAACTGAAGTGTGTGAGCTAAAATCAGGCATTGGTAGAAATTGATTTTACATGCTCACTTTTGTTTCCACTCATTGTTTGTTATTTGTGTTACTGTTACAAATATATCAGACTGGCAACAGCCGTCCGTGCTTTATAAAGTCTGGATATCCCATGCTCAGTATGACCTGGCTGCAGGATTTTGGTCAGTCTTTGAGTCTCCGAAGTACTGGGTAGTGCTCATTGCGTTAATCAGTCATGCATACTGTAGGAATTGCCCCGGTCCCACCCCAAAGCAGAGCAGCACGTCGGGCTTGCAGTGGGATTTGAAGTCCCAGCGGGCAGAGCACCGGGGGTTCATTCCCACCTGGTCTAGATTTTGGAGTAGACTGTAAATATCTGCAGTGGTGGCTACAGGGACCCAAATGGGTCAGTGTCAAATTCCTCTTCCTTATCTGTGTTCCGATGCCGACCGGCCCAACACCGCAGGAGTGAAGAACGTCCCAATCCTCTGCCCCCACCGTGACCCCCAACACCCGCAATCAAAACGGATGGTGGAGAACACAACGCCGGGAGAAGGTGGGTAACAAAACAAGGGAACCCAAGGTCTTGGGGAACACAACTCGTCTCCTCTGGCTTCTTGGCAGCTGACAGCTTGACACAGACGAGACCGCTAAAATGAAAGAAGGGGACAAGATTAAACACACCCCTATTACTATGACCAGTGGCAATTACACACGCAAACCACCGACCTCCCTGCTTACCCCGGATAACAAACGGGTGTAGCTTGATACGAAACAGGAATTCTTCCACTGAAATTTTATTGGTTGTTTCTTTGCGTAACCCCAGACCAACCACGCCCCCTCGGGAAACACCGAGAATGACTAAGGGGGTGGAATTCACAATTCTTTGGACAAAAAAGGGACAGGGGAAAAATGGTATCAAGGGAATATGAAAGACACCCAAAAAACCCCTGCAATCTAAAAAAGAACACGAAGGTAGCGCAAAAACGGCCGTTATTCAGCTCCTTTGTGAAACCACCCAAACAATGCGCATAACAAGACGGTTTGAATACAAAAAAAAAGGGATAATTACGGGATGATACAACTCAAGGAAACGCAGCCGCGAATCCTGGAACGTCACCAAAGATCAAAAACAGGTCCCCAATAAAAGGGTTCAGTAATGCCCAAGGGAATAGGAAAACAGGGGGGCAGGGAAAAAGGGGGTCAAAACCCAGCCCTAGAAAAGACCGCTGGAATGAAGCTCGAAGGAAGGGAAACAAGGTAGAACCACAGGAACAGGAATCACACGGCAAGGGACCAATAAAGAAACCAAGCTCCTGTTTCCTGTTGGCAGCCCCCTTTTAAAGCGAGCCCTAGGGATCGTCCATAAATTCACATATGCACTTGGCACTTTTAAGGATAAATCACTAACGGGGAACTAGACAGAAGGACCCAGGCCCCTTTGAACCTCAACAATCTGACCCGGAGCTCACAGTGATGAGCTTCGGGTCTGCTCATCTGGGACAGGTGGAGATTAAAGGCGTCAGGTCACCAGCGGAGGCACTACTCCATATCAACCTTCTTAAGCTGAGCGCCATCCATTTGGCATTGAAATCCTTCACGCCCTTCATCAAAGGGAAGTTGGTACAGGTACTCAGAGAACACACCCACCATATGGTTACACCCATAATATGCTACTGTGCGGGCATGAAGCCTGTGCCAGTAGACTTTATTTCTCTGGATCTGGTTAGACCACCAAGGAATTTTTTCTAGTGACATCCCACCTGGTGGTTTCCCCGAATGGCAAAGCAAATGAAATAAGCCATCAACACCTTGCTGCTCATGAATGGCAGTTAGATCCAGAGGTGCTACAAGGTCTTTTGCGCTGGCTCAATCTTTTAGCCACCACCAAGTACACACATTGTCAACATTATTGCCCGTTCGAATTCCCTACGCGTTTTTTACTCGGATACACGTTCCACATAGAGTAGAACATGAGACTCCTGTACACCATCCCACTGATACTTCTCCTACTCCGAGTCCTGAAAAAGATCAGTATCTGATCTACCAGCCTGACTCCGTGTGAAGCGGTCGCTCCACCCTTCCTCCTGAACCCATAGCGCTGCTTCTGGTATCGTAGCGCTGACCCCCCACCACTGCCATACTTTAAATTTATTTAAATCGAAATCACACCCGCTCTGTTGCGTAGCGCTCCGCATTACCTTGTGTGCTTACAATACTGGACTGTGAACGCTCCGCATTGCTTTGCCTAATTTGCATTTTGAACTTGTGTACGCTCCGCATTGCTTTAACGCTGTAGCTCATTGAAATTGTGCTGATTGTGCCCACAGCGTCCTGCTGTTGTCTCGTCCATTTTGTTGTGCCTGCAGCCCGTCCCTCCCCCCTTCGCTCCCGCCTCCCAGCTCCCCCTCCCACGTTCCGCCCCCTCCAATATCCACTGATAACAGATGCTTTATCGTGCAGCGTTCACGCGCAGCGGTCGCGCCCCATTCGCGCCGAAGGTGCGCCAAAGGTAAGCCCGTCTGCGCCCGTCCGCGCCTGGACCGCGCCCAGCGCTTGCCCCCCTGGCACCGTGGCACCCAGCCCACTAGAGTCACATATGATACCGCAACTCTACACGCCCTCAACCCCGGAAGCACAGCACAATGCTGCAAAGCCACCCCAGGACGTACTCACGGCCCATTCGCCTGCCTCTCCTGCAAGTTCAACTGTTTCAGGACTCTCACCAAATCCCCTTCCTCCACACACAGCTCCGACCCCAACCGCATGAAGTGTATCCTGCTGAACACCCGCTCGGTCCACAGACACGCAACTGAACTCTGGGACCTACTCGACACTGCATCACCAGACATCGCTTTCCTTACAGAAACATGGATGAACACATCATCAGCACCCGACATCGCCATAGCCATACCGGATACTTACAAGATTACCCGTAAAGACCACACCAATCAAACAGGAGGTGGCATCGCCATCATTCATAAGAACACCATCAAAATCACGACCAGCTCCGACGATATTCTTGCTACCGCCGAACATCTCCACTTTCAGATTCACACCGACCCTAGGACCACACTTAGAGGCACCCTCATCTATAGGCCTCCAGGTACCCACACTCAATTCAGCGATGACATCACGGACTTCATCAGCCCACATGCCCTCGCCTCCGAGAACTACATTCTTTTAGGAGACTTCAACTACCACCTGGAAAACAAACACAACAGCAACACCACCACCCTTCTAGACAACCTGGCCAATCTTGGACTCAAACAACTTGTTGACACCCCCACCCATACAGCCGGACACACGCTCGACCCCATCTTCACCTCCAGCAAGCACATCTCCTTCGATCGCACCACTGCTCTCCACTGGACAGACCACAGCTGTATCCACTTCAGCTACAAAACCACCCTGAACCACAACCATCCACAACCTATTCCTCGAAGAAACTGGAACAAAATCACCTCCGAACAACTCCTCTCATCACTCAACCAAAACCCTCCTACCCTCTCAGCGGACCCAAACCAAGCGGCCACCAATCTCAAGCAATGGATCACCCTCAGTGCTGACGAACTAGCACCCATGAAAAAGCACCGAACCAAATCCATCTCAATCCGGGTTTCGAGCCAAACACAGCACCAAAACCGCCCTCATTGCAGCAACAGACGACATCCGAACACTACTGGACAACGGTGAAACAGTAGCCCTCATTCTACTCGACCTCTCCGCTGCTTTCGACACAGTCTGCCACAGCACCCTTATACAACGCCTCAGCAGCATCGGCATAAAAGGAAAAGCCTTGGACTGGATCATTCCTCGCTGGGAGAACTCAAAGAGTCCGACTTCCCCCATTCAACTCTGAGGCCACTGAAGTCATCTGTGGCGTACCACAAGGATCATCACTCAGTCCCACCCTCTTCAATGTTTACATGAGTCCACTCGCCTCCATCGCGCGTCATCACAACCTTAACATCATCTCTTATGCCAACGATACCCAGTTAATCCTTTCCCTCACCAAAGACCCTAACACCGCCAAGAACAATCTCCACGAAGGCATGAAAGAAGTAGCCGAATGGATGAAACATAGCCGCCTAAAACTCAACTCAGACAAAACGGAGGTGCTCATCCTAGGATCTTCCCCCTCTGCCTCGGACGACTCTTGGTGGCCATCCGCCCTGGGCAAGGCACCCACACCCACAGACCATGCACGTAACCTTGGCTTTATCCTAGACTCATCTCTCTCGATGTCCAGACAAGTCAATGCAGTCTCATCCTCCTGCTTCAACGTACTTCGCATTCTCAAAAAAATCTTCCGTTGGATCCCCCTTGAGACAAGAAAAACTGTCACCCACGCACTGGTCACGAGTCGACTGGATTATGGTAACACACTATACGCCGGAATCACAGCAAAATTACAGAATAAACTACAATGCATCCAAAACGCATCAGCGAGACTCCTATTAGACATTCCTCGCCAAGACCACATCACCAGACACCTAAAAGACCTCCACTGGCTTCCCATCAACAAAAGAATTACATTCCGCCTTCTCACCCACGCACACAAGGCCCTTTACAACCTTGGACCCGAATGCCTCAACACTCGACTGTCCTTCTACAAACCCACTAGACAACTAAGATCGTCCAATCAAGCCCTCGCCGCTGTCCCGCGCATCCGAAAATCCACCATGGGTGGCAGATCCTTCTCCTTCCTTACTGCCAAGACCTGGAACTCACTCCCCACTCACCTTCGACTTACTCAAAACCACATCTCCTTCAGAAAAGAACTTAAAACCTGGCTATTCGACAAATAATGAACCCCTTCCCCAAGCGCCTTGAGAACCTATGGGTGAGCTGTGCGCTATACAAATGGCCGAACTTGAACTTGAACTTGAACTACTGGGTCCATGTCATCTTAGATCTTAGTAGCTCCGAAATGGGCATGGATAGTATGGTATCCCCAACTCCTGGGCATGACCATTTTTCATCCAATCAGACTACCTCTTGGGGAGGATCGCAGCTGCAGGGCAGGGTTCTCTTCCAAAGGATACTCACCAATAGTCATAAGCACGGAATAGTCCCGCCCACATGCAGGGGCCCTGGAGCACCTAACAAATACTAAAAATATGTATCCATCACCAAAGTCCCCGAAAGGAACAGGAGCACATGCATTCAATGTGCTTAAATATGCCATGGGGTTGGAACTGAATATGAAAATATCTTTTTTGAGCACATGGAATATCTTGTTGAGCCCATGGGCATTATTAATGCACTATGCAATAGCTAAAAAAAACTGCTCAATGATGGCGGCATGCGGGCAGAGGATGAGAAGTCCTTTGTTATTGACAACTAATGTTCCCACCAATGGGAATGGTTCAAGATGATTTTATACCAGTGACGCAAAATATTTCCTTATGAACCAATATTGAAAAGGGCATAGATTGCTGAAACGCATCTATTGCAATAATAAATAATTTAGTAAACCCAAGAGTGCTCCTGTTCCTTGTGGGACTTTGGTGATGGATTTATTGACGTGCAGCCACTTCCACGTAAGGAGGCATCAGTTGTGAAAAGTGTTTGGCATTGGTGGTAAAATAAATGTGTGTATATATATATGTGTGTGTGTGTGTGTGTGTGTATATATATATATATATATATATATATATATATATATATATATATATATATATATATATATATATATATATATATATATTCCGCTCCGTGGGGTTGTCCAAGTGCTACCCGCTTTTTGGACAACCCCACGGAGCGTAATATATATATATATATCTATATATATATATTCACTGAAAAAACCATAGGTTTCACACCAGTTATAGTTAGCCGGAAATTTTACTGACATAAAACCATTGAAATTCCCAAGTTATAGTTAGTTGGACTCACTATAACTTGTGCGCCTGCAATGCACTGCTGATGACGTCACATATTACATCACTCATGACATGGTCAGTGACATCACTCATGACATCACTGATGACACCATCCAGTGAATGTGTGTCTTTCTGAAAAATAAATATGTTTTATATATATAAATATGTAAAGGTCGATGGAAGAATAAATGTTTAAATAAGTGTCTTAATGGATGTTTTTTTTTTAATTGATTTGTTTACTGGCTTATTAAGTGTATCTTAGTGAATACATATATTAGCGAGTGTTGTTTGAATATTTAAATGTTTGTATCAGTGTTTCACTTTGTGTATAAGTGGCTGCATGGGTTGGTGAGTAGCTACATGTATGTGTATATGGGTTATTAGATTTTTTTTTAGTATCAGTATGAGTGTCTGTATGGTTTGGTGGGGGTGTTACTTAGCACATAGATGCACCAATGACTGACTCACTGTTTGCATGTGTTTTGAAGACAGCATATGTGCAGGACTGTATGGGTGGATGAGTGTGTATATGTGTGTGTTAGTGAGTGAATGACTGTCTCACTAGTGTCTTTATCAGTAACTACATATGTTTTAATCTAGTATATGTGAGTATTGATGTATATAAGTGAGTATATGTGAGAGTGAGAGATTGAAAGAGTTCTTGTTTAAATAAGTATGCGTTTCTATAAGTGATTGTTTAAGAGAGTAAGTATGTGTAAGTTCTCCAGTATTAGGGGTGTCTTTCATAGATTCACATGCCTGAATCATTCCCCGTCGTCGGAGTAGGAGTCTCACGGTATATAAAAAAGCAATAAAATGCCATAAAATATATAGCATATTACAGAAATACCAAACCAGGAAGTAAGTAGCCCCAGCTACAGTAGAAAAAACTTCCACTTTCGTGACTATCTAGGTCATTATGTGTTAGTCCAAATCTCAGCCAATCAGGCGACAGCACCCACCAGAATGTTCTCCCCAGAGGCTCAGGCTCTCAGATTTTCTACCGCACGTTGTGTGAAGGGAGTCTCCCTGAGCTCTGCTCAGTTTTTTCTTCTATATCTCTAAAATTCTTCAACTTTCCCAGATGTCTTCATCTAAATCCCTGTTTAGAGCCTGTGACTCTTGTGGGAAGCCAAGACTTTTCAAGGAGGACCCCCACAAGAAGTGTTTGTATTGTCTTTATCCGGATCATGTGGTGAAGGAGTGCAGGATCTGCCGGACTTTCCCCCCCAAGACCATCAAGGACAGAGAAGGGCGCCTTCTATTGTGGCTCAATAGACTAAGGAACAAGGATGACCCTATCTCTGAGGTAGGAAGTTTGGGTTCCGGCTCTTCATTTCTATCAACTAAGAGGAAGGCTGAAACTGATGTTTCATCTCTGAGGGCGAAGGGGGTTAAGAAGTCTAAATCTTCCCTGGATGCTCCTGGGCCTAGTTCTTCAAGCAAAGTTATCCCACTTTCCAACGGGGATTCTACGCCCTCTAAGAAGTCTGGTACTAAGGCAGTGCCTACGCAATCTTCTAAATCTGTGCCTCCTCAGTTGCCATTATTGACAATTTCAACGTCAAGGAAGGACTGTGTTTCTTCTCATGTGGCCACTTCTACCACCTGCACTATGACTTTCTCCTCACCGAAGCCTACACTTGTCATGTCTTCAGCTTCGTCGCCCACACTGGTTCATGTCCAGGTTAGGCCTATCTCGTCGTCGACAGTTGCCCCGACGACGATGGCCAAGGTGCCGCCGGCGATTTTGTCCTCTTCATCTAAGAAATTGCCATCGTCGACGAAAACAAAACCACCGTCGACGGCCTCGGCGACGACACTCCAGTCGACGGCCTCGACGACGACACCACCGTTGACGACCTCGTCGACGAGGAAAAGATCATCGTCGACAGCAAAGCCACCTTCGACGACGTCACTACCGTCGACGGCCTCAACGACGAAACCACCGTCGACGGCCACGACGACGAAGATACCGTCGACGGCCTCGACGACGAAGCTACCGTCGACGTCCTCGACGACGACACTACCGTCGACGGCCTCGACGACGACACTACCGTCGACGGCCTCGACGACGACACCACCGTCGACGGCCTCGACGACGACACCACCGTCGACGGCCTCGTCGACGAAAAAATCATCGTCGACGGCAAGGCACTCGTCGACAAAGCTACTGTCTACGACCCCGTCGACGACCCCGTCGACGACGATTCCGTCGGCGGGACAGCACTGTCAGCAGCATACAGGCGTCCCGTTCACGCCGCCTCTTTCAAGCTGCACTACTTTGCAGGTTTGGTCCGCACAAACAGCAGGGATTCCATTGCCATCTCCTGCGACCACGGCTACTTTATTAAAAAAGAGAGCTGCTGTGGACTCTATTTCTACTACCATCGTGGTGCCTGACAAGCTCTTGGATTCCGATGAAGAAGAATACTCCCTTACAGGAGGAACTCAGCCGCCAATGGATCCAAGCCACAGGATCTTTCGAAGATATCCTCCACATTACACCTCGCATGCGACAAGCAATCGCATGGTGGACCCACCGATCCAACCTACAAGTGGGATGCTCCATGCTAACGGAAGTTCCCAGGTTCATAGTGACGACCGATGCATCCATGACAGGCTGGGGTGCACACCTCCAAGGCATGACGGTCAGCGGGAAGTGGAACCAGGTCCAAATGAAATGGCACATCAACCGGTTAGAGTTACACGCCATATTTTTAGCCCTGAAGTCCTTTCAAGCGACTCTGCAAGGTGCCACAGTCTTGATACGGACAGACAACAGTCTACGGCTGAGAAAGCACTGCATTCTTTAGACATTAGAAGATGCCTTCGATTTTATCTCTCCAGAACTTCGGTCACCCGCAAGACAGACCAACTGTTCGTGGCCTACGGCCAGCAGCGCCGGGGTTGTGCTGTTTCAAAACAGACCATTGCTAGATGGGTTTCCTGTACGATTGGACTTTGTCACCAACAGGCTGGTAGGCCCTTACAAGCCTTGCCAAGAGCACATTCAACCAGGGCAGTTAGCTCTTCCACTGCCCTTTTTGCTGGTGTGCCGCTTCGACAGATCTGCAGAGCTGCCACGTGGTCTAGCAGGCACACCTTTACTAGACACTACTGTCTGGACTCGGCAGATGATGCAGATGCTTCGGTGGGGAGAGCAGTGCTTCGCAATCTTTTCAAATAAGGTGAGCCTCTGTTTCCACCTCCTCATTTCTGCTCTTAGACGTTTGCTCAGAACATGTGATTACTGTTGTGCATGTCTCCTTTACTGTATACATAGGTATATTTACTTATATGCATACATGATATTCTGACGTCTACGAGCGTTATAATGTGAGTACTGCTTACTATTCTGATTCAGGCATGTGAATCTATGAAAGACACCCCTAATACTGGAGAAGAACAATAGTTACTTACCTGTAAACAGGTGGTTCTCCAGTATTGGTGTCTTTCATAGATTCACATGCAACCCGCCCGCCTTCCCCCAGAGACTCTCTCGGATAGCATGGGACTTCACTCCTGTGCGGGAAAATCTGAGAGCCTGAGCCTCTGGGGAGAACATTCTGGTGGGTGCTGTCGCCTGATTGGCTGAGATTTGGACTAACACATAATGACCTAGATAGTCACGAAAGTGGAAGTTTTTTCTACTGTAGCTGGGGCTACTTACTTCCTGGTTTGGTATTTCTGTAATATGCTATATATTTTATGGCATTTTATTGCTTTTTTATATACCGTGAGACTCCTACTCCGACGACGGGGAATGATTCAGGCATGTGAATCTATGAAAGACACCAATACTGGAGAACCACCTGTTTACAGGTAAGTAACTATTGTTCTTTCCTTAAAAGTAAGGTGGTAGTGTGTGTATAGCTGTATATGCAAATAAATGGATGTTCAATAGTTTATTTGCATGTGTGATTATGTGTGTGAGTAACCTTTGGATGACTGTCGGTGTGTAACAGGATATATAGGTGTTTCACTGCATATGATGAGTGAATATATGTATGAGTGACTATATAGAACTGTTGGTGAATGAGTGAATGTGTATATAGATGGTGGTATTACTGAATTGGTTGTTGTAACTGGTATGGGTATCTCTTTTTTTTTGAAAATTTTAGTTTCTATTTTTGAATATGTGTTTCAAGGGTTACATTACACTGAAAGGAGGTCTGTCACTCTGTCACAAGGATGGTGTCATCAGTGATGTCATGAGTGATGTCACTGACCATGTCATGAGTGATGTAATATGTGACGTCATCAGCAGTGCATTGCAGGCGCGCAAGTTATAGTGAGTCCAACTAACTATAACGTGGGAATTTCAATGGTTTTATGTCAGTAAAATTTCCAGCTAACTATAACTGGTGTGAAACCTATGGTTTTTTCAGTGAATTTAATAGGTTTTTTAAATGCTAATTCCTAACTATAACTGGTGTGAAACCTATGGCTGATATTTGGGCTACATTTGGGCTCTTTTATCTCTGGTGGCCATCTTGGGAGACTGCATATCAGAATTTTTTTAATGAAATATAAGAGGATTTGAGAAGTCACTCAAAATGTGCCCTAATTTTTCTTTCTTCAGCACTAATCATAATTTCTATGGCAAAATAAACCCCCTCATTTTGTTCCTTTGCAAATTAAATGTTTTAAGTGTTAACACATTATTCCAATCAAGATGACTTCAGGTGTGCCATAGTTTTGTCATAAGTAAGACTGTTAGCGCTCTAGTTCTTTAGAACACTCTGGGACATTCTGTCATTGGGCTATAGTTGGGCTACATCTGGCTGATATTTGGGCTACATTTGTTTTTTTTGTCTCTGGTGGCCATCTTTGGGCTACATTGGGCTACATTTGGGCTCTAACATATATATAGCCCAATGTAGCCCAATATATATTTATTCAAAGTTAATTTTCGTAAAAATCACTGGAGCATATATCTTGAGACATAGCAAAGGCACATCGGGGGACCAGTCCCTACAATTTTGCCAAGTTTGGTGGAAATCCATTCAGCCGTTCGGGCTAAAAGTGAGGTTGACCGCCCTATGGAAATTAACATGGGGAAAACACGTTTTGGGACCCCCCTTTTATCTCGGCCCCCGCTTGACGAATCCCCCCCAAACTTTCAAGGATGGACTGGAGCTCCGCGAGGCAAATTTGAGGAAATTATCAGGCAGATTCGTCAACCGGCGCCAAAGTTATTCACAATAGAATTTTGAGATTTTGCATTGAAAAAAATCCTAACTATAACTACCTACTGGCGACCGCCAGTATGTAATATATATATATACACACACATATATATATATATATATATATATATATATATATATATATATATATATATATATATATATATATATATATATATATATATATATATATATATATATATATATAAGGCACACAGTGTCCTAAAATGCATATATATATATATAAAACATGCAGCCTTAGAAACATTGTCTAAATACAATGCAGACATTACATAGTTTTTCTTTTTTTAAATAAAACATATACTTTTAACATTTCTGCTACACAGTAAATGAAAGCTTAAAAGTGTAAAACATAGCCTTTATTTGAAAGGGAAAAGGCAAGGGAATGAAAGGCATTGTTAGCCAATATGCTGCATTGAAAACCATAACAGAGAAAACTGGCACAGTGACTTTAAGACCTCCTGATTCCCATCATACCCCACAGGTGACAGTTAGGTCAGTTCTTTTTTACTTCACCTTCACTAGGATCCTGGAGCACCAAACTGTCACGTTTTGCCAATTTTGGTTTAAATTTTCTCTACAACTAACACATTTTACTCGTCATTCGACGTTTATAAGTGCCTTGCGCTCTTTCAACCAGTTTTTTGACTGAAAATATCTTTATTCTCTGTCAAAAATGCCATCTCTTTTTAAAAAATGCATTTCCTGTGGCAAGAAGATGGCTAAATCAGACCCATATTCAGTCTGCAAAGCATGTTTGCCTGCCTCGCATGTCCCTGATGCATGTACTACTGCCACAAGTTTTTCAAAAAGAACTCTCAGGGACTGAGAGACAGTTCGACTTCATGCACTTCAACAGAGAGGAAAAACATCTGAAAATGGCCTTGGAGAGCTCCGTACCTCTTTCAAGCTGCCCTTCTCCCGGGACAAGCACACACATACACAAGCACACACATAGAAGGAGAAGTCAAAAACTAAAACACCGCTCGCCGTCGAGATGTAGGAAGTGACCGCACTGCAAATCCCGGTGTGTTCGACGACAACAGGACCTGATAGACATCTGACGACGTTTAGACTGATGGATTTAACGCTGTAAAGACTAACAGCCACCACCAGGCCGACTACATCAGTCAACGACACAACCTCGATCGAAGTCTACAGCAAATTTATCGTCAACCATCTAGACGTCAAGAAAATCAACACTGGATTAAGTAGTGTCTCCAGAGATGACATTGAAGCAGGCACCAGCTACTCATCAGTCAACGTCCGCGTCAATAACACCACAACCCCCGTCAACACATACGTTGACGTCGAAGCATTCACATGCTGACAAATCTCAGTCGACGTCAAGGAGAAGATAATGACGAGGGCAGAGAAATGGACATTCAGGAACAACAGAACAATGTCGAAAATTCGTTATCCTGAGCTCAAGTCAATAGAAACGGCCATTCATTTGTCTCCTCAATGGTTGCAGAATGTAACCCATTGGTTTGATCTACATCAGAGTCCAGCCTTAGACTATTCACATATTTATTCACCTTCAAGGGCCTCTCAGCAGACACCACATCAAATGAACACCTCTCCTTGCATTCTCACCTGAGCTTTCGCCCTATTTGCTCTCAACAAGATCATCTCATAGATCTCCATCTAAAAGAAAGAGACACTCAGCAGTTCCACAAGGATTAAGATCAAGGTCAATGACATCCCACAGAAGACACTCATAGCCTCAACATTCTCACGTCTCATCCAGGCATAGGTCTTCCTCGTGGTACCCCACCACTCCTCGATCTTTTGTGAGAGACTACTCTTGTTAGACCTGGCACCATTGGTGTGGGTCTCCCTTCCATTTTTTGCTGTTGCCTCTTATGAGTTTGCTAATTTTAGATGCTTTTGGGCACTGTGCCACTGCTGTTCAGTGCCACAGTGCAAGTGCTCCCTATGATGTATGGATTAGTGACTCCATGATTGGCTTGATTATTTTACTTGTCAGACCCTAGGAGAGTGCACTGCGTGTGCCTAGGGCTTGTACCCAATTCTGCTGGTGGGCTTGCAGCACTGATTGTGCCACCCACCGGAGCAGCTTGTAAAGTGTGTCTCAGGTCTACCATTGCAGAGCCTGTGTGCAGTCTGGTACTGCCATGTTGACTGGGCAAGTGCACCCACTTGCCAGTCTCTAAAACCTTCCTTTTTATACATATCAGTCACCCCTATGGTAGGCTCAAGGGCAGGGTGCATTGTAGGTAAAAGGTAGGACATGCCCTGATGTGTTTGGCATGTCCTAATACTGAATTACAGCCATTGTCGATTTTCACTTTTGCAAGGCTACCTGTTCCCCATAAGCCAGAATGGGCAGTTAGATTATAACATTTTATAATCCTAACTGACTCAGGGAACTAGGTAGAAATTCGAGTTTAGTATGCCTGAACTCAGAATGATAAAATACATCTTTTAGTGAAGTTGGTTTTAACATTCCGTGTTTGAAAATACCACTTTTAGAAAGTAGGTATTTTCTTGCTTAGCTATCCAAGCCTGCCTCTGCTAGGGTGTGTATTCCTTGTCTGGAGTTTAAGTGACAGGGGCTAGGGAATTCCAGGAGACAGGGTGAGTCAGCATAGGGCTGAATAGAGAAATATGCATGCAGATGGGGGTGAGGAGTTGTACCTGGGACTTGAATAGGGCTGTGCCTTCCCTCCACAATAATACTGGCTTCACCTACTGTGGTGTGTCTGATGTCCCTGGCCTACACACTGAAAGGAAAGAAGGAGTCTTGTCAACAAAGTGCTCCAGAACTGACAAGAACTGGTTTGGACAAGGAAAAGGCCTCTCTGCCTTCAGAGAACAAAGGGAAAAGGAGTATCAATATTGGGACCCAGATCCAAGCACTTTAGCTCACTTCTGGGAATCAAGACACGCCTTTGCTGAGGAGAAGAACCAAGAAGCTGATCTAGGAGACAATCTCTGTGCTGTGTGTTTGGGGGTTGGCCTGGAGTGGTTGCTTCATTACCAAAGAGAGGAGAAAAGGACTGAGTGTGCTTTCTATCAACTTGAGAAGAATCTCCAAGGGCTTGACCTAGAGCTTGCCTCCTGCTTGAAGTCTCTGGGATACAAGACGTCACCAGCCAGCTCTCCCCTGAATTCCCTTGCTGCGAATTGAAGTGCCTGCTGTTGGGCTGGGCCTTCTGAGAGACTGCACGTTGCTGGGAGCTGGAAGCACGACGCAACAATGAGAACCGTGTTGCTGCCGCAGTCATCGCATCGCCTAAGAAGCGAGCCTGCGCTGTCATCATCGCATCGCCGAAGTGCGGCGCATCGCCGGTGAAATGGGACGCTGCCACAGAGGACATTGTTGCATCACTGGAGAAGCGCGTTGCAGGGCCTGTCGCGGCTCCAAAGATCATCGAGTCGCCGCATGACTGTCAGGCGTGCACTCATCACACCAACATTGTCGCATCGCAACCGAGACATCATTTTGTCACATCACACTGGAGAAGAGTATCGCATCGAGGTGCCAACTTGTCGCATCGCGCCGGAGAGCAGCAAGAATCCGACTCATCAACTCCCCACACAGTAAGGAAGCGAGCATCAACTCCCCTGCACAGCAGTAAGGAACCAACGCATCCACTCCCCTGTGTGTAAAGGAACCGACGCATCAACTTCCCTGCGACCTTTTTGTTTTCCTTGCGTTACGCATTTAAGGTACATTGAGAGTAAAGTGTCGCATTTACAACCTGGGAGAACTGAGCTATTTTATAACCTTTTAGAGACTATTTTTGAGTACAGTATTGTGGATTTTTGTTGTTTGGTATTGTGTTAAGTCTATATAAAAGTATCTATTTTTATAATACAACCTGTGTGGTTTCCATTTGTAGTGTTGTCACTGTATTACTGTATGTGTTCACAAATGCTTTACACACTGCCTCTGAGATAAGCCTGCCTCTCGGGCCAAGCTACCAAGGGGGTGAGCAGGGATTATTTTAGGAGTGTAGCCCCTTACCCTGACTAGACACAAGGGTCCCTGTTTGTCACAGATACCTACCTAATTCAACTAGAGACCCCCAAATGTAACAACTCTCCTACACTGCCTGACATGCCTCCAGCAAGAGTATCTCCTGTGGATGACCTTATTACATTTAATGAGGTTCTTATCAAAGGTGCAACAAAACTCTATATAGACATACCGGCGCCGGTTGCTTCTATTTCAGTCATCTTTGAAACACACCAGCATCCATAGGTCCAGCTCCACCATGTATTTTGAAAAAAGTACAAGGTCCCAGTTCATGATCCTCATTTTCTTCGATCGATTCCACCTCCTGATTCACTCATTAGTGCTACCGCAAGGAGCAAACACCGAGCGACTCATCTTCTATGGAACCACCAGACAAAAATAGCAAGCAAATGGACTTGATGGGCAAGAAGGTGTGCAATACCTCTTCTTTTTTTCATGAAATTCGCCAGTGCATCTGCCCTGTTAGGGAGATATGAAAGGTTGCTTTGGCATTCTCTTACCTGCTTCACTGAAAAGCTATCCAAAGAGGACATACATGATTTTTAAAAGATCTTTCAAGAAGTCTGCCTTGTGGCTAACCAGATTATCAGGGCAGCTGCTGATGCCACCGATCTCTCAGTCCATGGGTATTTGCATGGCATCTGCCCCCCCAAATCCTCCTGGTTACATCTCACTGGTCTAAAGCCTGAAGCTCAACATTGAATCCTTAATTGGTTATTCTCGGGCAACTCCCTTTTCGTCACCCATGCTGATGACGAAATGGCAAAGATGAAGGCGGATCAAGACACATTGAAGGCGGTGGGCCGTGAGAAAAAGAAGGAATTCCACTGCATGTTCCGCTTGTACGATCACCGCTCCTTCCAACAGAGGGTTCAACCCACCAACAGTACCAAGAAAGGTGACTGTAGGAAAGTCTGATCTGCTTTCATGATTACCCCCACTTTATGCTGGTGTTCTTCACAGGACCTGTGGATATCCAAAATACCCGAAGGAATCTCCCTTGGAGTGAATGAAGCACTCACCTGCATCTGCAGACACCACAACACAGCTGACCGGTCTGCTGATCCTGTGCTCCCACAGACTCAGAAAGGCTCACCAACTCAGGTGGTGGTTCTGCAACTTCCTCAAGGCCAGCACTGTCTTCTCACGTGTTTGAGGCCAGTATCCCTAGTTGGAACAGCTGGAAGAGAACCCCTCTGCGCCATTTCGAATTGCCATTGCCAAGGCTTGTCGACTCTCTCCTCCAGTGATCTTTGGGATCCAAGAAGCTCCAGCCTCAAGCCTGCACCACATCCTTTGCACAGTGGGAATTCATCCTCTGGTAAGCTGCTTGAGTTCCTCTTGCGACTCCTGTGCCTCTGGCCTGTGGGTCCTCTTGAGGGTCTTCTTCAACTCCTGAGGGCTCCCCTTCTTGCTCATACCTGCTCTGACTTATCTGCTCGTGGTGAGTCACCTGGACCTTTCCAGTCCAGAGACAGCACCTTTTACTTTGACTATATTGTTTGCCGCTGCCAAGGCTTGTTGGTGCCCCCCGCCGGGCACTGATCCCTTGGCTTCAACATCCAACTTTAGACAGCTTGTGAACGGCTCCTGGTCTTCTACAGTGTCACCTGGTCCGCACAGTTGCAACTTCAAGGGTACTTTCAACCTCTCCTGCATCACCAACATCGGTGGGCATTCTGTCCCCTCTGCTTGCAGGTAACTCTCATCTTGAATCCACCTTTGGGTTCCACCGGACGCCTTTTATCTTCTTCAGCAACAGCATCTTTCCTGAAATCCTCCATTGTGGTCTACAGCGAGTTCCAACGCAACTTTGCCCTTATGCACCCGGTTTCCCTGATGTAGGTATCCTGGTTCCTGGGGTATCCACGGGTGGGGTGGCTCTCCAACCTTATGTCCTCTATGGGATGTCTTCAGGGTCTGCTGGGAAGGGTCCTTCTTCCTTAAAATTGCGACCGTAACTTACCTATTGACTAACATTGAGCATGCAGTTGTGTTCTCACTCTGCACACGACCTCCGTGGGGTTCCTAGATACTCAACTTGGGTGGTTTCTTGGGTCCCCGACTCTTCTATGTCTTCTGGGTCCATTCTCGACTAAGGTCGTGGTTCTCATTCCACTATTTTAGTATATAGTTTGGTCTTCCCCTGGAGACCACTGTGTATTTTTTTTTTTTTTTAATTATTTTATTTCCACACACATCTGATATGTATTCCCAGGCCTACAACCTCAAGGGCCGGCCGCATAGTGCATTTAGCAGTTAACCAGTTGGCTCTTGTGTACACAGTCCTTCAGCCGACAACCCGGGGGGTCCGGCGGCGTAGTTCTCTAGCGAGCTTGCAGACGCAGCAGGTTCATTACCAAAAGCGTAATCAGATCACAATGTCAGTGCGTGTTTTCTACTATTCATCAACCCCAACCGTTCAATCCCGCCCACCGCTCCCCTGGTGCTACAGCCTGAATTAGCACCCATAGTGTTATCAACTAAAGTTAGCTCATGCTGAATTTCAACTCAACTACTGAACCTGTTCCCACCCCCCTCGTCCTCTCAGTGTATGCTGATAGTGTATGTGTCGCACTAATGCTCCGCCCTCCCTGCTTCCTAAGTCGCTCATATCTGCGTTGCGACTCTGACTCTGCTGCTCAACTGATTCTCCCAGTCTGGGTGTACGGTGCAGTTGCTATGTCCCTGTCAGCTGAGGGTAATCCAAGATTCTGTATGGCCATCCAACTATCTAAAAAAAAACAACTGGCTGGTCAAACAGACGTTGACTCAGACTTAACAGTGCACAGCCTAATTAAATTTACTGATCTGACAATTTTTTGCTTCGTCAACTTATTTTTCTTTTTATTTTCAATTCTTTTAACTCATACTGTCAAAGGCTTTAGCATTGCATTATTTGGCTATAACATTATTCATGCCTCTTTTTTTGCACATCAAATCAATACAGAATTCACTGTTTCATCAAACACAAAAGTACAAATATGTAAATATAAAGTAGGTGGAATTGGCGTTCGCCCAATGCATTTCGGGACGTAAGAAGAGTCCCTTCGTCAGGGGCACCACTGAAAAGAAACATGAATATATTTAAATACACAGGCACAACAGTAGATCTATTCAAAAAAAGTTTAACACGTTTAAAACATGCAGTGCTACCTTCACCAAAATCACCCCGTGTGACCTTGTGTACAAAATTTAGGAACTTACACCAAAACACCAGGTTGCTGGAGTCAAAACAACCAGCTGCTTTCTGCAAATAAAGTTTGAACCAAACAATCAGAAATAAGAAACACTGTGCTTTCCTAAACATCTTCTAGTGTTTAACAAAATACACCACCAAAAGAGTATACCTAGCTACTTGGTTCCTCGGGTGGAAGAAATGTCTCAAACAATCAGTTCACCCTTCAGTAATTTCGCAGACCTTCATCAACCTACAACAAGTTAACATCAACCATTACCAACAAATATTAAACTTGCAATCGACTCGTGAGCTAAACGTGATCAATGACATACCTCGTAAAAGTTTCAGCAAAAGGCAGTAGTTTCGATTGTCACACTACATCATAGGAACGCCGTGCGTACCGACGTGCCTGTGAAAAAAACCCGAGAACACCATTACACTACTGGCCTCAACCGAGCCTCACCAGCTATCACGTAGTATTCCGTATCCTTACCTTAACAAATGTTCACAGAACCGAAAAGCGTCACTGTCTCAGTTCTCCCCTCCTCGCTACTAACGTGCCGATCAGCTTCCGATGCAAGATTTCCGCGCTGGCTACTTCACCCCTCAACAGCTTTCCTCATTGGATATCAGATAAAGACGTCTACCAATCCTGTTCAATGAACCATGACTCCTCACCAAGTATGCCACTTGTATTCAAACAAGCGTTCTCATTGGTTAAACCACCATGACGTCAACCTATTACCGCGTTCCGTTCTTTAAAGCAAACCCGATGTATTGAGCTTTATTTATATTAACAACTCGACACTCGGGACAAAGTAACCTAGTGTCATAAAAGACTACCGCATTCCGTTCTTATAATCAAGCACGACGTGTTGTGCTTTATTTATCTTGACTACTCGACACTCGCATTCGGATCAAAGTATCCTAGTACACAATTGTGCCAAATTACGTGCAGAACTTAAAAATAAAACAAACTAAAATTAATGAGATAATAATAGTGCAAGGGTAAAATAATTCGCAAAAGCAGAAAATTAAATGAAATGAATAGACCATGTTTGCTTATAACATACACAAATATACAGTCTCAGCTTCATTAATCATTGCTATTTACAGGTAACTGCTTAATTCAATACGGTCATTAAGACCTCCTGGGGTCAGAGTTCCAAGTTTTTTTATCCAGAACGTTTCTCTCTGCAACAATTTTTTATTCAGATCTGTGCCTTCCCTACTCTGTACAAATTCAATGATTTGAAATCTTAATTGTGCTATAGAGTGTTGTTTCTCTAGCCAATGATTTGATAAGGGAGATGTTAATGATTTGTTGCGTATCCTGCTTTTATGCTCTGAGATTCGAATTTTCAATTTGCGTTCAGTCTTTCCTATGTACAACAGCCCGCAAGGACATTTGATGGAATAGATAACCTGGTTAGTGTTGCAATCGCCTTCATACATCAACTTAATTGGTTTACCAGAATGTGGATGTCTCAGTTCGTTACCTAAGATCACATTATTGCAGTGTACACAGTTTGTGCATCTACGCATTCCTCTAAAAATTTTTTGCTTTATTTCTTTGTTGTTCAATAGCTCTTTTACATTTTTTGAACGAGTGTAAGCAAAAAGAGGTTTGTCTTTGAAGATATGGTTGAAGTCTGGCTCTTGTTCCAACAGTTCCCATCTTTTTTTGATGATGTTCTTAATCTTTTGCGAATTGGTGGAGAATTTTGACACAAATACATTGCGCTTCTTGTCACTTTGTGGTTTTTTCATTAGTAATGTATCACGGTTCTCCTTCAATGCTTTTATCTGTGCGTTTTCCAGTAAGATCGATGGGTATCCTCTTTTTTTGTAATTTTCCTTGTATTCAGTTATGTGTTCAATGCTTTTCTCAGGTTTAGTAACAATTCTCCTCACTCTAAGAAATTGTGAATAAGGTAGATTAGTCATTAGATTGGGAGGATGAAAGCTCTGGAAAGCTCTGGAAATGCAGCATACTGTTTTTGTCAGTCGGTTTCCGATGAAGAGTTGTGACAATTTGATTACCTTCAATCATTACCTTCACATCTAGGTATGCAATCTCAAAGCATTGAAGGAGAACCGTGATACATTACTAATGAAAAAACCACAAAGTGACAAGAAGCGCAATGTATTTGTGTCAAAATTCTCCACCAATTCGCAAAAGATTAGTAAAAGAGCTATTGAACAACAAAGAAATAAAGCAAAAAAATTTTAGAGGAATGCGTAGATGCACAAACTGTGTACACTGCAATAATGTGATCTTAGGTAACGAACTGAGACATCCACATTCTGGTAAACCAATTAAGTTGATGTATGAAGGCGATTGCAACACTAACCAGGTTATCTATTCCATCAAATGTCCTTGCGGGCTGTTGTACATAGGAAAGACTGAACGCAAATTGAAAATTCGAATCTCAGAGCATAAAAGCAGGATACGCAACAAATCATTAACATCTCCTTATCAAATCATTGGCTAGAGAAACAACACTCTATAGCACAATTAAGATTTCAAATCATTGAATTTGTACAGAGTAGGGAAGGCACAGATCTGAATAAAAAATTGTTGCAGAGAGAAACGTTCTGGATAAAAAAACTTGGAACTCTGACCCCAGGAGGTCTTAATGACCGTATTGAATTAAGCAGTTACCTGTAAATAGCAATGATTAATGAAGCTGAGACTGTATATTTGTGTATGTTATAAGCAAACATGGTCTATTCATTTCATTTAATTTTCTGCTTTTGCGAATTATTTTACCCTTGCACTATTATTATCTCATTAATTTTAGTTTGTTTTATTTTTAAGTTCTGCACGTAATTTGGCACAATTGTGTACTAGGATACTTTGATCCGAATGCGAGTGTCGAGTAGTCAAGATAAATAAAGCACAACACGTCGTGCTTGATTATAAGAACGGAATGCGGTAGTCTTTTATGACACTAGGTTACTTTGTCCCGAGTGTCGAGTTGTTAATATAAATAAAGCTCAATACATCGGGTTTGCTTTAAAGAACGGAACGCGGTAATAGGTTGACGTCATGGTGGTTTAACCAATGAGAACGCTTGTTTGAATACAAGTGGCATACTTGGTGAGGAGTCATGGTTCATTGAACAGGATTGGTAGACGTCTTTATCTGATATCCAATGAGGAAAGCTGTTGAGGGGTGAAGTAGCCAGCGCGGAAATCTTGCATCGGAAGCTGATCGGCACGTTAGTAGCGAGGAGGGGAGAACTGAGACAGTGACGCTTTTCGGTTCTGTGAACATTTGTTAAGGTAAGGATACGGAATACTACGTGATAGCTGGTGAGGCTCGGTTGAGGCCAGTAGTGTAATGGTGTTCTCGGGTTTTTTTCACAGGCACGTCGGTACGCACGGCGTTCCTATGATGTAGTGTGACAATCGAAACTACTGCCTTTTGCTTAAACTTTTACAAGGTATGTCATTGATCACGTTTAGCTCACGAGTCGATTGCAAGTTTAATATTTGTTGGTAATGGTTGATGTTAACTTGTTGTAGGTTGATGAAGGTCTGCGAAATTACTGAAGGGTGAACTGATTGTTTGAGACATTTCTTCCACCCGAGGAACCAAGTAGCTAGGTATACTCTTTTGGTGGTGTATTTTGTTAAACACTAGAAGATGTTTAGGAAAGCACAGTGTTTCTTATTTCTGATTGTTTGGTTCAAACTTTATTTGCAGAAAGCAGCTGGTTGTTTTGACTCCAGCAACCTGGTGTTTTGGTGTAAGTTCCTAAATTTTGTACACAAGGTCACACGGGGTGATTTTGGTGAAGGTAGCACTGCATGTTTTAAACGTGTTAAACTTTTTTTGAATAGATCTACTGTTGTGCCTGTGTATTTAAATATATTCATGTTTCTTTTCAGTGGTGCCCCTGACGAAGGGACTCTTCTTACGTCCCGAAATGCATTGGGCGAACGCCAATTCCACCTACTTTATATTTACATATTTGTACTTTTGTGTTTGATGAAACAGTGAATTCTGTATTGTTTTGATGTGCAAAAAAAGAGGCATGAATAATGTTATATGCCAAATAATGCAATGCTAAAGCCTTTGACAGTATGAGTTAAAAGAATTGAAAATAAAAAGAAAAATAAGTTGACGAAGCAAAAAATTGTCAGATCAGTAAATTTAATTAGGCTGTGCACTGTTAAGTCTGAGTCAACGTCTGTTTGACCAGCCAGTTGTTTTTTGTAATTTAGAGTATTGGGTATACTCTATTAATAGTAGCACGCAGATCAAAAAATTCTTACAAATTAATTTCCAAAACTTTGAGAAAAATAGGTGTGCTCAGAACACTTCCTTTAGTCATCCAACCATCTAGCCAGGTCCCTAGCTACACTGCGTCACCGTCTGGATTTGTAGTGTCCCTTTCCGTACCCTGCTGCTCCGGATTGTCAGGTTCCTCCTGTGCCCCTCTGTCGAAGTAAGTGCGGTATAGCGTCCAAAAGTTCTTAGGGCGGTTCCTGGGGGGCAGCAGTTCGCTATAGTGTTACACCTGGGTGCAGCAGTACAGCATATCTCGCCCCCATCTAGCTTTGGTAGGGAGTGGACCTCTCATCCAGCAGTGGGCCACTACTGCATTCCCATATCCGCCAGGCTGTGAATCGTGACAGGGAGTCGTTTGGAGTTCCCTATGAGCGCAAGTCCCGGTTCTGGGGGTAAGTCCACCTCCAGGATCTTGCTCATTTCCGAGAAAATGTCACACCAGTAGGACTGGACACCCGGACTCGCGTAGTGACATCTTTCACACTCCGCCGTGTGCCGCAGGCCGTATCTGTGGAGTCTCTCCGGTGTGTAATACACCCTCTGTAGGAACCGGAAGTGAATCAATCTGTGTCGGCCGTTGAGCGATATCCACTTTGTACTGTCACAGCAATACCGCCATGTAGCGTCATCTAGCGTAGCGCCCAAGTCTGTCTGCCACGCAAGTCTCGCTTTCATAGGCTCGTGGTCACTGTGCGCCATGACCACCTTATACAAATTTGTGAGTAGCTTTCGGGGCTCCTTAGCCTTGATAACATGTGTCAGTTTGGGGACATCCGGAGGCTCCGCCATGTCTAGGCCTAGCAGCTCCAGAAGTGCACTGCACGTTCTGTGAAATTGAAAGCGTTGCAACATAGGTGCCTCCTCATTGCCCCCTTGCACCTGATCCCGGGTCCTGGCAACGCCGTCCTGAAACAAGTCGCTCGCTTTATGAAGCCCTAATTTCGCCAGTTCTCTAGTGACTGCCTTTTCGCTCATAGGCGAGAGCCAGAGCATCCATTCCAGTGGCATGTCTGGTGAATACAGCAACGCTCCTCCCTGTCGGCGCAATAGCGAGTGCCATGCATGGTTGGTGGCAGTTATAGAGTCCATTACTCCCGTTCTGCGGTCTAGTGGCTTGCATATTGTGGCCGGTAGCGTATGTGGAAGCGCAAAGAGTCGCTCCATGCGGACATGCGGGATCATCTCATCTCCGTGTATCCATGTGTGCAGGTGCGAATCCTGAGCTACTCTACAGTAGAGCTCAAGGTCGGGAGCTGCAAGGCCTCCCATATTGTCTAGGTTGCTTACCCGCCCACGCCAAGGTGATCATGAGACTCGTCAGCCGTTGAAAAAAGGCTTTAGATAGGACTATTGGGAGGGCGTTAAAGAGGAATAGGAACCTTGGCAGGACTATCATCTTCATAAAGGATATGCGGCCCAGCAAGGAGAGAGGGAGTTTGCTCCAGATCACTATGTCATCTTCTAGTTTGCTGACCGCCCTCCCATAGTTCTGGCTCATGAGTAAGTCCGGGTCTGTGTGGAGCTGGATCTCAAGATACCTGATCGGATCCTCGGACCACTGTAAAGGGTACTCCGTTTCTGTCAGCACCGTCACTGGCGTGAGGGGCAGCACCATAGATTTCGTCCAATTGACTCTGAGTCCGGAAAGCGTGCCAAAACGGACCACCTCCCTTAACATCGAGGGTAGGTTCGCCGCAGGATCAAGCACATAGAGCAGCGTATCATCAGCATACATCGACACTACTATTTTGTAGGTAGAGAATTGTATACCCTCATGTCCGTGGTACTCCCTCAGAGCAAACGCCAGGGGCTCTGCAGCTAGAGCATATAGCAGTGGGGATAGAGGGCACCCCTGTTGTGTCCCCCTACCGATAGTGAGTGGTTGTGAGACTGCATTACCGATACGCACTCTTGCCACTGGCCCTTCGTAAAGTGCCCCGATCATTTGCAGGAATGGCTCCCCGAGCCCCATCCGTCTCAGCACCTGGAGTATCCATATCCAGGAATATTGCCACTGCCGTCACATCTTGCCTCACTTGCTGAATAGGGCCTAATAAAGTTCTCATATTGTACGTCCAGTTCCTGCTAGGGATAAATCCCGCTTGTTCTGGGGCTACCAATCCGGGGGCCAGCAGAGCTAATCTGGTCGCCAGTACTTTAGCATACAGCTTAGCATCTACGTTTAGTAATGACAGCGGTCGGTACGACGCACACTCATCCTGTGGCTTATCCGGCTTAAGAATTGTTACTATCATAGCCTCTCTCATGGATCGCGGCATACTACCCTGGGTGCAGATGTCGCTCATCAGTGTAGAAATGTGTGGTAGCAGTTGTTCCTGAAATGTTTTGTAAAAGTCTACCGTTAGGCCATCTACGCCGGGTGCGCTGCCCGAGCGCATGGTGGCCAGGGCTTTAATGATCTCATCTTGTTGTATAGGGCACATGAGGAATTCCCTGTCCGAGGCAGGGAGGAATGGCATTTTTATGTACTCTAGATAGTCCAGAATTTCCGCCGTCATCTCCCCCCTTTTCGAGGAATACAACTCCGAGTAGTATTCTCTGAAGATGGCAGCTATTTCCGCCTCTTCAGTGACTGTGCGTCCTTCAGCGATTTTCAATTCGGCGACCAGCAGTTTACCCCTCCTACCTTTGATTACATTTGCCAGCACCGATCCCGGCCTTTCACCCTCTCCATACGTGCGGGCAGTAGCGTATTTGCCGAGGTGTTTTACCTCCCTGTCTGCCTCGTCGTGGTATTCCACAAGGAGTCGTTTATTCCTCTCCTCCGTGTCTACATCTGGTCGGTGCAGCTGCTGCGCCTCCAGATTTCGTAGCTGCCCCTCAAGGTCCGTCAGATGATTTCTTATCGCCTTCAGGACACTAGAGTGTTTTGATATCGCTATGCCGCGTATATATAGCTTGAACGCCTCCCACACCGTCAGTCCTCCACTGATCCCACATTCTTTTCGAAGTATAGGTCAATCGCCTCTGCCAGTTCCCCACGAAATATTGGGTCCAAAAGCGAGTATGGTGGGAATCGCCACGTGTAGGGAGGAATCGTCATAGTCGGGGTTTCCATTACCAACATTATGGGGGAATGATCTGAAAGCGTGCGCGGCAACACTTTGCATTGTCTAATGTTATGATGTGTATTCGATGTGGCGAACCAGTAATCTAGCCTAGTGTGCACTCCATGGTTTGCAGAGTAATGTGTGTATCCTCCCGAAGTCGCGTTTCTGCTCCTCCTTACATCAACCATGTATAGCACGAGGAGTTTGGCTGCGAGCACCTGAGCCGCTGCCGAAGGCTTGCGAGACGGGCCGGTAGACCTGTCCAAATCTGGGTTCAGTGTCAGGTTGAAGTCTCCACCCCATATTATATGTGGTGAGTCGTATGTGCTAATTTTTGCAGCCAAAGATTCAAACAACCCTGGGTCGTCATAATTGGGGTCGTAAACGTTGATAACCGTCAAGTCCATTCCCTTGCCCTTACAGGACGCTATGACATATCTACCATCCGGGTCAGCACTCAGAGTATGTAACTGGATAGGCGATCTCGGGTTTACCCAGGTAATGACCCCCCCTGGCGTGAGTCGTGAACCCAGCTGCTGCTATGTTCCCCACTAGACCCCTGCTCCGCAACATCCTGCTGGTGGGTGGCAAGTGCGTTTCCTGAAGTAGCGCTATGCCTATGTTATGTCTCCTCAGATAGCCCAGCACTTTCCTTAACTTTCTAAAATCATTCAGTCCCCTGACGTTCCACGTGAGGGTGCGAATGGAGGCTGGCTTCGTTCTGTCTGGCTCCCCCGCTACATTAGACATACTGTTGTTAGTTTCTTAGCATGTGGCTTGCAGTGTCTCAAGTACACTTCCAGACTTTTGAGCAATCTCTTAAGGCCACCCTTTAAAGGTTTGCTAGTAGCCCAGTGGCAGTGGGCTGGCTTGCAGACGCTGAGAGAGCTTCTCTAACGTATTTCCTGCACTTCGCCCCGCTGATTGCGAGCGGTGGCGCTTTTATGCTACGCATTGCTTTTAATTCGTATTATTACTGTACCTTTTGTTATGCAGGTAACTAACTTCAGTCTTCACTTTCAGAGGTGAGCTGCTGGCTGGGGGCTGATCGTCATCGCGGGTTCCCAGCGGTAGCGGGCGCCATCTTTGCTTGGGCTTACCTTCACCATAGTGTATCCCTGACACTCCACCCTCGTTCCGCCCCTATTTAGGAGCGTGATTTGCCCCTCGCCTAGTGTTTGCTAGTAGCCCAGTGGCAGTGGGCTTGCTTGCAGACGCTGAGAGAGCTTCTCTAACGTATTTCCTGCACTTCGCCCCGCTGATTGCGAGCGGTGGCGCTTTTATGCTACGCATTGCTTTTAATTCGTATTATTACTGTACCTTTTGTTATGCAGGTAACTAACTTCAGTCTTCACTTTCAGAGGTGAGCTGCTGGCTGGGGGCTGATCGTCATCGCGGGTTCCCAGCGGTAGCGGGTGCCATCTTTGCTTGGGCTTACCTTCACCATAGTGTATCCCTGACACTCCACCCTCGTTCCGCCCCTATTTAAACGGCCATCATGTGTCAGCGCAGCGGACGAGCGCAGCGGGCGCGTCGTAGGCGCGCCGGAGTTGCGCATGAGTTAAGCCCGTCTGCGCCCGTCCGCGGCCGACTGGGGCATGGGCCATGTCACTCTGCCTCTTTCCTCACTTATTCACGTTCTTCCCTTATCTCATTTCATGATCCCGCACTCCCCCCTCCTGAGTCCTCCCCCAGGCTTGCACTATTTGGCCTGCTTACGGACAGAAAATCCTTCCCTGAGATTATTTCCTTACCGCCAACTGCCAGGTCACCCGCCCTGGGTCCCAAGACCTGTACTTCTCCATTGGTAAGAGCTTCCAATCCTTCCCTGTCTGTGATGTACCTCAACACCCGGTCTTTGGTCAGCCACCAGTCAGACATTTTTTATCTCCTGGGTTCGGAACAGCCTGACGTCCTGTTTCTGACCGAGACCTGGCTCACAGACGATTCTTCCCCTGACATCCTGGCAGCCATCCCTTCGGGATATTACATATTGCAAGTCAACCGCCCCTCTGGCAAAGCTGGTGGAGGAGTCGCAGCCAACATTAGGCACTCCATTCGTTTCTCCCCAGTGCCCACTTTCAGCATCCCTTCGACCGACTGCTCCGTACTCAGATTGGAGCAGCCTGGGTCATCACTTATATGCGTTTTGATTTATCGCCCCCCTCCCCCCAATCTATGCCCAGTTTCTCAGTTCAGTTCGGCGACCTCATCTCCCAGCTCCGCATCAATAACGCTAACGTTTTGGTCCTGGGCGACTTCAATTACTGGCCGTCGGACACCCATGAAACCCCTGATTCACTGGCCTTCTCAGATCTCATGCTGGGCTTAAACTGCACCCAACATATACACTCACCCACACATGTTAAGGGCCATATTTTAGACCAGGTTTGGACCTCTTTCCTAGACATCTCTGCACCCCTTATCCTCCCCTGTCTCTGGTCAGACCATTTTTTAATCACTTTCACTTTAGCTATGCCTTCCCCTGTCACCACGGTTCGAGAAACCAACTTCCTGGCACGCAATTGGAACAAGGCTGATCTCAATAAATTCACATCCCTCCTTAGTTTATCTGCCCCATCCATTACTGGACCTACCATCTCCATTGACTCTCAGTCACAGGGCCTCACCCACTGGCTTACTTCCGCTGCTGACTCGGTGGCGCCTTTAAAACCAGTTAAGACGAGGCGCAGTCATGAAGCCCAAAGGTGGTTCACCGAGGTCCTCAGAGCATTAAAACTCAGTCTTCGTCAGGCAGAAAGGCGCTGGCGCCGGGGGTACTCCCCGGAGACAAAAGAGATTTTCTCCTCTCGGTTAAGAGAGTATAAGTCAGCAATAACTTTGGCCAAATCTCGCTATTTCTCCAATAAAATCCTGGACTCCTCAAACAAGTCTAAAGACATATTTTCAATTGTCGAGGAACTGTTCAACCCGGCGAGAGTCACCATTGCTCCCCTCCCCTCCCAGTCCCTGTGCGATTCCCTGAACCAATTTTTTGTAGACAAGATCATCAAGATTAAAACCAGCATCTCTACCCAAGCCTCACTTGTCCCCCCTCCGCCCAGTGCCCCCTGTCACTCCAACACTCACACCTTAACCCAGATCCCCCTTATCTCAAAGGTCAATTTTCTTTCACTCCTGCATAAAGTCTCCTCTGGCTGCCCTAACGATTGCTGCCCCCCCTCGGCCCTTCGGGAAGCTTTCACTTCCTGTCCTGAACCCCCCCTAGCCCTCTTAAACAACTCTCTGACTACTGGGGAGGTTCCTGGATCCTTCAAACAGGCCGAGGTGGTTGCCATTTTGAAAAAACCTTCGGCAGACCCTTCCATCATGAGCAACTATTGCCCAATTTCCCTCCTCCCTTTCCTCAGTAAAGTTTTGGAGTCGCATGTCACTCAAACTCTCAGCACCTTTGTGGAAGACTCGTGCGTCTTGGAGCCCCAGCAGGCTGGGTTTAGACCTGCGCACTCCACAGAAGCAGTTATCCTTTCTGTGATGGAGGAATTGCGCAGGGGGGCCGACGCTAACACCTGTCAGGCCCTGGTCCTTCTGGACCTGTCGGCCGCCTTTGACACGGTCGACCATGATATCTTGGTCGACCGTGTCAGAGAGGCTGGCATCCAGGGCACCGCCCTGGACTGGGTTCGGTCTTTCTTGACTCAACGCCATCAAGCAGTCAGGCTGTCCCAGTTCTCCGCTACTCAGGTCAAGCTGACCTGCGGTGTCCCACAGGGCTTTTCCTTATCCCCCCTCCTTTTTAATTTGTATTTGCCCCGTTAATACGTTCCCTCCGTAGGTTTAATGTCACCGCGTTCAATTACGCGGATGACATCCAACTGGTTTGTACTATCGACTCCTCTGATGAATCTATCACCACTTTCCAAAACACGCTCTGTTTCATCAGTAATTGGATGAGCTCAAACCACCTGAAGCTCAACCAGCTTCGGTTTTGTCGGGGGACCCTCCAATCCCTGGCATTCCTCTTTCTGGCCTGCTAACCTAGGTAGTCCTCCCTGCCTTGTTAATTCAGCCAAAAGTCTGGGAGTCGTCATTAGCAGTGACCTCTCTATGACGCCCCAGATAAGCGCTGTAGTATCCTCAAGCCACTTCCAACTCAGGAAAATACGTAAAATCTCTCGCCTACTCACCACCGAGGCCCTCATCTTGGCCCTGCTTGCGTTAGTCATGTCTAGGCTTGACTACGCAAATGCATTATATGTAGGCATTCCTGCTTATCAACTCAGGAGACTTCAGTTGATCCAAAATCAGGCCGCTCGCCTGATTTATCACCAACCCAGAGATCAACATGTTCGCCCCCTTTTAAAAAAGTCTCCATTGGCTTCCGGTATCTGCCCGCTGCAAATTCAAGCTTGGCTGCATTATCTCCAAATCTCTTGCAGGTCACAGCCCCCTTTTTATTTCTTCCCTTCTTCACCCGTATGTTCCTCCTCGCACTCTCCGGTCATCTCAGATGGCCTTGTTATCAGTTCCCAGATTCAAGAGGAAGAAACATGGCGGCCTTAGGTTTTCATTTCTAGCCCCGTCCTTTTGGAATTCCCTACCCCTCCCTCTTAGGTTGTCTTCTCCTTACTCCAGGTTCAGATCCTCCCTTAAAACCTTCCTCTTCACTGAGTCTTACAATTAGCTGCTATCTCACGTTTCTCCTCCCTGCTCCCTCAGTTAGGCGCCAAGAAACCTAACGTTGTTAGTTGCGCTCAATAAGTTTATTTAACATAACATAACAATCTCGATGCAGGTACATGTTATCCACCCGGTCCTGGCCATCCTTGTACCGCATCAACACTCTGTGCCAGACTGTGCCCCCAATCTCGCCTGCATCCTGGGATATATCGTATCTGTGCCCCCGATCTCGCTCTGCTTGGTGTGGTATCGTTTTTGCTGCTGTAATTAGTTTCTGTGCCAGACTGTGCTTCGCGTGGTATCGTATTTGCTGCCATCATTAGTATCTGTGCCAGACTGTGCCCCGATCTCGCCCTGCATTGCTTTGTTGTTGTTTGGTGCCATTTTGTTGTCCCAGCCCGTCTCTCCTCCCCGCTCCCTGCCGCTGCTCCCCCGCGGCCCCAACCCCGCTCCCTACAGCATCTACAATCTATCCCCTGCCCACTCGCCACCCCGCTCCCGTCTCCCAGCTGCTCCTCCCTCCCACTGGAACATAAGGATAGACCGGAGCGGTGAAGAGCTGTGACCGTCCTGACCTGGTCAGAAACGGTCGCTCCACCCGCTCCTGGCCGTCCTTGTACCGCATCAACACTCTGTGCCAGACTGTGCCCCCGATCTCGCCTGCATCCTGGGATATATCATATCTGTGCCCCTGATCTCGCCCTGCTTGGTGTGGTATCGTATTTGCTGCTGTAATTAGTTTCTGTCCCAGACTGTGCTTCGCGTGGAATCGCATTTGCTCCCTTCATAAGTATCTGTGCCAGACTGTTCCCCGATCTCGCCCTGCATTGCTTTGTTGTTGTTTGGTGGCATTTTGTTGTCCCAGCCCGTCACTCCTCCCCGCTCCCTGCCGCTGCTCCCCGCGGCCCCACCCCCGCTCCCTACAGCATCTACAATCTATCCCCTCCCCACTCGCCACCCCGCTCCGCCTCCCAGCTGCTCCTCTCTCCCACTGGAACATAAGGATAGACCGGAGCGGTGAAGAGCTGTGACCATCCTGACCTGGTCGGAAACGGTCGCTCCACCCACTCCGGCCGTCCTTGTACCGCATCAACACTCTGTGCCAGATTGTACCCCCGATCTCGCCTGCATCCTGGGATATATCGTATCTGTGCCCCCGATCTTGCCCTGCTTGGTGTGGTATCGTATTTGCTGCTGTGATTAGTTTCTGTGCCAGACTGTGCTTCGCGTGGAATCGTATTTGCTGCCTTCATTAGTATCTGTGCCAGACTGTGCCCCGATCTCGCCCTGCATTGCTTTGTTGTTGTTTGGTGCCATTTTGTTGTCCCAGCCTGTCTCTCCTCCCCGCTCCCTGCCGCTGCTCCCCCGCGGCCCCACCCCCCTCCACTCTCCACTTATGACAGATACACTTACGCGCAGCGGACGCGCCCTAAGGGTAAGCCCGTCTACGCCCGTCCGCGCCTGGACCGTGCCCAGCGCCAGAACCCCTGGACCCCGCAAAGGCCACCCCTCACGCCGAACTTACGACGCCGACACTCTCACTGCACTCAACACTGGCCGACTCCCCGACTGCCACCAAGCCGCCCCAGGACGCACCTACGGTCCCTTCACCTGCCAATAATGCACGTTCTGCTGCATCAGGACCCACACTACATCCACAAACGCCAAACAGAGCTCCGACAACAACCACCTGAAGTGCATCCTGCTTAACACCCGCTCAGTCCACAGACACGCCGTGGAACTATGGAACCTACTCGACACCACATCGCCGGACATCGCCTTTATCACGGAAACCTGGATGAACGCCTCATCAGCACCCAACATCGCCATAGCCATCAAGATACAAGATTATCCGAAAGGACCGCATCAACCAAACAGGAGGAGGCATCGCCATCATCCACAGGAACACCATTCGCATCTCGACCAGCTCCGAAGACACCCTCATAGCCACCAAACACCTCCACTTCCAGATACACACCGATCCCAAGACCACACTCAGAGGCACCCTCATCTACAGACCTCCAGGACCCCGCACACAATTCAGCAAAGACATCGCTGAATTTGTCAGCCCACACACCCTCCCCTCCAATGACTACATTCTCCTAGGGGACCTCAACTTCCACCTCGAGAATAACAACGACAACACCACCACCCTGCTGGACAACCTCGCCAATCTCGGACTCAAACAACTGGTGAATACCCCCACCCACTACGCCGGACACACGCTCGACCCAATCTTCTCCTCCAGCAAGCACATCTCATTCAACCACGCCACGGGACTCCACTGGACAGACCACAGCTGCGTCCACTTCAGCTTCAGAAAGACCACGACCCACCACCACCCGCAACAAGCTCCCCGCAGAAGCTGGAACAAAATTACCACCGACCAGTTCACCACATCACTGAACCAAAACCCTCCCGCCAGATCAACGGACCCAAATCAAGCAGCCATCAATCTCGCACAGTGGATCACCCACTGCGCTGACGAATTAGCACCCATGAAAAACCATCCCAACAAGCCCGGAAGCAAAAAAGCCTCCTGGTTCACTGACAACCTCAAGAACTCCAAAAAGAACTGCCGCACCCTCGAGAAAACCTGGCGAAGAAACCCAACCACAGACAACATGACCGCCCTCAAGAACGCCACACGCAAACACCACCAGCTGATCCGCACCGCCAAGAAATCAGCATTCAAGGATCGACTAGACAACAACGCCCACAACAGCAAGGAACTCTTCAGCATTGTCAAAGAACTCACCAATCCCAGCACCGGCAACAATGACATCACTCCCTCTCAAGACCTCTGCGACTCTCCAGCCTCATTCTTCCACAGCAAGATCGCTGACATACATAACAGCTTCGGCGACCAGTCCACTCCCCTCACCACTAAATTGAAGCCCCCCACCACCACCCTTCGCGCCTGGACCCGATCAGCACCGAAGACACCATCCGCTTGATGAACTCCATCCACTCCGGATCACCAACCGACCCATGCCCCCATCACATCTTCAACAAGGCCGACTCCGCCATCTCACCCCAACTCCGGGACATCATCAACTGCTCCCTCAACACCGCTACCTTCCCAGAAAGCTGGAAACATGCCGAACTCAGTGCCTTCCTGAAAAAACCTACAGCTGACCCCACCAAACTTAAGAACTACCGCCCCATCTCGCTCCTCCCATTCCCCGCCAAAGTCATAGAAAAGACTGTCAGTCAGCTCGCCGCCTTTCTTGAGTCTAACAGCTCCCTCGACCCCTCACAGTCCGGCTTCCGAGCCAATCACAGCACCGAGACCGCCCTAATCGCAGCCACAGACGACATCCGGACTCTGCTCGACAACGGGGAAACAGCGGCCCTCATCCTCCTGGACCTCTCCGCAGCGTTCGACACGGTCTGCCACCGTACCCTTGTACAACGCCTCAGCAACGTTAGAATACAAGATAAAGCATTGGATTGGATCATCTCGTTCCTCGCCGGAAGAACCCAGAGAGTTCGCCTCCCCCCTTTCAGATCAGAGGCCACCAAAGTCATCTGCGGCGTACCACAAGGATCTTCGCTCAGCCCCACCCTCTTTAACGTCTACATGAGGCCTCTCGAATCCATCGCACGCCAACACAACCTCAACATCATCTCCTACGCTGACGACACACAGCTGATCCTCTCCCTCACCAAAGACCCAAACACCGCCAAAACCAACCTACACGAAGGGATGAAAGACGTAGCCGAGTGGATGAAGAACAGCCGCCTAAAATTGAATTCAGACGAGACAGAAGTCCTCATCCTAGGGTCATCCCCCTCTGCCTGGGACGACTCATTGTGGCCCCCGGCCCTAGGCAACGCACCCAAACCAACGGACCATGCTCGCAACTTGGGATTCATCCTAGACTCCTCCCTCTCGATGACGAGACAAGTCAACGCCGTCTCATCATCATGTTTTAAGATCCTACGCATGCTCCGAAAGATCTTCCGATGGATCCCCACCAAAACAAGGAAGACGGTCACCCAAGCACTTGTCACAAGCCGACTGGACTACGGAAACACCCTCTACGCCGGAACCACTGCCAAATTGCAGAAAAGACTTCAACGCATTCAGAACGCCTCCGCTCGACTCATCCTTGACATACCCCACCACAATAACATATCCGGCCACCTGAGAGACCTACACTGGCTCCCCGTCACAAGAGAATCACGTTCTGTCTCCTCACCCACGCATACAAGGCCCTCCACGACCTCGGACCAAGTTACCTCAACACCCGCCTGACCTTTTACACCCCTACCCGTCAACTACGATCATCCAACCAAGCCCTCGCCTCGATTCCACGCATCCGGAGAGCCACCATGGGAGGAAGATCCTTCTCCTACTTAGCGGCTAAAACCTGGAACTCCCTCCCCACCCACCTCCGCCTTACACAGAACCACCTCTCCTTCAGAAAGCAACTCAAGACTTGGTTGTTTGATCAGTAATGAACCCCCATCCCTCAAGCGCCTTGAGACTCTCTGGGTGAGTAGTGCGCTATACAAATTTTTGACTTGACTTGACTTGTGAAGGTGCGTGCAATAAACTCAGTGCATACATACTCAAACAATAAAACATTCCTATTCCCTCAGATCCACCCCCCCCCCCCTCCCACAGCAGACCATCCCCAACTCGGCCTAGCATGAAGAGACATCCCCCCCTCCCCAACGTCCCCCCACTGAACCAGGTTGGTCCCCTCAGGAACCAGTAGTGCACACAGCGCTGCGGCAGAGATCGCCAAAAGTAAAAAAAAAAAAAAAAACAGATACCTATTGCAACAGTTTACTCCATCCCGCTTCTGACACCATCACCCTGGATGTATCTTTCAACAGAAGCTCATGTTCGTATATCTCCATATATCGTGCACTAGGCGCTACCCAAAAGCGTCTCTGTTTCCCCACAGTGTCCAATCAGCCACCTAGCTCCTGCAGTGTGTAACTGACGGTATGTGATCGCCCAAGTCTAATGGAGACCCAACCCCAGTGGAAAACTAATCAGAAAAGAAAAACAACATGTTACAGTCTCACCATCTCCCTGGGGCGTCAGCACTCACACAGGTACCAAGAGTCCGCTCCGCCTCTCACTGTCTGCCCATCCACAAGTTCAGTTAGTCGGGTCCCACTCCTCGCGTTCCGCTCCGACATAACCTCGGCACGTTCCGCGCCAAGGTTGCAGACCTGAGTTTGTGCTGCTTTTCTTGCTCATCCAGCTGGCTGGTGAATTCCTGCTCCTCCGCCTGGCTTCTGGGGCTGTTCCTTTGCTCCCTGGTCCACGTCTTGAGGGCCTTTTGGAGGTCTTTTGGGTCAGTGAAGAAGTGAGAGTGCCCCCGAAGGTTAATCCTTAGCTTCGCTGGGTACAGCATTGCATAGTCCAGGCCTAAATCCCCAAGTTGCTGTTTGTAAGGGGAAAAGCATCGCCGGTCCTCTTGAACCTTCGCTGTAAAGTCTAGGTATAATGAAATGGTCGCCCCCTCAAAGTGCAGCTGACCCTTCTCTCTAGCCACTCGCAGCGCCGTGTCTCTGTCCCTGTAGTTTAGGAGTTTAGCGATAATCGGCCTTGGGGGAGGGCGCGGGCGAGGACCCAGCATGCAGTGCGGTCCTCTCCACAATGAACATGGGCGAGAAGACATTGTCCCCTAGTAAGGTGGTCAGTAGTTTCTCTACGAATAGTTCCATCTTTCCTGTCTGCGTAGTCTCCGAAACGCCTGTGATACGTATGTTGGAGCGCCTAGAACGGGCTTCCAAGTCCTCCGACCTATCGTGGATAACCTGTAGGATCTTGACGATCTGTTTACGGTCTTTGTCCAGCTCCATTTGGCCTTCTTCTACTTCCGTCAGGCGTCTTTCCGACATATCCAGCCGCTCTGCATGCTTGTCCACAATTTCTGACATCCTGTCCATGCGGTAGGTAAGGGCGTCAAGCTTTGTTCCTATGGACGCCATACTGTCTTGCAGGCCCTTCTCCATAGTAACCAGCAGCTCCTTGATGTCTGTGTATATCGAGTTGTCCTGACTCCTGTGTTGTTGTGTCTTATCCGGCTCCTGTGCCTCTGGGGCCTTCGTTCGGCGCTGCTCAAATGGGAGTTTAGTTTGTGTCTTGTCCCCTTTGCCCATGCTGTCGGGGAGTGCCGCAGGGGCTACTCACCATGCATTTCAGGGGGCTTTGCACGTCGATGTGGCGTCCTCGCCCGAGACACACCCGGTCCCCTCAGCCGGGCAACCAGCTGGGTCCCTTCCGCCCGCAAGCCGGGATTAGTCTGCCAGGCCGCTATGTAGGGTAGTATGACGAGTCCGTTTGTCCGGCGGGGCTTCCACACCCGAAGCTAGGGAGTGATTCTGCACCACCTCGTCAGAGAGACCAATAAGGGCCTAGTTGTCGAGCTTTTCGCAATCCAGGAGTGGCCGGCTCACACTCTCCTCTGGGTGTCTCGTCAACTCCACCGGCACAAGTCCAAGCTAACCAGGTCCAGGGCACACCCAAGACTCTCCCCTGCATTGCTCCGCCCCAGTTGTGTTATGCTGCCACCTCAATATTTCTGTGCCTGTAGAGTGGGCAGTGGTTCAGTTAGCGCCTGCCTCCCAAAGCTTCCTCAGGCCCCAGTGTGACCCAGCCGCAGGAGTATCCGCCGCGTTAACTACGGCGCTTCTTCAGTTTGCCGCCTGGGACAGGGCCCACCCGGCCCAGCACCGCGCCAGGGAGAGAGCGCCTAGGCCCCAGCAGCGCACCAGGGCGTCCCAAGGTCGTTGATGGTATCGGCACTCGGATCCTATCTGTCCCCTGCCGATTGCGCACCGCAGCTCCAGTACCTTCACCGTCAGTGCCCTCAGACCGAATCCGGTCTGCGTCGGTCGCTTCTTGTAGCTCTCGGCGCCCGCCAAGCTTTCCCCGGGGGGTTAGCACTCCGACGCAGCAGCCGGCTCCTCTCACTTCCACGGGTCTCGCGGGCCTCGGGTAGGGCTCCCCCGCATCAGCCACTGACCTTGAAGATCGCAGCGCCCCGACGCCACAGTCTCTGGGGCTCCGGGCAGCTGGAGTCCCGATAGTCCCGCCCAGCCGCGGCAGCTCCGGGCAGAGTCTCGTGCCTTTCGCCGAACGCAGGACGACGCAAGCTGGATGGCTCGTCACTTTAGCCTGGGGGTTTGCGGCGCGCTCAGCCAAGCGTGTAGGCTCCTCGTCTTGTGGTTTTCGGCTGTCGGATCTCACCCGCACTCGTCCTCAACGGTGCCAGCTGCTCCCGGGGGCCGTGCGCAGTCGATGTGGGTACAAATGCTTCGTTATTTGTAGGATTTATGTCGGATTTTTAGGGTGATGGGGTGGAGCTCTACGCTCAAGAGTCCGCATTGGCGCCGCCCCCCCATCACCCCCCCGTGACCACTGTGTATTATGTGCAACTTACGTATTCTGCTAACAAAGTATTTTGTGTATTGTGTTGTATCTTAGGTAGGACATAATACATTGTGTTAGTGAGTGTTAATATTTAATACATACTTTGTATAACTACACTGTGTGATTCTTTTTCAATTAACCTATACCATAAGAATAAGTACTGGTAAAACAAGCTGCTTTACACTCGTTCTGGACTAAGCCTGAAGACTGCTCTCTACAGCTACCACTGAGAGAGCTTTCTAAGGTTGTCTAAGAACACTAAGATTAACATAAGGGTTGTGTGGATTAGTGCAGGGTGCTACACTTACATAAGTGAGCACCATATACTATGCCAGCTTCTCACATTGGTGTGCAGCGGTTTGGATTCAAACCTGTTTTTTTACCAGCTAATCTAGTTGTGGATTAATTGAAAAACCATCACTAGCATTAGGCACATGATATTTTATTTAATAAGTAAGTTCTACTGAACTTTTAGATTTGTTGTCTAGGGTCTAGCACAACCCTTTCTCCAATTGTAGGAAGTTTGGTTTACACTAGGGTAAGTAGGTGCAACACCACACTACACCTAGACACCATGTCTTCTAGATACAGTGGTCTTTAGTTCCAGGAACTAAGGACCCTGTCTACTTGCATGAAATTAATGACAGGTAGCAATCCAACCACTAAACATCTCAGAGCTGCTTATCATAGATGATCTCCAGAACCCTGACAGGTCAGAGGACCAAGATAAAGTGGGTAGGGATTTTCCAGAAGAAGGGACATGAGGGGTTACACCTATTAGCCCTAATTCTGATCATGACCAACAGAAGTCGGAGCACCCCACATTGGAGAACGCTGATCCCCTAGGGAATAGTGCAAATGGTACAGAGTGTGTCCCCTTTATTCCTCCTGGGAGGGTTCAGAGTATGCAGAGGAGGTCTAGATCTCCTTCTGTTGAGTCCAGTGCTTCAAATACTTCAATATGGACCTCCATATCTAGTAAGAGGGAGAACTCCTTAGAAAGGGAGTACCAAATCATCAAACTTGAGAAGATAAGGCTTAAGCCCAGACAAGATCAGTTGGCCCTTGGCAAAGAGTCATCAGTTATGTCACTGACCATGTCATGAATGATGTAATAGGTGATGTCATCAGCAGTGCATTGCGGGGCGCGAGTTATAGTTAGCTTAACTAACTATAGCAGACGAATTTCTCTGGTTTTGTACGAGTCAAATGTCCAACTAACTATAACGTCCCTGAAACCTATGTTTTTTTCAGTGAATTGCTAAGATTTTTTAAATGCTAATTTCTAACTATAACGTCCATGAAACCTGTGGTTTGTAGAGTGAATTTCAAAGATATATTACATTTTTATTTCTAACTATGTCTACAGAGGTAGGACATGGGCAGAAAGAGAAAGAAAGGCGCAGAAAAAAGCAAGAGAAATGCAGAAAGGCAACAGAAGTTAACAAAGACGGAGAAAGGTGCAGAAAGAAGCAAGAGAAATGCAGAAAGAGGCAACAGAAGTCCAGAAAGATTAAGAAAGGTGCAGAAAGAAGCAAGAGATGTGCACAAAGAACCAACAGAGGAGCAGAAAGAGGCCTTGTTGCAAAGTTATCCTTTGCCCCCAACTTTTTGCTGACGAGTACTGGTGGTAACTGACTCTGACTAACCAGGCCTATAACCAGTGCAATGCTAAAAGACACTTAGATTATAGTGAAAACACCTACATACACTAGGGAACACTATGCATTGGGGTACCCCTGTGATTGGCATGACCTCCTCTGTTACCCTAGTACATAATAGGGCAGGGAGATTGTCACGAAGCCGAGCTCCCTGACCTAGATGAGCTTCCTGATTCGGACGGACGGGGTGTGCTTGCTAACGTTTCTTCCTTTCCACCCCGTCCGCAGGATCCTTTGGACATTTCCTGGGTTTCCCCGGCTCTGCCTCAGGGACGTGCCTCTCTGTATCCAGCTTCTATGACGCTAGGGGCATGGTCTACAACGATCGGCCAATCAGGTGAGAGGACGTCATCTGACACTACCCAATCAGAAGAGCTGGGGCCGTTTAAGGAAGCCCCGTCTTGGACTGTCGGCGCGGAACCTTTGGAACGCCAACCGCTGCTGGGACCCCTGGAGCTGAGTGACGACAAGCCAGGAGGCCAACGAAACCACGAGCCGCCCCGCCACACTTCCAGGGGAGAAGTGTGGCTCCACAAGGTACGAGGGCGTTTTCAAGGGTTGTTTAAATCACGGGGTGGGACGGGGTAGCCTGAGGGTGGTCACTATCGTCGTACCTTGCCGGTCGTCTACACTCCAAGACTGCTAGAGTTGGTGGTAGCACCCTGGTGATCCCTCACTACCCTACCCTCCTCTCATCTGTTGTATATACCGACCCCAGCCCCTAACGTGACTGCTTTTCTTTTCCTTTTCCCGAGTGCATCTCCGGACCTGTGGCCACTCCCAGCTGCCTCAAGACTGGAACCGAAGACTTCGGAAGTTCCCCAACGGAGAGACTCCACGTTTATTGTTTATACCCTCCAGGACACTGTGCTCTAAATCCTTTTTGAACCTACCTCGGTGTTTACAAACCGAATAAAGTGGTTAAAGATAGACTCACACTCGTGGCGACTCTCATTCTCCCGACCTCGTTCCCCACAAGTGGTACCGTGACTCGAATCAAGCAGTGAACCACGCCATCCGATACAGAATGGAGGAACTCTTGACCCAAATGGAAGCAGACCGAACTGCGTTTTCCCAAGCCATCCAAACGCAGTCCGATAACATTCTAAAATTGGCGGAGGGACAAACACAACTAATGACTGTAATAGGACAAGGAAGGGCTACAGCTCCACCTCAGGGCACTGTTGTACCGTTACAGAAGTTTAGTCCAGGCGAAGACCCCCTTGCTTTCTTTTTGAACTTTGAAAGAGCGGCAAGAGCTAGTTCCTGGCCTGGCGATAGGTGGCCCTTCTATTTGGCGCCATTGCTAACCGGTGAGGCCCAGGCAGTATCAGACAGTAAACCGGGATGGAACAACTGCCTATGCGGTTGTGAAACAGTATATCCTCGATAGATTGGGGGTAGACGAGGAAACCCATCGACTGCGGTTTCGTCAAGAGAAAGGGTCACCCGGGGATTTACCCAAAACCTTGTTTTTCAAATTAAAGGAGTCTGCGGACTTATGGCTAAAGCCCCATGAAGGAAACATCAACGCCATTATGAACAAAGTATATCTTGAACAGTTCATCAAAGCACTTCCCTATAGTACCCAGAGGTGGCTTAAGCAACATGCAGGGTTAACATTGGAGCATGCTATTGAAATGGCAACTTGTTATGCCCGGGCTCAGGGTAAGCCTTATATGAAGGAACCCGAAAAAAACACTAAAGTCATACCACATGTTAAAACTGATAAAAGGTTCCAAAAACCCATCCCCGATCCTCCAAAAGTGCGGTTTCAACGACCCGAACTTCCCAATTCAGGACCTCAATGCTATGACTGTGGTGAATGGGGGCATATTGCCCGGTTTTGTCGGAAAAAAAAAAGAAAGAGAAGACGAACCTATGGACGTGAGCTATGCCCCAAGGTCTATCCTCTATGCACAAGAAACAGAAACCACTTTCTATGTACGTGTCTCTTTGAACGGTACTAGTATAAGAGCATTATTAGATTCCGGTTGCAAACATTCAGTTATAAGGGAGGAGCTGGTAGACCGCAACTCTCTCATTCCGGGGAAACGGGTCAGTATCCTTTATGTCCATGGGGACGTTAAGGAGTATCCTATAGCCAAAATCACGCTTCACACACCTTCAGGGAAAAATATGGAAGTTGTTGTGGGAGTTATGGCTGGTTTACCTGAACCCATAATCATAGGGACTGATAATCCTTCATTTAGTACTTTGTTATTGGATACCCTTCATCACTTGTCCCTTCCCCATGATACCTTGTTGGCTGCAGAACCCTGGGCCAGGGACACCCATTTTAGGACTGCCCAATTGAACGATGCAAGTCTCACCAATGCATGGCAGGTTGCACGAAACGGACAGGATCCGACCACTAGGATCTATCCCACTTTTCTTGAAAAAAATGGTCTGCTTTATAGACTCGCCAAGGTTGATGCTGAACCTCAACTGCTGGTCCCGAATGATTTTCGTGATCAGATATTGTTCTTTGGTCATGCCCATTTGTTAGCTGGCCACTCTGGGGTAGAAAAGACGAGTCAATCTATATTGCGACACTTTTTCTGGCCAGGTATTTACGCCCAAGTACAGAAATATTGTCAGGAGTGCAGAATATGCCAGAAACGGAACCCATACACACCACCTCCTGCCCCTTTGGTACCCATGCCTATTATAGGGGTCCCATTTGATCGTATAGGAATGGACTTAATCGGGCCTTTACCGAAATCCTCCCGAGGACATCAATACGCATTGGTTTTGGTTGATTATGCCACGCGGTATCCAGAGGCTTTTCCTCTTAAATCAGCCACTTCAGTAGCGATAGCCCAGAGGCTAGTTGAAGTGTTCTCTCGCATGGGTTTTCCAAAAGAGATCGTTACCGATCAGGGCACCCCTTTTGTTTCCCGTTTGATGCAACAGGTATGCAAACAGTTAAACACCAAACACATCAAGACGTCTGTGTATCACCCACAAACAGACGGTTTGGTTGAGCGATACAACGGCTCCCTTAAGCTAACCTTAAAAAAATTGTTGTCGGTGATGGAAAGATCTGGGACCAGTTATTGCCCCTGGCTCTCTTTGTACTCCGTAGCCAGAAACAGTCCAGTCTAGGGACCTCCCTATTTGAATTATTGTTCGGGAGACCCCCTAGAACACTCCTTGAGATCACGAAGGATAGTTGGGAGGCTGAGGGAGCACAGGAAGCTGAGGCCCTGTTGGATTACACCAGACAACTCCAGAGCAGACTACACAAACTCAGAACGCTTGCTCACGAGCATTTAGCGGAAGCTCAAACCAAACAGAAAACCCTGTATGATCGTGGAACAAAGTGGAGGGTGTTGGATGTAGGTGACTGGGTTTTGATTCTATCACCCTCCTCTACACATAAAATGAGGAAGGAGTGGCAGGGACCCTTCAAAATCTTGAAGAAAATAGGACGCACTACGTACCTGGTACAGTTAGGAAGAGGCAAAACCCAAATGTACCATATTAACATCCTTAAAAAATGGTTAGGTCCACCCCCTCAGACAGTCAACATGGTGTCTCCTGTACTCAATACAGACCATACAGTTAGTGCTGCTCCTGTCAATCCTGAACTATCTGATAGGAAACTGCTCTTGTCTCATTCAGTAGTCTTCTCGGATCAACCGGGCCGTACCCACTTGGCGGAACACAGCATACCTACTCTCCCCAATACAGTGGTAAAACAGAAGCCCTACCGAATCCCCGAGGCAAGACGCTTGGCATTCCAGGCCGAGGTAGACAGTATGCTGAAGTCCGGAATCATAGTCCCTTCCCACAGCAACTGGTGCTCACCGGTGGTCTTGGTACCGAAGCCTGATGGTAGTATCCGCTTTTGTATCGACTTCAGGGCCGTTAATCGGGTGTCTAAACAAGATGCATACCCCTTGCCTAGGGTCGATGAATTACTGGAACGCCTTGGGGAGGCTCGGTATATCACCACCATAGATCTCACCAAGGGATATTGGCAGATACCCCTTGCTCCCAAAGACATGGAAAAGACGGCATTCGCAACCCAATCTGGTCATTACCACTTCACGGTACTTCCCTTTGGTTTGCATGGGGCGCCAGCAACGTTTCAGAGGGTCATGGATACACTGCTGGCACCTCACTTACAATACGCGTCTGCCTACCTGGACGACATTGTAGTATTTAGCAAAACCTGGGATGACCATTTACAACACCTTGGGAACATACTGAGCAGTCTAAGGGATGCCAATCTCCACATTAATGCGAAGAAGTCCCGATTTGCTTTCCAGCAGGTCAAATATCTTGGGTACCTTTTGGGGGATGGACAAATTAAGCCTCAGACTGAGAAACTGGAAGCGATTAAAGCTTTACCCTACCCCTCTTCAAAAAAAGAACTCAGGGCCTTCTTGGGGTTGGTGGGTTATTACCGCCGGTTCATTGCTCAGTTTGCTAGTCTGGCAGCTCCTCTCACGGACCTCCTCTTGAAGAACATCAAGTCTGCTGCACTCCCCGCTCCTTCTCTGGTACAGTCTTCGGCTTTCCAAGCCTTGAAGGACTCTTTGACTTCTTCATCTGTCCTCATTTCCCCTGATTTCCTCAAGCCGTTCATTCTCCAGATGGACGCTTCTGGGGTTGGTATTGGTGCGGTTCTTTCCCAGGAGGACGAGAATGGGGCTGAAAGACCTGTGCTCTTTATCAGTCGCAAGTTGTTTCCTAGGGAGCAGGCGTATTATACGATTGAGAAGGAGTGCCGAGCTGTCCGTTGCGGAGTGGAAAAACTGAGATACTATCTCGAGGGGAGACCGTTTGTGTTGTATACGGACCATGCTCCCTTAACTTGGCTTCAGCGTAACAGAGGGAACAACGATCGCATTCTGCGTTGGTTTTTGGCCCTGCAGCCTTTCCAGATCGAGGTCCGTCATCGAAAGGGTTCCTTGCAAGGAAATGTTGACTTTCTGTCCCGCTATCCGATTCCCCCCGATCGGGTCAATCCTGGGGGTGGGATTTGTCACGAAGCCGAGCTCCCTGACCTAGATGAGCTTTCTGATTCGGACGGACGGGGTGTGCTTGCTAACGTTTCTTCCTTTCCACCCCGTCCGCAGGATCCTTTGGACATTTCCTGGGTTTCCCCGGCTCTGCCTCAGGGACGTGCCTCTCTGTATCCAGCTTCTATGACGCTAGGGGCATGGTCTACAACGATCGGCCAATCAGGTGAGAGGACGTCATCTGACACTACCCAATCAGAAGAGCTGGGGCCGTTTAAGGAAGCCCCGTCTTGGACTGTCGGCGCGGAACCTTCGGAACGCCAGCCGAAGCACGAGGAGGACGCCACGGAAGAAGACGGTGGAACTGTCGTGGAACCGCTGCTGGGACCCCTGGAGCTGAGTGACGACAAGCCAGGAGGCCAACGATACCACGAGCCGCCCCGCCACACTTCCAGGGGAGAAGTGTGGCTCCACAAGGTACGAGGGCGTTTTCAAGGGTTGTTTAAATCACGGGGGTGGTCACTATCGTCGTACCTTGCCGGTCGTCTACACTCCAAGACTGCTAGAGTTGGTGGTGGCACCCTGGTGATCCCTCACTACCCTACCCTCCTCTCATCTGTTGTATATACCGACCCCAGCCCCTAACGTGGCTGCTTTTCTTTTCCTTTTCCCGAGTGCATCTCCGGACCTGTGGCCACTCCCAGCTGCCTCAAGACTGGAACCGAAGACTTCAGAAGTTCCCCAACGGAGAGACTCCAAGTTTATTGTTTATACCCTCCAGGACACTGTGCTCTAAATCCTTTTTGAACCTACCTCGGTGTTTACAAACCGAATAAAGTGGTTAAAGATAGACTCACACTCGTGGCGACTCTCATTCTCCCGACCCCGTTCCCCACAGAGATTAAAACTACCTCTAAGTCAGGGGTGCAGAAAGATGCTTCTTTAAGTAGTAGTCACGTTTGCAGAGTGGTGGAGAAAGGGTGCTGGGCCTCCTACCAGCACTCAGGAATACCGCTGTATAGGACTAAAAGGAGGTACTAGAAGGGCTTATTAGCACCTAAGTCCCTCAGGAGCAAATTAGACTTCATCCCCCATCCCTTAGTCTGACAGGAGGCGTGTTTGCAGAGTGGTGGAGAAAGGGGGGCATGTCCTTTGAAGACATCTTAGCAATCCCACTGTGGGGACTTACTGGAGGTTACCAACCTTGGGGGGCCAACTACCCCTCCTATTACCTCCAGTAAGCCCCACACAGTGGAATTGCTGGGAGCTGGACAAAGGCATTGCCCCTTTTCCCCACCACTCTGCAAACGCGCCTCCTGTCGCGTTGTAAGTTGGGAAATTAAGTCCCCATGAATACTGAGTGTCCCTGGGGCCAACTAGCCCACCAGGTACCTCCAGTAAGCGCCACATAGCTGGTTTGCAGACCGGTCCGAGACAACACACCCTTTTTAACTACTCTGCAAACGCAGCTCCTGGCGCACTGCTACTCAGGGGATGAAGTCCACTTGTGTCCTGAAGTCCTCAGGACACAAGAGGACCTCATCGCCCCACCTGCAGTGTGCTTCAAGGTGCGCTTGTAGAGGGGTGTAAAAATGGTCGTGGCCTTGGACCACCTCTTTGCAATCCAGCTCGGTGGCGCTTACTGGAGGTACCTGGTGAGCTAGTTGCCCCCCAGGTACCCTCAGTATTCAAGGGGACTTAATCGCCCAACTCAGGGAGCACGTTTGCAGAGTGGTGCAAGGAGGGGTCGGGCATCCGGCGAGATGCACTTTCCTATGTTTTAAATATTTTAGAAGGGGGCTGTGTGGCCCCCCTTCTTTTACAATGTTTTGGGCCCTGGGGACCCCATTCCCCAGGGCCTGAGCATTTAAAAAAAACAAATGGGAAGGGGCCGCATGGCCTCTATTCCTTGGGCCCCTATTGAACCCAGGGACCCCATCCCCGGGGCCTGGCCAGCATTTTTTATACTTTTTATTGGAGGGAGGCTGCGTGGCCCCTCTCATGAGGCCTATAATGGCCCAGGGTACCCAATCCCTGGGGCATTGCCTCGTTGTTGTTTTTTTAACATAATAGTACGGGAGGAGGACCGAGTGGCCCCCTTCCCTTGGCCATTTCTGGTCCCGGGGACCCCAGCCTTTCCGTTTAAAAAAAATAAATGCATTTCATTATGTCCGGTACCCCACGCGTTTTACCTGTTGCTTGCGGAGAGATCTCGCAGAGACAACATGAGCTATTGCTCCCGTACCCACCTTACCTCACTCGAGACTTGTAAACAAACTAGGATAAAGATGGGAGTGGGGAAGGAAGCTGAAGACTGCAGGATGATGTACAGAAGACCAGTATAGGACGGCCCTCTGTTCGGAACAACCGTGGACACCGGCTAGACAGGGAGACAAGGGAATACCTATTACTATCAGCACAGACAAACCCTCTTCCTGTTACTGCATACACTCATGCGGAAGGTAGTGGTTACCTCATAACTGGGAACACCATAAGTTCAGAAGACATCGATAAAATGAACCGTTAAGAGCTCCTACGCAATGCACTCCAAAGTGACTAGCTTTCCTGCGCAATGCACATCAAAGTAACTTGCGCTCCTGCGCAATACAAGAAAGTTTCTTCCGCTCCTGATCTTACTTGTCTCCCCCTTGAATCCCAGGCCAAAGCCTTAAGTACATGGCTTGCTGCTTCGTGTGACCGTGTGGCCCCGCTTAAAAAGATCAAAGCGGTTCGTCCATAGGACGCGCACAAATGGTTCTCCACTGAGCTCAAAGCACTAAAACTTGATCTCAGGCGGGCGGAACGCCTCTGGAGACGTCAGTATTCCCCTCCTCTGCGCGTTCAGTACAGACAACTCACCAACTACAAAAAAGCAGTCCTTAATGCCAAAACCTCTTATTTCACGGAGAGAGTATCGCTCTCCGTGAATAAACCCCGCGAAATTTTCTCTTTGGTCCGCAATCTTGCCACTTCTGATCGCTCCTCCCCCGGCTTGGTTCCCTCCCAACCCCTCTGTCTTTCACTCAATAACTTTTTTATCGACAAGATTGCGAAAATTAAAACTAACATTCCTACTGTGCCTCAGCCTATCCTCACCAGCCCTGCCACTCCCCCTTCCTCTTCCCTCGACACTTTCCCCCCTATCTCCCCTGACTTGTTTCACAACTACCTGTCTAAAGTTAAATCTTGTTCTCCTTTGGACGGCGCTCCTGCGCGTTTCCTCAAAACCCTTTTCACCAATTGTCCTGGTCCTCCCCTCACTCTTCTCAACTCCTCATTGGCCTCCGGTGCTGTCCCCTCTTCCTTTAAATCTGCTGTTGTTCTCCCTATTCTAAAAAAACCTGGTCTAGATCCTTCCCTCCGCGCTCATTTCCGTCCCATTTCCCTTCTCCCCTACCTGGGTAAGATCCTAGAGATTCAAAAATATCAAAAAAGGGAGTGAAGAGGTGGTGCAACAAGGCACCGCGGTGGGCTAATCCTCCTCTTATGAACGCTTAAATAATCAACAGAGACCACCTGAAACAAATATACAATACATATTCCGATGTTGTTGGAATACACTCAGTGTGTTAAAATACCCCTCACACACCAAAAGGGCCCTTGGTGTCATGCTTCATCATCGGGGTCTTCCCGCCCCCGCTGCGGGACGGGGCAGTGCTGCGACAAGCGGCTACGCCGGAGCACCTTTTAATTGTGAGTACTATGTGAGTGATGATGGAGTGAGTGTCAGTGAGGTCAGGAGTGATAGACAGTGAAATTAAAAGATACCTGGCCTGGTGTTTAGAAAAAATATTTAATAGGCACTGGCTGGTATCGTTAAAAGGGTGAGGCGGAGGGCAAGATCGGGTTACTAGTCTTGCTCTCCTGTGTGGGTCAACATGTTTCGGGGCGGCATGCCCCTTCGTCAGGACCGGGTTGTATAGATCCCCCTGTCACTCACTAATGCGCTCCCACAGATAGAGAGTGTTGTGTTTGATCAATGTGTATAAATAATTTAAATACACGTGAAAAAAGTGTATTCACTCCGCGCATGCGCAGTGGTGCTGCTTAGCATCTCACTGCTAGTTTTTGATGCTTTATATTGTTGTGTGTGTGTATATATATTTTTATGTGTGTGTATTCCTTCCCATTTTCACCCTGTGTAGTCACCTGGCCTTTCCAGGAAATCCTTGGCCTGCCAGGCAATAAGCCCATGAATGCTTTTCTCCACAGTTCTATATATTTTGTCTTTCCATACTTGGCAAACCTGGTCCTCCCAAGAAATCTTTGGTGTGACATGTAACAGCCTAAAGTGTGTTTTCTTCCCCTATGTGTATTTTCATCCCTTACAGGTATTCACTAGTAAAGCGCATTGGGATCCGCGCTCTTTCTAAAATCCTGTGTTCTTATCCTTGCAGGCTTACATCATCAGTATTACTGATCGAGCTTTTTTCACGTGTATTTAAATTATTTATACACATTGATCAAACACAACACTCTCTATCTGTGGGAGCGCATTAGTGAGTGACAGGGGGATCTATACAACCCGGTCCTGACGAAGGGGCATGCCGCCCCGAAACATGTTGACCCACACAGGAGAGCAAGACTAGTAACCCGATCTTGCCCTCCGCCTCACCCTTTTAACGATACCAGCCAGTGCCTATTAAATAATTTTTTCTAAACACCAGGCCAGGTATCTTTTAATTTCACTGTCTATCACTCCTGACCTCACTGACACTCACTCCATCATCACTCACATAGTACTCACAATTAAAAGGTGCTCCGGCGTAGCCGCTTGTCGCAGCACTGCCCCGTCCCGCAGCGGGGGCGGGAAGACCCCGATGATGAAGCATGACACCAAGGGCCCTTTTGGTGTGTGAGGGGTATTTTAACACACTGAGTGTATTCCAACAACATCGGAATATGTATTGTATATTTGTTTCAGGTGGTCTCTGTTGATTATTTAAGATCCTAGAGACCCACGTCACCTCCTGCCTCTCCTCATACATCGAGGACAATGGCCTTTTAGCTTCCCACCAGGCGGGCTTCCGCCCTGGCCATTCTACAGAAGCGGTGGTTCTCGCGGTCTTGGATGAACTCAAGGGCAAGGCAGATGTTAACCTTCCCCAAGCCTTGATGCTTCTCGACTTGTCCGCTGCGTTTCACACGGTCGACCATTTCATTCTTCTCAACCGTGTCTGCGCAGCGGGCATTCGGGGCGCGGCCTTCTCCTGGCTAGCGTCCTTTCTTCAGGATAGGCATCAAGCCGTTCATCTCTCTGGTTTCTCTGCCCCCTCCCGTCCGGTCACCTGTGGTGTTCCTCAGGGCTCCTCTCTTTCCCCTCTCCTCTTTAATCTGTACATCTGTCCCCTTGTTTCTTCTCTTCTCAAGCTGGGGGTCTATGTATATAATTACGCAGATGACCTCCAGCTTGTCTTTGATCTGTCTTCTTCTCCCGATTCTATTCCCAAGTTCAGTTCCACCCTTATTTTTATCTCTGAGTGGATGAGCGCCAACCATCTTAAGCTCAACCCCGATAAGACGGAACTTGTCCTCACGGGTGGCCCTTCTAACCCTTGGTCCCCTGCACATTGGCCCCCTTCTTTTGGCCCCCCCCCCACGCCCTCTTCCTCTGTTCGTACCCTTGGCATTAAAGTCAGCTCTGACTTAACCATGCACAGCCAGATCAGCTCTGTTGTGTCTTCATGTTTCCTTTCCCTCCGTCTTATTCGGAAAATTTCTCGCTTTTTCACCATCGACGCGCTTAAAACCATAGTCTTGGCTTTAGTCATCTCTCGCCTCGACTATGGCAATGGCCTGTACGTGGGCATCCCCTCCCACGAATCCCGACGTTTACAGGCCATTCAAAACCAAGCTGCCCGTCTCATGCTCTCCCTCCCCAAATCCTCTCACATCACCCCGGCTTTGAAATCCCTTCACTGGCTCCCCATCCGCTTCAGATCCCTTTTCAAACTAGCTTGCTTTGCCTTTCGTGCCCACTCTCGCTCTGCCCCTGCTTACATCACTTCCCTCATTTCTTCCTATGTTCCCAGTCGCACCCTCCGGTCTTCCTCTCTCTCCCTTCTTCACATTCCCCGCTTCCGCAAATCCAGATCCGGGGGCACTCGTCTTTCCGTCTTGGCTCCCCAGTTCTGGAATAGTCTCCCACTTCATCTTCGCTCCATTCCTATTCTTAGCCATTTCCGTAAAGCCTTAAAAACTTTTCTTTTTTCTTTGGCTTTCCCTTCTTAGGTTCCCTTGTGTCCCCCTCTGTGAGTTCTGACCCAGGTCCCCCAGCGCCAGGAAGCCGCTTGGCAGCAGTGCGCTTTATTAAATATTGTTTTCATTTCATTTCATTTCATTTCAAGAACCCAAAAACAAGCGCTCCAGCGTGATGCATGGAAAACCAAAGACAAGCGCTCCAGCACGGTTCAGAGAAACCCAAAAACAAGCGCTCTAGCGCGGTTTGGCTTAACCAAAAGAAAATCCTAAACAAGCGCTCCCGAGCGATGTCGCAAAAGGGTAAGCGTTCCTGTGCAACCAGGTGCCTACTGACCGGACCCCCCAGAGAACGTGGCAAATATCCAAAATGCTATATGAGGCACTTCCAGTGCGTACGCACTGGTAGAGGAGCGAGATCCTGAAGGGTGACAGCGCTAGCGGGCAAGTCAGAACAAGAGCACAGAGAAGAAGGGGCTGCATTCCTGCGCGGCCCGAATACCTGGAAAAGCGTCCTGCAGAAGAAGAAGGCGCCTGTCCAGGCACGGGCGTCAATATGAAGCGCCGAGCCGGAGGGAACCACTGAGGTTATGTGGATTCCCCCGGAAGTGCTGAGTGACGTGGTGGCGGTTCGGCAATGGAAGCTGAACCGCTAACCGCCTGCATCACGGAAGTGAGGAGACTCGCTTCCGTATGAGTGACGGGCCAAGCGCGCGTACACACACCTGGTGATTGGGAAGGGGGAAGGGGGGCCTCCCACCAAACCATGACACATTACAGGGGAGGATGGCTGCGTGGCCCCCCTCCCGGGTCACTTCTGGTCCCAGGGACCCCATACCCCGGGGCCTGGCCTCACAGTTGGGGACTGTAGGGGGAGCCCCAATGCCCCTACGGTCCCGCCATGATCAGAATTGATTGGTTAGCAGTTTATTCAGCAAAATAAAAAAATACAAAATGTACTAGAGGACATTCTCTGGTACAGGGTATAGGGTGATCGTGGCGGCCATCTTATAGTGTGAAATTATAATAAAATACATTGGTTCATTCAACGAGAAACAAGTTAGACTCCAAAAACATTCTTAAATACAACTATTCTGGCTACCACCTTATAATGCATTATCATAGTTCAAATACTAGTATTTTCCAAGATGAAATCATTAGTCTAAACAATAAGTGCTAAGTTGATAATCATTGCAGACAGCTGCATTCATGCAACAGCTGTCTATAGAATGTATAAGAAAACACCAATGTGTTTCGCAGTTAATTCTTATTGCTCAATTATATCATCCGAAATTATCCTGTTGTGTCAACTCCTGAAAATATCACGATCACACCCACAATGGGCCTACTTTTCTCTGAGTGCTGTACTCATCTCTAATAGACCCCCACATCGTCTCTATGATGGAACCATATTCCATTATATTCGTGGATAGGGATACATTGGCGTATGGACACAAATGTATTAATAGCTCATGCAGAGCTGATTACTCTCTTAATGGTCATGCATCCCAAATAAACCTTCCTTGGTCACCCATGTTGATAAAGGTCGCCCTACTGTACATATTCAGTTGGATAACCGTAAAGTGTACCTAAATAAATTAACTACCAGAAAAAAGGAGAGAAAAGAGACTCCCTGATGTACTATGCACATATCATCATAGGGACCGTTTCTATTCTATACGATGCGGACCTGTCGTAATTTAACATTATGTGAGCGCAGTTCTTCTTCGCTATTGAGCCGAAACGGTGCACGCATTCTGAGCTCCACTATATACCTTGAATCCAGATGCCTCAGAAGCATTAGCAGGCATTGCCTCTTTCTTTGTGAACAACTTGATCAATGCAAAAAAGACTTAGCCTATCGCTTCTTCCTTCCTGTACCTCCGCAAAATGTCTTGCAACCAGATATGCGGTGTCTTAATTAGTGATAGCTCGTGTGTGTTACAGAACCCTTTTTTTGGCCTCGTGTAATGTGCTTCCAATATATTGGAGACCACAGGGGCATAACAGGCAATAGATGACAAAACTCAAATTGCAGTTCAATACCTTGTTGATATTTCTCTTTTCTTTTTTTCATGGAACCTGATAATACTTCCCCTTCACACTGCTCGTACAGACTTTGCACCTAGTGCATGTAAAAAAGCCTGTGATTTTGGTCTTATGCAGAGTTTTATCTTTTTTTTTTTTTTGTAATTTTTTTTTGTGCAATGATCAGCATGCCATGTACAACAATTCACTCAATATGAATTACATTACTTCGTACATTGTATTTTCGCATCAAATAATATGGATAACATTGCATTTTCTTTTACGTAACATCCTGAATTTCTTAAATCCCCCACCCTCAACTGCCCCTGCACTTCTACATCTTTTGCGTTTGTTTCAGGTTGCACTGAATCATCATCACTTCTTGCAATAGCGTCTATTGATCCTCCTACTTCCAACACTCCCGGTACATTCTTTTTTTTTTTTTGTTTTGTTAAATTTTTGAAAACCTTTATTTGAGGAAATGGATGCATACAAATACGGGCCTACAACCCGGGGGCCGGCCACGGACCAAAACTGGAAAGCACCATTATCAATTAAAGGCACGGAGTGGTTAGACGATATTACCCAACGCTGTAAGTCCATGATATTGAACCACTCGACATAGGATCAAAGGAGGTTAATTTTTATATATTAAAAGAATAAGGGATAAGTTGTATAGACAGCAACCTGGTGTACGTGGCGGGGAACAAACCCAACTATATCATAGCAGTAAAACCACAAAGCAATAACCAGAAAGGTCCAGATCATGCAAAACATAGGTTCACTTACAGTTCCTCATTGGTAGTGTCCATTCGCGACCTCATGTACCCAGAGACAAACTGAACAGCGTTTCCGTAATAGTAAAAACCATCAGGGAGACAGATAAGTTGCAATCATTATACAACCCATCCCAAAAATAAGAAAACAAAAGTACTAAAAAAGAGTGAGTAGGGGGACTCCACGTTACTGTACCCGCCCCACGGTGGTAGTGGCGATCAATAATACAAATAGCGAACGTGCTTAGGGGCGGGGCAACTAATTCAGGATAAACAGAGCCGTGGGTACCATATTACATATAATACCTATTCCTCCCCCACCAATAACTCACCCCGCGGGAGTACGCACAGTCGTGGAGATCCAAGAAAAGGACACAAAAGAGCCATAGAAACAAAGAACTATCTAATAGACCCTAATCCACCCGCCCCACCCTGCACCCCTGCAGAAGGCTACGGCCTACCCCCCCAGCAGCGTGCCTGTCGCCCTAATTATGAACCCGAAATATAGAATGAGATGATATAGAGAAAAGGAAAGAGAAAGAGAAAAAAGGAAAACCTGGGGAGAGGAACCATGTTGCAGAAGGCCCCCGCCCCCACAAACCATGAGCGTGGCCCAAAACGAAACTGGCAAGTGTTCACTTATCCATAAGTATGAAGGAATCAACAAAGTATCACAATTTGGGGCAGTCCATAAATCCGTGCGCCGATTAGTAGTCCTCCTAAATAAGAACCAGGCTCATCCTAGTCCTTTCTTAACTAAAGGCACGATGTACGTCGATGCCGTGGGCATAGAACATGGCGATGAGAAAAGGCCGTGGAAAAGTCGCTGGACGATCAATGGAAGCAACCCATGAGACCTCCCCTGCCGATGGCAATGCAGGAGCTGTTCACGGTAGTCGTGTATACCAGTGTCAATGAGCACCAGCGGTTCCACCCGCTCACGTATCGGATCATCGCTACCCCAACCAGAAAGCGGGGAACAATCAACGACCACCTCGGGCCCATCCGCGTCCTCAAGAGAAGACCCGGGAGCAATGGCGGCCGTTACATCGTCCCGTACACAAGAGTCCTGGGCCATGGTCAATTTCCAAATCTTCAACGCTCGCAGGATGTCGCCAATCGTGAGTTCGCACTCACCAGTGCAGGCCCCAGCGGAACACAGGGGCAAGGAATCGGCACCCCGGGTAGTTACACAGGACATGGCCTCAGCCGCCATTTTGCGACAATTGCGACGTCTCTTCGAAATCGTCTCCAGGGGTGGGCTCACATGTAGGGCCCCCGCGGGATCCCCATCAAGCGCACAAACCGCACCCATGGCGCTGAAATGGTGACCACCAAAAGAGGGGGACCCGCCGGCGACACCGCTCCGCTGGAAGCACTCTCCGCCACCGAGCGATGGAGTCCGGCACGGCCGGACGGCAACAGTGGGGGGGGAACCACCAACACGGCGTCCCCCACACACAACTTGCCGCACACCACCTCTGGAGCACCGGACGGTAGTCCCAGGCGCGTTCATTTGCCTCCGGGCTCTTCGCACATCGGCATCTTCCGGCCGGCCCCAATCCTCCACCCGAGGCCGACACCGTCTCGCCGGCAACTCGCTAAGGGCGAGGCCCCGGTCTCAACCCCAAAGAGGCCGCACTTTCCGGGAGGACGCCGCTGCGGACCCACCGAGCGCCGGATCCACCCGGATGGATGGTAAGTGACTGCAGAGCTTTGCATATAAGTTGTTGTCCTTTTTGGGCAGGATAAGTGACCGGATATTCGAGTTTAGACAGGTAGGCTGACGGAGCCGAGCTAACGTGCGGCCATCTCGATGTCGAGCTTGGCTCCTCCCTCCCGGTACATTCTTATTTACATCCTAGGTTGCAACAATTAAGTAATAACTATAATTTATTTATTATTAATAATGTAATTATAATATTATAAGGGTTAGGTTTACTATTCTCACTGCAGTCTGTACAGCAGTAGGGAAAGCGTTGGACTTCGGAGTGTTAATATTTACTATTACCACTCCTGTCTGTGCATCAGTAGAGAAAGCGTTAGTCTTCGGAGGGGTGAAATTAACTATTTCCAATCCAGTCTGAGCAACAGTAGGGAAAGCATTGGACCAGAGAGGGGTTACATTTTCTATTCCCACTTCCAGTCTGTGCAACAGTAGGGAAAGCACTTCACTGCAAACATATTACATATTTGAATGACTCTATTAATGTAGAACAAATATAAAACTCTTAATATGAACGTTATTAATTAGCCCCAAAAAATACATAACAACTGAAAAACAATGAAACAATTTACATGAGTATTAAAAATGTATTATTAATCAATTTGAAAAAATATCATTAATGTTTTACCTAACTTCCCACATTATACCCCCACACTTCTAGCAGCCCACGCTTAATATATAGCTAAAATAAAGTAGAACACAATTTACTTAATTGATAATCAATTAACTAATTAATAATTAAGTTATTACTTAGCCTACCACCCTTATGCCCCTACAAACCTAGCAACTAAAATAAATCAATATTAAATTATATATATATTTAATTATCAATTCAATTATTAATAATAAATAAATGATAGTTGTTAGAAATGAGGGTCTCTAGTTGGCAGAGGTAGGTGCCTTTGACCAAGTAGGGGCCCTTGCTTCTTGACAGGGTAAGGGGGCTACATTCCCAAAATAACCCCTGCTCACCCCCTTGGTAGCTTGGCACGAGTAGGCAGGCTTATCTCAGAGGCAGTGCGTAAAGCATTTGTGAACACATACAGTAATACAGTGGAAAAATTACAAATGGACACCATACCAGTTTAGAAAAATAAGTCATCTTTATCTAGATTTAACACAAGACCAAACCACAAAATCCATAATAGAGTATTCAAAAATATGACTGGTAGAAATAGCTTAGTTCAATGTATATGGTAATTGTGACACTTTACTCTCAAAGTACCTTGGATGCGTACCGCAATATAAACAAAAGGGGCGCAGGGAAGGCGATGCATCAGTTCAATGCTCTGAAGGAGGCGATGCGTCTGTTCCTTACCGGAGAGGAAGGGATGCATCTGTTTCTTGCTGTGTCCCGGTTGTGATGGGACAAGATGGCGCCGCGATGCGACAATCCGGTGTGATGCGACAAGATGGCGTCTTTGATGAGATGCAACAACTTAGATGTGATGCGTGCACGCCGCGACAGGCCCTGCAACGCGCTTCTCCGGTGATGCGACGTCAACCTCTGCTGCGGCGACACGCTTCTCTGGCAATGTGACACGCTTTCTCGGTGATGTGACGGCAAACAGCTGCAGGGCGGCACGCTTGTTCGGCATGCGACAGCTGTGGCGGGGATACGATTATTCCTTGTTGCGTCGCGATTCGAGCTCCTAGCGGCACGCAGTCTGTTGAGGTCCTAAAACAACAGCAGGCACCCCTCTGAAGGTAGAATTCCCAGCAAATGAATTCAGCGGAGCTGGTGGTGAAGTCTTTGTGTCCCTGAGACTTCAGAACAGGAGGCAAGCTCAGCTTCAAGCCCTTGGAGATCTTCCTCAAGATGATAAAGTACACACCAAGTTCCTTTTCTCCTTTCCTTGGCAATAAGTAGCCACTGCAGGCCAACACCAAACAGTAACCAGCGTAGCGACAGTCTCCTCCTTCAGCTTCCTTGGTTTCTCTCCTTGGCAAAGGTTTGTCTTGATTCCTAGAAGTGATCTAAAGTTCTGCGCCCCTCTTTTTATACACACAATTTCTTTGTTCTCTGAAGGGAGAGAGTGTCTGTACCCAGCCCAAACCTGTTCTGTTCTCCCTGGTGCAGCTTCCTGGCAGGAGGTTGAGACAGCTTTGTTGAAAGCAGACCTGGCCCAGGTAGCTGAAAAGAAATCTCCTCCCCCTACTGTCTATTCAATGTAGGCTCAGGCAAATGAAAGGAAATCTCCTCCCCTACTCTCTATTCAACCCAGAACCTATTTAGCCCAGCCCTGACTCATCAGACTGCTGGAGCCAAAGCCCTCTCCAGCCCCCTGTCACTCACAAACCAGACATGTAATACACAAACCTAGCAGAGGCATAATAAATGGTTAGACAAGGAAATACCTACTTTCTAAAAGTGGTATTTTCATGCACAGAATGTAAAAATCACCCACGCTAAAAGATATATTTTAACATTTTGAGTTTAGGCATACTAAACTCATTTTTCTACCTTGTTCCCTGGGTCAGTTAGGATTCTAAAATATTATAATCAAACTACCCATTCTGGTCTGTGGAAATAGGTAGCCTTGTTATAGTGAAAAACGAAATTGGCTGTAATTCACTATCAGAACATGCCACACACACCAGGGCATGTTCTACCTTTCACATATAATGCACCCTGCCCATAGGTGTACCTTGGGCCTACCTTAGGGTTGACTAACATGTGGAAAATGGTACGTTTAGGGACTGGCAAGTGGGTGCACTTGCCAAGTTGACATGGCAGTCCCAGACTGCACACAAGCTCTGCAATGGCAGGCCTGAGCCATATTTTACAAGCTGCTTCTGTGGGTGGCACAATCAGTTCTGCAAGCCCACCACCAGCATTTGATTTACAGGCCCTGGGCACTCATGGTGCATTGTACTAGGGTCTGACAAGTGAATCAATTAAGCCTATCATGGAGTCACTAATCCATTACAGCAATTTACAGCAGGGAGTACTTGCACTTTGGCACTGAACAGAAGTGGCAAAGTGCCCAAAGCAGCTAGACCAGCAAAACATAGCAAAAACATAGGAGCCATCTGCGAAAAAATGGAAGGGAGACCCACGCCAATGGGGCCAGGTCTAACAATAGTTATTATTGAATTAACTTCCCACCCTATATTTCTACAAACCCAACAGCTCACACAAAAAATATAACTAATATATAAAGTTATTACACAATATACATAATTAATAATCAGTTAAATAATTAAGAATTAATTGTTACCTAAATATTACTTAATTAACTTCCCGCACTATACCCCTACAAACCCAGCAGCCCGCACCTAATATAAAACAAAAATATATAATTACACAGTTTACACAATTGAATAAATAATAATTTATTGTTAATTTTTGCTTAATTAACTTCCCAGCCTATACACCTACAAACATAGCAACCTGCTACAACACTATATATTACTATTAGGAATTACTTTTTTTTACATTATAAATCACTTAAGATTACAAACTAAACTTAAAAATATTATTAACAATTACAAAAACAATAATAACATATACATTTAATATAAGAACTAAAACACTTTAAGATAATTTAAAAACTATATTTTTTACAACTGATTGATTAATCGGCTTTATTTCGGTAAGAAATAACATAAAAGCTTTACAGAAATACAATTTACAATAAATATCATATACAATCTATAATTTTTTACAACTATACCTTCGAAAATTATATTAACAACAATATTATTTACCTGAAAAAAATGTATATTTCTGCATCACAATATTTTTGTATCCTAAATGTTTTCCGATATTTCTGTATCCCAGTGTTTACTACTCAATATTTTGTCCAACTACCCTGGAGTAGCATCCCAGAAGTTCTCAGAAGAACAGTGATTATGATGACAAACTCCACACATTAATAGTTACAAGCCAGGGTCTCCATTGTGGTGCAAAAGAGGAAACCTTCTTCAACAAATCCATGTCCATCAGGAACCTCCAACTCAAAACCATTGTGAAAGATGCATCTTTTTCAGAATAGGAATCTCACCTGGGAACTCTGTCCATGCAAGGCCATTAATCAGAAAAAGAGCTCTCATCACATTAGTTACCTAGAGCATTGAAAAGTATATCTAGCTCTCAGTTCCTTCCTACCATCTCTGATAATGAACCGGATTCTCCAGTATTGGGGTGTCTTTCATAGATTCACATGCCTGAATCATTCTCCGTCGTCGGAGTGGGAGTCTCACGGTACATAAAATAGCAATAATAGGTAGATAATAACCAAAAATCCTTTGTAATAACTAACCAGGAAGTAAAGTAGCCCTAAGCTACAAGAGAAAAAACTTCCACACTCATGACTATCATAGTGATTTTGTATAGTCCAAACTGCAGCCAATCAGGCGACAGCACCCACCAGAATGTTCTCCCCAGAGGCTCAGGCTCTCAGATTTTCTACTGCACGTTGTGTGAAGGGAGTCTCCCTGAGCTCTTCTCAGTACTTCACTTTCTGACTGAATTTCTTCATCCAGGGTGTCATCTACTAAGAAATATCTCTTCAGGCCTTGTGATTCTTGTGGGAAGCTCTGGCTTTTTAAAGAAGATCCCCACAAAAAGTGCATTTACTGCCTTTATCCTGATCATGAGGTGAGAGAGTGTAAAATCTACAGGACCTTCCCTCAAAAGACCCTCAGGGACAGGGAAGGACACCTGTGGCTGCAGAAGATAAAAGACCAAGACAACCCTCTTTCTGAGGTGGGAAGTGTGGCTTCAGGGTCATCTATAGCTTCAAGGAAAAGGAAAGCTGAGGAAGATTCATCTTCCACTGGGGCTAAGGTGTTGAGGAAAGCTCAGCCCACAAAGGGCTCTGGCCTGTCTTCTGGTAAAAAGGCTTCTCCACCTTCTGGATCTGTTTTGCCTCCTAAAAAGACTGGAAAGTTTTTGCGTCTAAGCGGCTTCGTGAGAAGGTTTTACCTCAGAAGATAAAGTCTACTCCGTCGACGGAGTCGTCGTCGGGTTCCATCGTCGTCGATTACCATCATCCACGCCACCTCAACGTCGACGGTAACCTTCTCATCTCCTAAGCCCAAGATGATATTGTCGTCGGCCTATTCACTGTCGACGCTGGTCTCGGTCATGGTAAGGCCTCTTTAGTTGACGAAGATAATGCCTTCCATCGTCGACGAATAAAAAAGGAAAGATTCCCCAGGCGAGTGCTTCGTCGACGAAAACCATCTTGATGTCGACGACCCTACCGTCGACGAAGACTACCTCGTCGACTAGTGCTCCGTCGACGAAGATTGGCTCGAAGTCGACGACCCCACCGTCGACGAAGGCTACCTCGACGACGTAGATCCCACCGTCGACGAAGACTACCTCATCGTCGACAGCTTTATCGTTGGCGAAAAATGTCCTGTCAACGATGACAATATCGTCGACGAAGATTACACCATGGCTTAAAGTTACTGTCTTTTCGACACCGTCGCCTTCGACGAGGGCACCGTCTACAAAGAAACCGTCGACGCCACTTTTATCAAAATGTACTGAGTTGAAAGTATGGTCTTCTACACCATCTAAGACCTCCTTTGGCCAAACAATTACGTCACCTTCTTTGCTTCGAGATGTGGCTCCTCATTGCAAGCTCTATCACTGCTTAAATTTCCTGACCAATTGCTGGATTCAGATGACGGTGAGGAGAAATCTGACATTGATGACAGGTTCCGCACTGCTACTAGTCCATCGGAACTGCTCATTAACTATCAAGAGGAGGATCCAGACGAAGAACAATTCTCTGAATCTGTAGATCAAGCTCCAGCCACGGTGTCCTCAGCACAGATGCCTCTGGCGCTTCTTGATAATTTACAGTATATGTTACAGGATTACTATCGTCGTTTTCCTCCTTCGTAGTCGGCAATATCCCTTCCATCCACTTCCATGCCTCAGGCCTCTATATCCCCTTTGAGATCTCCAGCACCTTTCATCACTCTCAAGAAGCGAACACCACTGATGAGGATAGAGAAGAAGGAGAAGTGGATGATAAATCTAGTCTGTCGGAGTGGGATGAGTATCAGATTCCATCACCTTCGGCTCCAGCTGCGGCTGATTTGCCTCCAGTAGACATCAGAAGTTTTCATGTACTGATGGAGAGGGCTACTGAGAGATTCTTGATCTCAATGGAAACAAAGAAAGATGAGTGCTTTCTTTATGATTTTAAAGATCTGCCGCAAAGACAAGTCAGAACGATTCCCATCATTGACTTCATATGGAAGGGAGGTTTAAAAATTATGGCAACACCCAATTCCCTTCCGGCTGTATTGCTCCGATCAGACAAAAAGTACAAGGCACCGGACAAATCTCCTGCATGCCTAATAGGACAACCTAAGACTGATTCTGTCGTTGCTCAAGCTGCGCAAAGACGTGCCAGGAACCCCTCTTCACCTATTTCAGCTCCACCTGACAGAGATGGCAGGCGCTTAGATTCCATGGGAAAGAAGGTCTCCACAATGGCTGCACCCACTAGGACTCCCTAGCAATATTAGGGAGACACGACAGGCAGATGTGGTCCGACATATCCCCCTATGTTGAGATGTTATCAGAACCTGCAAGAACTGAGGCAAAGCAGATATTGCGAGAGGGCGAGCTTGCTTCAGCAGAGATAACTGATGCAGCAGTAGACGTGGCGTCTACAGGCTTCAGACAGCTAGCAGGTGCTGCGGTGTTAAGAAGACAAGGATGGCTGAAGTCCACATCATTTCGCCAAGAGGTCCAGACCAAAATAATTGACATGCCTTTTGATGGCGAGTTTCTCTTTTTACCAGCATGTTGACGAGGCTCTACAGGCCATAAAGAAAGACACTGAAACAGCGCGATCTTTGGGTAGCCTGCAGTTTCGCAAGTCGTCCTTTCGAGGAGCTAAAGGACGCGGATCTTTTTCAAACAGAGGAAATTACAATCAGCAGAGGTCATATCAAACCTCTCAATCCAACCAACGGTATCAACCCTACAAACAGCAGTCTTACGGACAAAGGGGTAACTCTTACACGCAGTCCAGAAGAAATTCCTCCTACCGTGGAAGAGATTTGAATAAAAAACAGTGAAACACGCTGCCTGTCACCATCTCTACCCTTCTCACAGTCAAAAGTTGGAGGACAAATATCCCAATACTACTCAAATCAATCCACAATTACTACAGACAAGTGGGTCCTGAATATAGTGACCAGAGGACACAGTTTAGAATTCATGAAAATTGCCCCAAATTCTCCTCCCAAGGGCCCACCTCCAGGTCATATCCAGGAGTTGTTCACCCAAATACACTCAATGATTCGGAAGGGAGCGATTGAAAAAGTTCCTTACTTGCAAAAGGGAACGGGCTTTTACTCCAGATTCATCCTCACAAGGAAAAAATTGGGGGAATGGCGTCCCATCCTCGACCTACATGCCCTCAACAAATACTTAAAGAAGTTGGCCTTCCGAATGTTAACACTTCAAGAAATACTCCAGCTTCTTTCAATGGGGGATCATATGGTCACCCTCGACCTTCAAGACGCTTACTTTCATGAGCCAATCCACGCAAGCACAGAAAATGTCTATGATTCATAGTGGCTGGCAGGGATTTTCATTTCAAAGTTCTCCCCTTTGGCTTTCGCTCAGCGCCCCGTGTTTTCACAAAAATGATAGCCCCAGTAACAGCACATCTCCGCCTAGAGGGCATTCAAATCTTCCCTTACCTGGATGATTGCCTTATCAAGGCCAGTTATTTTGCAATGGCAAGTGCACATGTTCAGAGATGCCTGTATCTTTTCCAGTCTCTGGGTCTCTCCATCAACTTCGACAAATCTCATCTCATTCCATCTCAAAGAAAGTCTTTCTTGGGAGCCACACTGGATACCCATCTCGCTCAGGCTTTTGTCTCAAGAGAAAGGCAACACAAGATCTGCAAGATGGCTCGCCAACTACAAGAAAAAGAGTTTTTTTTAGTTCGAACGTTCAAATCTTTCCTGGGGATGATCTCATCCTGCATCCCTCTAATACTCAACTGTCGTCTCAGAATGAGACCTCTACAAGAAGAGCTCAACCTCCAATGGTTGCAGGTTTCGGAGTCGTTCGACGACATTATTCACATAACCCATCGAATGAGGGAAGTTTTTCACTGGTGGACTCAGATGAAGAATTTACAGGAGGGATGCGCATTTCTGGCATAGGTGCCGAAGTTTACCATCACCACGGATGCTTCCCTAGAGGGATGGGGAGCGCACCTTCAGGGGATGACTGTCATCGGAAAGTGGAATGTACAACAAAGTAAATGGCATATCAGCCTCCTGGAGCTACGGGCCATATTCTTGGCTTGAAATCTTTTCGAACAGTCATACAAGAGTCCTCATTCGGACAGACAATACAACAAGTATGCACTACTTAAACAAACAAGGCGGGACAAAGTCAGCCCTTCTCTCCCAGCAAGCCCAGGAGATTTGGGATTGGGCTCTGGGTCACAAGATCACTCTTTCAGTGGTCCATGTTCCCGGGATTTCCAATGTACTAGCGGATTCTCTCAGCAGGGCGGCAATATCCAATCACGAATGGGAGATCCACCAACCAGTGCTGGACCGAGTCTTTCGGGAGTGGGGGCACCCCGATCTGGACCTGTTTGCGACAATTCCGAACCGCAAATGCCCACACTTTGCAAGCTGGCTTCCCCACAAACAATCAGGCAGCGAAGCGCTTTCAATGAATTGGTCTCAGATATATGCATACGCCTATCCTCCGATTCTGTTGGTTCCCAGAGTCATCCGCAAAATGAAGAAACAACCGTGTTGCATCATCCTCATTGCTCCCAGATGGCCTCGCCAGCACTGGTTCACCGAGCTTCTCCTCCTCTCGGAGTGCGAACCCATTCAGTTTGCACCAATACTGAACCTCTTAACAAATCAAGGGGGTCAAGTTTCTCACCCGGACCCAGCCTCCTTGAAATCAGCAGCTTTGCTCCTCAACACCTTGAGTTTGCACACTTAGATATTCCTGCGGATTGCCAAGAAGTCTTAGCCAATGCTAGAGCACCTTCAACGATTATGACATACAAACTCAAATGGAAGAGATTCTATGCCTGGTGTCATTCTGCCAACTTACATCCAATTCAGGCCAAGCCAGAACAAATCTTACCGTTCTTTCTTCATTTGGCTAGATCAGGGTTATCACATTCCACGTTGAAAGTATTCTTGGCATCCATATCGAGGTTCCATCAAGATGGCTTTAACTCTCTCTATTCAACTGAGTGATTCAGCAATTTTTTTAAGGACTCTTTTGAATGTTTCCTACTATTTGGCGTCCGCCTCCATCCTGGCTTTTGAATGTAGTACTCACTCAGCTCATGCGGCACCCCTTTGAGCCTATTCATAAAGTGGATCTTAAGTTCCTTTCGTGGAAGGTTTCTCTACTGTTGGCGCTGACATCAGCAAGAAGGGTCAGCGACATTCAGGCATTCACGATCAAGTCTCCTTTCTTACAATTCACGTCATACTCAGTGGTGCTTCGTACCAATCCAAGCTTTATGCCTAAGGATCCTTCAGACTTTCACCTCAATGAACCAATAATTCGGAAAAATTTTTTGCCAAATCCTCAAACAGCGGCAGAGAGAGCGTTGCATTACCTTGACATCAGGAGATGTCTCAAGTTATATCTGCAACGAACTGCAACAATTCGTAAAACAGATCAGCTATTCGTAGCATATGGAAGGCTACGTCAAGGTTACGCTGTATCCAAATAAACTATAGCTCGTTGGATGTCCTCAACAATTAATCTGTGTCATCAACAGGCGGGAAGACCTCTACGCTCCATGCCACAAGCGCATTCTACTAGAGCGGTTTCCTCTTCCACTGCTCTCTTTGCCAGTGTGCCTCTTCATCAGATCTGCAAAGCGGCAACCTGGTCCAGCAGACACACGTTTACCAAGCACTACTGTTTGGATGCTGCAAGTGATGCAGATGCGTCAGTGGGACGAGCAGTTCTCTGAAATCTTTTCAAATAAGGTGAGCCTCTGTTCTCCCTCCTCCACTATACTCTTTTTAGACGCTTATTCTTACATGTTATTCTTCTTGCACAGTATACCTTTTGAAAGCAATATGATATGTATATATGTTTCAGGCCCTGTTCAGGCTGTGTTTGATACATGTTTACATATATACTGTGATACAAGGAGCGTCTAACGAGTATTAGGGTTGTTACTGCTATCTACTCTGATTCAGGCATGTGAATCTATGAAGAAAAAAAAAAAATACTGGAGAAGAACAATAGTTACTTAACTGTAATCTGTGGTTCTCCAGTATTGGTGTCTTTCATAGATTCACATGCACCCGCCCACCTCCCCTCAGAGACTCCTCATGCGATTATGTTGGCTTCACTCCTGTGCGAGAAAATCTGAGAGCCTGAGCCTCTGGGGAGAACATTCTGGTGGGTGTTGTCGCCTGCTTGGCTGCAGTTTGGACTATACAAAATGATTATGATAGTAATGAGTGTGGAAGTTTTTTCTCTTGTAGCTTAGGGCTACTTTACTTCCTGGTTAGTTATTACCAAGGTTCTTTGGTTATTATCTGCATATTATTGCTTTTTTCTGTACCGTGAGACTCCCACTCCGACGACGGAGAATGATTCAGGCATGTGAAACTATGAAAGACACCAATACTGGAGAACCACAGATTACAGGTAAGTAACTATTGTTCTTCTTATTCAAAAGCACAATGCAACCCGATGCATTAACCAAGCAAACAAGGGGGCATGAGATCAAGACATCTCTTGTTAGAAAAGCAGAACATCTGGTTATGGGTTTTAGTCAGGTTACCATCTGAGAAAGCAATACCATTTCTTTACTTTCATTTTAGGATTCACAATAAGTTGGATTAATTATACTCCTAATCATACACAACACATGAACATGTGAAATTCTGAATTGTGAGACATGTTCCACCTACTGACAGGGAAATCTTTTTAAATGAAAATGTGGTGTTCACTCAACATCCTTAGGGACAGATCAATCAATCAATCAATCAGAGTACTTGTAAAGCACGCTACTTACCCGTGAGGGTCTCAAGGCGCTGATGGGAGAGGGGGGGGGGGTTGCTACTGTTCGAAGAGCTAGGTCCTGAGGAGTCTTCTGAAGGCTAGTAGGTCTTGGGTCTGCCGTATGTGGATGGGGGGTGTTCCAGGTCTTTGGATCTGCCGCCGGAGGTCGCGCGCTGGTGGCGAGGGCGAGACTGGCGGAGCTGGCAGGTGGGGGTGTGGAAGCTGAGTCTGCTGTTCAGGTACTTCGCGCCAGGATACTCTGGTAGTAATAGAGCGCGATATAAAACAGCTAAATAAATAAAATAAAGGTAGGCTTGTCCGGTGTTGTGGAGTGCTTTGTGTGCGTGAGTGAGGAGCTTAAAGGTAATCCTCTTGTCGACGGGGAGCCAATGTAGGTTTCTCAGGTGGGGGGTGATGGGGCTGCGTCGGTGGGGCGTTGAAAATCAGTCGCACAGAGGCGTTTTGGATGCGTTGTAGTCGTCGTAGGTGTTTGGCTGCGATTCCTGCATAGAGTGCGTTGCCGTTGTCCAGTCTGCTGCTGACGAGGGCATGTGTCACCGTTCTTCTTGTTTCGGTCGGGATCCACTTGTAGATCCTGTGGAGCATGCGGAGGGTGTTCTAGCAGGAGGAGGAGACGGCGTTGACCTGTTTGGACATGGAGAGGGAGGAGTCGAGGAGGAATCCTAGGTTGCGCACATGGTCGGTAGGTGTTGGTGCTGTTCCCATCGTGGTCGGCCACCAGGAGTTGTCCCAGGCTGAGGGGGTAGGTCCTAGGATGAGCACCTCCGTCTTGTCCGAGTTCAGCTTCAGACAGCTGCTCCCCATCCAGTCGGCGACGGCCTTCATTCCCTCATGGAGGTTGGTTTTGGCAATGGGGAAACAAAAGGGGATGATGAACAGAGCGTTTGAGCAAATCAAACACTCACCCCCAGTCAAATGATCTGGGTTTAATCCATCACTATTCTTTAGCTCACTCAGCCACCCCAGTTAAGACATGGCCATATGCAAATCAGTCTGACCTGTGCCTCATGGGAACAGTCCAGCCCGAACTGCCAAGCCATGTTTTCCCTGGACCGGAAACAAGTATCCTGGGACTGGTTTCGGATTCATAATCCTCATCAGCTAGGCTATCTTGAATCCAGTGGCCAAGTGAGCAAGGGACTCACGTCTGAGCATACCCTGCCAACTTAGGGCGAACAAAGCGAAGGCGGTGTATGGGTCCTTGGTGAGGGAGATGATGAGCTGGGGGTCGTCGGCGTAGGAGATGATGTTGAGGTCGTGATGGCGGGCCACTTGTGCGAGGGGGGCCATGTAGACGTTGAATAGCGTCGGGCTGAGGTATGAGCCCTGAGGGACGCCGCAGATGATGTTGGTGGCTTTGGATCGGAAGGGTGGGAGGCGGACTCTCTGGGTTCTGCCTGAGAGGAAGGACGCGGTCCAGTCGGGGGCCTTCTCTTGGATTCCGGCTTCTATGAGGCGTGTCTTTAGAGTGCGAGGGCATACTGTGTCGAAGGCGGCTGACAGGTCCAGGAGGATAAGGGCTGATGTGTTGCCATTGTCTAGTTGGCGTCTGATGTCGTCTGTGGCGGCGATGAGGGCTGTCTCGGTGCTGTGGTTTCGTCTGAATCCGTACTGGGACGGGTCCAAGATCTTGTTGTCTTCCAGGTGGCGGGCCAGTTGCCTGTTGATGATTTTCTCGATGACCTTCGCCGGGAACGAGAGCAGGGAGATGGGCCGGAAATTCTTGAGGTCCTTAGGGTCCGCTTTGGGCTTTTTGAGGAGGGCGTTGATTTTGCCGTGTTTCCAGGTTTCCGGGAATGTCGCTGTTTCGAAGGAGATCTTGATGACCTTCCGTAGTTGGGGTGCGATGGCTGTGTCTGCTTTGTTAAGTACGTGATGTGGACATGGGTCTGACAGTTATCCTGAGTGGATAGAGTTCATGATCTTGCGTGTCTCGTCGTCATTGACGTTGTTCCAGGATGTCAGGCGGTTGGCGCTGGTGGTGTTCACAGGGGAGGTGGCGTCTGGCATAGTTAGGGCGGTTGTGGTATTGAAGCTGTCGCGGATGTCACCAATCTTGCGGTAGAAGAAGATGGCTAGTGAGTCGCACAGTTCTTGTGAGGGCGGGATGTTGTTGGCGCTGGGGTTGGAGGGTTCGTTTACGATGCTGAAGAGCTCTTTGCTGTCTATCATTTTTCTAGGGACATTTCTGTATTTATTTTTACTATTTATGTCTCACATGAAATCAAAGCATCTGTTTGTAGCCTGCCTTCTAGAAACAGAGGCCTGTTCACAAACTGCATTTTGTGGTGTGTTTTGTAGTACTACAGTAGTACTACTAAAATACCACAAAATGTTGTTCACAAACGTACAAGTGTAAATCTTCACTTTCGTTATCTTTTCTATGAGGAGATCCTCACACATGTAGTTGTAAATGTGAGAGGAGCCAGGGGGAGTGGCTGGAAAAAAGGGCATGCTTACACGAAAATGGGAGGAGTATTGGGAGGAGTAAAAAGGGGTGTAGTGAGGGATATGCATTCACCCACAAAAGAGTAATCCCATTGCTATTCACAACCAGTACTTCTAAAGTTACTCCATGGAAAAGGAACCCAAAACAGTAGTATCTAATTAGGCAAAGTAACACAGGGCAGCGCTATGCACTGTGTTGCATTACGTAGTCGAGGCCACGCAAATTGACTTTGCGTGGCTTAGTAAATGCCTAAATGGATTTTGTGTCGGGCTGCACCACAAAAGTGACACAATCCCAATGCAAACATGTTAGTGAATCTGGGCCATAATGCTTTTCTATTTTTTGTAAGCCAAAGTATTTTTGACTGCCTATTAAAGGAAATATTGATCGATTTTCACTTATTTCATTTAAAAGCAACATCAATGTAAAATGCTGAAAAAAGTGTCACTATAAATAACATAGTGACACAAAAACTCTTTTGCAAACTGTTAGAACTGGCTATTTCTGGTAGGCTAAGGCTGACGCCAAAGCCAGGCAGAAACCACCATTCTAGTCAGGGCAAGGAAGTCACACGCCAAGATAACCTCTGCTCACCCCCTTGGTAGCTTGGCACGAGCAGTAAGGCTAAACTCCGAGGCAATGTGTAAAGCATTTGCGCCAGCACACAACAGCAACAACATACTAGGCACACCACAAAAGGAACTCCACACAAGGTTATATATAAAATAACTTTTGTATTGTGAAAAACACATCAGATAGTATCACACAATATACATGATGCCAACTGGCATGGGCAATATTCACAATGGATTATGTACAGGACAGGGCCACATGGGCCATTGTCAGAATCAACACTTTTGGAAATAGAATATAGGATATTAAATCACTTCTAGAACTTAGAATAAGTATAGCACAAGATAACAGTTATAAATCACATCCAGTAACTACTGGGAACAGGTACCAGGACCTCACTAGGACCACCTGTACTAAAAAGAACATCCACCTAAGAATAAAATACATTTAAGGGTATAAACCAGAACACATTACCCATGATGCATGAAACACATTCAGAAGAGTAATAAAGGAAAACACATGATGCCTAAAACATTCAGAGGTGTAGGACAACCACCTAGATATCGCACAGCGTTTGGGGGTCTAGGAAAGAACACATTACCCATGATGCATAAATATACATTCAGAGGAGTAGTAAAGAGAAACACATGATGCATAAACCTACACATTCAGCGGTGTTAAGAAAAGAGCACATGATGCAATAAAATACATTCAGAGGTGCAGCGCAAGAAGACACATGATGCCTAAAACATTCAGAGGTGCAGCGCAGGGTAAAAGGAAGACACATGATGCCTAAAAACATTCAGAGGTGTAAGACAAGGGAAACACATGTTGCAAAAACCTAACATTCAGCGGTGTTCAGAACAAAGCACATTATGCAATAAAATACATTCAGAGGTGCAGCGCAAGAAGACACATGATGCCTAAAAACATTCAGAGGTGCCAGAACAATACAATAGCGCAGAAATCACATGATGCCTAAAAACATTCAGAGGTGCAGGAATAACACATGATGCAAGAAAACACATTCAGAGGTGCAATAACCATACAATTGCGCAAAAAATCCTATAAGCCACTACCTGTGGCAGTCCATAGGCCAACTGGCCTTGTTGGGACTCAGACGCCCTGTGTCCAAATGTCAGGGCGCACTGCCATGCAGTGCCAGTCCAAGCACAAGCCTAAACGTAGCAGGTGCCCACTACTTGCTGGGCACCTGTGAAATCCCAAGACCTAAACGGTGCAGCTGCCCACTAATTGCTGGGCAGCTGGGAATCATCAAAGAAACTGTGACAGGGTCCTCACTGACCCTTGGGCGCAAACTGCACCCACTGTGGGAGCCACACAGGCTCTAAAAACACATTCCTTGCAGGCAGGAGAGGGCGGGCACCGGCAATGTGCCCCAACGCCCCCTCTATCTAATATGGCCCTCGAACCTCGCTGGGCTCGTAAATCATGTATGTCCCCTAGAGCCTCCGTGGCTCTAAACACAAAAATGGCTCTCTGAGCCACGCTGGGCTCGTAACAAACATGTCCCCCAGGGAGCCTCTCGGGGCTCTAGACAACGTTGGGGCGACCTGCTGCCAACCGGGGCCGCCCTTCTTGCACCGCCAACACTGTGCCCCACGGGGCTCTCAAAACAAATCTGCCCCCACGTTGGAGCCATCAGGGCTCGGGAAGAACGGTGGGGTGACCCACTGCCATTCGGGGCCGCCCTAACTATCAGGGGCATCCCGGCCGTCAACAGCAGCACCACTTGGCCACCCGGAGCCCCCCCCACCCCCTCACCCCTCTAACACTCACTGGGCTGTTGCGGGGGCAGGGGCTCCTCTCCTTTGGACGCGGCAGCGCTTCTCTCCCTCCATTCGGGGAACCTCGCGTCGGACTTCTCTCTCCCTCCGGGGTCAGCGCTCAGCCAATCCATGCGCCGCTCTCGGGCCAAGCCTCTTCTTCCTCTTCCTCTTCTTCCCGGGGCTTCCTCAGCACACGGGAGCCCCGCAACGGGCCACGCTTACTCCTCTCTTCCCGGGGCTCCCTCCAGACCACGGGGGCCCCGGGCGGCCATCACCACTCTCCCGCTCTTCTCCTTTGCCCCGGGCTGCGGGGCGGGACTTCCGGCCGGTCGCGCCAGGATTGGCCGGCCGGCCATCCACTTCCGGGTCGCTGCGGGCAGCGCAGCGGCCCCGCTTAGGCAGGCATGCGGGGAACCGTTATCCGAGGGGTGGGCTCCCTCGAGATAAATAAATAAAAAAGTGAATACGCGGCGTGGGCAGCCGAGGAAGGCCAAAACAGCGCTACCACGCACTGAGGGGTAAAAACACAGCGCTCCCAGCGCTACAAATGAAATAAAGCACTCATAAGCGCTAGCAGCCAGATAAAGCGCCTCCCAAGCGCCACAGGCGAAAAAGAGCGCTCTCAAGCGCTGGAAGCAGGGCAAAGCGCTCCCAGGCGCAAGGGGGAATAAGGAAAAGTCCAGCAAAGTCCCCCCCTCAGACAAAGGAAAAGCCTGGGGGTCCCCCGGAGTGCTCCAAGCATCCAGGGGCTGGGCAGCGCCCGCCCCTGGTAGATTCAAGTCAGAAACAAGAACAAATTGGAAGGGGACACAGCCCCTTCTTATACAGGGAAAAGTCTTTGAAGTCTTTGTGCAGGCAGTGTGAAAACCAGCTAGAACTGGTTATAGGGAAGTCCTGTCAGTATCAGGGACAGAGGTGACAGTAGCCCAGCGGGAGGTGGAGCCAGCATTGTGGTCAGGCAGGCACAGCCCTTCACATATCAGGTGCCATCTCCTCCCACTTCCCTGGCAGCAGATGCTGCCTTTCATCCATGGGCTGACTCAGACAACCTCCTGGGCTCTCCAGCCCCTGTCACCCTCAAACCAGACAGTCAATCCACAAGCAGGCCCAGGCACTCCTGGACCAGGCTCACCAGCCAATCACACGCCAGACACAAATTACACAAATATGCCAACTTCTAAAAGTGGCACTTCTAGACTAGACACAATCATGCCGCATATACCATTTCGCAGCATTCAGTCTCACGAGTTCTCTCATACCAAACTCGCCCCTGCACTTCCCACACATCAGGAACTACCATGGGCATACATATTCCCCATTCATTCCTATGGGAGGGCAGGTCACTCACCACACATACACAGAGAGCTCAAGCACTTTACACTGTACCACAGTGAAAAAGTGCACAGAGGCCTAAAATCACAAACACCAGGTCACAGAAACAGGCTAGGAAAAAGCAAAAAAGTCTCGGGGTGAACCTGCCTAAAGGGCCGGGTCCAACACAAACCTTTTTCAAAAGATGGGTGAGAGGAAATGGAGACATGTAGCCTGAGAGGCTGCAGCCTGTAAGGCTAGTAAAACTGTAATTGCTCCTTTAAGGAATATAATTCCACTAATATCCCATCTAGCCCTGTCATTAGCAGTTACCAGAAGCATGAAGCTTGACCTTTTGTGGCTTTTTCTCTTGGAAAGTCCAAACCTTCAAAAACACCTTTACACAATGCCTTTAACGACAGAGATTAAGGGCCTGATTACGAGTTTGCTGGTCTTGACACGGGCCGCCACACCAGCCCCCGCTCCAAGACTGCAAAACCTGTATGCAGACTGCCCGCCGTATCCCAAATAGAATCCTGGCAGGCAGTTCTGCAGCGGCGGTGCCTTTCAAAGGCTTGTATGTGAGCTTTAGAAATGCAGTGCCGTGGGGCCACCACATCACGTTCCAGCATGGCATTGATTGAGCAGTCCAAGCTGTGATGGAATTAGGGGTGCATTCAGACAGGGGGCACACCATGTGCCCCCTGCATGCACCCCGTGCACAGAGGCTCCAAGGGGCCTTGTAGGGCAACCTTAGTTTCCACTCCACCACACTTTTCATGGCGGGCTCATCGCCATGGAAACTGGCGGTGAGAAAACCCTTAATATGCTTCAGAACGCTGCAAGACCAGGGATCCCCACCAAAGTCATAATACAGTAGTCAGATTGCTGGTGCGTTTGTAGCCGCACCGCCACCGCAGGTTTGGCGGTCATTCAGACCACCTAATCCGTAATTAGTGCCTAAATGTGTGTGTTTTTTCTCAAAATGCCTTCCTTTTTTGTGAAATGTCATACTTCTGTGAGAAAAGAGGCACAAACAGACTGTGACAATGGTATATTGTATACATTCACAGACCTGCTAATTTTACCCAAATATTTTGATGAGTACTTTAAAGGACGAGGCGGTCATACTGCATGAACTGCACAAGGACTACCACAGGCATGAAGAGTTAGCACTTGGAAGATCTGGGGGATTTGGAGAGGGTGCTTTATTTACCAAATCTCCTACCATTTCCAGAGCCCCAGTGAGGGAGATCCAAGGGAGGATTTCATAAGGAAAACAAGCATTTGCAATGCAATAGGTCTCGCATTAGGAGAGTTTGAGTTTTTGGTATTGTGAATGACAAATTATTTATGTATGTATTGGTTTTGATAATACCCAAATTATTTATTTTGTTATTTTCAATGCCAATACTTTAAGTTTTGCAAATGTGACACTTATAGCATATGTAATGCAATATGTGTTGTGTTTATGTGACTTACTTTGTACAAATGAGGTATGCAGTAAGTAATAATGTGTTTAATACAAAGTAGTAGAGCATAAAATAGTACTTAAATATTACTGTATTAGAATGCAGAATAAATCATATAGTTATAGTAATAGGGTTAGTAAGGTACAATATATTTCAAAAAAGTACTGAAAGGTAAATGGTAGTTTAACAACATGTTTATTTTAGTTTTTTTACAATAATAGAATATATTGTTTGGAGCGTATGTTACATTTGTAAAAAGCAGCATTTCAATTATTTTCTGTAACAATATTATACATGTTAATTAAGTAACAAAATATATGTATGTATTTTTGTGCAATTGGCAATATTGTGCAATTTACAAAGTTACAAACATTGTGTTTGAACAGTTTTGTTATTTACAAATGCGTAGTGTATTAAACATTTTTTGAGAAATAGAATAAACATGTTAAGGAACGTATATTTTTTAGGAAGAAAATAAACTTTAAGAAATGTATATGAAATAAGGCATGGAATCAGAGATAAATCGTAAAACATGGCCAAGAAATTTCTTAATATTGTTTTTGTTAGGCATGTTTTAAATTTTAACAATGTCAAAGTGATATATTTCTAACAAACCACACAATTAAAACAAAGTAATATACAGTAAAACTTACAATATTATGCAGTAATATTATGATAAAAATGTAAACATGCAAAAGAGCATACGAAAATGAAACTTTTTTTTTTGTAAACACATTTTCAGTGCACTAAAGCAATTTTTGTATGTATCTATATTTGCTTAATTATATCCGTTATGCATCCTTTGCAGAATAGAACATTCAGTGTTATAGGTAAATATGGAATTAATGCATTTTCAAAGTCCTCTGTATCAGTTTCAATGTTTAAGAAGTCCATCAAACTTGTATTATTTATATCCATTGATTGAAAGTGGTCACTTTCTTGAATTTGCACTGCCATTGTGCTTTTTTCTTGATATGTTTTTTCAAGTCCAAATAAAGTGACGGTAATGTTTTCCTTTGGTGGGTCTTTGACCTATAGAGAGAGTGTTTTAATATTGTGTCTTTTTTATTATTTTGCAGTATGATAGTTCGTAAATTAGTTACTTACTTGTATTGTAGTATGTCTAGTTGTGTTCAATATTTTTTCTCCATTGAACTCGTGTACAGACAGGTGTGTTAACTGTACGTATTTTCCAATGTCTGTAGTAAAATCACTTGCTTCTCTCCAGAGACGTATTTTGACAGAGTCTGTAGCATCATTAATTGTAATGCTTTTAATCTTTGTCTCTTGTCCTCCGACAGATATTTTTTGTATCCTCTACCTGCAGTATATAATAATTAGCTAACATGAACAATGCATATAATTATATTTGTAAACAAGTATTATTTTATAAATATAAATGGAGGTTATATGTAACAGTTATTGCATTTATGCATTTTGAACAAATAGTATTATATATAAAATATTTACTTACTGTTTAATTATGGTTAGCTGTTGCTATCTTAATATTTAATGTTAGTAGTTTATATAATAAATTTAGACTGGCAGAGTTGAAGTAGTATACATAAAGTGATAGTAAAGTAAGTCTAGTGGGTTGCAGACTTTTAGAGTAATTGTTAGTGATTAATAATATGGCCGAGATACCCGCCACCCCCTCTCAACACAATCCCCAAGGATGGGAAACCGGAAACAGATCTGAACTTTTGGAAGACGGGAGGGAGTGACCCTCCCGGCCGTATTTATTAAAATATGAAACAAAATTAAAACATTAAAATAACAGTTTCATATTATGTACAATTTCATTTCCACATTGCGATGTTTGGCTAACCTTAACATAGTCTCTAATACAAAGGTTCTCCTAGCCGAACTAACATCCTACAAAACATCTAACTTGAAATTTTGAAATTGTACATCCTAACGTTTAAGGGCCAACGGCAAGGTCGTAACCGGTGTCAAGATCCCTAACCAGAAATATCCCCCCCACTTGTGAGGGGCGACCGCACCGAGGTGTACCTCGAGTGCAACTACCAATTTCCCTTGACTTGACGGGGGCCCCAATAAACTCGACGCCACTTAAAGGTCGTCCGAGGACTCGTGTGAGGAATCTAGAAGGTAGCGTAGACCCCCCCCCAAACCCCACACATCTTACCACATCTGCCGTCGCAGATGTCTTGGCCCCGGGAAATTCTCCGGGAGGGGGCTGTAGCCCCCCCTACCCAGGAAGGGGCCTTGACCGCCTTTCCTTTCCTTTCGGCGTCCCATCCTTAGAAGGGACCGCCTTCCCCGTTGAGGGGCCAATGGCCACCTCCTTCGAGCGCTCCCATCCGTAATGGGTGACGCCCACTCATAGGGATCTACCAATTAGTGCTCACCGATCATGACCTTACCGCCCGACCAAAATAAATACGACAGTTCTAAGCTAAAAAGAATTCTAAACCAAATGACTAAATGACTTAAAAGACAGTCAAAAGCAACAATTTTACTAAAACATGCTACTGATCAACACTACTAAAACATGCTACTGATCAACACTAGAGCAAGATCACTTTATTTGCAAAACATACCACAAATTGACCATATCTTTATTGCATATTCAATGTTTATCACGATAATAATCCGACCTGCAAAAAAAAAGAGTTACCACATCAAACTTTATTCAAAACAATTCGCCGTCTTCAGGGGCTGGTGGGTGGGTCAAAATTGGCTCTTCGTTCCGTCTCGAGCTCACGTGCAGCGAGGTGGTGCAGCTTCAGAGCACAGGAACAAGAGGATGCTTCCTTGGCTTGTTGCTCCTTTTATCCGTCTTCAGGGCGGGCGTAAACCCGCCCCGGCCTGCCCCGAGGGCGTGGCCCGGCCGCGTCAGTGTCTAGGCCAGCCTACTCCAGGGCGGGAAAAAGACGCGCCCCGGCTACGCCGCTTCGGGCATACCAGCCGAGACTCGCCTCCCGCCCAAGATGGCTTCCCGGGGGGATCGTGGTACTCGGCCATACGTTCGGGGGGACCGAATGGTCGCCCCTTTCCATATGGCCGAGATACCCGCCACCCCCTCTCAACACAATCCCCAAGGATGGGAAACCGGAAACAGATCTGAACTTTTGGAAGACGGGAGGGAGTGACCCTCCCGGCCGTATTTATTAAAATATGAAACAAAATTAAAACATTAAAATAACAGTTTCATATTATGTACAATTTCATTTCCACATTGCGATGTTTGGCTAACCTTAACATAGTCTCTAATACAAAGGTTCTCCTAGCCGAACTAACATCCTACAAAACATCTAACTTGAAATTTTGAAATTGTACATCCTAACGTTTAAGGGCCAACGGCAAGGTCGTAACCGGTGTCAAGATCCCTAACCAGAAATATCCCCCCCACTTGTGAGGGGCGACCGCACCGAGGTGTACCTCGAGTGCAACTACCAATTTCCCTTGACTTGACGGGGGCCCCAATAAACTCGACGCCACTTAAAGGTCGTCCGAGGACTCGTGTGAGGAATCTAGAAGGTAGCGTAGACCCCCCCCCAAACCCCACACATCTTACCACATCTGCCGTCGCAGATGTCTTGGCCCCGGGAAATTCTCCGGGAGGGGGCTGTAGCCCCCCCTACCCAGGAAGGGGCCTTGACCGCCTTTCCTTTCCTTTCGGCATCCCATCCTTAGAAGGGACCGCCTTCCCCGTTGAGGGGCCAATGGCCACCTCCTTCGAGCGCTCCCATCCGTAATGGGTGACGCCCACTCATAGGGATCTACCAATTAGTGCTCACCGATCATGACCTTACCGCCCGACCAAAATAAATACGACAGTTCTAAGCTAAAAAGAATTCTAAACCAAATGACTAAATGACTTAAAAGACAGTCAAAAGCAACAATTTTACTAAAACATGCTACTGATCAACACTACTAAAACATGCTACTGATCAACACTAGAGCAAGATCACTTTATTTGCAAAACATACCACAAATTGACCATATCTTTATTGCATATTCAATGTTTATCACGATAATAATCCGACCTGCAAAAAAAAAGAGTTACCACATCAAACTTTATTCAAAACAATTCGCCGTCTTCAGGGGCTGGTGGGTGGGTCAAAATTGGCTCTTCGTTCCGTCTCGAGCTCACGTGCAGCGAGGTGGTGCAGCTTCAGAGCACAGGAACAAGAGGATGCTTCCTTGGCTTGTTGCTCCTTTTATCCGTCTTCAGGGCGGGCGTAAACCCGCCCCGGCCTGCCCCGAGGGCGTGGCCCGGCCGCGTCAGTGTCTAGGCCAGCCTACTCCAGGGCGGGAAAAAGGCGCGCCCCGGCTACGCCGCTTCGGGCATACCAGCCGAGACTCGCCTCCCGCCCAAGATGGCTTCCCGGGGGGATCGTGGTACTCGGCCATACGTTCGGGGGGACCGAATGGTCGCCCCTTTCCATATGGCCGAGATACCCGCCACCCCCTCTCAACACAATCCCCAAGGATGGGAAACCGGAAACAGATCTGAACTTTTGGAAGACGGGAGGGAGTGACCCTCCCGGCCGTATTTATTAAAATATGAAACAAAATTAAAACATTAAAATAACAGTTTCATATTATGTACAATTTCATTTCCACATTGCGATGTTTGGCTAACCTTAACATAGTCTCTAATACAAAGGTTCTCCTAGCCGAACTAACATCCTACAAAACATCTAACTTGAAATTTTGAAATTGTACATCCTAACGTTTAAGGGCCAACGGCAAGGTCGTAACCGGTGTCAAGATCCCTAACCAGAAATATCCCCCCCACTTGTGAGGGGCGACCACACCGAGGTGTACCTCGAGTGCAACTACCAATTTCCCTTGACTTGACGGGGGCCCCAATAAACTCGACGCCACTTAAAGGTTGTCTGAGGACTCGTGTGAGGAATCTAGAAGGTAGCGTAGACCCCCCCCCAAACCCCACACATCTTACCACATCTGCCGTCGCAGATGTCTTGGCCCCGGGAAATTCTCCGGGAGGGGGCTGTAGCCCCCCCTACCCAGGAAGGGGCCTTGACCGCCTTTCCTTTCCTTTCGGCGTCCCATCCTTAGAAGGGACCGCCTTCCCCGTTGAGGGGCCAATGGCCACCTCCTTCGAGCGCTCCCATCCGTAATGGGTGACGCCCACTCATAGGGATCTACCAATTAGTGCTCACCGATCATGACCTTACCGCCACAGGCCGGATAGTTGACCGGCTATCCGGACCCCCCACAACACTCCTACCTAAAGGTCATGTCTTAAAGTCTTTAGCCAAGCTATACAGTCTCCTATGAGTAACTCGTTCCCCACCCGGGACAAATGAACACCATCCCCCAAATACATACTGTCGCCAGTAATACAACCATGAGAAATAGAATGCAGTGTATTGGAACGGAACAATCTACTCACTTTGTTATTAATTTTTCTTACTGAATGATTCAGAGCAGAAACAGAAATAGCCCCCCGCCATACTTTTCGTGGGATCATATGTGACCATGCAATCGTGCACCCTGGAACTCTCCTCGCCAACCAACTTACAGTGGAAAGCATCGCCTCAAGAAGAAGTCGTCTACCAGTGGTGACCAAATCATTGCCCCCAAGATGTACTATGACTATAGACGGCGGTGCCTCGTCCGCCCTAGCAAGCCCTCAAAAAATGATTGAAACTGGTCAATACAGAGTCCGCCCTTTCCGTAGAAGGACATACTGTACCCGTATTCCCCAGCCACGTGATTCATGTCACCTGCTTTGAATACGTCCGCGGCTCGCCTCACGTATGAGTGGCCCACGACCCACACCTTCTTTTTCACAGCCGGTGAAGTATGACCGCTGGCCCGGTGATGGGTCGACTGGATAGTCCGCCCCGCCTCGTAAGCTTGCGCAACTGAAACCAAACAAAAACAAGAAGCGTGAGTACATCGTTACAGCTTCACAACATGTGCAACCGCACATATCTCTTATAAGAATCGGAGGACCAACGCCCCACACGTTTAATTTGTTCAACATTCAGACCCCTGGCCGTAGCCTCAGTAGCGGCCCCTATCCGAAAGGAATGGGTCCCAAACTCGCTCGGGTTCAAGCCCGCAGCCGTAATCGACATCGCAAGCACCCGCTGAAACTGAAACCTCGTCAGTGGGGTGGCGTCAGCGTGTCTCAACAATGTCCCCCCCCATGATGCCACCCTCTGTGCTAAATACTCCTCTACACAGCTCACCGGGCACATGGATGACCCGGGGATCCTTCTTATCATTATGCAGTCCCCCATTGAACCCTGATCGGTCTTGGACTTGACAAATGAGACAGTCATTGTCTCGCCCCTGATTCGGACATGCTCTCGGCACAGTCCCCCCCTGGTATCCTGCTTGTTCCTTGCCACTAATTCGCTTACCCGCATAGCCCCATGGAATGCTAGCACAAAAGCGGCTCGGAATAACACTGCTTCATCCTGGGATGAACATGTTGCAGGAAGTACCGATAACAACAAAGCCAACCTATCCAGACCTATCGGGCGCCTATCATCTACTCTGCGACCCTCAAGGCGTTGCCACCCGCGTAGCGCCTTTTGCACCACGAAAGACGCTGTCGGGTCCTGGATCCCATGAGCCCTAGCCACAAAGGAAATGGCGGCCCGATGCCTCTGGGCCGTAGCCACTGATTTGCCTGCCTGACGTAAATACAGCAGGAAGTTCACTACCCACTCCTCCTGGCGCCAAAGCTCCCCTCTAGCTGCCCCCAAAAAGGCCCAATAGGAACGGAACGCCCCTTCGTATGCCTTCCTCGTCCTGGGTGCTAAACTCTCTCCCACGAGGTTCTGTAGTTCGGGGCACCGAGAGACCAGAGAGCTTCGGGAAAGGGTGCTGCCACCGGGTCCGCGGTGGGCAGAAATCCCCAGAAGGCCTGCATACGAAAACGAGAAAGCGCATCAGCCGCCTGGTTCATCACCCCCGGGACATGTCTTGCCTTAAATAGGACATTCAATTGCATACACAATAACACAATCTCCTTGAGCAATCTCAGGACCCATTTGCATCGTGCTGCCTGGCTATTGATACACTCAACCACGGTCATGTTATCAGACCAGAATACCACAGAGTGATCTCTGAACCCCTCGGGCCAAGTTCTCAGGGCCACCAGAATGGGAAAAAGTTCTAGGAAAGCAATGTTGCTTGTCAGACCATTATCATGCCACCATTGAGGCCATTTTTGTGCCGACCACTGAGTGCCGAATATGGCACCAAAACCAATGCTCCCTGCTGAATCCGTCCACAGCCCCAGCTCCTCGGAGGACACGGCCGGTTTGTTCCAGACAATTCGGCCATTGAAATCCGCCAGAAATGCCAACCAAATGCGCATGTCCTGGCGAACCTCTGCCGAGAGCCGTGTGCGGTGATGACCCTCCTTCAGGCCGACCATGGCTTGAGCGATCGAGCGAGAAAAAGGGCGGGCCATCGGTATAACTCTTAGGGCAAAATTCAACTGTCCCACTAATTGCTGTAATTGATGTAGCCTAACCTTAGACTCACTTATACACATTTGCAGGGATGCCCTGAATTTTAACACTTTGTCCCCTGGTAAACGAAAACAACCTTCCTCGGAATCCAGCTCGATCCCCAGAAACTCGAGGCAAGTCGAGGGACCCACAGTCTTACCTGGTGCCAATGGCACGCCAAAATGATTCATCAGAACACAAAATTCAGTCAAAGCCTGTCCACATTCGGGATCACCGGCTGCCCCCAGAAACAAAAAGTCATCGAGATAATGCATCACATTTTTAAACCCCGTTTTCCTCGTGAAGACCCATTGTAGGAAGCAACTGAACTTTTCAAAATAGGCACAAGATATAGAGCACCCCATCGGCATACATCTATCCATGTAATAATGACCCTGAAACATGAAACCAAGGAGACGCTGATCGTCTGGATGTACCGGGAGCAACCGGAACGCTGACTCGATATCAGATTTTGCCATCAGCGCACCGGGCCCCAGGCGATTCAAAATGGCTACGGCCTCATCGAAGGATGCGTACCGCACCGAACACACTTCTGGGTCTATCGCATCGTTCACTGAAAGACCACGTGGGGCTGATAAATTATGTATCAGCCGAAACTCACCCGGGTCCTTCTTGGGGACCACCCCTAAAGGGGAACAAACAAAGTTAGCAACTGGTGGCACATTAAATGGACCGGCGACTCGACCTCGAGCCACCTCCTTCCTGATCTTTTCCTGTACCACGGTCGTATGCTGTAAGACCGATATCTGATTTTTACATTGTGGCATACCCTGAAACTCTCCCACTGGGATGCGGAAACCGTATGAAAATCCGTTGCGCAACACCCCAGCGGAAGCGTGATCCGGGTATTCGCTGAGCCAGGGAATCATTGCCATGGTATCAATCGGGATAGGTAAAGGCGCCCCTCGGACTATGTCAGACCTGTTTGGCGCCTCCTCTACCCCCGTTATCACCCGTTTTGGCTCTGCACATGGACTCAGGGTGGGACGATTGCCCACACCCCCCACATTCGTGCCTAAATTTGCATGACCCCTGGGGCCTAGTACACTTCCCCCTGTTAAAGTTCCAACAAACCCCCCTTTTATTTGCGTTGCCGGCTGGCCTCGAGTGATTGTCGTTACTTGTACCTGATCGAAAGGGCGTCCCCGCATAATGGCGGGAGGATTCCCCAACGTTACTTCCTATCAATGGCACCTTTAACATACCGGAGTCCTCCATTTTGGACCAAGACACAGAATCATAACAGTCCCAAGTTAAGTTTTTATCATGCTCTTTCGCTTTTCTGAAGACATTGTCGTAACAAAACCAATGATTGCCCTCGTGAGATACGGAGTACCCCATGATCCGTGACTGATAAATCGGCAATTCGGGCAGCAATTCGGGCCTACGTTCACCCAAGATGGATGTAAAAACCCCCCATGCCTTGCCCCAATTACCAATGTTTTCATTTACCTTAAAGGCGGCCATCTTTGCGCGCCAAACACTTGGGTGCATGAGCTCTTTCTGGCTTTTAACATGCTCCATTTCATAATGATCGGTTAACAACGAGAAGATGTTTACATATTCCCCTGCCCATATCTTCTCCTTAATCGCCAGAGGGACATGTTGACCCAATTTTTCCCGCCGAGAGGGTGCTGACTCATCCCTCGCAATCGGCAATGGCCGCTTACCTGAACCGGAAGCTGTATCTGCGACTGGAACTGATGGCGATGGTGCCGCCGTCGCTTCCCTTGTTTCCCGCAGCTGCCTCATCAGCACCTGCGCGTCGTCAGCCGTGGCGCCCTTGTTACCTTTACCCAACCACGCTGCTAATTGAGCTGCCAGCTCGGGCGGCATATCCTCCCCGGACACAGGGGTGACCACTACGGGAATCGGATTCCCTCCTTCTGGCACGGGAGTTGGTGCCTCAAGCGGGGCTTCGAGTGGGGTACAGGGAACTGGGTTGTCTCCCCCAGCTGCTCCCCTTCTGGGCCTCTTGCCTTTTCCTCCTGGAGCTGCTCCCGCCAGAGGACGTTTCGGCCCCCCTTCCTCATCTTTCTCCGCCATTCGCTTCTTTAAATCGGTCACCTCTTTCATGAGAACACGCAGCATCTGGTCGGTAGTCATTCGCTTTCCCACCTTCTTAGGCATTCTCTCGATAGAGTATCTGAAAAACAAACAAGAAAGATTACAACGCTCAAAATTGGCTCTTCGTTCCGTCTCGAGCTCACGTGCAGCGAGGTGGTGCAGCTTCAGAGCACAGGAACAAGAGGATGCTTCCTTGGCTTGTTGCTCCTTTTATCCGTCTTCAGGGCGGGCGTAAACCCGCCCCGGCCTGCCCCGAGGGCGTGGCCCGGCCGCGTCAGTGTCTAGGCCAGCCTACTCCAGGGCGGGAAAAAGGCGCGCCCCGGCTACGCCGCTTCGGGCATACCAGCCGAGACTCGCCTCCCGCCCAAGATGGCTTCCCGGGGGGATCGTGGTACTCGGCCATACGTTCGGGGGGACCGAATGGTCGCCCCTTTCCATGACTACTCCAATAACAATTGTTAGTTTTGTTGAGTCGGAGTTATTGGATGGAAATCTGTAAATGTGATGGAGGCTAGTTTAAGAACCTCAGTGGAATTGTTCTTTTAAGGATGTTTAGAAGTACAGGAACAACACAATATATTGTAATGTACTGCTTTGTTAAGCAAGACCTGGTGTTTGACAAAGAAGTAGAATACTTTGAAGAAGAGAGTAGGCATATTGGTTTTCACTAAGTATTTGCTTGTGTTGATATTGCTGACTTTGCTATTTTAGCTTGCAAAAAATAGACTAAAAGCAAGTAAAAATGTTCATTAACATAAAACTTTATTTACCTGTTTTTGTTGTATGTGTTTGTCCTTTGGTATTCTCACAGTTATGAAATAATAGAAAAGTAAGCGTTCTATAGGTTTGGATAAGTTTTTAAAAGAAACACAAGTAGTATTATTTCTTATTTATACTATTATTATAAAGAGAGAACAGAAATTGTTGATGTAGGAAAATTTGAAAAGTACACCAGTAATGAAAACATCTAAGATATTGTTGATAAACTTAACGTAAGCATATGGACATAGGCTATTAAAAATGAAAAATATATGGTGTTTAAAAAATCTGAAACAGAACTAAAGTAGTTTCTTGCAAGTATTTTTGACTGCAATGTGCGATGACATTATTTGTTTTTGTCCTTCCTGGCAACAATTTTGGAAATGTTGCTGAAGTTTGTGACTTGCTGGGTGGACTGATGTGGCTGTAGTTGCTGTTATGTGAAGTGGCTACCTGTGCGGGCGGGGCTGTTGTAGAGTGGCAGTTTGTGTGGGCGAGATTGATAGGGAGTTGGCGTCTATGGAGGTGGTGTGCCTAGAGCAAGTTCAGCAAATGAGCTAAGGATCTCTGGGGCACGAGCGAATGGGGGCTAGGGTGGGAGGGGGTGAGAAGGGGCTGTGGGCAGCCGTGAATGCTAGCTTCAAATGATGCCCCAAGCCCCTTTCTGTCCAAGACAATGCCTGGTTGGGCTACTAGTTATTTGCAAAAAACAACAATTACAAGCTAGCAAAGAAAAAGCAAGGCAGAAAGAGTAAGTATTAAAAACCAATCAAATATTAAATATCTATTGTTACTTTTGTTTAAAGATCAATTGCAACATGTAGCAATTTTTAATAAGGGAAGTAAAAAAAAGTGGAGAATAGTAATGTACAAAAATATCTATGTGTATTACTTGCTTTATGTGTAAGTTAGCAAAATAAATTAAGCAAGTTAAAGTAGCATTTATAAGAAATGCATGTTTATGATAGTACAGAATGTAGCTTAATTGTGTTGTTGTGTTTGAGACACTTAGTGGTATTTCATAGTAGTTTACTGTACAGGTTGTATTAGACATACAGGTAGTATAAATATTAATGGTTTAGCATTTACTTGTTGCAATTGAAATTGTACAATTTGTTTTTGTGTACAAGTACTTTTTGGGAACAAGTAAATGCTTTATGTTAGTAACTTACTATGTAGTTTTACTTTGTTAATAGCAACATATATAAAAAAAATTACTTACCACAATATATTGTAATGTACTGCTTTGCTAAGCAAGACCTGGTTTTTGACAAAGAAGTAGAATACTTTGAAGAAGAGAGTAGGCATATAAGTTTTTACTAAGTATTTGCTGGTGTTGATATTGCTGACTTTGGTACTTTAACTTGCGAAAAATAGACTAAAAGCAATTAAAAATGTTTATTAACATAAACCTTTATTTACCTGTTTTTGTTGTATGTGTTTGTCTTTTGAGATTCTTCAAGTCTTCAAATAATAGAAAAGTAAGCGTTATATAAGTTTGGATAAGTTTTGATAAGAAACACAAGTAGTATAATTTGTTATTTATACTACTATTATAAAGAGAGAACACAAACTGTTGACGTAGGAAAACTTGAAAAGTATACCAGTAATGAAAACAGCCAAGATATTGTTGAGAAAATTTGGGGATGCATATGGACATAGGCTATTAAAAATGAAAACTATATGTTGTTAAAAAAATCTGAAATAAATATAAAGTTTTTTCTTGCAAGTAGTTTTGGCTGCGATGTGCGATGACATTATTTGAATTTGTCATTCCAGGCAACAGTTGGAAATGTTGCTGAAGTTTGTGACTTGCTGGGTAGACTGATGTGGCTGTGGTTGCTGTTGTGTGAAGTGGCTGCTTGTGTGTGCAGTACGGTTGTAGAGTGGCAGTTTAGTGGGCAAGATTGATAAATAGTTGCGGTTTATAAAGGCGGACTGCCTAGAGCGGGTCCAGTAAATGAGCTAAGGATATCTGGCACACAAGCGGATGGAGGCTAGGGTGGGAGGTGGTTAGAAGGGGCTGTTGGCAGTAGTGAATGCTAGCTTCAAATGCTGCCCCCAGCCCCTTTCTATCCAAGGCAATGCTTGTTGGGTTTCTAGTTATTTGCAAAAAACATCAATTACAAGCTAGCAAAGAAAAAGCAAGGAAGAAAAAGTAAGTTTTAAAAAGCAATCAAATATTAAATATGTATCGCTATTTTTATTTGCAGATGAATTGCAACATGTAGCAATTTTTAGTAAGGGAAGTAAAAGAAGTGGAGAATAGTAATGTACAAAAATATGTATGTGTATTACTTGCTTTATGTGTAAGTTAGCAAAAGAAATTAAGCAAGTTAAAGTAGCATTTAAAAGAAATGCATGTGTATGATACTAACAGTATGTAACTTAAGTGTGTTATTGTGTTTGAGACAGCTAGTAGTATTTTATAGTAGTTTACTGTTAATGTTTTATTAGATATATAGGTAGTATGAATATCAATGGTTTAGCATTTACTTGTTTGCAATTGACATTGTACAATTTGCTTTTGTGTACAAGTACTTTTTGGGAACAAGTAAATGCTTTATGTTAGTAACTTTCTATGTAGTTTTACTTTGCTAATAGCAACATATATTTAAAAAAATTCTTACGTTGTACTATTAATTAATGATGTTTGTTTATGCTGTAGGCTGTTGTGGCTATATTTAAACAAATATTGTTCTTGTATTTATACTAAACATTATAAAATAGTACAATGGATATGAAAAATTTCCTAATTTAAGTTTTGTTTCATATCAATATTACTAAAACTTTAAAGTACATTTTAATTAAGACAGTTTGTTATAGTTATACAATTGCAGTATTGATTAGCAAACAAAAGTTGTTACATAGCAGTACATGTAAAAGTAATGTAATGCCGCTTACCTGTGTTATTGTCCGTGATACACTCAGTACTGTTTTTACAGTAGCTCCACGCACAGTCTTTATTGGAGATAGAGGTGGTGCTAGTGGCTGTAGCATTTGTTCAGCCTGCTGGATAATACATGCTGAAATTGTAAGGGGTGGCATTCTTGCAATTTTTGTTTGTTTTGTTATTAACAATATACCATTTTTGTATAGGTAATTACGTATCATCATTCCATTTTGTTCTCTTGTTAGCATATAATACTCTTCATCATAACATGTGGCTTTTATACTGCCAGTTTCATCTGCTAATGCCATATGGTACAGGACTCTATTTTCTTGTTTTGCATTACGATAATAAGTCTTTGCTGAACATCTGATGATGTTGATCCGTAGTGCTTTTTGTTATGGCTTAGTATCGGCTTGTTTGCTGTTTTTCAATTCTTCAAAAGAAATCATCTATAAAAAAATAATGCAGTAATTAAGTACATTGTAATAGTTCATGCAAAATGTATAATTTGAAAGTACATTTTTAATGCAATTATTTAAATAGCTATCCATATTGGTTTGTGATCACTGTAATATGATTCCAATGTACCAAAATTAGTAAGATGTGCATTTGTAAAAATGTGGTCTAGTAAAGAGTTGTAATCTGTTGTGGGTGTGTTTATTTTTTGTTGGCAATTAAAATGTGTTTGCATGTAATTTATTAGTAATTTGCTATTGTGTGTTGTTTGCTGTAGATAAGTATTAAAATCCCCCATGATGATATATTTATGATGTGGATATGCATTTAATGTTGTAGTTAAAATTGTTAACAATGTTTGTATTGCAACTTTTGGTGGCTTGTATATAAATACTATTAGATATTCTATGCTGTTTATTGTTTGTGTGAATTGTAAAATGTCAATTTCTTGTTCTGTTGTAAATATAGTATGTACTACATGTTCTTTTTTGTAATATAGCCATTCCATGTTTTGTATGTTTGTTATAAAATTTGTCAAATAATATACAATTATAATGATCTATATAATATGTTTCAGAAGGTGCTTTGTAAGTAATATGAATTTCAGTTAGAAATAATATGTTAGCATTTAATATATTAGTATCAGCTTGCATTGCTGTGAAATGTTTTTGCAGTGATCTTAAGTTATGTGCTATAAGTGTGACATTTTTATCATATAGATGTATTTGTGGTATAGATATTTCTAATAACATGTATGTTCTTAAGCGAAACATTTCTTCATGGACTTTATAGTGGGTTAATATTTTGCTTACATTAAAGTTTTTAATATATATGTTTTTTAAAGATTTTGCTCTGCTGATTGCTACATAATGCAAGTGATGTGTTTTGGTGTTATTAAAATGTATATATAATGGTTCTATTGTTTCACCTTGTGTTCTGTGTATAGTGCGTGCAGATGATTGCTGTAATGGAAATTGTTTTCTGATTATTGTTATAAACTTTTTACTGTATTGGAAATGCCTAGAAATTGGTGGTATAGGTGTCCATGTGGGATTAATACTTGCATTGTACAGGTGTTTGTTTTGTTGTCTTGTTAGTATGCCTATTTTTGAATTGTCAAATAGTACCCAAACAACAATTGGAATGTCATTTGTAGTATCAACATATTGAACTATGCCTGTTGCACCATTAGTTAAACCATCATTTACATTAATATTAGAAGTTAGATCATAAAGTAATTTTATAGCAATATTCAATATTTTTGGCAAGCCCATTGTTTGTGTTGTATTTGTAGGATAATTTTTCTATTATTTTTTCTTTTACTTCTGCTGTTAGGTCCCCTGCTACTGTGTCTATAGCTATTGTAGTATACATTGGGTAGTTTTTTATGTGTTGTATTAAAACATTGTTATTTATTTCATTTAATTTGTTGTTAGTAGCCATTATATAAGGTATAGATTGTATTAAAGTTGAGTGTGGTTCTATTTCGCGAGTTTTTAATGTTTGCAGATCACTGCTTGTTTGTTCACCTATTCTTAGTCTATTAAGCATTTCTGCAAATGGTAAATCATTAATCTGTCTCATAATTTTTGTGAGGTCATATAATTTAAAATGTGTTTGCCATAGGTTTGTACTTAATGGTCCATACATATGCTTTGAGTTTTCAAATATATATGTATCAAAAACTGTCTTTAATTGGTAAAAGTCTCCAATAGCTATTATAGATATTCCTCCAAAAGGTTTGTTAGATGATTTTACTTCTTGCATTCTATTGTGTATAAATCTGAACATATTTGTTCCTACCATTGATATTTCATCTATTATTAATACTTTTAAATGCATTAATTTACTTTGTAATGTAGCTCTGTTTTCATGTGTTAATTGCTTATATGTTAACGTTTGAGATACTGGTATTTTAAAAGTACTGTGTAATGTTTGTCCTTCTATATTATGTGCTGCTTTTCCTGTTGGTGCTGTAAGTAATATGTGAATGTTGTCTGGATTTTCTCCTGCTTTGGTATTGTAGTATCGTAGTAGTGTTTGATGGAGTGCAGTTATTAGAAAACTTTTGCCTACTCCTGCACCACCAGTACAAAAAGTAAAGAAGGGTGTTGTTTTTGTTTTTAGCCAATTTAAATGATGATATAAAAAATTTAGTTGTTCAGTTGTTACATTTTGCATAATTTTATTATATTCTTGTGGAAGTATATTATTGACTAAGAATTCTTCTTCTGTAGTAGTTCTAATCCCTAATTCTAGTGATAAATCATATGTTGCATCTTTTTGATACTCATGTGTTATTTTTTTCTTGATCATTTATTGATGTTGCTGTTGTAGGCAATGTTGGTGGTAGTAGCATATTATCATCATTATAGGTTTCTTGTTCATTAAGCATTATGGTTGTCTTATTATATAGGTTATAGTTTGTGTCTACTTCTTTTTGTACTTGTAAGTATCTTTCATAATATGTACTTTTCGGTGAAATTATATTAGTTTCTATTCTCCATGGGTAGTAAAGCATTAATAATTCTCTGTAATAATTTTCAGGGTCATCAATTTTATTGAATTTACAATACCGAATAATTTTGTTTTTGTTACGTTCACTATATAGTTTGTTATCTAAGCTATTAGAAAATGTATTTGTTTCAAGTTCTTCATCATCTGAGCTATAACAATTTGTTTCTAACAGTAAGTTATCATAGGAACTGTGTACTTTTTTCTTGTTAATTTTTTGTTTAGTATTACATTTAGATGCATAATCAGCTAAAGTACATTGTTCTAATGTAATTGGCAGTTTACTGTACTTGCTAACTACATTGTCAAATTGTACTTCTGTTGATGTTTCTGGCAGTATATTAATTGTATTGATGTCTTTCATTAAGTATGTTCGTTTTTCTGGCATACTTGTATTAATAAATACAAATGATCTTGAACTTTTCCTTAATGGTATTTGCAAAATAAGATAAGTGGCTTCTTGTGCACTAATTTCAGTACAATGTAAAAATGTATTACCAATGTATTTTAATTGTTCTTTAATGTTTACATTATGAGTAACTTCTTTTGCAGCTTGTGCTATTATTTTACTTAGTCCCCGTTGAGATTTACTAATATATGATACAATATATACAGCACAAGCATATGCATCTAAAACATATTGTATATATATGTTAGCTTGCCATGCTAGTAAAATTATTTTATTGTAATTATTAATATAACATTCAGCTGGTGCTCTTTTCAAAACAATAGTTGTTTTTTTAATTTGTAATTGTATGCATTTTATATATTGTTCTTCAGTTAATTGCATTTGTTGTAAAAATTCTTCATATGTATAATTTGGAAATTGCTGTGTATTCATTGTTGTATGTATAATATCTATGTATTCTTTGAATATTATATCTGTTTCTTCTAATTGTAATGGCTTTAATATCATTGTACATGGTATAGGATATCTTGGGAATTGATATTTGCATGTTCTCTGATGCTTACTGCGGGAATTTTTGGTATGACCATGTTTTTGCAATGGTAGTAAAGAGTCAAATTATGTGTCTTCTGTTTTTTTACATGTTATATGTTTGTTAATAAAATTAATAACTTTGTCATCTGTGTCTATGGTATATTGTGGTGCATTATTAATCCATACTAATGCATGTATGTGTGGTGATCCTCTTTATTTGAATTCAACTCTGTAAAAGTAATCTGTCACTTTACCTATTGGATTAGTTTTGTGTAATAAAATGCAATTGAATAATTTTCTTAATTGATAATCAAAGTGACGTGTGTGAGAAGTTGGCCTTATATATAATGTTCACTATTCTAGTGAGCACTTTGTATCAGTCCAAACAACCCTTATGGTGATTGGTTGTAAGTCAACCTTATAGACCAGCTATCCTAGTAGCGTGGATACGAGCGGTCTTCGGGCTAAACTCTAGAGGGCGTGTTAAGCCAGCTGTTATACCATCACATATACCCCTTGAACACCAAGTGAAAGGACACCACACAAGTGTTATGAAAATAAACAGTGTATTTATTTAGATCACAACAGCCCTGTACTCTTTATGAGGACAGGGTACTAAGCAAACAACAAACCTCTTACGAAAATACTTTAAGTTGCACAATTTACACAAATGCCCGAGGGGCACGGAAAACCATATACTATGGAAGTGGAATGCGAACTTACTAGCAGGTAAGTACTGTACTAATAGGCTTTGGAATCGCTAGGACTACGTTACTGAACCTTCAGATTACTAGTAGGAGGCCTAGGGGACTCGGGTGCAGAGTGTGCACTCTCACGCGGGATGCGGGACAAAGTCTATGGGAGCTAGTAAAAGCAAAGTTAGTGTTCTCGGGCGAACCCGATAAGGTAGGTCGAAAACGACAGTGGATCTGGACCCTTAGATAGTGAGGCTATGCTGGGGCACTGAAATGCCGAAGTTACCTAGCCCAGGGGCTGCGGCTGCATAGGTCTGAAAAGACGTCGGGAATCCTCGTTGACGAACCAGGAGCCTGAAGAAAGAAGTTGCTGGCAGGCGACCAGGGAAGATTGTTCGAGTGATCCAAGCCTGGATCGAAGATGGATGACACCTGAAAGCAGAGGGGACCAAGTTCTTGACCACTAGCCAGTGATCAGATGGCACCAGGAGGGCACCGGATGGTAGTCACCTCGACCAGGTGAGTGGGCGACGCTGGGCTCTGCAGTCTCACGGACCAGGAGGCGTTGTCGGCGACCAGGATGGAGGTGCGAGCTGTCCCACGATGGTTGATGCTGTCGACGTCGCTGGACCCAGGATTGGGGCAACAAGTCTTGGCAAATTCAAGCCCACGCGGTGGACCTAAAATGGCGTCTGGAGCGGACCAGGAGGGTCCGGGGTGCTCCTCTTTTGAAAGGGAGCAAGGGCCAGTCTGGAACAACCAGACCACCAGTGTCGTCGTCGTTGATAGTTGTCGAGAAGGCCACAAGCCAGCGGGCTAGTAGCCAGACAACGCGGTGAGCAGCAAAAAGCAGAAGGGCCCCACGCAGATTGTGGAGATGCTGGGGGGCTGGACTTCGGTGCTGGAGCTGCTCAGGGTCGGGGCTTCTCGGACCCCAAAGCACTCACCAGAGGATCCCTCGGCGGTCGTGCTGGATAGAAGTCGTGCAGTTCTGATGATGGCCGGTCCCTCGAGGTCTCGTCGCACCTACGGTTCTCAGCTTAGCTGTAGAGGTAGGTAGAGGTCAGAGGTGCCAGGGAAGCCGGGTCTCGTCGAGCTGGTCAGTCGGATTCCGGAGGAAGGACGTGCAGCAAACCGCAGAGTTCTTAGATGGTGCCTGCGGATGCAGGGTGACTACTCCTTAGTCACAAGGGAGAAATCTTGAGAAGAGTCGAGAGTTCCTTTCGTGGAAAGTAGTTTCTTGATTCAAAGATGATCTAATTTGGAAGGGTCCCCGCTCCTGCCTTTATCCTAAAGAAAGGGGTGGGTACGCGACTAGGTCCTGCCCTAGGGGTGGGACCAGGAAGGGGGGTGGTTACACCCCTTTCCCATGCCGGACTTTCCCCAGGCCAGGGGCTGGTGTGCCCCTGGAACTGGTTCTAGACGGCAGATGCAGATAACCGGGGTGCCACTTGCAGTCACCTTCCTGTAAAGCCCTGCCTACCCAGGATACACAAAACCCTGTCTGGGATGATGCTAGCACCGCCCCTGACAGAAAACCCTTTGTCCAAGCTCTCCTCGCTGGAAGGACTCCCAGCAGCAGGAGGTCAGACTCGTGTCTGTGGTGGCAGCATCCATTTTGTGGAGCTGAGGCTTGACTTTAACCGGGGTTCACAGTTACATACATGTCGTGTCCCTCTAGAAGGGTGCAATGCTAACCCCGTCGCCAGAATTGGCGAGGGGTTAGTATTCCAATTCGTATGACACCTTACTCGACATGTTTTGATAAAGCAATACCAAAGATAGCATTTAACCGCGAGGATTATAATGCACTTAAGAGTATATGGTATGCGTTATGATGGAACAGCTAATAGGACTTGGTTCCGCAAGCTGCAAACGGGCTCAGCGCATGCCAGAGCACCATTTCACACGATTCCAAGCACTCTGCCTTCAGGATTATCAAGGCCTGCCATAGGAGTGACTGATAGGGATCTGTGTGTCCATTTTAGGGTTAGATATAGGTATACTATATCTAAAGCAAAGGGTGATTACACCACCTTGCCCCAGCTGTCGTGCAGCCAGTTGTGTCAGATTTAGATGGCCATCCAGGGGTGGCATAATACATGCTTCAGCCCCTGGTAGGCCCTGGGTACACCTATGCCCTGAGTTACAGGGTCTGATAAGGTTGCCCAGTACCAATTGGATAATGCACCTAAGGTACACATGTCAATTTAGTGAGAGAACAGCTAAGCTGTGGGTCTGATTGGCAGGCCCACAGCCAGAGAAAGTCGTAAACCAGTGAAACAAAAGCAAAAAATCTGGGTGATCATAGGATTGCAGACCCTACTCTCCTACAACGTGCACATGTTATTGGGTCTTGCTGTATTAAACTGCATTTTGTTTCCCATGACATATTTTCAAATTCTTCTTTGGTACATCCTTTTGTATTTTTTATGCGTAACAGTATATTAATTAAATGGTACCATTTTGTTTCTGCTGCTGATAAAGTTATAAATAAACTTGGGATACCTAATTGTCTTATCATTGCAAACAATTCTTATTTGCAATTTTCCCAGTAAGGAGGTGAACTCCTTATTGTTTTTAAAATTTTGTAACCTTCATTGTATTGTAAAATAGTTTGTAAATTGTCCTTTATATCTTCTACTGTAAAATACTTTCTAAGTGATATAAAAATGTCTTGTATTTGTTTAATTTGCAATTTTTTTAATTTAAAAAACAAATTTGTTATACAATTAGCTACTCTTCTGTCATAACTTCTTAATTCCCATTTACATATAGTACTATAATGTATTGCTATATGTCTATCTTCATTATTTGTTCTACGTTTGCCCAAAAAAATTGTTGGGAATGCTAAATATTCTGAATCTTTATCTTCATATAATCCACGTGGTGTATTATGTTCAGCAGGAGCTAAATTTAATACATTTACATTTATATTGTCTGTTGAAATTGTTTCATTTGTTAACAATGTATCTAAATTACCTACAGGTATATTATCTGAACTACTTGTACTACTATCATCATCAGTTGTATTTGTATTATTTGTTTCTTGATGTGGCGTATATTCCCACTTTGGATTTATAGTTATTCCATATTCTTTAAACAAATCACTATTGTAAGCTAAGTATGCAGCAGCATTTTTAACTTTATTAGGTCTTACATTTTCAAAATGTGTGTATGATTTAAAGCGTAATCTTCTTTTTAATTTAATAGGTATAGTCATATTATCACTTATTTGTCTTGGCAATATTGTAATAGTTGTCATAACATCAGCTGGAACATTAACAACATCACCTGTTAAGGCTTTTTGAAATCCACGTGGCAATTTTCTAATTTGTAAAAAAGGTATTCTTGGAGATATTAATCTTTCTTCTAAATTATGCAAATATAGTTCAGATGGTATTTTAGGGAAACTCATACCATTGTAAACTGAACATGGTGGTATTTTTTTTAATTATGTATTAATAGCATGTATTACATCTATAATTTGTTTGATAATCACTAATGTTACATAATATAAATATTTTTAGTTTGTCAATATTTTTTATATCTTTAACTGTTTGTTTATGCTACATTTGGTTACAAATAGTACATACATATTCAGGTCCATACTGTATTTCATTATGAAACTGATCTATTATAGATAATATTTGTAACATATTTGTATTTATATTTTGTATTTCACTTGTATTAATATTTTCACTTGTAATAATATCTTCGTTGACATTGCTTTCAATGGATGCATTTGTTTGTGAGGTATTAACTATTGTAGCTGGTATTATGTTATTTTGTATTTCGTTACTTATTTCTATATTGATATCATTTTGTATGTTTAGTAAAACATTTTTTATATTTGCAGGTTTAATAGGAATAGGTGAACATGTTGAGTCTTTACTATAATGTATGAGCATTTTGTCACGTGTTTTCTTTTTATTTTTTACATTAAGTCTTTTTTGTGTTCTTTTAAATGAAGATGTAAGGATTGTAGTTATAGTGAAAGGTATTATTTTGAATAAAATTAAATCATTATTAAGAGGTACTATTGTATGTGCTAGTATACTGATATATTCCTTAAAATTAGTATATGTTTTAATGTTTATATTTATTGGTATGCTATTGGTATCATTTTTTTGCTTAATTTGTACTGCATCAGAATAATAAATGCAATAGTTGCCATTGCTTTTAATAATAACAATTAAAAATGAGTTTATAAATATTATTATAGAGTTATGTATAGTTAATGCATTTTCTAAAGTTAATTTGATATTTATTTCTAATGCATTATTTTTTGACATGTTATGCAATTTTTGCTTTTGCATTTGCATTGAAAATATTTTGTTATTATGTTCAATATAATGAGGTACATTTTCAATATTTAAGTTTTGTTTATTATAAAAATGTATCATATCTAAATACATGTTTTTGCTAAGTAGCATTATTTTATGCATATCTTCTGTAGTCCATTTTTCAGTATATATACTTTTACTAAAAATAATAGCAAAAATTACATTGCAAATGCATAAAGCATTTATTTATTTTTCTTCTAATTGTGTAGATATTACATTATCATTAACATTAACTTCAATTATCATATCAATATTTTTATGTTTACTATTGAGAATGCTATAGGACCCGTACCCTCCAGATATTCCCCCGCCGCCCAGCTACCCTAGACATGCAAGATCCCACATTTAGAAATCACCAGAGATTCAGGTGGGGTTAAAAAGGCCATGTTTATTCACCACATTGTATAAACATGACAAGCAATAACATGCATATCTAATATTTATAAGTTATATTCATAACTACATTTATGAGCATATCATGCTCCATCACCTTCCCAACCCTAAGGGAGGAACACCATCTGGTTCGCATCTCGCAGCTGGGTACCCTACGCCGAATACCGTGCACCTGCCCCTTAGAGTGGTCGGTCCCGCCCTTCGATCCTTGTCCGCCATTACCGGGGCCCACCTCTCGACCACCAGGCTGCCCAGGGTCGCCCGGGAGGCTCGAAATCTGTCGCCCTAGCCTCCCCAGCCGGTGGTCACTTCCTCCCAGTGGAGAGCTTGCCATATTCCCCCTCAGAGCTGGCCTATGGAGCCCGGCAAGCGGGCTCCCATCCATTTTGCTTAGCCACTTAGTTCCTGATCGCAGGTCTCTTCTCCGCAGAACGCCCCTCAAACCATTTTTCTAAGGGACGGGTGGGTGGGAGTTTCGGAAAGCCGGCCAAGATCACGAGAATGTCCAGGTGCCGGCGTGAGCAGTCAGGTATCCAGGAGTGATAGCGGGAACAGAGACCCCAGTCACAGGGAGTTGACCCTAAATAGGCCCTGAGGCTCCACCCCTGACCCCCAGGTCACGCGATGTCGCCGGACCGGAAATGGGTCGGCCGGACGCCGATTGGGCCGTCCGCCCGACCAACCACCAGAGACCAGGGGCAGGCGGGGTCCGGAGAGGCCGGGTCCTAAGTGCGCGCGGCGTGATTCTCCGCACTTGTCATTTTCAGTTGTATCTAATTTGTTTAGTGCAGATTGTTCAATTGCATGACTATCACGTTTTTTGCTAATAACTTTTTTAGCTTTCTTATTCTTAATATTAGTTTGTGTACTTGTTGTTAATAACTTCTTTTTAGTTATGTTTTTTTTTTTAGTTTTTTGAAGTGGTACTTCTTGGTTACATATTGTATCATTGTGCATTTGTTCAGTAAATATTCAATTTGTATTAAGTATACTTGCATATGTTCTGTTGTGTATATTTGTTGTTTGCTGATTTGCAATTTTATTTTCTAACAATGGGTTACTTTTAGTTTTTTTAGGGAGTGTATAATTAATTTTATTTGTATTAGGTCTTTTTTTATGCGTTTCTTTTGTTGTAACTGTTTCAGGTAGTCTACTTAATATTGACCTTTCTTCTTGTGTGTTTGTAGTAATATCACTGTGTATTGTATATTGTGGAGAAGTGTGGCTCAGGGGTTAGAGGCGGCAGACCCGGAATCTGAGATCGGTCCTGGACCAGGGTTCAATACCCCGCCCCGGCGGGTCTTGGGCTAAAAATTCCACGGACTCGATAATTCTCGTCCCGGTGCCTCCTCGACTCACGGGTTCACACTCTGCGACTCTGGGCAATAGCTTGCTTAATCTCCACAACGGCCCCTCGCGGCGGGATGCCTGACTTTCACCCTGTGGACACCCTGTCGGGGCTTCTCACAGGGGAATACCAGGATGGGTTCCCTAGCCAAGCGCCAGGATGCCCTTTGTGGTGACAGGTTGCGCTATATAAGTATACTTACATTTACATTGTATGTAACTTAAATGTTGATGCTTGTTCCATTTCACTACTTTTGTTATTTGTGTGTGTTAAAATTTTTGTTTTATGTACAAAAAATGTACTTTTATTGTTGTTGTAAAGCTTTATTCGAGATATATACTCATAAAAGCACAAACATACATTTACAAATACATATTAGTTAAAATCAGTATTTCATACATGTAAATACATTTAAAACAGTTGTGCAAGCTTTAACAATAAAAAGATTGTTTAAACTTTAAAACAAATATCAAATTGTATTAACAGATATAGCCCTCCGCCTGATGGACCATGCCCACCTCAAATACTTTGCTGTTCCCAGAACAATAGGCATGTCAGTGGAAGTACAGATGATTCTTAGCCCCTCAACACCACTAGATGCCCCAAGGTTTCGACAAACTGGGGCCAGCCATACTCTCCTCTGGATAGCATAGGCCTCGCACAAGAATAAAAAGTGGCCTATGCTTTCATTAGTTGCACCACACACCGGGCAGCATGCGGTATTCGAGCTCCGCCATCTACCCGTCAAGGATCTCAGGGGAAGCGAACCAGACCTTAGCTGGAAAAATAACTTCCTGTGATACTGTCCCAATATTGTTCTAATAAAGGGCTCATTTTAATTTCCAGAAATCTCCCCCCCCCCCATTGTATCAGATTTTGTACTTCTCCAGAGTCTTTCATCTATGTAATCCCAATACAGGGTCTTAATGGTGTTTTTACTTGGGAATACTTCCCCAGATGGGTTATCCCAGAGATTAGGGAGGCCGAGCTCACCCAGAACACCCCTGAGTTTCTTCAACCATGGTATTTTGTGAAAGGTGTCAGCTTTAATTAGGGCTAGAAACCCGTCGGCATAATGACGAATCTCTGGGGTAGTCCAGAGGCGTCTCCAATAGAGAATAGGCCTTAGTCAAGCTCGGTCGCTAACAGATCTCCTCCCTAGATCAAGACCGAGCTGGATTAATGGCGCACTCTGGGGAAGACCCGTAATTCCCCTTAGAAACCTATTCTCTGATGTTTGCAAGGGAAGAAGCCTCTCAAAACCCCACACTTCTGCCCCATATAGGGCTGACCCTACAGCTTTGGCATCGTATACGAGAAGAACCGGTTTTATAGGCTTGGTTTTTGATTTTGTTTGCTCCACCAGAAGTGCCCCTGAGATCTGCTGATGCCTCAGGACCGCCTTTTCTATATGGTGAGACCAACCTGGCTTACTAGATATCTCAACCCCAAGATAGGTAAAAACACTAACTACCTCTAGTTCACTGTTGTTCAGAAATATCCTTGGTCGAGATCTACGCCTTTGGGAAAAAGCCATCAGCTTGGTCTTGCCAACATTAACTTCAAGGCCATGCTCCCCACAGAAAACATCAAATATATTTAGAGCACGCTGCAGTCCAGCCGGCGTTTTGGACACAATTAAAGTATCGTCAGCGAACATCAGGATCGGGACCCTGATGCCCGCTAGCGAAGGTGCATCCACACTTGCGTCCAGCATCCTACCCACAATTCCATTAATAAATAGGGAAAAGAGCAAGGGTGCCATTGCACATCCCTGTCGTACCCCCGGTTCGACCGGGAAGTCGACAGAGGATTCCCCATTCAGCCCCCACTGGACTTTGGCTAATTTGCACTCGTGCAACCTCATGATCAAAGTGAGCAACTCGGGTGGGACCCCCATTCTGTTCAAAACTGTCCAAAGCTTGCTCCTTGGGACCAGGTCGAAGGCAGCCCGCAAGTCGACAAAGGCGACATATAGGCTGCCCTCGCCAAGCAACACCGTCCCCCACCGCAACATGGTGAAACAGAATACTTGGTCTACAGCGCTGGTCGCCCGCCGGAAACCTGCCTGGTAGGGGGACAGAGCATTGTTCTCCTCTACCCAGTCCATCAGTTTGTTTACCACCATCTTCCCTACCACTTTTTGGACAGTGGCAATCAAACTTATTGGCCTATAATTGGCCGGGAGTGACCGATCACCTTTCTTATAGATGGGTATGATTATTGCTCCCTTCCATGTTTCTGGGATTGCAGCCCTTTTGCAATGGCATTTCCCAATAGGGTCACATACCTGGCCCACCGTACATTATCATTTTTAAATACGTCGGAGGGTATCCCATCTAAACCCGGTGCCCTACCCCCTTGTGAGGAACAAATTACTAATTCTACTTCTTTGGGGGAAAACAAGCTTTCAGTACAAAATACAACTGGAATTGCTTCAGCAGCCAAGACCTCCTTAATCTCTGCATACTGGGGTTTAAAATACTCCACCCAGGATGCCTCATCAACATTGTTATCTGGTTTATTTGGGGTGCCACCTCTACCCCACTTCACAGTTTTCCAGAAAAGCCTGGAATCCCTGGCTCCTGAGGCCTCCAGCAATTCATCCCAGTACTCTTCATCCCATTTTTTCTTAGCCAGGCGAACACTAACATTGTAGTGCTTCCTGGCTGCACCAACCACAACCCTATCCCTACTTCTAATTGCTCTACCCAAAGCTAATCTGGCTGCCCTACACTGCTTATTGAACCACCTTGCCGGTTTGGGTGGGACTTTCCTATTTGCCTTAGAAGGTCTCATGAAATGTGGTTTTAAAAGGGAAAAAAAACTTGTTGTGTATGTCTGTGGTTACAGTGGACCCAGGAATTACGGGGCTTGCTGTCTCCATAGAGGCGATTGCAGTGTCTACCTCTGAACTTATATAGTCCATAGATTCTGCATTCGCCAGCACACTTGGCCATTTAAGTCTACGCATATCATTAGCCATAACAGGTTGTACTCCACCACGAGGTTGCGGATTGCCTGGCATGGCCGTCCACCAATTGTGGGTGACAAAGATGGGATTGTGATCACTTTCCAATCTACCCTCTATTTCCATATCGCATACCAGCTGCCATAAATTAAGGCTACAAATAACATAGTCTATTCTACTTTTGTTATGGCCATTGTCAAATGTACAAACACCTTCCTGGTCACCCTTAGTCCTTCCATTTAGGGCCCTCAGCCCATATTCCAGGCACATTGCATTTAATAGCAATATATCCTTCGTCCACCGTTTGACCGGAACCAGGTTTAGAGTCGGAACACCCCATTGGATGTCTTCCTCTTGCCCTAATGGATTTTCAGTGTTATCCAACGGTTCGAAGGTCCTATTGAGATCACCAGCCACTACCACTCTGTTTCCCAGGGACTGTGATTCGAGGAAAGTGGACAGGGCCTCTAGGGTGGGGGAGCTCCCGGTGTTGGTACCCCTAGCATAAATGTTATATATGTCTACCGCACCCCACTTATCCGATGCCATTCTTAGCAATTGGATATCCTTACAACCCAGGTCCAACACTTTTACTTTAATTTGTAGACCTTGCTTTACCCAAACTGTTAAACCTCCCATAGGTCGACCCCTGGCACCTCTATTCGCTGGAATGGAAAAATTTAAGTAGCATGGGAAAAAAATAGGATCGCAAGCCCATGTCTCCTGGAATAGACACACTTCAAACCCGTTGACAAAATCTATCCAATTTTGGGACAATAGCCTACTACCTAGCCCCGCAATATTCCACGAGAAAACTTCCCCGGGCTAGGGCCATCTCTAATTCCCACCTCAAAAGCTAACGTGGAGGAAAGATTAATTGGGCTCTCAGTGTTCCCTTCCTGATCTATAACAATGTCCAAAAAATTAGCCTCAGTTTCCTGGGTATCAGTAGTACTTATTATAAACGATTCTTCACCCCCCCAAACTTTGCATACACGCCCCACTGTTTCCCCTCCAATTCACAATCTTCCCACCAGTGATCACTTCTTTTGGATACACTGTTGTATCCAAGGTAGACACAATAGAGTTCCCACATAAGTCCCCCCTTGTCACACCTCCCCCGATATTCAGGGAGTCACCCTACTTTCGTCAACAACCCCACCCCGAATTTTTCATCCCATCATGGGAATTGTAGGTTTGACCATTGTAGAAGTTTGGTCGTAACAAAGGCACAGTGAAGGGGACGATCCCTGTCAGTGGTAGATAACTAGAACTGCCTAGATCACTATTCACACCAAATTGGGCACCAAGAGGTCTTGGGTAGAAGAAGGTAAGATCCACAATACCAATCCCACCACTGCTAGTGCCCCAGCCCGGCCTCGTGATCCAACCTACCACCCTTCGATCTTGAAAGTTGATTATAATACACTCCCCCCCCCCCAAAATTTTTGGGAGTACAACCTATCCAATTAGCCCTTCTTATCCCGATAATCAAACCATCAACTTCACCGGGCAATGGTCTATTAGCCCTTAACCAGTGCATGACCTTGTTTTTTAACATCTAGAAGGTTTCTCTTTGGCCTACCAATAAAGGTGGGACATTGGTAAGGACAGCCACATAAGGGTAAGAATCTGGGGTAAGATTTATGGGGGGTATCCTAGGGGGAGGCTTTGTCATAAGGAGTGTGGGGCGGCTTTTGTCTAGAACAGCAGGGCGGGATATTGGGACATTTTGTGGAGCCTGGGAAGCCTGGGAGTTATTCAATACAGCATTGCTTTTTCTGGAGCAGTTGTTACCACTAGCTACAAGACCAACATTTGGTGGAGCCTGGGAAGCCTGGGAGTTATTCAATACAGCATTGCTTTTTCTGAAGCTGTCGTTACCTCCAGCTACAAGACCAACATTTTTTGGAGCCTGGGAAGCCTGGGAGTTATTCGATACAGCATTGCTTTTTCTAGAGCTGTTGTTACCACCAGCTACAAGACCTTAACAGGGTTTCAGGGTGCTTGGTGGATGTTGGGTACTATTACTTAGAGGGATGACATTTTTAGGACACTCTTTACTACCTTTAACCACAGTGTCAGGGAGCTTAGTTTTCCCCCCATTGTTACTACCTAAGATGACTGGCAGTTCGGTTTTAGTCTTGCGGCTTTGTCCCTTTCCCTGGGGCCCAATTACGGTGCTAACCACGGGAGAATGGAATTCAACCGTGGGAACACTTTCATCCTGCCCAGCAGGTTGCTGGAGGTTCCTACTCTCTCCCGTCCTAGTATAGGACTTAATTAATGATTTTGTGGAGAAAAAGTTATCCAGACTGGCCTGCTCAAAGTGATCTAACTGGTCTGCTAGTTTTTTAACTCGTTCCTCCATGGGAGTCAGAAGGGACCGCATTAGTCTCTCCAACTCAAGGAACAGTGGCGGAATGGACAGTAGTGACTCGGGCGATGTTATCACTATGGGGTCTGGACTTAATGGAACAACTTCCCCCTCTCCCGTCAGTGGCCCACTAGGACTACTCCCAGTAGGATCCTGGGGGCGTGTACATATTCCCACTTTTCTAATTTTTTTCGGGGGTTTTGGGACATAACATTTCTTTGGAACTGCACTCCTCTTCCTTTTAGGACAAGGTTTAGATTGTACTACATGGGTTAAGACACTAGAGTGGGCCATACATAGCTGATCAATAGGTGGATCAATAGGGGTACTAGGAGGGATTGCAGGCAAAATAGAAGTTTCAGATTCCAAAGACGAGACAACCGGTGGCTCTATAATTGGAGGAAAGGGGTAGGGAGTTTCCGATACAGCTGGCAGTGTTATAGATGATAAAGGGGTAACCAATGCCGGAAAACCTTGTGAAGGACGTTTATCAACAGGATTTTTCAGGAGTTCAATGGATAACCTACGTTCCGCACGTCTTTCTGCCAGGGCAATTTCCTTATCAATGTCTTGAGATATTCGTTTGAAGTATGTGTCCAGGTGACCCATGATGGCTGCCCCTGCCTCATTCAAGGGAGGCAACAAAGTGGGAGTGCTAGAAGAAGACATAGTGTAAAACCTCCTGCGCTTTCAAGAAAACGATGAAGCGCTTTAAATTACAAAACATCTTACAAAGCACACTGTTAATAAAGCGGAATACCAGTGCAGTAAATGTCAGCGGGGGGGCCCAGCCTGGCCTCCTTCGGCCCCGGACGGCCACAGAAGGTCCCGCCCTTGTCCCGGGCTTCTCCCAGGCGCGCTCCCGCGCAGCGGCCAAGGGACCTCCTTTTAAAGCAATGAGGAAATTTGATGGGCAGGGGGGCGGGGCCAGCAGGGAGAGCAGCCCAGGTGTGTCCAATGGGGCTCGCAGGGACTCCTGGTAGCTGGAGTCCCTGCTTCGAAGCTCGCAACCCTGCTGGCAACTCCACCTACCCCGAGGTCTTCTAAGCTGCTGCTCCTCTCTAAGAACAGCTCCGGGTGGATGCGGGGCGCTGCGGGACCCGCGAAGCGGGTCCGGCGAGATGTTGGCTCCCCCACAGAATCACGAGGTTAGTGGCAGCAATAGGTTAGGCGGGCAGAAAGCAAAGAGCGAATCCACAGTAAAAGGGTCCCGCAGGCAGGAACTCCAAGCCCCCTTTTCACTCCGTGGGTGGGGGGGCGGGGCCAGCAGGGAGAGCAGCCCAAGTGTGTCCAATGGGGCTCGCAGGGACTCCTGGTAGCTGGAGTCCCTGCTTCGAAGCTCGCAGCCCTGCCGGCAACTCCACGCGCCCCGAGGTCTCCTCAGCTGCTGCTCCTCTCTAAGAACAGCTCCAGGTGGATGCGGGGCGCTGCGGGACCCGCAAAGCGGGTCCGGCGAGATGTTGGCTCCCCCACAGAATCACGAGGTTAGTGGCAGCAATAGGTTAGGCGGGCAGAAAGCAAAGAGCGAATCCACAGTAAAAGGGTCCCCAAAAAATGTACTTTTATCTTCTGTAATTTGTTGTTGCTTTCGTAAAGCATGTTGAAATGTATCTGTTTGTATTTTGCAAATATCTATTGGTGTTAATTCAAATTGTACATCTACTGCATTGAACGGTTTTATGCAGTTTGCTAAATTGGTAATATAATGTAGCACATCTTGAAAAGTTTTCTTTTGCATTACTATACATGTGCCATTTGGATGTGGCATCCCAGTATTATCTCGACTATGTGAATCGAAAATAAAATATTTATCTTCGTTTTTAAATATAGAAATAACATAAACATCCATGCAAAGTAATACCTCAGTATGTGTTATTGCTAGATTTAATGCTTCTTGTATGTCTGGATATGATAAATCAAATTGTTTTAATATATTACCATAGTATGGTTGTCTACGTTGAATTGAATATATATCATTACCATGTATAATATATTTTGGCAGATTATCAGGATTCATAAAATCTTGTTTGTTAATGGAATGCATTTGTGTATACAATGCATCTCCAAGGTCCATTATGAAATGTAAATCTTCTGCATCCCATATATATGCTAGTTTATTGTAGTTGTGAATAATAGAAAATAAACTATTTGGTAAGCATTGTTTTCCTCTGGAATTTGTTGAATATTTTTCATGTGCTTGATGGTATTGAGCTTGTATGATGTTATGCATTTATATATATTTATATGTGATACTGTATTAAAAAATTACTTAGTAATTGTGTTAATTTATATGTAATTTTGTAAATGGTATACTTATGTATAGACAATATTAATGTTACGTTGTAATATTGTAGCTAAATTAATATTTTATTATTAATGTTAGTAATTGTATACTTAGCTAAATGTTATAGTAATGTTATGTTATACTTTTTATTATAGATGTTATTTATATACTATCAGTAATATGCAATAATAAGCAACTTAACAATGTCTATATACACTGATTTGTAAGTGACATTTATGTATTGTAACAATAATTAATTACCTTGCTGTTGGCTTCTTCTTTTTTTATAACCTGAAAAAGAAAACAAGGATGTATGAGGTTTTGTAACTTTATTTATTTATGTATAATACTTTGTAAGTTACATAGCCATATATGTAATGCATTTTTAAAAGCCAATTTGACAAATGACATTTATTTGTTAGTGAGAGTAATATATGTGTACAGTGAAACTCATTTATACATAGATACTGAAATAAATCAATTTATAGAATGAGATAATAAATAAAGGACAATAAATAGAATGAAAAGTGCAGAATGTATAACTAAGAATGATTTATAAATAGAATACATGTAGTATAGTTACTGTCAGGGTAGAGGCTTGCAAAGGGCCAGATTTTGAGAATTTGGTCGTTTGACTGCAATTTTTGCCTTTGGACTTTATCATCCCAAATGCAAAAATTGCAATTTGCAAAATTGCATGTTTGCAAGGAATTTGATTTAAGAGTCTTTATTAGACATTCTTTAAATGCAATTTAGTAATGAATTTAATATTGGTAATCCGCAATAATTGCTATTTACTATGAAGTTTGACTTTATGGTAAATTGTGATTAATAGAAAAAGGCACTTTAATGCATTTTTCGAATGCATGTTACATACATATCCTTTGGTTATGTGTGTGTACAACACCTATGTAAATATGCATTTCAAGGGTGTTGAAATGCAAATGTGTCCTTTTTTTTCTTTTGGCATCCTTTAAATTGCTATCTTATTTGTAGTTAGCTAGTTGCTAGTTGCAAATAAGGAATACTTCTTAATCATACTTTAGGCCATACACAAAGGTACTGTTCTGCCTTATGCACACACTAACTTGCCTTACACACACAGTGCTGCCTTACTCATATATCACTGCCTTACACATATCGACACTACAGTGATTTACATACATTGTGGTGTCTTACACATGTACAGTGCTGCCATACACACACATTGTACTGTCTTATTTACATATACTATGCTGCCATACAGATATATTGCATTGTTACATACACACTGCACTGCTTGACATGCACTGCACTACGTAACACAAAAACACTACACTAGTTTACACACACAGTTCTGTCTTACATACATAGACATATACACTGTACTGTTTACACATACACATAGTGCACTGTCTAATATACACACTAGTTACCTCATACTTAGACAGTCTTGCTTTACACACACCCATTGCACTGCCTAACATATACACTGCACTGCCTGACACACACATGTCTGTTACATAGATATGCACTGTAATGCTTTACACATATACTGCATTGCCTCATATATATTGCAATGCTATACACACACATACTGTCGTGCTATACAAATACACAACGTGATTCTTCATATTTATAGATACTGTGCTGTGTTACATGCACACTGAGTTGTGTTACATACATAGTGTGCTGCCTTATATTGTGGTATCGGGTTCCCAAGGCCTACATGCTCCGTAGATAACCCACTTACACCGAAAAAACTGTTGGCACGGAAACTGAAAAGTACAAAGGACAAGTTTATTAAGACCCCATGGGGTGGTGGTACATTCCTACAGCACCCTTCGGCAATGCAAGAAGTATCACACCGAACGTTGGTGCGAATCCTACTTTTATACATTTTTGCAGGTAATAAAAGGTAGGCGGTACGAGGTTACAAAGCTTTATGTACATATATGGTCATTTTTGGAGCACAGCCAACTCATGGGAGGGGTTACAACTCCACTGGTCAGTTTGGCGGAACATTCCTGAGGGGTGACTGGTCAGTTGGGACTGCGCATGTACAGGCTTGACCGTTACTAAAAATAGCCTGTTGCTGGGCAAACTCGGATGGTCAGCGGCACGGACAAAGGACTAAAGGGCATGCTGACCACGAGGCTGCTCATTCCCTAAAATGGCCGCCGTAACATACAAAATGGCGTTTTCTAATATGGCCAAGTTAAGGGAAATAACGTGTAGCAAAGCTAAGCGCTAACCCGGCCATTGTCAAATTACGACAGACGACCCTTTTAGCGTTTAGCTGAAGCTACCTCATAGTGGACGTAGTCGGGATACTCATCTTCGATATCAATTAACATTATTTGAGCAACTTCTTTATGAAGCATCATTTCATTTTGAGCAAGAGCTCGTCTGGATGGGATACAAGCTGATAAGCACATAGAACATAAGGCAGGGCCACATTGTATACATAAACATACAAAGAACAGTATCCCAACAATAATACATAAAATCGTCAGCAGTTTCCAACCCCAAGTGGTGGTCATCGACCAGAACCACCCCAAAAGAGTCCAAGTACCATTGTCCGGGTGTATTTCAGCAGCTATTTTGTGGAGCTTTGAGATGGCATCATAAACAGAAGGTGAATTATCAGGCACGTACACGCAGCAGCTACTTCCGATGATTCTACATGCCCCCCCACGGTCAGCTAGAACCACATCTAGAACCATACGATTCTGGAGCGTAACAATTCTAGAAATCTGGAGTTCTTCCGTTATGTTCCCCAATGCAATAGCAGTGTCATTGGCTACAGCCTCGACAACACGAGTCAGTCGTCGTATTTTCCGACTATTCAAGGCAGCCCCCACAAAGGAAAACAGTCCCAAATTAAAGTCTACATATTGTTGTAAGGCGGTATCGGTCTGGTCAATGTCATCCAGAACCACAGTTCGTTTAACACGATTTAGTACAAAATCATGGTAGAGCACATAATCATTATGGTACATTGGTGGGGCAATGAATACAGGGGGCAATACAAAAGATACGTAACATGTGCCTGACCATCCTAAAGGGAGCTGATGATAACCTTTATTACCACAGATAAAGTAGGTATTTCGAGATGCCACAAACGAGATGCCATTCGGACTGTCAAATGTAAGTGTGGTGTTACATTCACTTTTTCCAACCGGGATTGTACCTTTATTACGTATGCAGAGATCAGCCTTGGTAGTGATGACATTAATAACATGTGAACTGGACATATTAATATTCCTTTGATTACTGTAAACACGGGGTGCAGACACATTATCGGGCGGTACTCTTCCCATTCAAATCGAGTACCCTCAGCTCTTGGATACCCATCCCGATCATGGTAACAAATCTTGTTCAAATGGAAGAGCACCCCCCCTTTCGTTGGCCATCGTAAAGTGAATAGAAGAGTATACCAGGCATTGCAGGAACCATTATGCGAGAATGGGAGTGGGATGAGTGGAGTGCCCCCTTTCTTCTGATGACCAGGCAACATCCCACACACCCAACAATTTGAAGTGTTCGTCATATTGTGAGTATGATGCAAGATCTGAATGAAGCTATTGTTCAAGTAAGTCTGTCGGTGCCGTTCTTCTTGGTAGGGCAAAGTGAAGTGAAAATGTTCAGATGGAGCCGGGGTAGTCGGCAGCAAGTGTTCTCGTACAGGCACCACAAGTTCTACTACCCAGGCTATTACTGCTATCACCACAATTGTCAGTACGAACAAGATGGCACCAAGTATTCTCTTGTCTCGTGATGCAGAGGAAACCATAGTTCAAAGTACACAATGTCTCAAATAGTCTTGAATATACAACTACAAAAATTAAAACAAAACAATGGTGCTGAGCTCCGAGGTAGCCGTTGTTGTCTTCTCCGGGGTCAAGACGGGTGTCGCTACTCTTGGCAGAACTGATCCCCCCCCTTGAGATTCCCGGCTTCCATTTCACAAACCCCAGAGCGGTAACCAACCAGTCTCGCACAAAAAATCTTCTTCCTATCTCGGCCGCAGATTGTAGCGCTGTCGTCCAGAAACAGTGTGGTCCGGGAAGGCTCCCTCAGATTCGGCCGATGTCACAGCTGGGCTCTTTTCTTTATCCAAAATTTCTTTGTAGTCGGACAGCACAGTAGGATTCACCAGGTCCGGAGAGACGCAGCGGCAGTGAGTTGAGTGCACCCACCGCTTTCTGTTGGTCACTCGCACAGCTGTTCGAGTTGCCAGGAGGACTTGCTCGGGCCACGCCACCTCGGTTCCAAGCTATTTGCCCTCTCAAACGACTTCACCATCACAAAGTCGCCAAAACGAAGATTGTGAGCCTCTCCAGCAGAATTGTCAGGGAGCGCTTCTCGAACCTGTTGATGAATAGAAAGCAAATCATTTGTTAATCGTGCCAAATAATCGTTCATCATTATGCAAGGCACATCATGTATCAATCGCGGCTTAGGCACTCCCCATATGTTCATAGGCTTTCCAAACACCACTTCATACGTTGTGAGGCCTGTTCGAGAGTGGGGCACTGATCTAAGAGAAAGCAATGCTAGCGGCAAGGCATCGGGCCACTTCAATGACGTGGAGGCCACAATCTTAGCCAGTTTCAACTTCAAAGTAGCATTGTACCGCTTGACAAGACCTGCTGACTGAGGGTGGAACACAGCAAGAAAATTCTGCTGGATCCCCAACCCCTTCAGTACATACTCCACAATTTTCCCAACAAAATGGGGCCCATTATCGCTCCACAAAAATTTACAAACTCCGAATTGAGGGAAGTACTCCTTGAGCAACACCTTAGCTGTTGTCAAAGCTGTATTATCTTTCGTGGGGAAGGCCTCAACCCATTTGCTAAAAGCACACACCACCACTAAGACATACTTAAGGTTATTGCAACGCTCAAGCTGGATGTAATCCATTTGGAGTATCTCGAATGGTGCAGAAGGTGGAACGAACCCTCCTTTCGGAGTATGAGTCCCTTTTGCAGGATTGTTCTGTAAACATATCAAGCAGGTCTGCACTACTCTCTTGGCAGTATTGGCAATCTCGGGATGCTCCCAAACTCGTGTTAACAATCGAGTGATTGCAAGAGCTCCCACATGCGCTAATCCGTGTGTCATCTGAACCATCGCCTGCAAGTAAGCTGCAGGCAATTTCCATCTCTCCATGTCCTTGCTTCTCCAACAACCCTCATCATCTAGTACCCCTTCTGCTGCCCATGCCGCAAGTTCTGATTCAGTCGCTGATTTTTGGATATCTAGTATCTCCGCTCTAGCATCATACCATCGCTCAGCCTGTGATTTAGTTACATACATGGGGGAGTCAGTTCGGGACATAGCAGTTTGTCTTGCTATGCTGTCTGCAAAAGCATTGCCTTGACCCACTTTATCAGTGATCTTTTTATGTGCACTGCATTTAATTATCGCTACTTTCTTTGGACAAAGCAACGCGTTTAGGAGATCACGCACCAGTTCTCCGTGCATAATGTGTACTCCATGAGAAGTCAAAAACCCACGCTCTTTCCAGAGTAAGCCAAAGTCATGCGCTACTCCGAAAGCGTACCGGCTGTCTGTGTAGATGTTCACACAAAGGCCAGCGCTCAATTCGCAGGCTCTTGTTAAAGCTATCAGCTCTGCTGCCTGAGCCGATTTCTGTGGTATTCGTGCTGTTTCTACCACTGTTTTAAGTGTCGTGATCGCATATGCTGCAGAGGTCGTGCCATCTGGCAGCCTCAAACACGATCCATCAACCCACAGTTCCCCATCAACATCTGGAAGTGGCATATCCTGTAAGTCGACACAACCCTTTGTCTGTTCCTCGGTCAGGAAAACACAATCGTGATGTTTTTCTTCCTGACCCTCCTCAACCGGATAGGGCAATAAAGTGGCAGGGTTCAGGGTAGCGCATCTTTTCAATGTAATGTGTGGCGCCAGAAGTGTGAGCTCATATCCTGTCAAACGTGCGCTCGTGAGATACTGTGTCTTCGTTTGATTTAACAGGGCATCTACTGCGTGAGGAACTAACACCAACAATTTGTGCGATAAAACTATTCCCTCACTCTGTCGTATAGCTACCGCTGGTGCTGCAACTGCTCGAAAACACCCAGGTAACCATCGTGCTACAGGGTCAAGAACTGCTGAGAAGTATGCACATGGCCTCTGCTTGTCCCCGTGTGCCTGCACTAACACTGATAACGCGCACCCATCTTTCTCGTGCACGTACAACGTGAAGATCTTTGTATAATCTGGTGTACCTAACACGGGTGCAGAGCAAAGGGCTTGTCTCAATTGATCAAAAGCATTTTGACATTCATCTGTCCATTCGAGGGGAATTGGCGTAGGTTTGGACAGTAATGCTAACAAAGGTTTTATAATGTGCGAAAACCCCATGATCCACTGTCTACAAAAGGACGTTAATCCTATAAAGGCACGTACATCTCTCTGAGTGCGGGGAACTGGTGTGTCTAAAATCGCCTGAATTCGATCTGATGTTAATGCACGCCCCTCCTTAGACAAAAGATGACCGAGGTAGGTCACCTTGGGTCTACAGTATTGAAGCTTTTTCTTAGAAACTTTGTGGTTATTCTGAGCCAAGAAGGAAAGCAAAGCAAGAGTACTCTCCTCACATTGTACATAGGTGTCCGCAGCTAACAAAGGTCGTCAACATACTGTATAAGGGCTACTCCAGATTGCAATTCAAAAGAATCAAGCTGTCTTTTTAAAGCCTGGCTGTAGATGCTAGGACTCTCTGTGTAACCTTGAGGAACACGACAAAATCTATACGATTTATTATTCAACGTAAAGCCAAATAAATATCTGCTATCAGGATGGATGGGGATGGAAAAGAATGCATTTTTGAGGTCAATGACACTAAATGTCGTCGCCGTTGGGGGAACCAATGTGAGCAATGTCGTGATGTCGGACACCACCGGATATTGGGGAATGACAATTTTGTTAATTTCCCTCAAATCAATAATAAATCGATAGACCTTGCCGTCAGTGTCTTTCTTAAGAATCGGAAGAATAGGGCTGTTGCAAACATTGTAGGGGATCTCCTCCACTACTCCTGCAATGATCAAATCTTGAACAATGTGTGTCAGGGCAATTTCACCTTCCCTGGAAATCTTATACTGTGGTACACGTGGCAAAAGTACTCCCTCCTTTACAGTGATTCGAATAGGTGGAATAAGCATCTGTCCCACATCCGTATCTGAGGTTGCCCATAACGTGTGCGGGAGAGAGGCTAATGCTTCACTTTCTTGTATAGTGCAAAATCTGTCCGAATCTGGATAATTGTCGTTCAAAATAACTTGCACTCCCTCCGGAGCGCAACGTTTCGTTGCTCGAAAATATTTGAGCAAATCGATGCCCAGAATGTTATCTGGGGTATGAGGTGACAACAAAAATTGACCAAAACTGAAAAATGTATCAATACAAAGTGCAAGAGGTTTTGATAATGGGCTAGGAGAGGGTGTGCCATCAAACCCTATACAAGTTATCATGTCGCCAGACAGGGGAGCCCTCGGAACCAAGTTTTTAGACAAAGCGCTACGAGTAGCTCCTGTATCGACTAAAAACTGATCAGTAGAACCCAAAATGCCCGCTGATACATATGGACCTCTCTGATCTACTGGCACTTCAACTGATTCCGTACCCCATCCTACGCAGTCCTACGCATGCACATAATCCTGATGCTCCACATTCTCACCCTCTGATATCTGATACTAGTTCCGTCTATCAAAGGTATTACGTTCATCCTGGCCACGGCCCCTCTCTTCAACCCTACCACGATCACCTCCGCCACCTCTCACCCCCGAATAACTGTTCCTCGACCTTCCACCTCCTCGACCACGCTGACTACGTTGCTCACGAAGTACCGGACAATCTTCAGCCCAATGCCCAAACTCCTTACAATAGGCACATTGGTCCTCCGCTATATCCGTACGCCCATACGACGCATTACTCCCTCCTCTTCTGCCTCTATCATTCCCTCTAGATTGCGTTCCACGAACCTGTGCCAACATCACCTTTGTTTTCAATTCCTTCGCTTTCTTATCAATACTTTCTTTAGCCTCCAATTCCTGCCGCTCATAATACTGAGCCATAGTTAACAAAGACGCAGGGGTCGCCGTGGCCCAGGAACTTTCACTCGTCTTTAATCGTTTTGCAATCTCCGGTAGGAGATTAGCCACATACTTATCTACAAACAAATGCCTACCCGTATCATCGGTTAACGATTGACCACTGTAATCGTGAAACGCCTCTTCGAAACATGTAAAGAAATCTGATACCGTTTCATCTAACTTTTGTTTGCACGAAGCTAGCATGGTCCAATCAATCTTTTTAGACGGAACAAGCGTTTTTATTTTAGTTAAGATAGCCGCTGGGAGGTCTAAAATCAAATCACATGGTTTACATGCAGGTACCCTGTCTAAATCAGCCTGGTTTATTTCTTTCCACGTTCCCCCAAGCAGTGTTTCATCATTATTTTTACGAATCAATCTCCACATATCAGGCGGAAGAATTAACCCAAAAAACAGATCTATATCAACAAGAGTCATAACACAGGAGGAAATGGCCCCCTCCACCCCTTCATAGAATGCGGCTGGATTTTTACGAAGATCAGGTAAGGAATTTTTTAATGCCATAACATCTGCTCTATTCCAAGGCGTATACACCCAATTATATATAAAATACCCCTTCGCATCCTTCGATGTTTTATCCTCATCTGTACCGTCCCCTTTTGGTGGAACATACAAAGGTGCAGCTTCACGCATAGGCATAACATGCACTTTAGAATTCTTATCTGAACCCCGGAGAGAACACTCCTTAATCTGCTTTGTTGACCCCGGCACGGACTCCTTTTTCTTTTCTTCCCGCAACCTGGACGTCTCATCCCGTAGCGTGATCAGTTGTTTGAACAAATAGACCTTTATCCAGATTCTCACGATGAACTGACACAGCCTTAGGTTCTAAAGTCTCTGAATATTTACGAAATGTAGTAACAACTTCATCAGCAAGAGTAGTCAAAAAACACATCAGTTCTCGTTCTGTCCATTTACCCCTCTCGACAACAACGTCAGACACAGTTACATAATTTAAATTCAATTTACGGGCCCAACTACGCAAGTCCGCGGCTTTCTCTGCAGATAACCTGACACTGGACTTATCTCCTTTTCCCGACTTATCCTGTCCTTCATAGTCAGAATCTGCAGTCGGAGCCGTAGGAGGAACATACGGAGGCGGTGATCGATCTAATAACGAAAAATCATCAATTTCATTAGTAAGGACAGGATAAAGTGGTCGCCGAATAGGAAATTGACCGGTCGTTTGCAAATTTCGTTCCCGTTCCTCCCTCTCTTTCTTTTCCTGCGCCTCCTTTTCCTCAAGCTGTAAAGCTTTATCTCGAGCAGCCTTGCACTGCTCTTTGTCCGCCAAGGCAACTTCACGCTTCATACGTTCACGCACCGCTTTCTCCCACATTCGTACACAATCAAACATATTCTGTCTAGACCTGCGCTGAAACAAACATTGCTCCACAAACTGAACCTTTCGTAAATCAAACGACCCATGTAGTGGCCATTGCAACTCTGGATCGGTTCTAGTATATTTATGCCATAATTTACTATACAATATAGGGGGGAAGGCCGAATTTCACATACATCTCACGATTTGGAGTTCCTTCTGGGGGAGCCGGCTGTGATTCCGCTAACCTAATTGTGGTACCATTTCCAAAACAGCACATCCCTCGGAGCGTGCTTAAAACAGGCATGTTCAAAAAGTACCACGAAAGCGTGATACCATAAAAATGGCACTTACAGTACTTCACACAAATGTGCCGCTCAGAATACAAACGAAATTAGAGAAACATCTCTACATGCCTGCCTATGTGAAGTGCACGACACATATAGGTTCAAAATTCACAAAGTCAAAATGTTAGCTAACTCAAATCATAGTCACAATCATAGAACTTCAGTAAGCGTCCGTAGACTACCTTACCGATCACAAATCTTACCCAAATCTCAAAAGTCCAGATTCCAACTGCCAAGGTCTTTAATCGAATCAGCCAAACGGCACTATCCAGCAACGCAGACGATCAAGAACTCAGTCGGAGACCGGCGCCACCTGGAAGGTCAGATCAGAAGGAAAGGAAGAAAACACCGTGGGTGCCAAGACTCGGGTCACTCGGTGGCAGCGTACGCGTCCATGGCGAGTTTCCAATCCTTCGTCACGACCTCTCCTTCGGGCATCCGAGTCGCCGATGAGTCCCTTCGTGGTCGCCAATTTGTGGTATCAGGTTCCCAAGGCCTACATGCTCCGTAGATAACCCACTTACACCGAAAGAACTGTTGGCACGGAAACTGAAAAGTACAAAGGACAAGTTTATTAAGACCCCATGGGGTGGTGGTACATTCCTACAGCACCCTTCGGCAATGCAAGAAGTATCACACCGAACGTTGGTGCGAATCCTTCTTTTATACATTTTTACAGGTAATAAAAGGTAGGCGGTATGAGGTTACAAAGCTTTATGTACATATATGGTCATTTTTGGAGCACAGCCAACTCATGGGAGGGGTTACAACTCCACTGGTCAGTTTGGCGGAACATTCCTGAGGGGTGACTGGTCAGTTGGGACTGCGCATGTACAGGCTTGACCGTTACTAAAAATAGCCTGTTGCTGGGCAAACTCGGATGGTCAGCGGCACGGACAAAGGACTAAAGGGCATGCTGACCACGAGGCCGCTCATTCCCTAAAATGGCCGCCGTAACTTACAAAATGGCGTTTTCTAATATGGCCAAGTTAAGGGAAATAACGTGTAGCAAAGCTAAGCGCTAACCCGGCCATTGTCAAATTACGACAATATATACACTTACAAATATGCCTCACACACACATACACTGTTGTGATTTACATACACACTGGGTGTATGTTTTCATAATAAATATCATAATACTTAATGCAATGATATAACATCATGCATGTTTCCAATTTTAGTGCATAAAGAGAGGCAAACATGTGTGCACGCATTCATTGTTAAGAATAGAGGATATACACACATTGCGTTTCGTTACATAGACATATACACATCGCACTGCCTTATTTACACAACCTGCACTGCTTTATACAATATAGTGCACTGCTTTATACATATTGTCTCATACATATACTGTATGCTCACACATACACACTGCATTGCTTTGTGCACACACATTGCAGTACTATATACATATATCACTGCTTCACATATACATATTGTTGTCTTACCATCATAGTGCTGCCTTATACACACACACACACACAATGGTGCTTTACACATATATGCATTGCGTCATACATATACAAACATTGTGTTGCCTCATATACATGCACATTGACTTGCTTTACACACATAGTGCTTTGCTTCCACACATATTGCACTCTCTTATACATACATACTGCATAACCTTATACATACACATTGTGCTGTCTCTAAAATATACACACATATTGCACTGCCTTAGGCAGATGTACACTTTCTTGCTTTATACATACATACTGCCCTGTTTTACACACATATACTACTTTACTTCATCACAAATAGTGCATTATGTTACATACACACATTATGTTGCTTTATAGAGGCATACACACACACTACATTCTTTTATGTACACACATTGTGCTGGCATGCACAACATACTGCACTGCATAATATACACTGGCTTATACATACTTTGTGCTGCCTTATACACACATACTGTATAGAATTATACATATACACTGCATTGTTACTTACATACTGCACTGGTTTAAATACAGATTGCGTTGCCTCACACATATAGGTCAGCCTTTCACATACACAGACTGTGTTGTTTACACACATGCATATTTTGCTGCTTTACACACACACTGTGCTGCCTTACATATACACAGTACTGCTTTACATACACACAGGTACTGTTCTGCCTTATGCACACACTAACTTGCGTCACACACGTAGTGCTATATTACACATGCTTTACTGCTTTACATATACACATACTACACTGCTTTACACACACAGTGGTGTCCTACACATGTACAGGGCTGCCATACACACACACTGCAGGTTTTCATTTACACACACTTTTGCTATACAGACATATTGCACTGCTACACACATAGTGCACTGCTACACATGCACTGTGCAACTTCACACAGAAACACTACACTGCTTTATACACACAATTTTGTATCACATATGTAGACACATACACTGTACTATTTTACACATACATATACTGCACTGCCTTATACATACAATTGTTACGTTATACATAAACTATCTTGCTTCACACACACACAATGCGCTGACTAACACATACACTGCACTGCCTGACACACATACGTCTGTTACATAGATGTGCATTGTAATACTTTATACATATACTGCATTGCCTCATATATATTGCAATGCTATAGACACACATACTTTGGTGCCATACAAATACACACTGTGATTCTTCATATTTATACATAGTGTGCTGTGTTACATGCACACTGAGCTGTCTTACATGCATATTGTGCTGCATTATATATACACATACAAATATGTGTCACACACACATACACTGTTGTACTTTACATACACACTAGGTGTATATTTTCATAATAAATATAACACATACTTTACTGCCTTATACATACACATACTACACTCCTTCACACACACTGTGGTGTGTTACATATATACAGCACTGTCATACACTGCACTATTTCATTTACACACACTATACTGCCATACAGACATATTGCACTGCTACACACACACTGCAGTCCTACACATGCACTGTCCAACCTCACACAGAAACACTGCACTGCTTTACACACACAGTTCTGTATGACATACATAGACACATACACTGTACTGTTTTACACATACATATACTGCACTGTTTTATTCACACAATATTATACCTCATACATAAACTGTCTTGTTTTACGCACACACAATGCGCTGCCTAATACATACACTGCACTGCCTGATACACACACGTCCGTTACATAGATATGCACTGTAATGCTTTACACATACACACTGCACTATTTCATTTACACATACTATGCTGCCATATAGACATATTGCACTGCTACATACACACTGCACTGGTACACATGCATCGTGCAACTTCACACAGAAACACTGCACTGCTTTACACACACAGTTCTGTATCACATACATAGACACATACACTGTACTGTTTTACACATACATATACTGCACTGCGTTATACACACAATATGTTACCTCATACATAAACTGTCTTGCTTCACATACACACAATGCGCTGCCTAACACATACACTGCACTGCCTGACACACATTTGCCTGTTACATAGATATGCACTGTAATGCTTTACACATACACACTGCACTATTTCATTTACACATACTATACTGCCATACAGACATATTGCACTGCTACACACACACTGCAGTCCTACACATGCACTGTGTAACCTCACACAGAAACACTGCACTGCTTTACACACACAGTTCTGTATGACATACATAGACACATAGACTGTACTGTTTTACACATACATATACTGCACTGTTTTATTCACACAATATTATACCTCATACATAAACTGTCTTGCTTCACACACACACTATGCGCTGCCTAACACATACACTGCACTGCCTGATACACACATGTCTGTTACATAGATATGCACTGTAATGCTTTACACATACACACTGCACTATTTCATTTACACATACTATGCTGCCATATAGACATATTGCACTGCTACACATGCATCATGCAACTTCACACAGAAACACTGCACTGCTTTACACACACAGTTGTTGTGTCACGTACATAGACACATACACTATACTATTTTACACATACATATACTGCACTGCCTTATACACACAATATGTTACCTCATACATAAACTGTCTTGCTTCACACACACACAATGCGCTGCCTAACACATATACTGCACTGCCTGACACATTTGTCTGTTACATAGATATGCACTGTAATGCTTTACACATACATACTGCACTATTTCATTTACACATACTATGCTGCCATATAGACATATTGCACTGCTACATACACACTGCACTGCTACACATGCATCGTGTAACTTCACAAAGAAACACTGCACTGCTTTACACACACAGTTTTGTATCACATACATAGACACATACACTGTACTGTTTTACACATACATATACTGCACTGTTTTATACACACAATATGTTACCTCATACATAAACTGTCTTGCTTCACACACACACACACAATGCGCTGCCTAACACATACACTGCACTGCCTGATACACACACGTTTGTTACATAGATATGCACTGTAATGCTTTACACATACACACTGCACTATTTCATTTACACCTACTATGCTGCCATATAGACATATTGCACTGCTACATACACACTGCACTGCTACACTTGCCTTGTGCACCTTCACACGAAACACTGCACTGCTTTACACACACAGTTTTGTATCACATACATAGACACATACACTGTGCTGTTTTACACATACATATACTGCACTGCCTTATACACAATATGTTACCTCATACATAAACTGTCTTGCTTCACACACACACAATGCGCTGCCTAACACATACACTGCAGTGCCTGATACACACACGTCTGTTACATAGATATGCACTGTAATGCTTTACACATACACACTGCACTATTTCATTTACACATACTATGCTGCCATATAGACATATTGCACTGCTACATGCACACTGCACTGGTACACATGCATCGTGCAACTTCACAAAGAAACACTGCACTGCTTTACACACACAGTTCTGTATCACATACATAGACACATACACTGTACTGTTTTACAGATACATATACTGCACTGCCTTATACACACAATATGTTACCTCATACATAAACTGTCTTGCTTCACACACACACAATGCGCTGCCTAACACATACACTGCACTGCCTGATACACACACGTCTGTTACGTAGATATGCACTGTAATGCTTTACACATACACACTGCACTATTTCATTTACACATACTATGCTGCCATATAGACATATTGCACTGCTACATACACACTGTACTGCTACACATGCATCGTGCAACTTCACACAGAAACACTGCACTGCTTTACACACACAGTTCTGTATTACATACATAGACACATACACTGTACTGTTTTACACATACATGCCTTAACACACAATATGTTACCTCATACATAAACTGGCTTGCTTCACACACATACAATGCGCTGCCTAACAAATACACTGCACTGCCTGACACACATTTATCTGTTACATAGATATGCACTGTAATGCTTTACACATATACTGCATTGCCTTATATATATTGCAGTGTTATACACACACATATTGTAGTGCCATACAAATACACATTGTGATTCTTCATATTTACACATACTGTTCTATGTTACATGCACACTGGCTGTCTTACATACATATTGTGCTGCCTTATATATACAAATAGTAATATGCCTCACACACACATACACTGTTGTGCTTTACATACACACTGGGTGTGTTTCTTCATAATAAATATCACAATACTTAATGCCATAATATAACATGACAGCTTTTGCATGTTTCTACTTTTAGTCTAATAAGAGAGGCAGACATGTGCGTAAGCGTTTATTATTATTAAATGAAAGAAAAGTAAGAATCTCACTTATTTATATTTTTGTTTGTAAAAAGGCAGGTAAACAAGCTTCTAATGACAATGTCAACATTCTATAAGCACACACTACATAAATTACTGACATACTTAAAAAAAACTGCAAATATCTGTTAGCTTTTTAAACAGACATACAATGTTGAATTAATGCAATACAAGCATTAGCGTTAGTACCTTGAAGTATCCTTAAAAGCATCTAGCTGACTTTTAATTTATATGTACTTTGTAGAAATATATCTAAATAATGATGGTAGTTGAAGCATGCCACTAACTAATAAGCATAATAAAATTAAGACTATATATAGAATAATAATTGTAGTTGGCAATAATTAGAATGTTTGTAATTGAAACTGCAATAAAAGTGCTTTGTAGCAAACTACAGAACACATTAGAATTGTAGATAATACGTGCGTTAATTTAATGATGATTTCCATGTTTAATTATTTACGTTAGCATTAGAATTACTTATATGTTATAAATATACAAAATGTAAGCTAAACGTAAAACTGCTAGCGGCCTGTGAACACACGCTTACTTACTGAGCATGCGCTGTAAACTTAGCCTAGGAGATGGGCGTGGGATAGAGCACGTGGCAGGATGTAGTTTTTGGTGAGCAGACAAAGTTTGCATCTCCGTAAGTATGTGTGAGAGCTAGACTTGCAGACGCCTTTTCAGAGATGTAGCGACTGGTAAGTGGAGAATGGGAAAATATGCTTGGAACAGAGTATGTGCCGGATGTAATTATGTTCGAGCTGACGGAGCTAGCGTTTTATAAAGTATTTGAAACAGCGAAACTTGCCGACAGTTGAACAGAAGTTTAGTGACTAGTAAGTGGAGGATTGGTAGTTAGACTAGATATAAATCACGCGGCAACATGCAATTTTCGGCAAGGTAATCGAGCTTGCGTTTTGCAAAGTATGTCTAGAAGCTGCACTTGACGCTCTAGTGACTGGTAAGTGAAGCATGCTGTATGTATGGATCGCGTGTTATGCTGTATGTGGGAAGCTTTTGTTATGCTGTATATGTAAAGTATGTAATATGCTGTATGTGTAAAGAGCGTAATATGCAGTTTATGTGAATCGCGTGGAATACTGTATATTTGTAGTGAGTTGTAACGTTTTAAGAAGCTGTAAATACTAATTCGCGCCAAAAGTAGTACGAATGTTTATACGTATGTTTTTGTGTTTACTATGGTTGCACAATGTACGAAGCGTATACAAAATGGCGGCTTTAATGTAATTTGCGCGTGAATGTTGGCATATGAAGCTAACATTAAAGTACGAAAAAGCAGTATTTTTAGGGACATAGGCAATTATTTGTTTGTTATGCTGTACTTATAATAGAAACGAAGAAAATCAGCGACGAGCAGTATGAATGTTTATACGTTTTTTTTGAGCGGGTTGCACATTGTGCGAAGCTTATTTAAAATGGCGGCTTTCAGTTAAGTTACGAGTGAATGTAATCGTATAAAGTTAACAATAAAGTACGGAGAAATAGTATTTTTAAAGACAAAGGCAATGTTTTGTTTCTCTTTGCGTATTTATAACAGAGACGAAGAAAATGTCGAAATAATAAAATACAACGTTATTGCGTGTTTTGTTGACTTTTAATGATACGTAACTTTTTAAATATTTATTGTTAATTAACGCATTTAACATATGCTAGCAAATAAAGTATGTTAATTTACAAAGCATCCTTGTAACGTTACTTGATATGTGTTTTGTAAAATAGTTATGACTCACGAGTGCAAGAAAAGCATGGTAGCCGAAAAGTATCGTAAAATAAAAGGCAACAGTTTTAGTTTTAATGTTAAAAGGAAGGAAATTTACAATTATGAAAACAAAATGTGCTAGCGTTTGCTGTTAATTTTTAGTGCAGACGTACCTTTTAATCAATTATTGTTAATTAGCGCACTACACGTATGTTAGTTTAATTAATCGTGTTAATATAAAGGCAGCCCTGTAACGCTTACTTTTCTATTAAATATGATAAGCATTCTTATAATTTATAACAGATAAAAGGGACTCGCTAGTAAAATATATAATGCATTACTATTGTAGCTGAACAGCTTGTCAGTTTAAAGGCACCCGCCCGACATGTTATTTAATTGTGTTCTGTTAAATAATATTAGTGATGATTACAACAGGAGCATGTCAGCTAAGTAAGCGTATTAGTTGGAAGGAAAAGATTACTTATAATGTACACTTAATTAATTGCGCTTTATGAAATAATTATTTCTGATCGCAGTTAGTGCATGTTAAAAATAAGCAAGCTTGTTAAATATATGAGGAGTTAGAAAGTAATGATTGTAGCTGGCTATACACAGCGTAGGTATTAATTCACATAAAAAGTAAGTGCTTACTAGCGACTTATAAAGTGCATTGCGATTGTAGAGTCAAAGCGTATTAATTTAAAAGCAAACACCTGACATTTTATTTTATTGTGCATGTTAAAATATTTGTTCCTGATGATCGTAATTAAGGCATGTCCATAATAAGTAAGTGTACTAAATGAAAAGCAGCCTTTAGAGTAACATAACTTGTTTAGCAACATATAGAGTGCATTAAGGGATTGTAAATAAAAGAGTGTTAATTTAAAGGCATCCTCCCAACATACTACTTGTTTGTGCTCTGCTAAATAATTATTCGTGATAATCGCAATACAGGCATGTTAGCATTTAGTAAGCGTATTAATAAAAGAACAACTGTCTTATTTCTAATGTAACTGTACATAAAAATATACTTGCTAAAGTATTTCTAATCAGTGCAATTGAAGCATGTTTGCATACGCAAGCGCAGAAATGAAAGGCAGCTTTTAGAGAAAAATAGCTTATTTAATAACATCGAATGCATTGGAATATTGTAAAGGAAAGCGCGTTCATTTAAAAGCATACGCCCAATATTTTACTTTTTGCCCTTTGCTAAATAAGTTTTCATGTTAATCGCATTTGGTGCATGTTAACAATTAGTAAGTGCATTAATTAATAAGCAACTGTGGTACTTATCATTTAACAGTAATTAAATATGCTTGTCAAAATAAGTGTTTTTAATCATCGCAATTAAAGTATGTTCGTATAAGCAAGCGTTCTAAATGAAAGACACTCTTCAGAGTAATAATTGTAGACCAGTATAGTTAGCATAAGTATTATTTGTAGTACTACGACAATGCTTATTAACAAACAACAAACTGAATAACATCAATATTTTAAAATCGTGTAAATAGGGTACTTAATATTTGCGATACTACTAAAGGGGTTATTAGCAAAGTACAGACTGCATAATAAGTTTACTATAAACTTTGACACACTGGGAAAAAAAGTATACTGTCGCAAAACAAGCAAGCTAATAACTTCAAAATGTAACGCATGTCCCAAAAAAAAAATACACATTTTATATTTGTACTTACGTTGTTGTTGTCAAAGGTAATTGCTGAGCACTATCTTTTGGTTGATTGCTTCAGTAAACGCTGTTGAGAAGTATATGACAACGATGTAAGCTGTAGAAAATGCAGCAAATGATTACTATTTGTAAACATATCGTAATGTGTAAATAATAAAGTTCTCGAAAAATAATGTAAATAAACGTACCTATTGCAAATAAAGCAACTGCAATATAGAACGTTCAGCAGCGTGTAGCAAAAGCAGGAGACGTCACGGGAAATACAAAGCAAAAGCTCGTTCCTGATGAGGCCAAGTAGCGTTGTGTTTAGCATGGGAACAAGCTTTCTGTTTAAGTACGTTTTTTTGGCCATCAGATAGGACAGTTTAGGGCAATAAAATGCAAGGGACGTAAAGGGAGGAAATGCATAGCGTTAGTGTGAAAATGGCTAAGTGTGAAAAGCCTTGTCTGCTAAATGTCAATGCAAATGAAAGGACAAAGGTGAACCATAGCATGTAAGCAATTTAGTTTCTTAGATGCGATTCACTTACCGAGAAATGTAAGCACGTTTTTGTAAAATCGAAACAAAACGTTTTCTTGTTCTGTTTGTATCATGTTTATTATTTGAAATGGCAAACTAGACTCCGTGATGTTACTTAGACTCTTTCCTTGTAAGGACAATGTTTTGTCAAAAGCATGCCCGAAGCCTATTTAAAATGCCTACTTACAAAACCATACTTTGTAGTGGCAGTCTGCCATGGTATTTGCATTCATGCACACATAAACACGCACACATACACACGCACACATACATGCGCACACACACGTGTACACACACGTACTTACACGCAGTTGCTTGTGCTTAAATAACATGCATGCACACAAAGACATGTATACACACACAATCACACGAAGAGTAAAGGCACGTTATGACTTCAGCCTTACTGGTGTCCATAATTTTACTTATACTTTTTCCTTGTAAACACTATGTGACTGTCAAGACCATGACCAAAGTCTATTTTAAATGCCATATTTACCAAAACACACTCTTTAGTAGCTGTGTGCTATTGTGCTTGCATACATGCATACACAAACACGCACGCATACATGCGCACACACACCCATACACACACACACACACACACTTACACGCACTTGCTGGACCTTAAAGCACGCATGCTCACAATCACATGTATACACACACAATCACACAAAGCTTACAGGCACGTTGTGAGTTTAGGATTACTGAACTCCATAACGTTACCTACACTGTTTACTTGTAAATAATATGTAACTGTCAACAGCACAGCCAAAGCTTATTTTAAAAGCCAAATTTAGAAAAATAGACTCTTAATTGGCTGTGTGCTATCGTCCTTGCATACACAAACACGCACGCATACATGCGCACACACACGTATACACACAAACATACTTACACGCACTTGCTGAAGCTTAAAACACGCATGCACACAAACACATGTATACATACACAATCACACGAAACGTAAAGGCACGTTGTGAGTTCAGGCCTACTGGACTTTGTAATGTCACTAAGATTCTAAAGGCACGTTATGACTACAGGCCTATTAATCTCGTAATGTTACCTAGACTGTTTCCTTGTAAACACTATGTGACTGTTAAGAGCACAACCAAAGCCTATTTGAAATGCCATGTTTACAAAAACAGACTCTTTAAAGACAACCAATGTCTATGTTTACATGGCACCGGCTTCACAATGTAATACACAAACTAAAAGGTCTCAGACAGCTAATGGCAAAGTGCTTTCCAGCAGCTATGTGACATCACGCGGTATAAATCGTCATTTGGAGCATATTCGGCCGTTTTAATTAAAAGCTATAAACGTGCTGGCGCTCCCTAATAATGCTAACTTAATTTAACGCATACCTGAATATGCAAACTTATTCCACATACCATAGATCAAACATTGACTAGGCATAGGCACAATACTAAAATAAAGTGTTGTGAATGTTTGAAAATAATTATTGAAAGTTAGCTTAAAAAGTAATGCACACAACGATTGCATTGATTAAAACACAGCTTTACGAATGACAGTGATAGCAGGCTATAGCTTTTAAAAATGCCAACTCCATTGACGACTGTGGTGAACTATCATTTAAACGTAATTATTTATTGAGCATGTCGAGAAATAAGTAAGAATGTTACTTGAAAGACAGCTTTGAAATAAATGATTTAAAGCCAGCTTTGTAAATAATGGCCACAGCGAGCGTGTTAATAATTGCTTTTATAATGCTACGTACTATAATTCAAAAGTTTTCACATATAGCACAATAACTCTTTACTGTCGCGCAATATAAAAATAAAGTACTGTAAAAGTATGAAAATTATTAATAGGGACAATGAAGAAGGGCACACACAAGGTTTCAAAAGAAAGTGGCTTTATTGCCAATAAAGCTGCAGCTTGAGACAATTTGCAGGTTTGCAAAGTGATCTAATTTTCACAGAGAGAATTCAGGCTTTATATATGTTCACAATCTCTTGACAGGTTATTCATTAACTATTACATCATGGTGTGACCATGCTAGAATTAGATCCACGTGTACATTACAGTATCAAGGTGCATTTCAAAAATATGTCTACGTTCACATTTTACATTATTTGCGACACATCTGACCATGCAGCTACAGGTTAATCTTTAAACCACCATCTCCTGACTTTTCAGCCTTGCCTTGGCCGGTTATCTACAAATGTACATATGCAATGTTGATCTACTATCGGCAGAGGCCCGTGTCAGCCTTGCCGTGACCGGTTATCTACACATGTACATTTGCAATGTTGATCTACTATCGGCAGAGGCCCGTGTCAGCCTTGCTTTCCCACACAATGACGTACTTGCTATCTGTGCTAGGTAAACACTTTGCCCCTCTACGACGACAAGGCAAGGACAGGCCAAACTTGTCACACTCTAGGTCAGCGAGCAATTCCTGGAAAACGTTCACTGAACTGACTGAACTGCCTCTGGTATCTAGATAAAAGCTAGTGAATCATTAAACAATTTGAAGCTTCAGCAGAGTGGACACGCACAAGCTCACCTGTCTTTCTTTCCTGGTTTCAGTTGAATTTCAGACAACTTAATTTTAACCCTCTGTGCACCAGCCGTGCACCATGGAGCAACATTTCATTATGACAAGTGGGATCTGTTCATTTGCAAGCAGGTTACAGACAGAAATTAATATAAACTGCAGTTCAATTCAATATTGTCATTCAGCAAGGGGCCAACTTAATTTTTCATCTTTGACAAATCGACCCTTTGAACCTCAGTTTAAAATAATTTCATCACGCAGCATATCATAATTTTAATATTTATATTGTTCATTCTTATCATCGTCAGAAATGTCTATGTTCATTAACTCAGTAGTGACTGTTTGCATCAGCATCCTTTCTTTTTCCTTTAATTTCCTCACTTGGCATTTTGTCAGCTGTCCCAATAACTGACAGCACATTGGCAGGCAATTAACTAATAGACAACAGCCTATTATTAGTAGGAAAATTGTTATGAACACCATCCCTATCTTCCAACCCCATGCGCTCAACCAATTCCAAAGTGAACCTCCTATATCCCATGTACCAGAATCCTGATGTGCTTCTACACCTATATGATGCAATCTTTTTATTGCTTCCCTGACAGTAACAGAGGAGTCCGGGACATAGGTGCAACAGGACGCCCCTATAATTGCACAGACTCCTCCCCTTTCTGCTAGCATCATGTCGAGGATCATTCTATTTTGTAACGAAACTAATCTCACAGCTTGAAGCTCTACTGTAATATTTTCAAGTATACTTGTTGTTTCATTTATTGTTGCTTCTAGTAGCCTGGATAATCTACGTATATCTCTGGAGTTGATAGCTGGACCAATCCATGGTATCACTCCTTTAAATATATCACCCGCTATCTGTGATGCTGTATCTCTTTGATCCACATCCACACTTCTCCTGCCTCGCCGTGGTGCATGCCTTTGCATGTCCCTTCGAACTTCTTTTGTGTCTTTTATTGCTATAGCAGGTAATACAAAACCTAGGTGACAACAACCACCCCAATTTGTTGGAAGCCATGTATAAGCCTTCTCTCCACAAATGAAATAAATTGAGTCACCTACGTAAAGTGGAATGCTAATATTTCCGGCCGTCATTTCAAATGTCATGTTACAATTTGTACTATTTCCTACCTGATAGGTCCCATTACTCTTAATACATATACTCCCTATTGCGTTGTGTTTTCTTAATTCTAACTTTAAAAATGGTATATTCTTATTTGCTTCTTTTGATGGGCCTGCTATCCCAATGCTTGTATTCTTATTTGGAAAGAGCGTGGTAAAGATGTCAGAAAGGGGAAATGTTGCATTTGGTTCTATCACTTCCGTGCAGTTCCCTAGTGTCAGAATATCTGCCATATATTTGTTATATAATGTTCCTGCAGGTGGGGCCATGGTTGCCCCTGCACCAGCAGTACTTTTCTTTAAGTTCTGCAAAACAGCTATCAGTTCTATTTTTACTATTGTTATGTAAATGGCATAACAGGATGCTGCAAACGGTAGTGGGACTTGAACCAGGGGCAAACTTTGGTCTACAGAAGCTGGGAATTGCAAACATATCCAGCAATCTCCCCTTGTTAATATCTTTTTTTTTTTTTTTTTTTTTTTTTTTTTGGAAGACCTTTATTGCACATTCTTCATATACACAGCGGTGTGCCTACAACCCACTGCTGGGGCCGGCCGCCATCAGAGTATCACATATATCATACAAGCTTGAGACCACACGTCAGAGGTACGAGTGCAGAAGTCCAGAAATCTTAGCTCAGATAGGCACTACAGGAGATTCATATGCATTAAGTCCAACACTCCCATCGATTGCGGTCGTTTTGCCCCCATGTGATCTTGGTCTAATTTTCGGTTTTTATAAACAAAGACAACGCCAACAAATCCGAACCCCCCTCCCCAACGTATCCTGATCATAATAAGAATTCCAAGTCCAGCAGTCATAATATGATAGGGTAAGCAATACGGCAGATGTCTGACAGGGCATCCAGAGATAGGAAACCTTCACCACCTTCCCAGAACTCCCCAGAAGCTTTAGCGAGGCATAGTAAGGCATACCTGCATGCCAGTCTCAGCAGATCAAAACAATCCCACTCACACAAGCATTGTCTAGGTATTCCACGCAACCCACAGTGCAGTCTTAACGTCACTCCAGAAGGACACCTCACTCAGCTTCATCCCCTCCATCAGACAAAGCAGTAACCACACTCTCGTCGCTGTCGGATTCTGTCAAAGACAGCATGTAAAGTGTGAACGGAGTCCATACATCCCTCGGGCGGGCCACCGCAGGCAATTCGTCATAATAGCAGTTCAGTTGGTCCCTGCAATAGGCCATATCCTTCAGCCACAGTTGTACCTCAGGCGCTCTCCTCCCTCCCCAAACCATAGCGACCCTCCTCTTGGCCAATTGAAGCGCCAGCACCACCAATCGGCGCGACGGAGCAGCCACGCCAGAAGCAATGCCCAAAAGACACAGGCGTACATCCAGCTTCACCTCAATCGAGGTGATGACAGTCAGCCTTTCAGTCACCTCCCTCCAGAAATCGTAGACTCGGGGGCACCCCCAGGCCAGATGAATAAAGTCGGCCTCCTCGGCCCCACATCGGACACATTGAGCAGTGGACCTAAGGCCATATCTCACCAGTTGGGTAGGCGTATAGTACCATTGTTGCAGAAACTTATAATGTAGAAGGCGGAAGTTGCCATTGATCACATACCCCCCAGTCATAGCACAGCATTCATTCCACTCATCATCACTCAGCGATTCCGGGAGACTCTTGTCCCACCGTGCTCTAGCCAGCGCCGCCCCCCCGCCCTCATCTTCTTGTGCAGCCTTATATAGTTTAGATAATAATTTAGTCCTGTCTTTAACCGTATAGAGCAACTGCAGGGCACTTAGGGCCAGAGGTTCTTCCGGATAAGTAGAGTATAGGTCACGCACGGCGGCCCGTAATCTAACATACATAAAGGTGGACATAGTGGCATTTGTCGAGTGGGTCGTCATCTCCTGAGAGGAGATAAACGATGCTCCCGGAAACAGGTCTCCCATGGTCTGTAGCCCAGCTTCCCGCAGGATCTGCAGCCCTCCCGGTTCTCCCGACACAGAAATATCTGAGTGATAGAGTAGCGGCATAGCCGGGGCGTATAGCGGTTGTCTACCAGCCCGTTTGCCCAAGCTGTGCCATGCAGTCGTCGTGAGTCGCACTGTGTCAATCTCCCCCTTCTCAAACACCGAATGTTTATTGGCGATCATAGCCCTTAAGGGGTATGGCAGAACCGCGCTTGCTTCCAGCGCTACGTGCGGAGTGTATGGCGGAGCTGCTATTCAGTAACTCGCGAAGTGCGCCTGCGCACACAGATAATAAAGCCTCATATCCGGCAGGGCAAACCCACCCAGATCGTATGGCTTGACCAGCACCTCCCAAGTCACTCGCGGCCTCTTGCCAGCCCAGGTGAGAGATATTAATAGGGACCTGAGCCTCGCAAAGAAGTGGGATTTCAACGCAATTGGGATGTTTGTGAAGAGATAAAGAAATTTCGGAAGCACCACCATTTTAATTAGTGACACTCTGTCCGCCAGGGTAAGCGGTAAGTGAGTCCATTTCGCCACCTGATCTTCCAGTTTGGAAATGGCAACGCCGTAGTTGGCCCGTATGACTTCCTGACAATCCCTATGCACCCAGATGCCCAGGTATCTAACCGACTCCGTCGCCCATTCCAGCGGGAATTCCAAAGGGACCCGATGGGTAACATCCGTGAGAGGTAGCACCACCGACTTGTCCCAATTTATGGTCAGTCCTGAGTGTCGACCGAATTTAATGAATCCCCTTGTTAATATCTTATTGGTATGATGCATCAAAGTCACAAAGGAATTGTGGTGCATATCTTCTCTGTGGGCTATTTCTTCAGGTGACAAAGTGTATGCAGGTATTGTAGCAGGTGTTGTTGGTGTTGAGATCAATTTTTCCATGGGATAGAACACATCTAATAGATATACAGTAATTAATGCTAATAATAACAGACAGAATATCACCCCAGATATGCACATTTTAGACTTGTACCATTTTTTCTTCATTTTTAGAACTGTATTTTCCCTATCCATATCTATCTATCTATTCTTATACTTTCTTTAATTGGATGTAGTGCTATTGATGACACTATGTTGTGAATTATCACTATGAATCTTTACTATAATATAGGCTAAACACACAAAAAGCATAAACACATATAAGGTGAGACTGTAATATAAAATATATTGCGAACAGCTATTCGTTAATATTTCAGATGGTCTCTGAGTATTTCTTTGTACTTCTCTCCTCCCAAAGATATGCATGTGATTCTTGTAAAACACGACCCTTTGATCATAGATATCACTTGTTAGTGCAACCACATTTATGTTTACTGGAGTGTCCACTATACCTCACTCCAAATGTATCTTTCTGAAGCTGGTTATCCTGATGATCTGGAAAAAGTCCTTTGCTGGTTGCTGCAGCAGCACGGGTGCTCGCAGTGACAGAAGGACCCGCAAATTCCTTCTGGATCCGTTCAAGTCCTTTGCTGGTTGCTGCAGCAGCACGGGTGCTCGCAGTGACAGAAGGACTCGCAAATACCTTCTGGATCAGTTCATCTACTAATTACTGCAGTGGCACGGGCACTATGCAGTTACAGGAGGACTCGCAAATACCTCCTGGATCAGTTCATCTACTCAACGTTGTATTGGCCCACTTTTTACTAAGAACTTCCCTAATGAATTGTTGTAGTCTCTTCCTGTTATGCAGACAGGTTGTTATTCCTGATGGTAGTGTGCAATACACCCTAGTTTATTTTTCTCAGTCAGCAAGTACTCGATTCAAGGCTTCTTGTAATGCTAGACTATTCAAATCTTGCATTAGTTGGTATTCTAGCTGACTAAATACTTCCTCAAGGTAACTGAGTGCGACTTCGTTGTCTTCTTCACTGCTATTCTCAAAGTCAAAAATCGTTGTCAAGATATCTGTTAGGATAATATCTAATAGTAGTACTTCATCTATTTCTTGTAGAAGATCAGGTACCAGAATTACTGACATTTCATCTCCTTCTTCTTTGTAGATCTCAAATTGTACCTTTTTTCTTCTTTGATCAGTTCTGGTGTTGGCATGTGCTGCTGACCTGGGTCTTGGCTGGATGCAGTCTCAGGAGGTGCCCTCTTGACGTGGCTGGCATGTATCCAAGATTTGTTGTTGGTGCACTTCACTGCTGTCTTTGTGGCGAGTAGTACCTGTTGTGGTCCCTTCCAGCGAGCTTGGAGACAGTTGGACCTCTGGAATGCTTTGATGAGCACCCAGTCACCGGGCTTGAACTTGTGCCCCTCGACCTGCAGCGGCTCTGGAAGAGCTCCCTTCACGTGCTGGTTGATAGAAGCAAGAGTACGTGTAAGTGACATGCAGTAATCATTCAACAGTTCATTCGTCATCATAGGCAGAGCATTTTTGTCTGGAACTCCCCAAGATACCATTGGCAACCCAGTGACGATCTCGTGCGCACTGAGTTTGGTCTTGGCATCTGGTGTGCTCCTCATGCTCATTAGGGCAATAGGTAGGGCATCCATCCAGGTCAATTTTGTGTCAGCACATATTTTTGCTATCTTGGACTTAAGCACGCCATTCTTTCTTTCGACTGCGCCAGCGGCCTCTGGATGGTAGGCGCAGTGTAGCTTCTGCTGTATTCCCAAGGCTTTGCATGTAACCTTTATTAGTTCATTACAGAAGTGACTGCCATTGTCTGAAAATATTGTTTTTGGGACCCCAAAACGTGGGATCAGTTCCTTTATCAAGCACTTGGCTGTTGAGATGGCATCATTGCGTTTCACCGGATATGCCTCTATATACTTTGAATACATGCACACCACCACCAGGATATACCTATACTTATTTGTTGGGGGCATCTCCACATAGTCTATTTGCAGGGCTTCAAATGGCATTGTTGGTTTCTGAAAGTGGCCTTTGGGTACTGGAGCAGTCTTACCCACATTGTACTGTGCACATACCATACATGTTTGACATATCTCTTGTGCTATTTTTCTTATGTTCTTGTTTACCCAGAATTTGTCCATGCAATTTATAATTGCATCCCTGCATATATGTGCTGGGCCATGCATGGCCAAACACATAGAGTAGACCATCCTGTCTGGTAACATGTATTTATCCTTGGCGTCATTCATCCAACATCCTTGAACAAATGACCCGTTCTTTGACCAACTCATCTGTTCTTCTGTGGTTGCTCCTTGTTGCATTAGTCTTATACCTTCACTTGTTAGATCTAGTGACTTCACTTCATCTGGTAATTCTTGGACAGTTAGTACTAGTGCTGAATTATTTCTTGCTGTTCGTTTGGCTGTTATGTCAGCAAATGCATTTCCCTGGCCTACCTTGTCTGTTACTTTTCTGTGGGCGCTGCATTTAACTATGGCCAATTTCTTTGGAAGTGCCAGGGAGTTCAGTAATTTGGTGATAAGCACTCCGTGCTGTATCTTTGTGCCTTGTGAGGTAATGAAACCTCTTTCCTTCCAGAGTCTTCCAAAGGAATGTGCCACATTAAAGGCATATTGGCTGTCTGTATATATGTTAACACACCTTCCTTCTGATAATTCACAAGCTCGTGTGAGTGCCACAAGTTCTGCTGCTTGTGCAGACAACTCAGGTATCTTACAGGACTCAACTACAGTTTTATTTGTTACAACTGCATAGGCTGCTGATGTATTTCCATCCTCTGTTCTAAGGCAGGAACCATCCACCCATAATTCTCCCTCTGCATCTGCATAGGCCATGTCTGTCATGTCAATTCTCCCTTTTGTTTGCTCTTCAGTTAACAAAATACAATCATGGTCTGTGTCCACTAGATCGTCAGTGGGAATAGGTAACAGAGTAGCAGGGTTAAGCACATTGCATTTGTGAAGTGTCACATGTGCTGCAAATAAACAGATCTCATACTGCGTGAGCCTGGCATTTGTGAGGTGCTGCGTACGTGTCTTATTTAGTATCAGCTCTACGGCATGTGGAACATAGACATCAACTTCATGTCCCATTATTATGCTTTCTGCACGTTGTAGTGCTAAGGCGGTTGCTGCAACAGAACGTATACAGGAAGGTAAAGCCTTGGCTACAGTATCCAAGGTGGCAGAGAAATATGCGCATGGTCTTTTGTGGTCACCAAACTGCTGGCATAGAACCCCAAGAGCACTCCCGTCAGACTCATGAACATAGAGTTGGAAAGACTTAGAATAGTCTGGTAGGCCTAAAGCAGGAGCAGAGCAGAGAGCTTGCCGAATGGCAAGGAAGCTTTGTTCATGTTCTGGCAACCACTGAAGGGGTTCGGGCGTGTCCTTGTGGGTCAGGGCCAATAAAGGTTTTGAAATCAAGGAGAAGTTGGCAATCCAATGTCGACAATAACTGGCCATACCTAAAAAGGCTCGCACCTATTTTTGGGTGCGTGGCACTGGTGTCTGTAGAATCAATTTAATGCGCTTATCATCCAATCTTCTCTGCCCTTTCGACAGGATGTGTCCTAGGTAGGATACTTCCTGTTGAACAAATTGAATCTTTTCTGGTGAAACTTTGTGACCACGTTCAGCTAAGAAATTTAACAAATTAATGGTGTCAGTTGTACATTGTGCCTCAGAGATGCTACCAAGTAGCAGGTCATCAATGTATTGTATTAGCACAGAGTTAGGTGATAAATTGAATGTGTCTAGTTCTCTCTTTAAGGCCTGGTTGTAAATGCTCGGACTTTCTGTGAACCCTTGAGGGGCCCTACAGAAGCAGAAGCTTCTCCCGCCTATAGAGAATGAAAAGAGGTACATGCTACCCTCATCTATTGGAATTGAGAAGAAGGCATTCTTCAAATCTACCACAGAAAAATATGCCACTTCTGGTGACAGAGTTGACAATATTGATACTACATTTGGGACAACCGGGAACTGTGGCACCACTATTTTATTTATTTCCCTTAGATCAACTATGAATCTGTAACTTTTTTCATTAGTATTTCCATCACTCTTTTTTAAGACCGGTAGGATAGGGCTGTTACAAGGACTGCCTGATATTTCTCTAACAATCCCTTCTTTCAGTAAGTCAGCTATTATATCCTGCAATCCCTTTAGACCCTCTGGAGCAATTTTGTACTGTGGTATTCTTGGTAATTTTACATTCTGTTTGACTGTAATAGTGACAGGTGTGATGTTCATTTTCCCTGTGTCATTTTTGTGTTTTGCCCATATCCCTGAATCTATCTGATCCATTATTTGTGCGGCTATATTTTGTATTCCTATTGATAGGAAACAGTTGCCCATTTCCTCTGTCATTGGTCCATCTACTTCCAAGAAAACTCCGTCTGCAGTGCACTTAATAGTGGCATTCATCTTTTTTAGCAAATCCAATCCCAACAAATTAAATGCACATTTGTCTGATATAAGGAATGAATGCGTGTCCTGAATTGGGCCTATGCTGTATTTCAAGGGTGCTGAAATTGGGCTTGTTACAAGTATGTTGGTGAATCCCACTGACTTATTTATTTTTCCCGAGAGAGGAACATCTGGAAACTTTTTCTTGGTCAAGGAGGAATTGGTGGCCCCTGTATCTATTAGTAATTCCACAGGTGTACCTTCAATCTTACCCCTCACATATGGTCCAGTGGGATCTACAGGGATTACCATCCTCTGTATTAACTCTCTCGGGCCCCCCTATTGTGCATAATAGTCCCATTCCCCTTGGGGCCCTTCCTGATATATTCCATCATAAGGGTGATGCACCTGCATTTTTGGTATTTGTTTATTATCAAAGAAATTTGTGTTGGGGGGATACTCTGTAGGGCCATGCTGTGAGTCACGTCCTTGCTGTTGATATCCACCTCTTCCCATGCTCCTTCCCCGGCCTCTTGATCTTCCCATCCCACCCCCTCTTTGTGACTGCTTGACGGGGTGTGGGCATTGAGCTCTCCAGTGATCCTGACCCCCACAATTAAAGCATCCTTGTGTGTGTGCTTGTTCATTTGTGGTGGTATGCTGTGTAGGGGGAGTAGAAAATGACCTTCGTGGGCTCCCACGGCCTCTTCCTCTACCCCTGCCTCTTTGTCCTCTGCCGCTATACTGGTTTGACTGCTGAATCAAAACTTTAGTTTCTAACTCTTTTAATTTGTTATTTTTACTTTCCAACTCCTTTTTACCTAGCATTTCGTAATAATGTGCCAATTGTAAAACTTCTGTTAGGGGTTTGCATGACCAAGTAGGGTTGTACTCTAGAATCCCTTTTTTAATTGATGGTTTTAAATTATTTACAAAACAAGAGACGAGTGCACTTTGTGTTGCTTCCTTTTCAGTATCTAAACCACTTGAAGCTGTGAAGACTTTCTGTATTCTAGCGAAAAACCCAGATACTGTTTCTTCAGTGTCTTGAATGCATGCATTTAATTTTGACCAGTCTATTTGTTTTCTGGGGACCAGTGTATTTACTTTAGCCATTATTTTTGCTGGTAAGTCTCTAATATCATCTGATATGTCCTCTCCTTGTTCCCTTTTTGCTTTAGTAATATCTTCCCATTTTATTTTTAATACTTCATCATCCTCTCTCCTTATTTTTCCCCAAATGTCTGGTGGCAAGATTATAGAAAACATTTGTTCTATGTCATCCAGTGTGAGAGTGCCAACTCTTAGTATTATTTCTGTCTGTCTGTACCATTCTTCTCTGTCTTGTCTAATGTCTGGAAATTGAAGTGCAAATCTATGCAATTCAACATTTGACCATGGTGTGTGAACTTTAATAGTGGGCTTCCCTTCCTTATTTCCTGGTACTTCTCTTAATGGCAAGGCTCTAGAAGTGGAAAGAGTACTATCTTCTTCCTGTTTACCTTTTTTCTTTTTTGTACATTTTTGTTGTAGCATCAGAAGAGTATCTATCCATTCAGCTAATATCTGGACATCCTCTAATATATCTGTGCTTGATGCACCTATATCATCTATTGATGCTGATATTGTGTTGCTATGAGCACGGGACAATCTGTCAGGTTGTGGGTAGCCGTCTTCCTCAGGCCAATATTTTTCCCAGTCTTTAAACCAGTTGTAACTTTTCTTGTCTAATTTTTCCAAAGCACTGCGTTGAAGCGCAGGCGTGAAATCTGTGGGGAAGCTACTTTTTGCAGTACGCCATGTAGAAGTACCATTTTTCATAATGTCTATCACCCACTCGTGTATTATTTTCTGTTCTTTTTCTGTTATTTTTGGAGGTGTTTCTTGTAGTGCTACAGGTACTGTCTTACTAGTTGGTGATGTATGTTGTGGTGTGTGTGTCTGTGGTGCTGATGTAGTTTGCATTGTTTGTGGGCTGTATGGTGGTGGAGTTGTTAATAAAGCCTCTATTACAGGATCTTCTGTATCTTCCTGTTCTAAGGGAGCATTAGGTAGAGTGGGGTACACATCTGGTATAGGCTTGTGAACTGTAAGACATTTATCCATTTCCATTTCTTTTTCCCTACAACTTGTTACACATCTTTCTTTTGCCTTCTCCCTATCATATGCCAAAGCTTTCCCTTTCGTTGTCCTAGGTTCCCCTGGCCATCTGTTAGCGGCATATGATCGCCATGCATGAAATGCATCCCATTGTAATAAACGTACTTTCTTCCCTTTCTTTTCACGTTCCCTTTAACAATCTTCTAAATAAAGCATTTTATCTCTGTCAAATGTCCCATATTCTGGAAACTGTAGATCAGGATTTTTTCTAGTATAATGAGTCCATTGATCTAAGTGCATAGCTGTATGGTACCCTTTTTTCCGTGCCACGTACCATGCTGGTGTGCCACGAGGAGGTGTTGGTTGAGTGACATCTAAGGCTGTCCTGCGGCCTTTAGCTGTGCTCAAAAATAGTTTGCTAAGCATTTTGAATTTTATTCAGTTACTAATTTAATTATCTTTCCTCTTCTATCACTTGTAATTTCTTTTTGTTTTAAAGTGCTCTTAAAATACACTATTGTACACTACTTTACACACTTTTTTATACTATTTTTCAACACTTTTGCAAGATACAGTTGTATGACCTATTTCAACAATATGCATATGTACTTTTAATTTTTAGACGTCTTTCAGAAGCATGCTTTGTCTAAAGGCGACCACCCGGGGTCCCTCATAGAAAAGTGACCACCCACGGTCCTTTTTCCTGTCCTTGGGATCCTTAAGATCTTTCACAGGTTGGACAGTCCTCCTCAGGCATCTATCTTAAAGGTGCCCTCAGACCTCCCCTAGAGACCCCTAATGGATCTCAGTTTGTACTTTCTGATGTATTTTAGAATAAAACACTATTTCAATTGACAATATTGAGTTCAGTGCAATGAAGCACTGCCTACCTGAACATTAGACCATTCAGTATGCCGTTGTATGCGTCCTTCTTTGCTGTGGCAACAAAATCACCTGATGGCTCAAGGGAAGCTGGTGGTGTCTTTTGTCAAAGGCTTATCAACGGGAGCCCCGTCATCTGGGCGTGTCAGGAAACAAGTCCTCTCAGTAGCTGCGCAGAATAAACCGAGACATCAAGGCTCCTGAAGAATCCAAAGACAGCAGTTCTGTATCCCCTGCAGACCCCATCAGTTCCCCACGAGTCACTGGCACCATCTGTAAAAGTATGAAAATTATTAATAGGGACAATGAAGAAGGGCACACACAAGGTTTCAAAAGAAAGTGGCTTTATTGCCAATAAAGCTGCAGCTTGAGACAATTTGCAGGTTTGCAAAGTGATCTAATTTTCACAGAGAGAATTCAGGCTTTATATATGTTCACAATCTCTTGACAGGTTATTCATTAACTATTACATCATGGTGTGACCATGCTAGAATTAGATCCACGTGTACATTACAGTATCAAGGTGCATTTCAAAAATATGTCTACGTTCACATTTTACATTATTTGCGACACATCTGACCATGCAGCTACAGGTTAATCTTTAAACCACCATCTCCTGACTTTTCAGCCTTGCCTTGGCCGGTTATCTACAAATGTACATATGCAATGTTGATCTACTATCGGCAGAGGCCCGTGTCAGCCTTGCCGTGACCGGTTATCTACACATGTACATTTGCAATGTTGATCTACTATCGGCAGAGGCCTGTGTCAGCCTTGCTTTCCCACACAATGACGCACTTGCTATCTGTGCTAGGTAAACACTTTGCCCCTCTACGACGACAAGGCAAGGACAGGCCAAACTTGTCACACTCTAGGTCAGCGAGCAATTCCTGGAAAACGTTCACTGAACTGACTGAACTGCCTCTGGTATCTAGATAAAAGCTAGTGAATCATTAAACAATTTGAAGCTTCAGCAGAGTGGACACGCACAAGCTCACCTGTCTTTCTTTCCTGGTTTCAGTTGAATTTCAGACAACTTAATTTTAACCCTCTGTGCACCAGCCGTGCACCATGGAGCAACATTTCATTATGACAAGTGGGATCTGTTCATTTGCAAGCAGGTTACAGACAGAAATTAATATAAACTGCAGTTCAATTCAATATTGTCATTCAGCAAGGGGCCAACTTAATTTTTCATCTTTGACAGTACACCACTTTTTTTGCCTAAGGCCACATTTGCAACCCAGACATGGCGGCGGCAAGTTAGCATTAGACGTATATCTGCTACTTTAAGCACAGCTCTCACCGAATCACCATGTGACATCTGATACTGGCTAATTAACAAAACATCACGGTATTCAGCAGGTAATCGCCATGAGCATCCTGCAAACTTCCCCATTTTCGAAAACTGGCTTCAAACGACACCATCCTTAAAAGACAAACAACGTCTACGTTTGCATGGCGCTAGGCATAATATTTAAATAAGGTATTGTGAATGTTTGAAAATAAATATTAAAGTTAGCTTTAAAGTAATGCACACAACAAGTGTGTTAATTAAAACACAGCCTTACAGAGCACGCCCAAAGCCTATTTTAAATGCCTTATTTACAAAAAACGACATTTCATTGGCTGGGTGCTATTGTGATTGCATACACGCATACACAACCAAGCACGCATACACGCACACACACAAATGTACACACACACACACTTACACGCACTTGCTGGACCTTAAAACACGCATGCTCACAATCACATGTATACACACACAATCACACGAAGCTTACAGGCATGTTGTATTTATTTATTTATTTATTGTAAAGTTTTGTATAGCGCGAACAAGACCCGTGGGTATCAGAGCGCTTAACATAGAGGTATATGAGAATGACATATATATACGACAGTTATACGGACAACAAATATGAGGTAGATGATAAATATACAATATACAATATACGTGTGCAGTTCGCGTTGATAGTCAATGGTAGGTGTACTTCTACCTTAGGTAAAATGTAGAAGCAAGTCTGACAGTTAGGTCATGCTCAGATCGTGAATGTTCTATTCTAGGTAGTGTATTTCTTCAACAGAAAGCTCTTTACTTCTCGCTTAAATGATGCCACATTTCGGATCTTCCTGATGTTAGGAGGGAGTGAGTTCCATATTCTGGGGGCAGCTCCGGAGAACGCTCTGTCATAAGTTTTTTTCTTGTGGAAAAGGGCTGGCCGTAATAGGAATTCCTCAGTACTCCTCGCTGGTCGATTACCTCCCGATAGCTGGATTTTCTTCGCTAGGTATCTTGGGGTGTTGTGTTGTAGCGCTTTATGGGTGATACATGACATCTTCATTTGGATTCTCGCTTCGTAGGGTAACCAGCTTAAGGCTTTCAAGTGTGGCGATATATGATCGTATTTTCTTGATCCGGTGATAATTCTTGCCGCAGCGTTTAGGCAAGCTTTCAATGGCGCTGTGGACAATTTTGGTAGTCCTGCTAAGGTGGTGCAGCCATATTCGATCCTAGAGATAACTAAGGATTGGATTGCTAATTTGAGATCCGCTTCTGAAATGAATGGTTTCAATTTCCTTAAGTAGTTCAGGTGGAACCGGGCATTTTTTGCCATTGAGTTGATATGTGCTTTCATGTCCAGATTCTCGTCCAGAGTGATTCCTAGCGATTTCGCTGACTTGATTAGTGTTGGGGTGCAGTTTAGCGCAGTCACCACTTTCGTCCATTCCTTTATTTCTGTATGGCTCCTAGCTGGTGAGATTAGTAGGAACTCGTTCATTAGCTCCATGTCTTTTAGGGAAGAGATCTTTAAGTATATTTGCGTGTCATCTGCATACATGTGATAGGATATCTGTGATTTCTGGAGGATTTCTGTGAGCGGTTCGACGTAGAGGTTAAACAGATCTGGGGATAATGATGATCCTTGAGGGACTCCAATTGAAATAGGGCATGGAGGTGAAATAGACTGGTTGACCAGGAATCGCTGTGTTCTGTTCTGTAGAAAAGAGATAAACCATTCCAGCACAGTTCCTGACAGGCCCATCCTGTCCCGTAACCTGGTCAATAGAGCTTCGTGATTTACCGTGTCGAAGGCCGAGGACAGATCTAGGAGAATCAGTAGACATGCTTTGTTTTGGTCAAGTGCCTGTAAAGCATCATCGACAATATGGAGGATCGCTGTTTCAGTGCTGTGTCCTGCTCTGAATCCTGATTGGCATTCATCAAGCAATGAAAATTTGGTGATGTGTCGGCTTAGTTGGTTCTGAACGCATTTCTCAATTAGTTTGGCCAGTAGCGGGATGTTGGTCACTGGGCGAAAGTTGTTTGGGTCTGATCTATCTGCTGAGGGTTTTTTGATTATGGGAGCAACTTGACCTGTTTTCAGGCAGTCTGGGAGGATCCCTTGTGATAATGAAGCATTTATAATTTCAGTCCATATTGGAACCAAAACGTGATTGATTTCTCTTACACATTTTGCAGGTAGTGGGTCTTGGTAGTGGTTGTTTGGCTTTATTTCGGACAGCGTTTTGGCGATACTGTGCCGGTCATAAAGATCAAACGAATCCCACCTTGCTTCATTTTTTGTCGGGGTACTCTCAGTTGTCGCAGCAGTAATTCTCGTAGGCATTGGATCTGTGGGAAGGATTGCCACGGCGTTTTTGAGCTCCATTTCTAGCGATTTCGCCTTCTCTGTGAAAAATGTAGAGAATTCTTCGCAATTTAGGGGTGTTTTGGAGTTCTCATGGACTGATTTGGCTAGTTTGTTTGATTGTTGCTTTAGGATTTCAAAGAGTTTACGTGGTCTGTTTTTGGCACTGTCCAGTTCTGACCGTATGAATTCTTGTTTTGAGTTGATGATCTTTTTGTTATATTGGCCTCTAATTTTTCTGAGTGCTTTCAGCTCTGGGGATGAAGGGTGTTGTCTCCATTTTCTTTCGGCCATTCTCAATTTGCGCCTTTCTTCATTTAGTGATTCGTTAAACCATGGATTTTTTGTCTTCTCCGAGATATTTTTCAGTTTTAGGGGCATGGTGTTGTTGACAATATTACCGACCGTTGTTATGTAGTGGTCGGTCAGCTCGTTCACATTATGCAGGTTGTTATGCGGTTTTAGGTCTCTTTCACAGCTTTCAACTAATATCTTTAAGTTTGCATCACTTGTGTCTCTAACCCATTTGTTAGTCCTGAAGGGTTGTCTGGTCATGCCTTTTACCATTATAGGTATTACGAATGTTATGGCATGATGATCTGACCAGTCACATGGTGTTATAGAGAGGATTGATGTCTCTTTGTTTCGTGAGATAATCCAGTCTAGCGTCCCTCCTTTCGAGTGAGTGGGTTGTGTGCATATTTGAGTAAGGTTCAAATCATCAAGGAAGTCTTTCAGAGATTTGACAAGTTTGTCGTTGTGGTCCTCCCAATGTAAGTTGAAATCACCAAGAAATATGTTGTTAATGCCGTCGTTAGAGTTGGTCGTTATGATCTCCATTAACTCCTCTGTAAACTTTGCGCTGTCTCCTGGTGGATGGTAAAAAGAGTGCAGGTTGCATCTTTGGTTGTTGGTTGTTCTTATATTAAGACCTAGGTATTCGCTGGATTCTAGAGGGTCGGTTAGGATTTGTTTGACCTCAATATCAGATTTGTGAATGCAGGCTATACCTCCTCCTACCTTTATGGGTCTATCGAGTCTCAAAATGTTATATTGGGGTGGTACTAGGAGATCCATGGAAGGGGATGAGGATTCCGTGAGCCATGTTTCAGTGAGGACTGCTATATCGATGTCCTTGTTAATGATGAGGTCAGCTATATCCGAGGAATGTTTGGTTGCCGACCGACAGTTGAGTAGAAGACATGTCAAGGGTTTTTCTTTGTTGATAAGGTCGCCAGTCTTATTCTCTGTTGCTAAGAACTGTATCTGTTGTAGATTGTGAGGGTTAGCTGTTCTATCATTCTTTCTAGATGTTCTGTTAGGGTCGAGTGGTACTGTTTTGATTCTTTCCTCTTTCTCGTGGTCCAGTATTTCATACGATCGAGTTAAGGCCAGGGTTTCCTCTTTTGATAATGGTTTTGTCCTATTCGGTCGGTTGTCATTATGTCTCAGCTGCCAGACCGTTTCATTATTCTTTTTTTGTGAACAATTTGCAACGTTTTGGATGTGCGTGACCTTGGCGTGAATGCTCGTCGTCAGCTCCTCGATTTTTTCAATTGCCTGTGATGTATTTATAGTGATTTGTGCCATCTTGTTTATTAGTTTCTGGAGCATCTTCATATCTTTCTTGTTCTGATGTGTTTTCTTAGGGTAGGCAGATCTGTTTATCCGGGATTTGTATTTAGTTCTTCTCTTGTTTGGATCTGTTCTTAGTTCAGCCTCCTTTCCCTTTGTAACCCCTAATTGATTGGCCCTTTCGTTACTGTTGGAGCTGTCGTCATTGTTCGCTCCGTTCTGAGTTGTTGTGAGAGCATTCGAGGGTGATAATCTGCACGGCGTTGGTATTGTACTCGAGAGGGGTGTAGGGGGGTAGACATCTTCTCCCTCGTCCACTTCCTGGTCGTCCTGGGGCATTCTTCTCGAGTCCGATGTATGCTCAACCTGGGGGGTCACTTCGTTCATGAGCGAGGGCTGCTCTTCTCTTTGGGGCTGGTCCATGTCCTTATTCGCGCGTTTGCTAATCCTCTCCGTTCTTTCTGTCGTGTTCTCAGGCTTGGACATTACCATCTCAGGTCTAATTTCTTGTTCAGAGCTTTGAGCATGGTGTTCCCTGATTCTACTGTCTCCTCTGATGTTATCATTAGTGACGGGAGTGTCTTCTGGTTGGGTCTGGAGTAGTTGGTGTCTTGGGTCTTCTAAAGAATCTTTCAATATATGGAATATCTTGGCAAATTTCTCCAGTTCTCGGTTTGCTGCTTGAATCAGTACAATACCCGATTTATAGATGGTGATACTTAGTTCTGCTCTACATCTGTGTGAAGGTGAGGTCATCATTTTTGTGCCATGCGGGATGTTTGTGGTCGTTTTTATGGTAAGCATCCTTGAGAAGGTATTGCGCCAAATTGTTGTTTTGTTCGTGTGGAATATGAGGTCATTCATTGATGTGCCTTTGGATATATTGAAATATAGGTCTGTAAATAGTATGTCGTGATTTTTTCTCAGGGTGTCGTGTTTAAATTTCTTGGCTGCATTTTTGGATAGGTTAGATGGGTATTTTATAATCTGAGCTTTCGAGCCTATCGTCTCTAGGTATCGTCCGCTCATATTGGTACTAAGTGGCAGGTCTTCAAGTGTCTCTTTCCACAGCTTGTCTCCGTGTAGAGTGGCTACTGGTGATGCTTTGTTTCAGTTTTAAGCTCACTTTTCGAGTCTGGGCGTGTATGGATAGAAGAACTTTGTTATGTGGTGGTGGGTGCTGTTTCTACTTTCACCTCCGTTTACTTCTGATTATCTTATTGTCTTTGTAATTCCTGGTGGTCTCTTAGTTGTACTGTTTCTAGGTTGAGCAATAAAGTAGACAGATATTGTAAGATGGCTGCTGTCTAGTTGTTTTTTTTTTTTTTTTTTTCTTTTAGAAGAGAAGACTTTCTCTCTTTCCACTGCTTTCCTCATTGGGCAGAGAGGGCTTTCTCTCTTTCCATTTCTTCCTTCATTGAGCAGAGGCTTTCTCTCTTTCCACAACTTCGAGTGAGTCCCTCTTCTCAGTTCGACTAATTGTTGTCTTTCATCTTTGGTTGTCACCAGGAGGTACTAGGTTTCCACTGATGTTACTTTCATAGTTAGTAATAAATAGAAAGCCCCAGCCTTGATTAATCGCGCGCTTATTTCGACTTTAAACCGGGTTAATGTTTTTCTTGTCCGGTTTGGGCGCCATTTTAAGGTCAGGCAGGGCGATATTTGGCTCCCGGGTTGTTTACTCTTTGAGATTATCTATTAAGAAAAAGAAATGAAAACGAAAAGAAACGTCCCGCTTTCCCGCTTCCTCCTCACCGCAGCTTGCGGGCACTTCCACAGGCTCTTGCTTCGGTTACCGCCTCGCGTCTTTCTTTTGAATGCGGCTTCGGAGGTGTTTGCTGAAGAATCCGATGCGTTGGTTCGCTTCCTCTCGTGCTGGTGGGTCTCCGTTGCCGCCTCGATACTATTGGGGCTGGCTTGCTGGCCTTTTAGGTACGCTTCGTCCTGCTTTCTCCAGGCATCATTTCTACGCAGCCGGCCTCCGGAGGTTCTCTATTTTTCCGGGTCAGTGTGTGTCCGGTGTTTGCTGACCGGTCTTTGCCGTGCGCCCGTTACACTGCCCGTTACGCTGATTGAGATGTTTGTTCTTCAGCTCCTCGTCTTTGGGGTCCTGCAGGGGGGGTTTGGCTCGTCTTCGGGGTATTCCAGGGATTTAAACCGGTTACGGTGATCCCTACCCCAGGAGCTCTTTCACAGAGCTCTTATTCGGCGGCCATCTTCGTACTTTAAGATTACTGAACTCAGGAGCCTAGCCTGCAGCCGAGATGGCCGCCTAGTCCCTCGGCTCTGCCGACCCTTGTGCCCTTCTTCATTATCCTGCCGCACATCCTGTACCTCCATGCGCCACGCTTACCTGTGAGATGCTCCTGACTACGTTGCTGCAACTTTCGGCGAAAACGGAGCGGTTCCGGCGGTGAGGAGCCCCAGTGTATTTCCCGGCCTTTCGAGTGGCCGCAGCCGGGTCATTGCCTGTGGGAGACGGCCGGCAGCGACAACAACAACAGCGGCCGCCGCGGAGGAGGAGGAGCCGGTTGGCTGGACCTGCAGTGTGGCGCTGGGTTTTTCGCCGCAGCTCTTCCCTCTGCTCGGCAACCCAGCGCGCCTTGCGATATTGTACCGGCTCCTCTACATTGTATCCCTGCCTGGCCGGGAAGGGGCCAGGATTGCTTCTTTGTTGCCTCTCCTCCATAGCGGACGCCATTTTCCGCATTGGGAACCCTGCGCCTGTCAGTGGAGTTCCCTGCTCATCTCGGGGGCTCGTTGTCTGTCGGCTTCCTCCCGATTGGAGCTCTTCCACGACCGGCTGCCTTCATGTCTCTGCCCCAGCTGAGCCCTGCAGATTTTCTACGGAATCTTCGAGTGTCAATGCCTGACAAGGGAGACTTGCTTTTTGAGGCGCTCTGCAGCCGTTCGCCCTGGACGGGGGTCAATGCTGCAGCCTCCATTCTGGATACACCGCTGGGGCTTCGGGATATCCTGGAGGCTCTGGAAGACCTACGGTTGGCCTTTCGTGACATTGCCAATGGTTTGGGGGCCCGGCTTGCTGAGATTTCTCCAGCCGGCCATGATGGTCCTTCAGTGCTGCACACTACGCCACATCCTCAATCTGCTAACGGTGAATCACCTGCCCTGGAGTATGTGGAGGCGACGGATGGGCGAGCCTCAGTATCCGCTGCAGCACTCTCCGCATTTGCTTTGAAGGAGTTGGGCGATAATGAGCCTTCGAGATGGCCGGTGCTTCTACTTCGGACGCCATGTTGCTCATCTCCATTGTCCTCTGATGGCATGCTTCTTTGCGTCCTTCTGGACTTGCTGTTCGCACATCGGCCGGCTGCTACGCTGGAACTCTCGCCTCGTCTTGCTCCCTACTGTACTCTCCTCGAGCAGGCAGCGGTGACTTCTTTTGACTTTTGTGGCCGATCTCCAAGCCAGTTTGATTCATCCCAAGCGCCTCGACTTCTGCAATAGATTCCACAGTGGGCCTTCCCGTCCATGTTGACTGTTTTAGAACTGGACTCCGTTGTCATGCCGGTTCGGAGGGGACAGGGCTGAGGTTGTTTCTTCTTTTGCTGCAACCTGCTGCTTGCATGGCTGGGACTGTAAATGACAATTGTTGGAGGTACATGTTGGTTAGGTGCTAGGTCGGGGTCCGGGGTTGGGTGGCCGCGGGTAACAGTATTGATTGCTTTGGTTTTATCCTTGGCCCTCCTCCGGTCTTATGTGATTCTTCTTTTTTCTTCTTTTTCTTTTCTTCTGAATTTCGGGTACTCTTTTGGGGCGACAGACACACTGCTAGGGGGGGGGGGGTAGGCCGTAGCCTCTGCATGCGTGTAGGTTGGGGGGTTATTTCTTTGATCGTTTCAGTTCCTATGGGCCTCTATTTTTCCCTTTTTTCTTTTTCTTACTCTTTCTCTTCTATTCTTTTCTTTTCTTATTTCCTTGGGTCAGGGGGAGAATTGGGAATTTGCGGGTAGCGACTGGGGGTCATTATGTTGCGTGTTCATCCTCTATCATGACTTATTTGCTTACAGCCGTTTGTTTTGCGGATAATGCTTGCTGATTTTCTGTTGATCGTTGCCCACTTCTGTCCTAATCGTATAAGAAGGGGGCGCTGGCTGCAATGGCGAGTATCACGAGGTCGCAACAGGAGAGGGACCTGGTTGAATCGGACTCTGGTGAGGACGGAGGCAGAACTGGAGAGGAACTATCGGAGGCGGAGGGCTCGAAGGGCCCTGCAGTCACCCCACAGACATCCGATGGACTCTTCAATGAGTGATTACTGTTCGGACCTGTTGATACCGTGCTTCCTACAGAGATAAACTCTACTAGTGATGGAAGGGCTGGCAGGTATGGGGATGCATAAGCAGTGAGGGACGGGAAGCGCGGGGTGAGGGCTCCGCCTGCCCTGGGTCGGCGATAACTCACCCCCTTGTGGCCCTTAAGGCCTTCTGTGGTGGCGACCACAGATTAGACTGATGTGTGATGTGCTACAGGTTTGGAACGGGGCTGAAACTGGGTAATTAGGCTCTGTCCTGGGGAGTGGGGTTTGGGGAGTTTTTTCTACAGTTCTTTTGGGGGGAAGCAACAGCAACGATGTGGGCAGCAACTGGTTGCACCTGAATTGGTTCAGTAAGGATTACCATGGGGACGTTACCTAATTTGAAATGCCTAACATGGAATGTCCGAGGACTGCAAACAATGATCAAACGCCACAAAGTGCATGCTTATCTGGTGAGGCGGGGTGTCCAGATTGCCATGTTACAGGAAACTCACTTAACAAGAATGCACTGCACTACAGAAGAGGTGGCGAGGACAGGTCTTTCAAGTCAAGTCAAGTCAAAGATTTATATAGCGCGCTACATACCCGGAGGGTCTCAAGGAGCTTGAAGAAGGGTGGGGAATTACTTGTCGAATATCCAAGTTTTAAGTTGCTTTCTGAATGCTAGGTGGTTCTGAGTGAGACGAAGGTGAGTGGGGAGTGAGTTCCAGGTTTTAGCTGCGAGGTAGGAGAAGGATCTACCTCCCATGGTGGTTTTATTGATGCGAGGTACGGTAGCAAGCGCTTGGTTGGAGGATCGTAGTTGGCGGGAGGGGGTGTAGAAGGAAAGTCATGTGTTGAGGCATTCGGGTCCAAGTTCGTAAAGTGCTTTGTGTGCGTGGGTTAGGAGGCGGAAAGTAATCCTCTTATTGACGGGGAGCCAGTGGAGGTTTTTCAGGTGATTAGAGATGTGGTCTTTACGTGGGATGTCTAGTATGAGTCTGGCTGATGCGTTCTGGATGCGTTGGAGTTTTTTCTGGAGTTTTGCAGTGATACCTGCGTATAGGGTGTTTCCGTAGTCTAGGCGGCTGGTGACCAGTGCATGGGTGACCGTTTTTCTGGTTTCGGTGGGGATCCAGCGAAATGTTTTTTTGAGCATGCGAAGAATGTTGAAGCACCACTTACTCAGCGTTCGCAAGAGGGGTGCTGTTATGGGTAAGAGCGGGCATACCGTTCCAGGTTGTGAACCAGCTGGTGGACCCTGAGGGTAGATATGTGGCGGTGGAGGGGAGGCTATATGGCAGAGACGTGGTTTTGTGCTGTGTATATGCCCCAAATGTTGACCAGGCTCACTTCTTTGATGGCCTCACGAGCTCACTGGCTTCCTTCCTGGCAGGCCCTATGATCCTAGGAGGGGACTTTAATTCGATCACTAATGTGGCACTTGATAGGTCACACCCTCCACTGGCTGACTCCCCAGTATGTAGATTAGCCGCACATAGGAAGGATTGGCAAGAGAGGTGGGGATTGCTAGATGTATGGAGGGAGCAACATCCTGATAGTAGGGACTATTCCTTTTTCTCGGCCCTCCATGCGTTACACGTTCGGATCGATTCGGTCCTGTGTAGTGGTTCCCTGGCTGCCATGGTCACCCATACAGAATACCTGACCAGGACCATCTCGTATCATAATCCCTTGTTGGTATTAATACAGTGGCAACGTGCGAGATCAGCAGTCCCGACATGGCGGCTCCGGCCAGACACCTTAGAAGATTCGGTGTTTAGTGACGCGGTTCAACAGGGCATAGACCACTACTTTGCGGAAAACGAGGGTTCAGCTAATACTAGATCTACTGAATGGGATGTGATGAAAGTGGTGGTGAGAGGAGCATGCATGGGCAGGTTCTTGAATGCACGAACGTCAGTTTTGAATGCGCTTGCGAAAGCGGAGGAGGAGTTGAGGGATTTGGAACGGCGTAGACCAGACCGACCGGACTTACAAGCTCGGTTATTAGAGGCCAAAGAGGTAGTGGCGACTGAAACGGAACGGCTGTGGAGTTATGATTATAGGCAATATGCTATTAAAGCACATGCCAAGAGGGATAAAGTAGGCACGCTACTTGCCAGGATTGCTAATCCGGAAGTTAGAGGCTGCCCAATTATGAGCATGAAAACTGAGTCAGGGGAGATGGTTTATTCGCAGACAGCAGTGATGGAATGTTTTAGGTCTTATTATGCGAAGTTGTACGAATGCCACCTAGGGGTGGAGACCTCGGAAATCAGGGCCTATTTGGATTCGATGCAGCTCCCAGTGCTGGATGACGATGATGCGAAAGAGTTAGGAGGGCCTATAACGCTAACCGAGATTAGGGTGGCCATTAAACACATGGCAAGGAACAAAACGCCTGGGGTGGATGGCCTGCTGATCGAATTTTATCAGAAATACGTGGATAGCTTGGCCCCCAGACTACTGGTGGTGTATGAGGAGGCTAGAAGACTGGGGCACCTGCCCAGATCAATGAGGGAGGCACTGGTAGTACCGTTGCTGAAACCCGACAGAGAGGCATCCGATGTAACGTCATATAGGCCTTTGTCCATGTTGACTGTGGACTATAAGATATTAAGCCATATCTTAGCCACCAGATTGGCTCCACACATGACTAGGTTGGTGCACGGGGACCAAGCAGGGTTTATCCCTACTAGGAACACAACGCTAAACATACGCCGACTAATTAGGATATTGGATGGCGCCGCGGACACGGATGGAGCACCGGCAGTTTTGTCCGTGGATATTGAAAAAGCTTTCGATAGCCTGGAATGGGCCTACTTAGAAGAAGTACTGGGGAAGTTTGGTATTGGTGAGGAGTTTGGCAGATGGACGAGAGTGTTGTATTCATCGGCAACAGCGAGGGTGCGCCTGGGCGCACTTGTGTCTTCGGATTATCCGGTCTGTAGAGGAACGAGACAGGGGTGTTCGCTGTCTCCGCTGCTGTTTGCACTAGCAATAGAACCATTGGTGGCACGAGCTAGGTCGGGGGCCATGTATCAGGGGATTGAACAGGGTGGTCAATCGCATTACATATCTCTATATGCGGACGATTTGTTGCTGTACTTGGCAGATGTGGAGCAGGCTCTAGTGGGGGCGATGGATATGTTATCCAGGTTTGGTCAGTTGTCGGGACTTACGGTGAACTGGAAGAAAACTTGTATCTTTCCGCTTAAGGCTGATGCACAGTGCCCCCCTCGTGATTTGGGTGTGATCTGGGAGCCATCTTGCTTCACTTATTTGGGAGTCCGCATCTACCGTGAGGTCACAAACCTGTTGGAGGGTAATATAGGGCGTTGTATACGAGCATTGAGAGGCTGTATATCCTTTTGGGCCTCCCTCCCTTTGTCAGTGCTGGGCCGAGTGGCACTATTGAAAATGGTGGCGCTCCCAAGGTTGCTTTATTATTTCCGCACACTGCCCGTCTGGTTCCCTCAGAGGATTTTTAAAGAACTACGGATGTTGATAACGGACTTCCTCTGGGGTCACGGACCACGCAGAGTAGCATTGAATACTTTGCTTAGACCCAAGCTTGAAGGGGGGATGGCAGTCCCCGATTTTGAGCTGTATTATCTGGCGGCGCAGCTTCAGATTCTCACGCAACACGTGGCCGGGGTATTTAGAGGGCCGGAACACGAACGGGAGAATGGCATACAACGTCATGTCCTGGCTTACATAATTATGCAGCAGAAACTAGAGTTGAGGGGCCTTACTATAGAGGAAAAGACGCTCAGGCTGTGTTGGCACAGGAGTTTGAAAAGAGCAAAGACGTCCCGGCCAGAGATACCATTGGGTATGTTGACCGCGCTGCCACATGGAGGTGATTGGGGTCCGCTGTCGGAATGGGAGGAGCTGGGTTTACAGATGGTGGGAGATTTGTATGTGGATGGAATGCTGGTCCCCTTTCAGACGTTGCAGGAACAGTTTGGTCTGCCGGACGGGAGCTTCCTCTTGCACACGGCAGTGGTGGCGGCGATACAGAAACACTGGAAGGGAGGGCTCCTCGAGCCGGAAACGACTATGGCCTGCCAGTATGTCGTGATGGCTGCGGGTACATTTAAAGCGGTGACTTGCCTACATAATAGGATGTTGCATGAGGGGTTGGACCCGCTCCTAGGTCTGAAATCGAAATGGGAAGATAGTATTGGTAGGCCCATTCCAGACACAGTGTGGGGACATATTCTGAAGCGGACATGGAAGGGGACAAGGAATGCACGTTTTCAACAGGTACACTTTTACGTCCTACATAGGGCTTACCTGACCCCGGAAAAGATCAAAAAGTACTTCCGGGTGCATGAAGCACTGTGCCTGCGGTGCCTGGCACCAGAGGTCGACATAGATCACTTGTTGTGGAGCTGTCCGAAGTTGGGGACGTATTGGCTGGAAGTAGGGGAACTCCTGAATGTGGTGACTGATCGAGAGGTGGATTTTGACATGGCGGCGTGTCTGTTGCTCTGGTTCCCACACACGAAGAACACAAAAGTGACAAGTAAATTCATTGATCTGGGGCTTATACTGGCGCAGAGAGAAATTACATGGCACTGGAAGTCTAAGGAGGGACCGTCTGTGAGGAGATGGGTGAATGAACTGCTGAAATGGTCTGCATGTGAGAGTGTGCTCCGAATGAGACAGGCGGTCGGGATTGATAATGAAAAGAGCTTGGAAATGGCAACGGCGTGGGAGATGATAGTCCAGGCGTTACGTGATTACATGGTGGAGGATGAAGAGTAGGTTAATAGTGTACCCGGGCTCCATGAGGCTTGAGAGTGTAAAGGCATCACTTGATCTGTAGCGAGCTCCATGGCAGTGTTAGTAAACAGGGCCCACATCGTCAGCGGTTGCAGGGCGGGGGGGGAGAGGGAGTTATTAGTGGATAGTGTTAGGCACCGTGGCCGAGCTCAGAGAGGCACTGCTGCTGGACCCAGGGTTGGAAATGTTCCAAGCGTGACAGGAAGGCCCAGACAGGCTGCAAGGGTGTTATGGGGACGCACTAGACCGACACCATAGGTGTTCATCGTTAGATGGGTATGGGTCCAGGATTACAAGTGTGAAGTCGCTTGGTTAGTATGCTAGAGAAAGTTGGCTGGTGTAGGGGGGGGGGGTTAGGAGTTTAGGGGGGTAAAATGCAGATACAGAATGATGCTATTGACCAGTTATCCCTATGGGATGATCACAGTGATGTTCTTGCTGGAAGAATGGATTAATGCGCCGCCCGGCCTCCGGGTTGTGGGCTAAATGGCTGTGTACGATATTCTGTTTCTTTTATCCATGCATTGGGACACCATGAGTATGCTGGTTGATCTATTATGTGTACTGGTTTATAATTCTGCAATAAAAACAAATTAAAAAAAAAATGACTACAGACCTATTAATCTCGTAATGTTACCTAGACTGTTTCCTTGTAAACACTATGTGACTGTTAAGAGCACAAGCAAAGCCTATTTGAAATGCCATGTTTACAAAAACAGACTCTTTAAAGACAACCAATGTCTATGTTTGCATGGCACCGGCTTCACAATGTAATACGCAAACTAAAAGGTCTCAGACAGCTAATGGCAAAGTGCTTTCCATTTGCATGGAGTCAACTAAGTATGGCATACCTTTTCAGCAGCTATGTGACATCACGCGGTATAAATCGTCATTTGGAGCATATTCGGCCGTTTTAATTAAAAGCTATAAATGTACTTGCACTCCCTAATAATGCTAACTTGATTTAACGCATACGTGAATATGCAAAACTTATTCCACATACCATAGAGCAAACATTGTCTAGGCATAGGCATAATACTAAAATAAAGTCTTGTGAATGTTTGAAAATAATTATTGAAAGTTAGCTTAAAAAGTAATGCACATAACAACTGTGTTGATTAAAACACAGCTTTAGTAATGAAACTGATAGCAGGCTATAGCTTTTAAAAATGCCAACTGCATTGACGACTGTGGTGAACTATTATTTAAACGTAATTATTTATTGAGCATGTCGGGAAATAAGTAAGAATGTTACTTGAAAGACAGCTTTGAAATGAATGATTCAAAGCCAGCTTTGTAAATAATGATCACAGCGAGCGTGTTAATAATTGCTTTTACTATGTTACTTACTATAATGCAAAAGTTTTCACATACAGCACAATAACTCTTTACTGTCGCGCGATATAAAAATAAAGTACACCACTTTTTTTGCCTAAGGCCACATTTGCAACCCAGACATGGCGGCGGCAAGTTAGCATTAGACGTATATCTGCTACTTTAAGCACAGCTCTCACCGAATCATCATGTGACATCTGATACTGGCTAATTAACAAAACATCACGGTATTCAGCAGGTAATCGCCATGAGCATCCTGCAAACTTCCCCACTTTCGAAAACTGGCTTCAAACGACACCATCCTTAAAAGACAAACAATGTCTAGGTTTGCATGGCGCTAGGCATAATATTTAAATAAGGTATTGTGAATGTTTGAAAATAAATATTAAAGTTAGCTTTAAAGTAATGCACACAACAAGCGTGTTAATTAAAACACAGCCTTACAGAGCACGCCCAAAGCCTATTTTAAATGCCATATTTACAAAAAACGACATTTCATTGGCTGGGTGCTATTGTGCTTGCATACACGCATACACAACCACGCACGCATACACGCACACACACAAATGTACACACACACACTTACACACACTTGCTGGACCTTAAAACACGCATGCTCACAATCACATGTATACACACAAAATCACGCGAAGCTTACAGGCACGTTGTGAGTTCAAGATTACTGAACTCCATAACGTTACCTACACTGTTTACTTGTAAATAATATGTAACTGTCAACAGCACGGCCAAAGCTTATTTTAAAAGCCAAATTTAGAAAAATAGACTCTTAATTGGCTGTGTGCTATCGAGCTTGCATACACGCATACACAGACACGCACGTATACACGCTCACACACATGTATACACACACGCACTTACACGCACTTTCTGGAGCTTAAAAACACGCATGCACACAAACACATGTATATACACGCAATCACACGCAATCTTAGAAGCGAAAAGGCACGTTCTCTAAAAATTAAGTACACCACAATTATTGCATGAGGCCACATTTGCAACCCAGACATGGCGGCGTCAAGTTAGCATTAGACGTATATCTGCTACTTGAAGTACACCTCTTACATAATAAAGGAGCCACCAAATCACCATATGACATCTGATAGTGACTAATTAACAAAACATCACAGTATTCACCAGCTATTCGCCATTACGCTGTTTTAAAGCAACCTGCAAATTTCCCCACTTTCGAAAACTGGCTTCAAACGACACCGCATGTTAAGACAACCGCTATCTAGGTTTGCATGGCGCCGGCTTCACAATCTAATACACAAAGTAAAAGGTCTCAGACAGCTAATAGCAGCGAGCGTGTCCATTGAAAGCGCGAACCCACGTTTAAAAATATTGATCACAGCGAGTGTGTCCATTGAAAGCAGCGTTCGAAAAACGAAACCAAAGCGTGGGCAAATAAATAATGGTGTTACTTGAAACACAGCTTTGGAAATAATGATTCAGAGCCATCTTTAAAATAATAATTCGAACTCATGTCGAAAAACTAAATAAAAGCGTTGGCAAATAAATAATGGTGTTACTTGAAACACAGCTTTGGAAATAATGATTCAAAGCCATCTTTAAAATAATAATTCGAACCCACGCTTAAAAATAATGATCACAGCGAGCGTGTCCATTGAAAGCAGCCTTGGAAAAACAAAACCAAAGGCAACTTTGAAAAAAATGATTGCATCGAGCGTGTTCGTTAAAGGCAGCCTAAGAACGAAACTGACACTACTCACACCGCAAGCAGCCAGCGGCGCGCTCCCGAGGTCAAAACTGACTAGAAAAAAGCGCACGTCTGACTCGTGTCTTCATTCCTAAATACGGGTAACAATAGGTCTAAAGCAGACACCTTCAATGCTCACGCATTGAATGTAGGTCTGCTAGACCTAATAAAGCAGACACCTTCAATGCTCACGCACTGAATGTAGGTCTGCTCGACCTAAACATGGGTGCATCTATTTGACGTCAAGATCCATGATGTCTATGGTAGGATCAGTAACAAAATGCTTGCTGTTTAAGGCTAGTTTGCCATTGAGACGTCATTCAATGTCAAAATGAACAGGCACTGCAACATCAAAGTTAAAGTTTGCATCAAAGTCAAGAAGGAGTGAGATAACACCTAGGGAGTCTTTCCTTCTATCTGTGGATTAGGCAATATGAAGACAAGGACAGTGCTGTTTATGCCAGATTCAGGTTACTTCAGGATATATTCGCCCTCCCAAACAGTCTTGCCAGTGGAAACACTACGCTCTGCTTCTGATACCAGATCACATTCTTCAGAGCAGAGGGATACACCTGTAGCACCACTTACTGTATCGGTTTTGTATGCACCTCTAATGGCTCCTCAACCTCTTCTGCCTCCTCAACCAGTGTTACCACTTCCACGTACTGAGGCTCACTGATCTCTACATAAGCCCCCATGTGCACCAAGATGGAGATCCCAAACTTCAAGGAGTGATTCTAGAAGTCCTCAAGATAGGATATATCACCATTTCAGGGTTGGTCAGCTCCTCAAGATCACACTGTTCAAGAGCTATTATGAAAGGCCACGCATTCTGCAAGATTGTTGCAACATAAATACATTTCATTATATTGTTCTGTTTATTCAGTCAAACAATATCCTCGAATTCCATCCGACTCACCACCAGCCCAGGTTTCAACATTTGATAACGTAATGCCTGTCAACAAAGTCTTGATAAGAGGGACTGCAAAACTCAACATACCCATCCCAACTATTCAGCCAAAAACCTCAGTTATCCTTGAAACCCTCCCGTCATTTTCTTTCTGCAAAACTGTTGCTTCCATTGGGTCCAGGTCAGTTAAAACCTGCTATGGAGCTGTTCCTAACTCCAGCCTCTGCGAAGTCCACACCGATTTGCTTGCTGGAGAAATATTAACCAGCTGAATAAGACCCCCTTATTTATATCTGTTGTGAGTACATACCATCCTACCAGGAGGGTGTGCCTAAGCCACTGAAGATGGCGGCTGTGTTTTCCAGGCTCCTGCCGGCAACCCTGAACATTTCCTACATCCGTCCATAATCCAATATTTCATCCATCCCTCAACATGCTATTCGATGACCAGCCTGTAACCGACCATACCTGATGGAAATGAAAGACTGGAGAAAAGTGGGAACTGTGCGTGTGCTGGCCTGTGTCAGAGCAGCACAGCCCTTGTCTGCGTACTGTGGAGCTGAGTGTTGAGGATATAATCTTCGGTGAGCTGTACATAGCCTGTCTCTCCTGAGACTGCCGGAGGGGTTGGCTGCCTCGGCTGTTCCTGCTGAAGCCACGGGGTAAGGTATCAGTGACCGTGACACTTCTAGAGTAGCAGGAGAATGCCTGAGGTGGTGCAGCCAAATATTTTATATTGAGCAGGCCAGAGCTGCGCTGGAACTTTTTATCATAGGTTGACCCCCATCTATACTCTACTAGAGAAAGCGATGCGCATAGGTGAGTTGGCTCTTGACTTTTATGTGGCAATAATCTTGGTTATTCTTCCAAAACCCAATAAGCCATCAGAACTTGGCTCTTCTTACTGACCATTTTCTCGTACAAATGTAGAGACTAAGGGGCATATTACCAACAACTAGCGATAATTTTTGTCTCTAACTTGTTTAGAGACAACAATTATCGCCGCACATCGGCGATTTTTATCGCAGATAAACCTTGCTATTAACAAGGTTTATCGCAAATGCGATAAAAAACGGCCGAAATGCATGAATATCGCTGAAAAGTCAGCGATATTCATGCATTATCGAGCAAATGCTCTTAGCCATGTTATCCACCTCCCATTGGATAACATGGCTAAGAACTGCTCAGGGCAGGTGTTAGCTTTTGGAGATATTCCCGCTTTGCGCGAATATCTCCAAAAGTTGGTAATAGGAGATAGCGATGTTAGAGACTGTTTTCAGTCTCTAACATCTTGGCACGCCCACTTTGCATCTCATTAGTGATAAATATCACTGACATGCAAAGTGGGGCCCAAGATGGTCGCTATCTCCTACTAGCTATCGCTAACTGGTGTTAGCGACAGCTAGGTAATAGGGAGATAATTTTATCTCCGCTTTCTTGGCTTTTAAAGCCAAAAAAGCGGAGATAAACCCCCTTGATAATATGCCCCTAAAATCCTTTCTAAAATACTTGCTAATCTGTTAGTTAAGGTCATTATGACACTCGTGCTCTCAGAGCAAAATGGTGTTATGCCCGAACGTAGCACTAAACACTAAACTAATGGTGACTGCAGTTGATATTGGCCAGGAGATGAGAGCTACTAGACCTTCACGCTCTATTATTATTAGATTTTGAAACAGGCTTTGACTCCATAGGATTTAGCTTTCTATTTAAGTGCTACATCAGATAAACTTCGGCCCAAGGTTTTTGACTTTCCTTCTCATCTTACACTAATCACTCTTGAGCATGTGTAAGTATTAATAGGGAACCCTGTATAAATGGATCATGCTAGAAACTCCCCAAAGGCATAGAGACTTACTCCTGACTGGCATGATTTTAAACCATTGGACCTCATTGGTATTTCCCCTCTTAAAGAATATGGGAAGGAGATGGTATAAGACATTTGCTACCGTAAGTAGAACATTTTGTATGCACAAGGCCCAAATCTGCATTCCCTATAGTATGCCATCCGGAATATGACCCACTGGAATCTAAACTGACATTTTAAACGGCCAGAAAAGGTGGGTTTTCGAGAACTTATCGCATCCTGATTGTAAACACCCCAGACCCGTCAACACAATTGCAAGCTAGTTGGGGAGTCAAACTTGGTACTCTTGATGATGAGCGGAGGGAAGCTAAAATCGCCCCTCATACAATATCTATTCCTCTCCTCTCCACCTCATCCAATTTCACTACCTGCAACACATTTATAATTCCTCTAAAAGGCCGTCTAAAATGAAATTGTTCTAGATACCATACTGAGAGGGATACTCTCATGCACCTTCTGGGACTTTTCCCGCTTAAGACCATACTCTGCGAGAATCCATCTCTATCTTACTAAAGTTATGGGTTACCTATAGCACTGACTCCCAAGATTGCCCTGTTGGGGCTTATGGAATAATTTGGTGGTGGTACAGCAATGCATGCACTTTTGGGGATGGAGACTTAATCACAAAAATGGACATAGCGAGAAAAGGGATAGAGTTGAAGCTCCAACTCAATGAGGAACTGGAAGCTAGGTATGGACAGATGCTCTACAATGAATCATTTGGTGTACACTGCAAGAGGGTACCCAAATAAATGAACTCAATAACATCTGGGAGAAATGGTGTGAACATTGTAAAACAAACACCTCTTGTAGAAAAGGGTATATTTGTGTATGTGTTATAATAACCAGGTCTTCTAACTCCCAGCATCAGAATAAAATTCGAGACTTATGAAAGGGTTTGTTAAACTGCCAAAAAGGCCTGTATCGATGTTATATATTTATAAAATACAATAAAGTACGTCTTAAAGAAAATACCATCCCACTTCTCCATCCTCAACTTTGCCTCCTCAAAATAGTAGCAATGAACAGTTGGGAGAAAGTTCTGTTGTTTACCTGCAACTACCATGAAGGTGGCAAGAGGTACTTTCTTACTCTGGCTTTATAGGATACCCTCCGACCATAGGAGACCCTCCAATTATTTTAAGATAAACGCCCTTGTGAGGCCAGACGATGCTTTCAAGAGCTGCTATAAGAGGGAATGATACTGATGTCATCTCAGCAGATTTGGCTCCAGTGGATACTGTCATGAACTGTCTTTATGTCATTCACTAGCAGCCCGCCCCAGCGTTGCCTGGGGCAGAAAGGGGCTGGGGGCAGTACACCCGCTCCCGCCCGACCCCCTCCCGCACTGACTCCATCCCGCCCCCCTCCCACCCGACTCACTCGGGCCCCCTCCCGCCCGACTCACTCGCGCCCCCCTCCCGCCCCGACTCACTCGCGCCCCCCTCCCGCCCGACTCACTCGCGCCCCCCTCCCGCCCGACTCACTCGCGCTCCGACATTTGCATCACACAGTCTCACTTTCCCTTTCCTTACCTGTGCCGCCGCTCCTCACTGCACAGCTGCTCGTCACTGCACCGCCCTCCTCCTTCGTTATCACGCACGTCGCGTAGCGGCCAGCGCTAGGTCCCGGCCGGCGCTACTTTCAGGGGACTACTTTGTTTACAAACGTAATTTTTTTTATTTACTTTTTTTTTTTTAATTTATATAGCCTATGTCCATCTACACACCCTGACATTTTCCTAGATGTGTCGGGTGTGTAGATTGGCGCTGTGGTTCCTGAGTTTACCTGGCCAAAAGGTGCAAGTTCTCTCTTTATAATAGTAGTATAGATAATGGCTACATCCTACCAGTTTGAAACTAGAAGCATAACTGAGAATCTTAAACATACTGTTCTTTGAAGCCACTCTGGAACATATGCATATGAATGAAAGTGTATTAAAGCTGGATTGGAGACACTCAAAGCTGAGGCAATTGAGAAAAGGAAAGAGTAGTGGCGGCTCCTCCGCTGAGGAGTGGTGTCGCCCCACAGGGAAAATTATAATGATAACAACACCATGGGGAGGAATAGTGGGCACTTTCAAATTGTGCATGACGGTTTGGCTGGTCGTCTTGGGCCAGCCAAACCATCATGCACACTTTACATGTTCCCCACTGGCTGTATTGCACATGGAGAACATGCGCAGCCACCCAGTCCCTCTCTCAGCGCTGAACCACAGCAGTCGGACCAATCACAATGCTGCTGTAACGCAGCATCGTGATTGGCTAGGGGAGTCTAGAAGCCTGCGTGCTGCAGTTGACTGCGACCAAAGAGGACGGAGGTGAGGTGCCCTGTAGCAGCCGCTACTGAGAAAGAGTACAGAAAACACCTGTACAAACCCTAAAATTGTTGTTACCAATAACAGACTCAAGGGAGAAAGTCAGTCTAATAAATCAGACAAAGAACCTCTTAATGCTCAGAAGAAATGCTCACCAAACTCAGATAGCTTGCCCAGCACTTGGCATGAGTGTGAATTCCATCAGCCCACCCTTTTGGCGGAGCCTCGTCATCTGGAAAACAATGGAGTAGAGTCTATGCAGCCAATGTTGCTCATAGGCTAAGAATGTTGGATACTTGACCTTGGGTGAGTAATTTTACATTTCTTTCAGAAGCACATTATTTCCAATGAAGCCACTGACAGGGCTGGTATTGTCAATTACTTGGCAGAATTGACATCTGACTTAACCTCTTTGCTCGGAATGTTTTTGCTCCTCATCTTTCAGTTTAACTTTCCTTCTTTTTGTTTATTTTAGGAAAGAAGAGTACGTACTTACCTAAACGTACATGCTATCCAGTTCTGGTAGAGTGGTCTTTAACCACTGATGTACTCATTCCTTTTGAAACATTAAATAATCAATTTTCATACATTGTGCTTTTTATTCATGCAGTAGCATATTTCACCTACTAGGTCCTGAAGGAAGCCGGGCAATATTGCCATAGTGGCTGAAACATGGTGACCTTACCTATTGCCATGAGATAGTAAATGTGTTCCATACTATCAGGTTGTTTTTATCCATGACATTCGGACGATCTCCAATAAACTTATTTTTCGCCCTTATAGTCATTTTTATTTTCACGTTCATAACAGCTCTGCACACCATCAGCACACGCTTATTTTGAAAAGCACTTTGGCTGAGTTAATCTGGAGTAAGAGGTCAAGTAGCCAACATTGTTAGCCTATGAGCAACATTGGCTGCATAGACTCTACTCCATTGTTTTCCAGATGACTAGGCTCCGCCAAAAGGGTGGGCTGATGGAATTCACACTCATGCCAAGTGCTGGGCAAGCTATCTGAGTTTGGTGAGCACTTCTTCTGAGCATTAAGAGGTTCTTTGTCTGATTTAATAGACTGACTATCTCCCTTACGTTGTATGTGTATTAGATTATAGGTATGGAGTTGAGTTGGTCAATAATACCTTGTGTACAGCCTTATATTTTTTGTTACCAATAACTGACTGACTTCCTAACTGATAGAACACAGACTGGTACTCTAGGAACTTATAAATCTACGCCCACCAAAGTGACCAAGGGGGATCCACAGGGCTCATGCCTGAGCCCCACCCTTTTCAATGTATATGTTACCCCCCCTGGCTAAACTCATGAGGTCCTTAGGGTTCAATCCCATTTCATACACAGACGACACCCAGTTCCTCACATTTGATCAAAACAAACCAGATATACAGCTCATTTTCTCCGAAGGCATAAAGGCTATCGCTGCCTGGATAGGGATTAATTTCCTTCAACTAAACGCTGAAAAATCAGAAATCATGCTGTTTGGAGGAGCAGCTACTTGCTGGTCGCCCAACTGGTGGCCTGAGGAGCTGGGTCATGCCCCGGCCCCTAAGGAAGTGGTCAAGAACCTAGGCATCAGAATTGATCAAAACCTAACTCTTGATGCTCATGCAAATACTACTGCTGGCTCCTGCTTCTACATCATTAGTCTACTTAGAAGGATCTTCACCCCTCCACCCTCTTCCACTAAAAAACGTTAATGCAAACCTTCATACTAAGTAGACTAGATTATTGTAACGCTTTTCTATTCCTCAGCAAACGAAGGCTACCTTAATAAGCTACAAGTGGCGCAGAACACGGCTGCCCACCTCGTAGCTGACGCCCCATCCAGAACTTCCTTTGTTCCCCTCCTTAATAAACTCCACTGGCTCCCCGTGAGAAAGCAGGTAAAATTCAAAATAGTGCAGCCTATCTTCAAAGCCCTTAATGGGCAAGGCCCCTCCTATCTTTCTAACAAACTAGCAATGTACACCCCTTCACGTTTGCTTAGATCAGGCTCTGAACTTTTATTATGCACCCCTAGAATTAAAAAAGCGCGCAGCGGAGGCAAAGCTTTCTCTTACCTTGCCCCGTCCTTTTGGAATAAGCTACCTCGCCAGCTTCATAACTGTCAAAACCTTTCCCAGTTCAGAAAGCTCTTGAAAACTCACCTTTTCTAGTTCTTTGCCCCGGCTGATTCAGCGCTATACAAATCAATTAACTTCAAACTTCAAACAGCGGGTTCAAGCACTTCAGGGACTTCAACAGTGCAAACAGAAGGAAAAACATCAGAGGTCTACCAGTATTGTAAGTCTGTAAAAGGGAAAGGCACCCATCAAACACCAGCTACTACAGGAAATCCCACGATCAGTGACTCTCAACTTTCCCGACTTTTGGTCCCCACTCTGGTGGAGGAACCATTGTCAATCATCTGTAAGAGTGGAAAAAGGAAACAAAAGACAGATTGCTGCTGAATATTGTGTAAAAAGGTTATTCTCAGATGGCTACTTCATTGTTTCCTCCAAAGAAAACATCTCTAAACCATTGAGAGTTACTCCTACTGATAGTAGTCTTCTGATCAAAAGGCAGTACAAATAGTAAATCCTGTTACTTTCAGGTTCCAAATGAAAAATATCAACTCATTCTCGGCATGAGATCAGCAAATAAATACTTACAGAAACAGAAGTTTTGCTTCTGCAGCTAGCCTCTTCACTGATAGTCATAAACGCTTGAATAATTCCCTCCGCCATTTTCGCGGACCTCAGAACACCATTACATAGTTATTTCTCATGGAACTATCAGCAAAGAATGCCTTTGTCCATATTCTTAATGACCCTTTTGAATAGAAGCCTAAAAGGTTGTTTCCATAAATGTGCAGCAGTTAAAAACCTGTCAAATGTATTCATAATACTATATTACAGAATATTTTACCAGAAAACATAGTGCAATGCGAGTTTTAATCGAAGAACATGAATGTAATGCAGCCTGTTGTCTTTCATTTCACTGGTACAGAAAAAGGAGCCTAACCTATTGAAACCTAGAAGGCAACCCTATCCATAATGCCTTCCACTAGCAATTGTCTCTCTCTCATCCAGTTTTTTCCCCTTAGCTTGTGGGAAAAGGATCGCAGGACGCAGCTGAGGTGTTAACCTCAAAATTATCACTTTTTCCTTCATTGAAACATATTGCTTGTTTTCACTCAAAACGTTTTACCATTCTCTTTCGAGTGGACCACTTTCTCATCATTTTTTGATTGGGTTTTCCCATCCATCTATCCATGGATCACATTTCGCCAAGTGCTCTTTATGTACGAGAAAGAAATCTGTAACAGATGCATGAAGTCTGTATGAAATGTTTGCCTTCTTCCCACTCTGTCACTCACTGCGACATCTGAAAGAAAATGTTCAAAAAGATAATAAAAGACTGAGAAGGCGAGGTGGGTGGCCTGAGGCATCAAGATGGCAGACACACTCTGAGAGTGCTCCGGACCCCTCCGTCATCCACCTTGCATCTGCCTGTTACCAGCTGCTGCTCATGTCCTCTGCCAACCTGCTGGGCTTCCCACCACCGTCGGCTCTCTTCTGATCCCTCTTGCGGACAGACCGGCGTTCCCGCCAGCCCAGAGTCCTCAAAATGGCTGCCCAGCGGCCCTTCATCTCTAAGCTTGGTGTCTTCTTTGCGGTCCGGCTCCCCTAGCCGCGCTGGTGGTTGTGCCTGCCTGCTCCCGATACACGTCCGCGCTGCGGACACCTCCTGGGGTGAGGGCACCCCGGTGCTGGAGGTGGTGTGCAGTGACCTCTGGGAGTGGCCCGGATTCCAGGATATCGAGGCCAGACCTGCTGCTCTTGGAGCCCATATCTAAACCCACCGGGCGGGCCTGTGGCTGTGCGTGGACCGTCGAGCCTCGACTGCCGGTGTTGGGTAGTGGCGTAGGGTGCGGTGCTCTTCCCAGATTGCCTCTGGTGTTCTCCCCCCGGCCCAGCGCTGGTTGCGCGGTCTGGCGGGCCAGTGGGGGTGAGCCTTTCTCTGGCGGCCATCTGCGGCCCCGGCGCCATCCCTTGATGCATCTTGCGGGGTGCAGCCCTCGAGCCCCCCTGAGGCCTGCCAGGCTGCGGACATCCTTCTCCCAGCCTGCCCCGATCTCCGCCTGCCGCGCCGGATCTGCAGAGGCGCCTGGGTCTTGTGGGAACTGCAGGCCTTGGACCGCCGGTGAGTGGGGCAGGGGTTTCGGCCACTGTGTCGGGTGGCTGGCAGTGTGGGGACATCGGTGCTCCCACCCCGTGCCACATTTCTTATTTGGGGGTGCCCCCTGTGTTAGACGACCGGTGGGGGTCTCTGATTCTGCCTGGCTCCACTGCCTCGCCCTATCGCCCCTGCTGCTTTAGATCTGAGTTGGGGCGGCAGCCTCCTCTCCACTGCAGGTCCTTTGGGGGTGCCGTTTTCTTGTGGTGGCCTTGAGCCATCGTCTGTCAGGAGGTCAGGTATCGGCCACTGTGTCAGGCGGAGGGCTGGCATCGCTGCTCCAGCCCCCCCCTTCTTGTGCCACACTTTACCTCTGGGGGTGCCACCTGTGCCTGCCGGCCCTTTGGGGGGCACTGGACCTGCCTGGCCTCTCCCTCATTTGGCTCACATCATCCCCCTTGACCGCTCTAGACTGGCCCCGGGGCGGCGGTCTCCTCTTGCTGCTGGGCGGCCGGCCTCCGGGGGCGTCTTGACTCCCTGGAGATCTTGGGGGCTCGACTGCCGGTGCGTGGGGCTGGGTTCGGCCATCATATTGGGTTGCATGCTGTGTGGGGGAGGCGCCACTTCCGCTCCCCCCTCCTTCTTGCTGTCTCCCTTTCCTCCCAGTGCCACGGTTTCCTTGGAGGTGCCTCTCTGTGTTTGCTGGCTTGTGTGGTGTATTGGCCCTCTTGGCCTCCCCGGCCTTGGTGGCCTCCGTCCTGGGTCGGAGTCCTTCCAGCTGTCTGACATCTCCCTGTTCTCCCGGCTGTCCCGGGCTGCGGCCCTGGGCGAGGGGCCGGTTCGGGCCTTACTCTGGGGTGCCCGGACCTGAGTATCGGCGGTCTGGGTGCCTGTCTCCTCCTGCTGCTGGACCCTTGGCTGAGCCTCATCTCCTGGCCTGCACCAACAACTTTCTCCAGCAGTAAAGATGGGTGGAGTCCGCACCTCTCAGGCGCCCTCCCCTCCAACCCAGATCACGATGGACTGCTATACTACTAGCAAACGGGACTCTGGAGGGGGGGCAGCTGCATCCCCCACACCCTCTGGAGGAGACCTGTTCACCATTCTGCAAGCCTTTGGAGCCTCCCAGGCATCAGTAGAAAGCAAGATTGGTGAGGTACGGGTTGCGGTGGCCCTCATTTGTCAGGATCTCTGCAACGCTACGGCATGGATTATGGATCTGAGTCACGTATTTCTACAGCGGTGGACGACATAAGCCAACTCAAGACCCAGGTGGCTCAGCTTCAGAACTGGACTTTCGAACTTCATCGCCGGGGGTGCGGATGCGGAAAATAGATCACGGAAGAACAACCTGCGCCTGGTCGGATTTCCTGAAGGGGTCGAATAGGGCCAAGCTGACACGTTCATGGAGATCTGGGTGCGATCCTGGATGCCCAAAGAGATCCTCTCCCCTTGGTTTGTGGTTGAATGTGCCCATCGCTCCCTGGCTCCCCTACCTCCGCCCGGGGCCCTGCCGCAGCCCATCATCATGAGGATCTTCAATTTTTGAGAGAGGGACGCTATCCTCAAGGCGGCGAGGTTGCAGGGTCCTTTGATTTATTATGGTGTTCCCCAACTATACCAGGGACATGCAGGCCCAACGGCGCACCTACAATGATTTTAAACAGAAACTTCGTGGCCTGGGTCTCCGCGATGGCCTCCTCTTCCCGGCCCGCATCCGGGTTGTCTTCCAGGACAAGACTTTTTTCTTCGATACCCCCCAAGAGGCCTAGACCTGGCTCATGGGGGAGCGCCCTCGTCATGCACATCCTGCCTCTCCTCCCGCAGCGGCCCACGGCACTCCCAACCACCCCCTCCTAAACCTCAGAGACGGCGCACTCGCTCCTGCAAGAAGAACGACCGGCGAGGAGGGGCCTCCCTATCTCCCGCAGCAAAGTCTCAGAGGCCCCCTCCTCCTACACCTCCTCAGAGCCTGGATCCTCCTAACCTGCCCGAATCCTTGGTGGACTTGGGCCAAATTCCGGTCCCTTCCACAATGCTGCGGTCCTCCGTGTCCGACTCAGACCTATCCCGGAGCCCCGTACTTCACAGATCTGCCAAAGATGATGCTGACTGACTCTTGAGGCCCAGCTGAGTGGGGTCCACATCTCATCTTTACTGTTAATTTCAGCTTAGTTACCTTTGCTGTATCCGTATGTATTGGGGAGGTCCACCTTCGCCAAGACTGCTTGATTTGCTGGTTTGTTGGGTACCCTGAGTAATTTGTGCTCGCTTATTGGGGCCCTTTTTGATACACTTACGTCCTGCTAAGCATTTTAGCTTAACACCATGACCTTTCGTATTGTTGTTTTAGGTGCTTTTGTTTCAGGGCGACAGATGCTTCATGTTTGGAAGTGTAGGGTAGGAGGAGTTGGGGGTAGAGGGAGGGTGGGTAGACCACTGTCTCCCGCTGGTTTATTGTTTTTGGCCACTTACAAGCTGCTGCTGTTGTTTGTTTTCCTTGAAGCCTACTATGTGCACACGCCAACGACATTGACACAAGCCTTACCAGACCACGCGGTCTTCACTCTCAGGCCCCGCTTGAAGTGGGAGCAGGGTGCGAGGGGGTGTGGGTGGAGGGACAACATGTTGTTTCCTGTATGTTTATTGTTTTCGGACGCCTATGAGCTGCTATCCCTGGTTCTTCATAACCCCTACCCGAGCACCTGAGAGTCCATTGGGTACATGAGCCTTGCCCTGCCGTATGGTTCTCCTCCCCACATTCCAGCTTAGTATCATTATCTCCCTTGGAGCCCGGATGCCACCCTGTGCAGTCCCCTGCACACACTGTCCATCCTAATGTTGTCCGTCAAGGGTAGACCCCTACACATCCTGTCCTGGAACATCAATGGCCTACTAGACTACATGAAGCGCACTGCTGTCCTCCGCAGTGCCCACCGTCAGGCCCCTGATATCCTCTTCCTGCAAGAGACGCACCTGATGGGCACCCACTGTACCTTCCTCGCCCGCTATGGGTGCAACTGGGTTTGGCATTCCAGCTTCTCACGTGGGTCCAGGGGGGGTGGCCCTACTGATTCGTAAAGGCCTTCCCTTTTCTTTGACATAGGCTGAGATGGACACACAAGGCCTCTACGTGGCCCTGTCAGGCAAGATCGAGGGGCACCTTATTAATCTCCTGAGTGTATATGTTCCTCCCGTCATGCTCCCATCTACCCTTCGACACCTCACAAGCGTTTCGTCCTCTTTCCCGCTGGGGCTGGTGGTCGTCGGGGCGATTTTAACGCTGTTATGCATCCACTGCTCGACACGTCAGATGCTCCCTCTGCGTCCTGTCTCACCTCTGCTAAGCGACTCTTTGATTGGTCCTCTGCTCTGGGTCTCTGCAACGCTTGGAGGATGTGGAATCCCATCTGGGACCAATACACCCACACCGCGGCAGCTCACCACACCCCTCTCGTATTGATCTGTTCTTGGTGCCGTACAGTGACTGCCAATTGGTGTCTGGGGCGGATATTCTACCCCAGGGCATCTTGGATCATTCCCCTGTCTCCCATCAACTCAGGACTCAGCCCAGGGGCGTCCGTACGACCTAGCGTATGAACGCTTGGTTCTTGCAGGACGAGGACTTTGTTGCCTCCCTCGAACAAGAGCTCGAGCAATACTTCCTGATCAACACGGGATCAGTCGGCTCGCCTGCCACGTTGTGGGAAGCTGGCAAGGCTACTATGCGGGAGTGGCTAGAGGCTTGGTTCATGTATGGTGCGCTGCTCAGGCCGCCTGCCTTGCACATCTGGAGACCCGCCCTGCACTGTTGGAGGCGGCTCAAGCCACTGCTGATAGTCCTGACTCCTCCCGTCAACTTGCTTTACTCCGCGAGGAAATTTGTCATGTTTCCTTGGACTCTGCCAAAATGCTTTGGTGTTCTTCGGTGGCACCCGTGTATGACGAGGGTGATAAAAACGGCAAATTGCTCCATAACTTAATCTCGTACCCCAGGGCGGATGGCGTCATCCCTGAGGTCTGCGATGCAGCAGGCCGTCACCACTCCACCTCGAGGGCCATTGCTCAGGCCTTTGCAGGAAGCTCTTGGACTTTAACTTGAAAGACAGCCGAGTGTACCCGACAAAACTGAGGGTGCACCATAAGGGGAAGGCCCTGTTCTTTTTCTCTCTAGAGGATGTTATTGAGTGGGTAGATACCTTGCTCGTCGGGCTGGGGCCCCATTCGTTCAGCCTGTCTCTGTCTGATATGCAGCGTTAGTCAGCACCGTTCACCCAGTGACACATTTACTCGCATTTGCATTACGGGTTATCCTTGTTCCACCAGATGGTACGATGAACCCATTTTGTAGGAAGCCTTTGTGGTTTTGCCCCTCCCCTTTCTCCTGGGCGGTGCCTTGTACATGTTGCTCTGCAGATAAGATGTCATGGGGGAACTGATAAAATAAGGTACTGTGAAATCTTTGCTCCTGATGGGAAATACTGTACCCACAACTGCTGGTTCAGACACTATACCTTGCCGGCGGGAGCTACTTCCATGTAGAGGTTAGTAGCCACATAGAGGGGCACTGAGTGCCTAGGCCTCCCACCATCTCTGACGACCTACACTCTTGCATTGCACCAGGTTTGGGGTGGGTAGGTGGAGGATTGGGTGTTTTTTCTTTGCATTGTTTTCTTTTTATTGAACTATAGTTGAGCAAATGGGTCAGCACTTTTCTGTGTTTAGACACGGTGGGTTGGGTCACACTGCCCAAGAATTGTGGGAAGTTACAAGGGTATTTACACTTTTCATTGTGGGTAGGAGTTCTGATGTTGTTTTCACTCTTGTGCATGTGCCCTCCTGGCTGGGCTTCAGATAACACTCACTGTAGTGGGATTGTACAGATTGTGACGCGGTGTGTGTGTGATCCTCACATATGGCTGTTCCTGTACTAAAACTGATTACCTGGAATGTGAGGGGTATTGCCCGATTTGAAAAACGCAGATGTGTTTATGCCTATCTAAAGTGATACAAGTATCACTTTAGATAGGCATGTATGGAGAGGACACATATATGCATTCTCTTATTCTGGATACACCCGTGGGGCTCTTATTTGGATAGCCCCAAGGTCCCTTTTGGTTATAGGGACCACCCTGTTGGCCCAGAGTGCTGTTATGTTATTCTGTTTGATACCTTGGATGGCAGGGAGCTATGTTTTGTTGATTTCTATGCTCCCAATGTTGATTGCCTTAATATTTAAATATTAATAGTGAGTTTACAGTGGCAGTTTCTGTATACTTAGATGGGGCTGTTATATTAGCATGTGACTGTAATTAATTGCATCCTTGATGGCTTTTTAGATCGGGATCCCCCCCTCCCGAAACCAGGCTAAGACCCGTTGGACCGCAGCGCTCTGCAACATGATAGGTGGGCTGAATCTCCTGGAGGGACAGACATCTAACTGATAGATTGTTCTCCTGTTATACCCCGGTAGCCAATACCCACAGTCCACATCATCACCGTTTTGTCTCTATCAATCTGGTGCCATCTGTTCATATCTTCTATCTAGCCAGATACCTATCAGACCATTCCTTGCTTATAGTGAGCTTTGGGGACCTGTTTGGACTCCCTCTCTGGTGCCTCCGTACTTAGGCTCTATCTGATCCCCCATTTGTGGTGACCGTTTCTCAAACACTGGAGCAGTATTTTCCAACAACTGGGTCTCGGCAAGCACTAGGGCACTAGATTTGGGAGGCTATAAAAATGTTCATACGTGTGCCTGTATTAAGACCTCCTATGGGGATAGGCGCCAACTAAAAGGTGACATTCATACACGTGAATGGAAATTAAAGGGATTGGAGGCACAGTTGCCTTCCCAGCCACAACAGCTACCTCTGTGGCAGGCGGTAAGGACCGATCTATTGGAAGACTGACGTGGACTTGAGAAGCGTACTTATAAGGCTATCGCCAGAGGCTCTATATGAAAGGGGATAAAGTGAGCACGTTGTTGGCCTCACTGGTCAAGCAGGAGGCACCCGACCCGCTATCCTAACTCTCCACAATGATGTGAGGACACTAGTCTGTACTCAATCTCAATTATGTTTTGTAAGCCCATCTCTGTATCTCTGTATGCCTATACAAAGCGGCTGAATCCCTCCTTGGTGGATCTACAGCAATTCCTAGAAGATAATCCTTTGCAGCGTCTCTCCTCAGAGAATAGAGAATCTCTGGATAGATCACTCTCCAAGGAGCAGATACTTACTGCTAAATCCGCAAAGTTTTTGGGTAGCGATGGTTTACCTTCAGAATTGTACCAATTCTGACAGACTCTTGGAGGTATATGAGGAAGCCCTACGCATTGGTGACTAAACCAGAGACTATGCCTGAGAATTTGATTGCGATAGTGCTAAAGCTGGTAGAGATCCAACAGTGGCTTTTGCATACAGGCCAATATCACTTCTGGACATCGATGTGAAACTCTTTAGCGGGTACTGGCGTACTCACCTACTTCCTTTCCTGCCTGGTTTGGTCCACACTGACCAATCAGGTTTTATCCCGAAACGAAACACTCTTCATAACATTAAGACCCCTAGCTCTTATTTATCATGCCCCATAGCCCCAAGACGACGCCTAGACATAGAGCAGGCATTTTATCCCCTCAATTGGACTTACCTCTGGCATGTGCTGCACACAAGGGGCTTCGGCCTTAAATTCTTTCAGTGGGCCTGTCTTCTTTACTCCCTGTGCCCACATACATTCGGGTGATGTGGTATCTGCATTCTTCCAGGTAAGGAGAGGCACCCGGCACAGGTGTCCTCTTACCCCTTGCTATTTGTCTTTGCCATGGAGCCCTTGGCCGGTGCCCTGCGACGTACCATGGGTCCGTGGATGATCTAGCTGGGGGCAACCAATCATGTGGTCTCTCTTTTTTTACTTTTTAATTTTCTTTTAAATAAACTTTTTATTAGCATTCATGAATGACATATAACAAAGAGTTAACGCGTCACAGTAGATCTTGAACAAATGGTACAATTCAGTAAAAGACAGTTCCCATAACACCCTCCCTTCCCTCCCACTTCGTGGAGTCTTATTATTAATTATCTTGTCGGCCCATGATCTAAAGCCAATGGGGAGGTGCAAATATTGCCCCAGTATGTATTCCATTTTCCCCACACCTTGACCTACTTCTTGGGTCATCCTCTATTTGTGTAGACTCTGTGTTCTGCCAACATGTACCAATCAACATCCCGTTCCCATTCAACTATCGTTGGCAGCTCGGAAACCCCCCCATCTGTACGCAATATTACGCTTCGCTAGCATGAAGCCAGTGGTCCCCCATGTTTAGTCCATTCGATTGAAGTCTATAGCATCCTATACATGGAGCAGACGTATCTTGGGGGATAATTCTAAGGCTATCCCACACACCTTTACGACCACCCTGTTGACCACCCTCCAAAATGACTGAATCAAGGGACACTTCCAGAGTATATGATAGAACATGCTGTGAGAAGTTGGCCTGATATGCAGTGCTCACTATTCTAGTGATCACTATGTATCAGTCCAAACAACCCTTATTGATGATCGGTTGTAAGTCAACCGTAGACCTGCTATCCCTGTAGCATGGACAAGAGCAGTCTTTAGGCTAGACTCTAGAGGGCGTGTTAAGCCAGCTGTTATACCATCACATATACCCCTTGAACACCAAGTGAAAGGACACCACACAAGTTGTTATGAAAATAAAAGTATATTTATTTAGAACACAACAGCCCTGGACTCTTTATGAGGACAGGGCGTTAAGCACAATACAAAGCTCTTAGGAAAATACTGAAAGTCGCACAATTTACACAAATGCCCGAGGGGCACGAAAAACCATATACTCTAAAAGTGGAATGCGAAATAACTAGCAGGTAAGTACTACTCTAATAGGCTTTAGGATCGCTAGGACTGGACTACTGAACCTTCAGATTACTAGCAGGAGGCCTAGGGAGCTCGGGTGCAGAGTGTGCACTCTCACGCAGGATGCAGGACAAAGTCTATGGATGCTAGATTTCGTAAAGTTAGTGTTATCGGACGAATCCGACTAGGTAGAGCTGAAACGAAAAAGGATCTGGACCCTTGGATAGTGAGGCTATGCTGGAGCACCGAAATGCTGAGGTTACCTAGCCTAGGGGCTGCGGCTGCATAGGTCTGGAAAGACGTCGGGAATCCTCGTTGCAGTCTATGGAGCCTGAAAGAAGAAGTTACTGGCAGGCGACCAGTGAAGAAGTTCGATGGAATCCAAGCCTGGATCGGTGATTGAGGATACCTGTAAGCAGAGGGGACCAAGTTCTGAATCACTAGCCAGTGATTAGATGGGCACCAGGATGGCACCAGATGGAGTCACCTCGACCAGGTGAGTGGGCGACGCTGGGCTCTGCAGTCTCACGGACTAGGAGGCGTTGTCGGCGACCAGGATGGAGATGCGAGCTGTCCCACGATGGTATCTGCTGTCGACGTCGCTGGACCCAGGATTGGGGCAACAAGTCTTGGCAAATGCAAGCCCACGCGGTGGACTCAAAAAGGCGTCTGGAGTGGACCAGGAGGGTCCGGGGTGCTCCTCTGTTGGAGGGGAGCAAGGGCCAGTCTGGAGCAACCAGACCAGCGGTGTTGTCGTCGGGGTGCATCGTCAGGAGGGCCACAAGCCAGCAGGCAAGTAGCCGGACAACGCAGTGAGCAGCAAAGAGCAGAAGGGCCCCACGCAGATCTGGTGGATGCTGGGGGGCTGGACTTCGGTGCTGGAGCTGCTCAGGGTTAGGGCTTCTCGAACCCCAAAGCACTCACTCGAGGATCCCTCGGCGGTCGTGCTGGATAAGCGTCGTGCAGTTCTGAAGATGGCCGGTCCCTCGAGGTCTCGTCACACCCACGGATCTCAGCTGAGCTGACGATGTAGGTAGAGGTCAGAGGTGCCAGGGAAGCCGGGTCTCGTCGTGCTGGTCGGTTGGATTCCTGAGGAAGGACGTGCAGCAAACCGCAGTGTTCTTAGTTGGTGCCCGCAGATGCAGGGTGACTACTCCTTAGTCACAAGGGAGAAATCTTGGGAAGAAGTCTTGAGTTCCTTTCGTAGAAAGTAGTTTCAGGATTCAAAGATGATCTAATTTGGAAGGGTCCCCGCTCCCACCTTTATACTAAAGAAAGGGGCTGGTACGGGACTAAGTGTTCTTAGTTGGTGCCCGCAGATGCAGGGTGACTACTCCTTAGTCACAAGGGAGAAATCTTAGGAAGAAGTCTTGAGTTCCTTTCGTAGAAAGTAGTTTCAGGATTCAAAGATGATCTAATTTGGAAGGGTCCCCGCTCCCACCTTTATACTAAAGAAAGGGGCTGGTACGGGACTAGGTCCTGCCCATGGGTGGGACCAGGAAGGGGGGTGGTTACACCCCTCTCCCATGCCGGACTTTCCCCAGCTCAGGGGCTGGTGTGCCCCTGGAACTGGTTCTAGCCGGCAGATGCATAGTGAGCACCGGGGTGCCACTTGCAGTCACCTTCCCATTCAGCCCTGCCTACCCAGGATACAGAAAACCCTGTCTGGGATGGTGCTAGCACCGCCCCTGACAGGAAACCCTTTGTCCAAGCCTCCCTCGCTGGAAGGACTCCCAGCAGCAGGAGGTCAGACTTGTGTCTGTGGTGGCAGCATCCATTTTGTGATGCTGAGGCTTGAGTTAACTTTAACCGGGGTTCACAGTTACATGCATGTTGTGTCCCTCTAGAAGGGTGGAATGCTAACCCCGTCGCTAGAATTGGCGAGGGGTTAGTATTCCAATTCGTATGACACCTTACTCGACATGTTTTGATAAAGCGATACCAGAGTTGGCATATAACCGCGAGGATTATAATGCACTTAAGAGTATATGGTATGCGTTATCATGGAACAGCTATTAGGACTTGGTTCCGCAAGCTGCAAACGGGCTCAGCTCATGCCAGAGCACCATCTCACCCGATTCCAAGCACTCTGCCTTCAGGATTGTCAAGGCCTGCCATAGGAGTGACTGATAGGAATACGAGTGTCCATTTTAGGGTTAGATATAGGTATACTATATCTACAGCAAGGGGTGATTACACCACCTTGCCCCAGCTGTCGTGCAGCCAGTTGTGTCAGATTTAGATGGCCAGCCAGGGGTGGCATAATACATGCTGCAGCCCCTGGTAGGCCCTGGGTACACCTATGCCCTGAGTTACAGGGTCTGATAAGGTGGCCCAGTACCAATTGGTAAATGCACCTAAGGTACACGTGTCAATTTAGTGAGAGAACAGCAAGGCTGTGGGTCTGATTAGCAGGCCCACAGCCAGAGAAGTCTTAAACCAGTGAAGCAAAAAGCAAAAATCTGGGGTGATCATAGGATTGCAGACCCTACTCTCCTACATGACCCCCCCCCCCCCAAACTTTGGGACAATAAACTAACCTTGACCAGGTGAGTCTTCTTGCTCTAAGTGGAAAAACCTGGAGAGCCCATCTGCATTGCCATGATCAGTGCCAGGTCTATGCTCCACTGTAAAATCCATCCCCTGTAGGGAAATGGACCACCTAAGCAGTTTGGGGTTTTCACCCTTCATCTGATTTAGCCACAAGATGGGCTTATGGTCGGTCTGAATCTTGAAATGAGTGCCAAACAAGTATGGCCTCAGTTTCTTCAGGGCCCATACCACAGCAAAGGCCTCCCTCTCAATAGCTGACCAATTTTTCTCTCTTGGGGTCAGCCTTCTGCTTATAAAAGCAATGGGCTGGTCATGACCATCAAAATTCAGCTGAGATAGAACAGCTCCCACACCCAACTCAGAAGCATCTGTTTGGACAATGAATGGTTTGGAGTAGTCTGGACTCTTTAGGATAGGGGCTGTGCACATGGCCTGCTTTAGGTCATCGAATGCCTTTTGACAGCCTGCTGTCCACTGAACTTTCTTTGGCATCTTTTTGCTTGTCAGGTCATTAAGTGGTGTCACAATGGAACCATAATTTCTGACAAATTTCCTGTAATAACCAGTCAGGCCCAAGAAAGCTTGAACCTGAGTCTGGGTGGTTGGAGGAGCCCAATCTTTGATGGATTGTATCTTGCTCTCCAGTGGCTGAACCTGGCCTCCACCTACAAGGTGGCCCAGGTATACAACCTGTGTCTGCCCTATCTGGCACTTTGTGGCCTTGATAGTGAGACCTGCTGCTTGCAGTGCCTCTAACACTTTCCTCAGGTGGACCAGGTGATCCTCCCAGGTGGAACTAAAGACAGCTATATCATCAAGATATGCTGCACAGAAGTCATCCAGCCCAGTGAGAACTTGATTCACCAGCCTTTGGAAGGTGACAGGTGCATTTTTCAGACCAAAGGGCATTACCACAAATTGATAATGTCCACCAGGGGTTGAAAATGCTGTCTTGGGCTTGGCTTCCTCAGCTAACCTGATTTGCCAATACCCAGCTGTCAGGTCAAATGTACTTAAGTTGTTGGCAGAAACCAATCTATCTATAAGTTCATCTGCCCTTGGTATTGGGTGGGCATCAGTCTTAGTGACTGCATTGAGGCCTCTGTAGTCTACGCAAAACCTCATCTCTTTCTTACCACCTTGGGTGTGAGGTTTAGGCACTAGAACTACTGGACTAGCCCAAGGGCTATCTGAGGGCTCAATGACTCCCAGCTCCAAAGTTTTCTGCCTTCAGATTTGATGCAGTCTCTGACATGATCAGGCTGTCTGTAGATTTTACTCTTGACTGGCAGACTGTCACCAGTGTCAACCTCATGGGTACACCAATTGGTTTGACTGGGTGTCAGAGACAACATATGTCTAAAGGATTGAAGAACTTGTTTGCAATCCTTTTGCTGATGTTCAGAGAGGCTGCCACAAAAGACAACACCATCCACTGACCCATCATCAGGGTTCTGAGTGAGCAGGTCTGGGAGAGGGTCACTCTCCTCCTTCTGTCCCTCGTCTGTGGCCATGAGCAAGCTCATGTCCTTCCATGTGAATAGGCTCAAGGCATATGTCGACAGGAGCACCCTGAGGGGGCTCCTGGGAGTTCCAAGGTCCACCAGGTAGGTGACCGCTCCCTTTTGCTCAATGATTGTGTGGGGCCCAGACCATTTGTCTTTGAGTGCTGCTGGGGCCACTGGCTCCAACACCCACACCTTCTGTCCTGGCTGGTACACAGTCAGGACAGCCTTTTGGTCATGCCAAGCTTTTTGGAGTTCTTGGCTTGCCTCAAGGTTTTTAGAAGCCTTTTCCATATACTCCGCCATCCTTGAGCGGAGACCAAGTACATAGTCCACTATGTTGGTTGCAGGCTTTTTGAGAGGTCTCTCCCATCCTTCCTTCACCAAACACAGGGGTCCTCTCACAGGATGCCCATACAGAAGTTCGAAAAGGGCTGTAGCCAACCCCCTTCAGTGGGACCTCTCTGTAAGCAAACAAAAGGCAGGGTATCAGGACATCCCATCTACGCCTGAACTGTTCAGGTAGTCCATGAATCATCCCTTTTAGGGTCCTGTTGAACCTTTCAACAAGCCCATTGCATTGTGGATGATAGGGTGTAGTGAACTTGTAGTTGACACCACATTCCTTCCACATAGCAGTCAGATATCCTGACATGAAGTTTGCACCTCTGTCAGAGACAACCTCCTTAGGGAAGCCCACTCTGGAGAACACTCCAACTAGGGCTCTTGCCACAACAGGTGCTGTAGTGGTCCTAAGGGGAATAGCTTCAGGATACCTGGTGGCATGGTCCACCACCACCAGTATAAACGTGTGCCCTGATGCTGTCTGGGGTTCCATTGGACCAACAATGTCAATCCCCACTCTTTCAAAGGGCACCCCCACCACAGGCATTGGTATAAGGGGGGCCTTTGTTGTGCCACCTGACTTACCACTGGCTTGGCAAGTGACACAGGAGCGACACAACTCCTTGGTATCTTCATTCATGTGAGGCCAGTGAAAGTGTGAGAAAAGTCTGTCCCAAGTCTTATTCTGGCCTAAGTGTCCTGCAAGGGGAATCTCATGGGCCACGGTAAGAAGGAAACCTCTCTGTGACAAGGGGACGACCAGCCTACTGGTTGCACCAGGCTTGGGGTCTCTTGCTTCAGAGTACAGGAGTCCATCATCCCAGTATACCTTGTGGGTACCTGTGGCGTTCCCTGCAGCCTCAGCAGCAGCCTGCTGTCTGAGGGGTTCAAGGGAAGGGCAGTCTAACTGTGCATTCCCCAGGTCTTCTCTGGAGGGTCCCCCTGAACCCAGAAACTCAACCTGATTAGGTTCAAGTTCTTTAGGCTCAGTTTCCCTCAGCTCTTGTAGGTCAGCCTCCTCTGAGACTTGATCCTCAACCTGGGGCAAGGGGGAAGGCAATGCCTTAACCCTACTGCTCTTCTTCTTGGAAGGTGTCTGGTCCATTGTTCCAGGATCCAGCACCTGTTCAGTGGGGCATCTTCTGGCCTGTAACCTAGTCACAGCAAGGACATGTGCTGGCACACCTAACATCTCCATGTGAGTCCTCTGCTCCACTTCTGACCATAGTGATGACTCCAAATCATTGCCCAACAAACATTCAACTGGGAGGTCTGAACTAACAACAACCTTCTTTTGGCCACTTACCCCTCCCCAGGAGAAAGCTACAATTGCCATACTATGGTGGGTAGTGACATTGCTAGCATTGGTCACTAGGTAGTCTGTACCTAGTATGATCTGTCCAGGGTCCACAAAGTTAGGTGTCACCATTGTGACACTGGCACAGGTGTCCCTATAGGCCTGAGCCATCTTTCCATTTATAAAAGGTGCCTGTCTGTATTTGCCCAAAGTATTGGGAATTGCATCAGGGGACATATCCATATTCCCTGTACAGACAAGGACAGCCTGAGTGAGTGTGCCAACTAAGTTGTCATACCCCTCAGATCCCAAGGTTAACCCAACTAATCCCTTGGGGGTTGCACTACCACTGCTGACTGTACTAGGGGGTGCAGGTGCCTTAGGGGCTGCAGTGGCAGGAGTTTGCCCTCCTTTCTTGGTGCACTCACTAAACCAGTGAGTTTTACTTTTACAGTATTGGCACCACCTTTTAGACTGGCCTTCTTGAGTCTTCCTCTTCTGGGAAGCCTGACCCCCACCCTCTTTGGTTTGTTGGGGGCCTGTTGAAGACTTCTGGTCATTTTGTTCACCTTTGGTATTATTACCCTTCTGGTCTGCTTTCTTCTGACCACCCTGGTTCTGGCCCTGGTTCTGCTTAACCCTTGGTCTGACCCATCTGTCTGTCTTCTTTCCCAATTCTTGGGGAGAGGTCAGATCTGAGTCAACAAGGTGCTGATGCAACAACTGGTTCTGACAATTGTTTAAAATCTGTTCCCTCATGATCAGATTGTACAATCCTGTATAATCAGTAACCTTACTGCCCAGCAACCAGCCCTCCAAAGCCTTAGTGGCACAATCCACAAAATCAGACCAATCCTGAGACTGAGTTTTCTGGGTATCCCTGAACAGCAACCTGTACTGCTCAGTGGTTAAGCCAAACCCATCTTTCAGTGTGTTTTTCAGGACTTGGTAATTGTTAGCATCCTCAGCTCTAGTAGTGAGGAGCTTATCTCTACCTTTGCCTTCAAAGGAGAGCCACAAGACAGCTGCCCACTGACTCTGGGGGACGCACTGGACAGTGCAGGCCCTCTCCAAAGCAGTTATCCATTTGTGGATATCATCCCCTTGTTTAAAGGGGGGCACTATCTTACTCAGGTGTCTAGTGTCTAAACTCCTGTCCTTTTCTCTAGGTAAAATGCTGCCACCAGTGGGATCTAGCCCACTTAACTTTTGCTCTCTAGCAAGGGCAAGTTTCTCTTTGGCCAGGGCAAGTTCTTCCCTTTTAATCCTTAGATTGAATTCCCTCATCTTAGCTTCATGCTCTCTTCTCTGAGGGGATGTCATCCCTCTGTGAGAAGAGGTCTGAGAGCCATTGGTTCGAATGGATCTGTTAGAGCCTCTGGATAGAGACCTAACTCGTCCACTCCCAATGTTAAGCCTGCCTGAGAGTGGGCCTGGGGGTCCCCCAAGTCCATTTTCATGCCTGCTTAAGTTGGACCTGGTGAGTCTACTGACTTCTACCTGTCCCTTGTCTGCCTCATCCCCTGACACTTCCTGATCCTCTTCCTCTCCTTCACTCACTGTTGCATTGAGGTTGAGGTCAGGGTCCCCAAGGGTTCCCTCTAAGGGGGGCATGTTCCATCTGGATGAGAAGGGTCTGTGTTAGCAGTCCTCCTAGCATCATAAGTCTCTAGGAGACCAATCAGAAAGGGAATGGTAGGGTTAGAACCCTGTTTTAGCTTCCTGGATGTACAGATCTGTCTCATCTCCTGGAAGCTAAGAGCAGCATATCGTGAAGTGACCTGTGGAGGGTCCACTGACACAAGGGGGGCTTCTGAGTTCCCTCCTTTGTCCGACATGCTTCTAGTGTGGTGTAAGTGATGCACCTACCTACACTATTTGTTTGCCTACTGATCCCTTGCTAAGAGTTGTAGTCAGGGTGTGCTGGGCCCTGTTGAACTACAACAGCTGGTTCAGTAGAACTCAGAGTATTCTAAGCTAAGTTATATGTACCTTGGTACATATGTGATCTTTCACAATGATATTCTTAGGATACGTGTGGTAAAACAACAGCAAGCTCAAATCCCAACCGCTGCTCACCAATGTGAGAAGTTGGCCTGACATGCAATGCTCACTATTCTAGTGATCCCTATGTATCAGTCCAAACAACCCTTATTGATGATTGGTTGTAAGTCAACCGTAGACCAGCTATCCTAGTAGCATGGACAAGAGCAGTCTTTAGGCTAGACTCTAGAGGGCGTGTTAAGCCAGCTGTTATACCATCACATATACCCCTTGAACACCAAGTGAAAGGACACCACACAAGTTGTTATGAAAATAAAAGTATATTTATTTAGAGCACAACAGCCCTGGACTCTTTATGAGGACAGGGCGCTAAGCACAATACAAAGCTCTAAGGAAAATACTGAAAGTTGCACAATTTACACAAATGCCCTAGGGGCACGAAAAACCATATACTCTAAAAGTGGAATGCGAAATAACTAGCAGGTAAGTACTACTCTAATAGGCTTTAGGATCGCTAGGACTGGACTACTGAACCTTCAGATTACTAGCAGGAGGCCTAGGGAGATCGGGTGCAGAGTGTGCACTCTCACGCGGGATGCGGGACAAAGTCTATGGATGCTAGATTTCGTAAAGTTAGTGTTATCGGACGAATCAGACTAGGTAGAGCTGAAACGAAAGAGGATCTGGACCCTTGGATAGTGAGGCTATGCTGGAGCACCGAAATGCTGAGGTTACCTAGCCCAGGGGCTGCGGCTGCATAGGTCTGGAAAGACGTCGGGAATCCTCGTTGCAGTATATGGAGCCTGAAAGAAGAAGTTGCTGGCAGGCGAACAGTGAAGAAGTTCGATGGGATCCAAGCCTGGATCGGTGATGGAGGATACCTGTAAGCAGAGGGGACCAAGTTCTGAATCACTAGCCAGTGATTAGATGGGCACGGATGGAGTCACCTCGAACAGGTGAGTGGGTGACGCTGGGCTCTGCAGTCTCACGGACCAGGAGGCGTTGTCGGTGACCAGGATGGAGGTGCGAGCTGTCCCACGATGGTATCTGCTGTCGACGTCGCTGGTTCCAGGATTGGGGCAACAAGTCTTGGCAAATGCAAGCCCACGCGGTGGACTCAAAATGGCGTCTGGAGTGGACCAGGAGGGTCCGGGGTGCTCCCCTGTTGGAGGGGAGCAAGGGCCAGTCTGGAGCAACCAGACCAGCGGTGTTGTCGTCGGGGTGCGTCGTCAGGAGGGCCACAAGCCAGCAGGCAAGTAGCCGGACAACGCGGTGAGCAGCAAAGAGCAGAAGGGCCCCACGCAGATCTCGTGGATGCTGGGGGGCTGGACTTCGGTGCTGGAGCTGCTCAGGGTTAGGGCTTCTCGAACCCCAAAGCACTGACTCGAGGATCCCTCGGCGGTCGTGCTGGATAAGCGTCGTGCAGTTCTGAAGATGGCCGGTCCATCGAGGTCTCGTCACACCCACAGATCTCAGCTGAGCTGACGATGTAGGTAGAGGTCAGAGGTGCCAGGGAAGCCGGGTCTTGTCGTGCTGGTCGGTCGGATTCCTGAGGAAGGATGTGCAGCAAACCGCAGTGTTCTTAGTTGGTGCCTGCAGATGCAGGGTGACTACTCCTTAGTCACAAGGGAGAAATCTTAGGAAGAAGTCTTGAGTTCCTTTCGTAGAAAGTAGTTTCAGGATTCAGAGATGATCTAATTTGGAAGGGTCCCCGCTCCCACCTTTATACTAAAGAAAGGGGCTGGTACGGGACTAGGTCCTGCCCATGGGTGGGACCAGGAAGGGGGATGGTTACACCCCTCTCCCATGCCGGACTTTCCCCAGCTCAGGGGCTGGTGTGCCCCTGGAACTGGTTCTAGCCGGCAGATGCATAGTGAGCACTGGGGTGCCACTTGCAGTCACCTTCCTATTCAGCCCTGCCTACCCTGGATACACAAAACCCTGTCTGGGATGGTGCTAGCACCACCCCTGACAGGAAACCCTTTGTCCAAGCCTCCCTCGCTGGAAGGACTCCCAGCAGCAGGAAGTCAGACTTGTGTCTGTGGTGGCAGCATCCATTTTGTAATGCTAAGGCTTGAGGTAACTTTAACCGGGGTTCACAGTTACATACATGTCGTGTCCCTCTAGAAGATTGGTAAATGCACCTAAGGAGTCCTTCCAGCGAGGGAGGCTGGGACAAAGGGTTTCCTGTCAGGGGCGGTGCTAGCACCATCCCAGTCAGGGTTTTGTGTATCCTGGGTAGGCAGGGCTTTAGAGGAAGGTGACTGCAAGTGGCACCCCGGTGCTCACTATGCATCTGCCGGCTAGAACCAGTTCCAGGGGCACACCAGCCCCTGAGCTGGGGAAAGTCCGGCATGGGAGAGGGGTGTAACCACCCCCCTTCCTGGTCCCACCCATGGGCAGGACCTAGTCGCGTGCCAGCCCCTTTCCTTAGTATAAAGATAGGAGCGGGCCCCCTTCCAAATTAGATCATCTTTGAATCCTGAAACTACTTTCTACGAAAGGAACTCAAGACTTCTTCCTAAGATTTCTCCCTCGTGACTAAGGAGTAGTCACCCTGCATCTGCGGGCACCACCTAAGAACACTGCGAATTGCTGCACGTCCTTCCTCCGGAATCCAACCGACCAGCACAATGAGACCCGGCTTCCCTGGCACCTCTGACCTCTACCTACATCATCAGCCCAGCTGAGATCCGTGGGTGTGACGAGACCTTGAGGGACCGGCCATCTTCAGAACTGCACGATGCTTATCCAGCACGACCGCCGAGGGATCCTCGAGTGAGTGCTTTGGGGTTCAAGAAGCCCCAACTCTGAGCAGCTCCAGCACCGAAGTTCAGCCCCCCAGCATCCACGAGATCTGCTTGGGGCCCTTCTGCTCTTTGCTGCTCACTGCCTTGTCCGGCTACTTGCCTGCTGGCTTGTGGCTCTCTCGACGACGCACCACGACGACAACACTGCTGGTCTGGTTGCTCCAGACTGGCCCTTGCTCCCCTCCAACAGAGGAGCACCCCGGACCCTCCTGGTCCACTCCAGACGCCATCTTGAGTCCACCGCGTGGGCTTGCATTTGCCAAGAGTTGTTGCCCCAATCCTGGGTCCAGCGACGTCGACAGCAGATACCTTCGTGGGACAGCTCGCAACTCCATCCTAATCGCCGACAACGCCTCCTGGTCCTAAGACTGCAGAGCCCAGCGTCGCCCACTCACCTGGTCGAGGTGACTTCATCCGGTGCCATCCTGGTGCCCATCTAATCACTGGCTAGTGATTCAGAACTTGGTCCCCTCTGCTTACAGGCATCCTCCATTATCGATCCAGGCTTGGATCCCTCCGAATCTCTTCACTGGTCGCCTGCCAGCAACTTCTTCTTTCAGGCTCCATAGACTGCAACGAGGATTCCCGACGTCTTTCCAGACCTATGCAGCCGCAGCCCCTGGGCTAGGTAACCTGAGCATTTCGGTGCTCCAGCATAGCTTAACTATCCAAAGGTGCAGATCCTTTTTCGTTTCAGCTCTACCTAGTCGGATTCGTCCGATAACAATAACTTTACGAAATCTAGCATCCATAGACTTTGTCCCGCATGCCGCGTGAGAGTGCACACTCTGCACCCGATCTCCCTAGGCCTCCTGCTAGTAATCTGAAGGTTCAGTAGTCCAGTCCTAGTGATCCTAAAGTCTATTAGAGTAGTACTTACCTGCTAGTAATTTTGCATTCCACTTTTAGAGTATATGGTTTTTCGTGCCCTTCGGGCATTTGTATAATTTGTGCGACTTAAAGTATTTTCGTAAGAGCTTTGTATTGTGCTTAGCGCCCTGTCCTCATAAAGAGTCCAGGGCTGTTGTGATCTAAATAAATATCCTTTTATTTTCATAACAACTTGTGTGGTGTCCTTTCACTTGGTGTTCAAGGGGTATATGTGATGGTATAACAGCTGGCTTAACACGCCCTCTAGAGTTTAGCCTAAAGACTACTCTTGTCCATGCTACTAGGATAGCTGGTCTACGGTTGACTTACGACCAATCATCAATAAGGGTTGTTTGGACTGATACATAGTGATCACTAGAATAGTTAGCACTGCATATCAGGCCAACTTCTCACATTGGTGAGCAGCGGTTGGGATTTGAGCTTGCTGTTGTTTTACAACACGTATCCTAAGAATATCATTGTGAAAGATCACATAAGTACCAAGGTACATATAACTTAGCTTAGAATACTCTGAGTTCTACTGAACCAGCTGTTGTAGTTTAACAGGGCCTAGCACACCCTGACTACAACTCTTAGCAAGGGATCAGTAGGCAAACAAATAGTGTAGGTAGGTGCATCACTTACACCACACTAGAAGCATGTCAGACAAAGGAGGGCACTCAGAAGACCCCCTTGTGTCAGTGGACCCTCCACAGGTCACTTCACGATATGCTGCTCTTAGCTTCCAGGAGATGAGACAAATCTGTACATCCAGGAAGCTAAAACAGGGTTCTACCCTACCATTCCCTTTCTGATTGGTCTCCTAGAGACTTATGATGCTAGGAGGACTGCTAACACAGACCCTTCTCATCCAGATGGGAACATGCCCCCCTTAGAGGGAACCCTTGGGGACCCTGGCCTCAACCTCAATGGAACAGTGAGTGAAGGAGAGGAAGAGGATCAGGAAGTGTCAGGGGATGAGGCAGACAAGGGACAGGTAGAAGTCAGTAGACTCACCAGGTCCAACTTAAGCAGGCATGAAAATGGACTTGGGGGACCCCCCAGGCCCACTCTCAGGCAGGCTTAACATTGGGAGTGGACGAGTTAGGTCTCTATCCAGAGGCTGTAACAGATCCATTCGAACCAATGGCTCTCAGACCTCTTCTCACAGAGGGATGACATCCCCTCAGAGAAGAGAGCATGAAGCTAAGATTAGGGAAGTCAATCTGAGGAATGAAAGGGAAGAACTTGCCCTGGCCAAAAAGAGACTTGCCCTTGCTAGAGAGCAAAAGTTAAGTGGGCTAGATCCCACTGGTGGCAGCATTTTACCTCGAGAAAAGGACAGGAGTTTAGACACTAGACACCTGAGTAAGATAGTGCCCCCCTTTAAACAAGGGGATGGTATCCACAAATGGATAACTGCTTTGGAGAGGGCCTGCACTGTCCAGTGCGTCCCCCAGAGTCAGTGGGCAGCTGTCTTGTGGCTCTCCTTTGAAGGCAAAGGTAGAGATAAGCTCCTCACTACTAGAGCTGAGGATGCTAACAATTACCAAGTCCTGAAAAAAACACTTATAGATGGGTTTGGCTTAACCACTGAGCAGTACAGGTTGCTGTTCAGGGATACCCAGAAAACTCAGTCTCAGGATTGGTCTGATTTTGTGGATTGTGCCACTAAGGCTTTGGAGGGCTGGTTGCTGGGCAGTAAGGTTACTGATTATACAGGATTGTACAATCTGATCATGAGGGAACAGATTTTAAACAATTGTCAGAACCAGTTGTTGCATCAGCACCTTGTTGACTCAGATCTGACCTCTCCCCAAGAATTGGGAAAGAAGACAGACAGATGGGTCAGACCAAGGGTTAAGCAGAACCAGGGCCAGAACCAAGGTGGTCAGAAGAAAGCAGACCAGAAGGGTAATCATACCAAAGGTGACCAAAATGACCAGAAGTCTTCAACAGGCCCCCAACAAACCAAAGAGGGTGGGGGTCAGGCTTCCCAGAAGAGGAAGACTCAAGAAGGCCAGTCTAAAAGGTGGTGCCAATACTGTAAAAGTAAAACTCACTGGTTTAGTGAGTGCACCAAGAAAGGAGGGCAAACTCCTGCCACTGCAGCCCCTAAGGCACCTGCACCCCCTAGTACAGTCAGCAGTGGTATTGCAACCCCCAAGGGATTAGTTGGGTTAACCTTGGGATCTGAGGGGTATGACAACTTAGTTGGCACACTCACTCAGGCTGTCCTTGTCTGTACAGGGAATATGGATATGTCCCCTGATGCAAGTCCCAATACTTTGGGCAAATACAGACAGGCACCTTTTATAAATGGAAAGATGGCTCAGGCCTATAGGGACACTTGTGCCAGTGTCACAATGGTGACACCTAACTTTGTGGACCCTGGACAGATCATACTAGGTACAGACTACCTAGTGACCAATGCTAGCAATGTCACTACCCACCATAGCATGGCAATTGTAGCTTTCTCCTGGGGAGGGGTAAGTGGCCAAAAGAAGGTTGTTGTTAGTTCAGACCTCCCAGTTGAATGTTTGTTGGGCAATGATTTGGAGTCATCACTATGGTCAGAAGTGGAGCAGAGGACTCACATGGAGATGTTAGGTGTGCCAGCACATGTCCTTGCTGTGACTAGGTCACAGGCCAGAAGATGCCCCACTGAACAGGTGCTGGATCCTGGAACAATGGACCAGACACCTTCCAAGAAGAAGAGCAGTAGGGTTAAGGCATTGCCTTCCCCCTTGCCCCAGGTTGAGGATCAAGTCTCAGAGGAGGCTGACCTACAAGAGCTGAGGGAAACTGAGCCTAAAGAACTTGAACCTAATCAGGTTGAGTTTCTGGGTTCAGGGGGACCCTCCAGAGAAGACCTGGGGAAGGCACAGTTAGACTGCCCTTCCCTTGAACCCCTCAGACAGCAGGCTGCTGCTGAGGCTGCAGGGAACACCACAGGTACCCACAAGGTATACTGGGATGATGGACTCCTGTACTCTGAAGCAAGAGACCCCAAGCCTGGTGCAACCAGTAGGCTGGTCGTCCCCTTGTCACAGAGAGGTTTCCTTCTTACCTTGGCCCATGAGATTCCCCTTGCAGGACACTTAGGCCAGAATAAGACTTGGGACAGACTTTTCTCACACTTTCACTGGCCTCACATGAATGAAGATACCAAGGAGTTGTGTCGCTCCTGTGTCACTTGCCAAGCCAGTGGTAAGTCAGGTGGCACAACAAAGGCCCCCCTTATACCAATGCCTGTGGTGGGGGTGCCCTTTGAAAGAGTGGGGATTGACATTGTTGGTCCAATGGAACCCCAGACACCATCAGGGCACACGTTTATACTGGTGGTGGTGGACCATGCCACCAGGTATCCTGAAGCTATTCCCCTTAGGACCACTACAGCACCTGTTGTGGCAAGAGCCCTAGTTGAAGTGTTCTCCAGAGTGGGCTTCCCTAAGGAGGTTGTCTCTGACAGAGATGCAAACTTCATGTCAGGATATTTGACTGCTATGTGGAAGGAATGTGGTGTCAATTACAAGTTCACTACACCCTATCATCCACAATGCAATGGGCTTGTTGAAAGGTTCAACAGGACCCTAAACGGGATGATTCATGGACTACCTGAAAAGCTCAGGCGTAAATGGGATGTCCTGATACCCTGCCTTTTGTTTGCTTACAGAGAGGTCCCACAGAAGGGGGTTGGCTACAGCCCTTTTGAACTTCTGTATGGGCATCCTGTAAGAGGACCCCTGTGTTTGGTGAAGGAAGGATGGGAGAAACCTCTCAAAAAGCCTGCAACCAACATAGTGGACTATGTACTTGGTCTCCGCTCCAGGATGGCTGAGTATATGGAAAAGGCTTCTAAAAACCTTGAGGCAAGCCAAGAACTCCAAAAAGCTTGGCATGACCAAAAGGCTGTCCTGACTGTGTACAAGCCTGGACAGAAGGTGTGGGTGTTGGAGCCAGTGGCCCCAGCAGCACTCAAAGACAAATGGTCTGGGCCCCACACAATCATTGAGCAAAAGGGAGAGGTCACCTACCTGGTGGACCTTGGAACTCCCAGGAGCCCCCTCAGGGTGCTCCATGTGAACAGGCTCAAAGCATATGTTGACAGGAAAGACATGAGCTTGCTCATGGCCACAGATGAGGGACAGGAGGAGGAGAGTGACCCTCTCCCAGACCTGCTCACTCAGAATCCTGATGATGGATCAGTAGATGGTGTTGTCTTTTGTGGCAGCCTCTCTGACCATCAACAGAAGGATTGTAAACAAGTTCTTCAATCCTTCAGACATGTGTTCTCTCTGACCCCCAGTCAAACCAATTGGTGTGCCCATGCGGTTGACACTGGTGACTCGCTCCTCTCTCACGGGCTGAGGGGTCGCTCCCAGTGTCCCTCCAGACATCTGGTATCTCAGCGCTGCATTGCTTAGTTTGCCTGTATTAGCCATTTGTTTTCATTTCGCCTGCTGAAGTAGCGCTTAGCTTCATCTGCGCACTGTTTACCTGCCTGAATTGTGTACTGCATTGGCGCTCTGTGTATGTGCTCGTATTTTGCCATTTTATTTCATTTCGCCTGCTTTGTGCCATTTTAGCGCTTTGCCTCATTTGCGCTCTGTGTTATTGTGTCCGCTTCCCTAGCGTTACCAGCGCGTTTACCTGTAGCGCTCCGCTGTGCTTCCCCCCTCCGCCTCCATTTTGTTTGTTGTTCTCGTCGTCCTCGTGTACCCGCCCCGCCTCCCAGCTGAGACGCCCTCGCCCCTCCCCCTCCACTATCCATATATGACAGTTCTTCCCGTGCGCAGCGTTTACGCGCAGCGTCCGCGCCCAACCCGCGCCGAAGGTGCGCCAAAGGTAAGCCCGTCTATGCCCGTCCGCGCCTGGACCGCGACCAGCGCCAGACCCCCTGCCCCTCGCGCTGCCCAACCCTCCCGCATTACCTACGATGCCACCACCCTCCTAGCCCTTAACCCCGGTCGCGCCCCCAAATGCGTCCAAGCCGCTCCTGGACACACCCATGGACCTTTCTCTTGCTACTCCTGCAAATTCATCGGCACCAACAACATCTCCACTACGACCTCAACACAGTTTCCCGACCCCAACCACCTACAGTGCATCCTTCTCAACACTCGATCGGTCCACAGACACGCCATTGACCTTTGGAATCTACTAGACACCACCTCTCCAGACGTCGCCTTCCTAACGGAAACATGGATGAATGCTTCCTCCGCACCAGACATCACCATTGCCATCCCTGAAGACTATAAGATCACTCGCAAAGACCGTACCAGCCACACAGGAGGAGGAATCGCTATCGTCCATAAGAAATCAATCCGCATCTCAACCAGCTCTGACGCCAACCTCGCCAACTCCGAACACCTTCACTTCCTGATCCACATTGACCCCAAGACCACACTCAGAGGCACCCTCCTCTACAGACCACCAGGACCCCGCGCAAAATTCAGTGAAGACATCACGGACTTCATCACTCCTCACGCGCTCCCCTCCAAAGACTACATCCTTCTGGGAGACCTCAACTTTCACCTTGAAAAGATCAACGACCGCAACACCACCACCCTCTTGGACAACCTCGCCAACCTCGGACTTAAACAACTGGTCACTTCCCCCACCCACATCGCAGGTCACACACTCGACCCCATCTTCACCTCCAGCAATCATGTCTCCTTCAGCTACACTACGGATCTCCTCTAGACTGACCACAGCTGCGTTCACTTCACCTACAACAAGCCAAAACACACCAACCACCTCCAACCAACTCTGCAAAGAAACTGCAACAAAATCACCACGGACCAGATCTCCGCATCGCTCCTTCTTAACACTCCAGCCCACTCTTCTAACGTAAACGAAGCCGCCACCAACCTGACCCTATGGTTATCCAACACCGCCGACACCTTAGCACCACTGAAGAAACGTTAAAGCAAACCTGGCAGCAAAAAGGCCTCATGGTTCAACGATGATCTTAAGAAGTCCAAGAAACTCTGCCGCTCCCTTGAAAAGGCCTGGAAAAAAGACCCAACCACTAGCACCAAGGACGCCTTCAAAAACGCCACCCGCACTCACCACCAACTAATCCGAAAGGCCAAGAAAACAGCATTCAAGGATCGACTTGACAACAACGCCCACAACAGCAAGGAACTTTTCAACATAGTCAAGGAATTTTCCAATCCCTCAGCCAACTCCAACGACATCACCCCCTCTCAAGCCCTCTGCGACTCCCTAGCCTCATTCTTCCACAACAAGATTGCAGACATCCACAACAGCTTCGACAACCAACCCGGAAACCAACCCACCCTACCATTTGCTGAACATTCTCCCCCGTGAACATCCTTAACGACTGGAACCCAATCTCCATTGAGGACACAATCCGCCTGATGAATTCCATCCACTCAGGATCCCCCACAGACCCATGTCCTCACCACATCTTCAACAAAGCAGACTCCGTCATAGCACCGCACCTCCGAGACGTCATCAACTGCTCCTTCAACTCCGCCACCTTCCCGGAAGACTGGAAACACGCTGAACTCACCGCCCTCCTGAAAAAACCCACAGCGGATCCCACCGAACTCAAGAATTACCGCCCCATCTCGCTCCTTCCATTCCCGGCCAAAGTCATCGAGAAAGCTGTCAACAACCAACTCGCCGCCTTCCTCGAAGCCAACAAATCCCTCGACTCCTCACAATCTGGCTTCCGAGCAAAACACAGCACTGAGACCGCCCTCATCGCAGCAACAGACGACATTCAAACTCTATTGGACAATGGAGACACAGTCGCCCTCATCCTCCTCGACCTCTCTGCAGCTTTCGACACAGTCTGCCACAGCACCCTTTTACAACGCCTCAATAACATCGGAATCCAAGGAAAAGCACTTGATTGGATCACTTAGTTCCTCACCGGAAGAACCCAGAGAGTCCGCCTCCCACCATTCAAGTCCGAGGCCACTGAAGTCATTTGTGGCGTACCACAAGGATCCTCACTCAGCCCCACCCTCTTCAACGTATACATGAGCCCCCTCGCGGCCATCGCACGCCAACTGAGGAAATATAAATTTTATGGTCAAGAAATGTTCCCTAACGTGTACCCCACCGTCTCCATGTACGAGCTTAAAGTGCATGTAACTTCCCTCCTGGGCCAGCTATGAAGACGCAAATACATTTGCTTCCAACATTAACATGTCCTCTTTCAGATCCACCCTGAATGGGTTGAATATTCCGTTCCTAAGTATGCCTTGCCAACGTCTTTTTGTGGTGTACTTTACACGTTTTTCAGCCCAGGCGAAGTAGGCCCTGAATTCTGCCATCGAGCCCTTTCCTGCCTTCTGACTCCGAATGCCTCAGCCTGGGCCTGCCTCTGTACCCGTGACCTCTGCCTTACTCCCTGCGCGGCTAACGGCGCTTAGCTCAGCCTGTTGCCTGCCAAGACTGTATTCAACCTTCGAATTATCTGCTCCCCTCCTCGAAAATACATTCCTGCCTACTAGTTCAAGTAAACATCCTTCCAGCTGCAGAGCAAAGGGCCCGGCCTCACTGTCTCCGTGCAAGTAATTCATAGTTCCTGTTACCATGGTAGGCCCATGCCCCCTCGCATCTCATGCAGACACGTAGACGCTTATACACGCACTCACAGTCAGTATAGAATAGCCTCTGCCCAAGAGACCTTTCCCTCTAGATAATATGGTTCCCAAACATCAGATATCAGATATGATATAGGAACGAGTTGATCTGACATGCCAGACTTCTGTCTCTTTCCTCTAGTGTAAATGTCAAGTCCCCTGCACCCTGCGGCTTCACGTCAATCACACGTCATGCAGCTACGCGCGCATCCAGATCTCAGATTTCTGCTGACACTGTAAGATTCTGCTATGTATCCACCCACTTGTGACACTTTCATGTGACGTTTCTAGCACACACCTCTGTGTTCGCGCCTAGTTCACGCCTTCTGATTACGTATTGCTAACACGTGTGTGTTTTTATCTTGTTTCTCTCAGCTGTTACGCCTACTGTATTGGTTTCCATTATATGATTTAAGTATAAAAGTTATGTCTTGTCAATAAAGTATGCTCTATCCCTTCCTGAACCCCAGTGGTGTCAGGAACCCGATATCCGGTTCATGAACCATTCCTTTTTAAGGAATAAAACCCCTAAGAACTCTAACACCATGGACTCTGCGTCTTTCTTTCCGATTGAGTTATTTTGTTTTTAGTACTTACCTGCATAGAAATTAGGACGGTAATTAAATATTTACCACATTATTTTGGCGCCCGAATAGGGACCCCTCCCCCACCTTACGCGCCGGTTGGTGCGTTGCAACCTTTGCCCCCTGCCATAAGTCAAGACGGACAATTACGCGTACCCGCAGGATTTCCTGTATCTCCCTCAGGCCTACGGACGTGACGGAGACTGCGATCAGCACCCAGACGAGGCGGTGAGGAGTGCGGAGGATCCCGACCAGAGCCTGTTCCGAAGTATTCACGTATCGAGTCGAGTCGAGTCCGGTCCAGTCCAGTCGAGTTTTCCGAGGCCTTCTGTTCCGTGCTTCCCGGTGAGTACCATTGCTAGGGACGCATCTAGACGGGTGCATTTATGTATCCGGTAAAGACGGGTTTGGGTACACAAACACGGTCTGCACTGTTTTAGACAGTGTATCTGTACTGTTTAGCAGTACATCAGGCATTCAAGTTCTTGCACTGTTCTCAACAGTGTATCTGTGCTGTTTAGCAGTACATCTAGTATCAAGGGTAGTCATATGTGTTCAAAATGTTTTCATGTGATTAATGTTGTGGTATGAGTGATTGTTTGATGTACATTACTGTGTTTTCTGTGTAACTAGCTGTGTTCAGAGTAAATAACAAGTATCGAGTATCAAGTACTAAGTAACAAGATGCCGTTTTTCAATAAATTAAGACAGATAGGGACTAGGAAAGGGATACTAGAGGAAGAAATTCCTATTCCCCCTAGGGACACTCCTTGAAGTTTTATGTACCATAAGCATGGCTTAGATGCCATACTGTATCTAGATTTATGGGCCGATTATACCAAACACTTAGAGGAGAGACACAGATGGCCCGTTACAGGAACATGGGATGCCGAGTGCATCATGAAAGTAGAAGAAGCGCTATGGAAAAAGAAAGCCAGACAATCTCAGAAAGATGCCATAGAGTTGTGGCGTAAAGAATCACATAAACGTGCCGAAAAAGCACTCCGAAAAGAAGACGGACATAGAGAGGAGTCGGATAAAGTCCGAGAAAACGAATTAGTTAACGAAGGGATCCGAGTAAAAGCAGAACAAATAGACCGCATGCGAAACAATCTTGTAAATGGCATGTACTTTGTGGCCGAGGGTTTGTCTGAAGCCACTTCAGAAATACCGAAAGATCTGCCGCCGCCATTGGTTCCGACTAAAGTAAGTCACAGGACCACCAAAGACATATTCCTTGCTTCCTATCTAGACGATGTAGCTCCCGCTTACACTAATCCACGTGCCCACGTACCGCCTACTGACGGTGACGGAGGTGGCAACCCGCTCCGAGACAATGTCCAGCCCTTGCCGCAACAAAGTTCACCCGTTCAACAGCCTGCTCCACCTGCTCCTCCACCTCCACCACTTCCCACATCTAAGATTAATATACCAAATCCGTTTGCGCCTGATCCTAGTAAGAGACAAGTTCAGGTACAGATACCGATTCCACAGACACACAATTTTCAAGCATCCGCCACAGGAGGTGCGACAGGAGGTCTCCAGACCCCGCCACCAACACACAGATTGAACCTTAGGGACATAATGAAGCAACGTACACCGCAAACACCACGTTTCGACATGCTTAAAGATCCCCTTCCCATTTGCAGATACGATCCAGTACCCGGTAAAGACGATAGAATGTTGTTAGCATCCCTACGTTTACGAAAAGTTACAGATTACCTAGTGTTATTTCCAGGAATGACTGAACACCTAGATAGAATATATCATTTTATCCATACTGGGGAAAATCCTGAAAGTATTAAGGAGGCCCTGGCTCACCAGAAAGTTGACACTCAAGGTTGTATATTACGTTTTTTCATAAATTGCTTAATAAGAGAACGAGACAGGCCTGAAGTAGACCAGGAAGAGATGGAAGCACTAAACAGGTGGGGTCAAAATATAGCCGAAGGAAACCATGATAAACTGAATTGTATAGCAAGTATGTACAAGAAAATCAGAAAAGCAGTAATAGAAATACACGAAAAAGAACAAGAAAAAGAGAGCGGCAGGAACGACTCCTCCGAGGAGGACGAACCCAAAGAAGCAGACACAGCTAAAGAAATGATAGCGTATGTAGGTAAGGGAAATTACCTTAAGAAAGGCATTCGCCCAGAAAGCAAGAGAGTTTTCCTCTCTGGCATATCAAAACCGAGTTCTCCTGAATATCTGTTTCAGGGTACCGATAAAATTCTTCAAGAACAAATGGGGTACCATGTACTCAATTCTATGGATGAACAAGAACTAGCCCGGTCAGCAGTACTATGGGCTGACCATCCTAGCACATACAATGATGATACAGTAGCACAGACATTTTTGAACCTTTCCCCAGACGAACAGAAATTAGCTGGTGTGTACATGATTCAGCATCTCATCACGTTATACAGACAACAACATTCTGATCCAGGTCCCTTACCTGATACCTTAGAAGCACTACTTATGAATAGATGGAGAGGCCTAAGTACCAAGTTAATTCAAATAATTCTAGAGCAACGGCGCAGATATAACACTTTCTTAGGCCCACAATATGTTTCAGCTCCGCCCCAGAAAGAAAAATGTTTCATTTTGACAGACAGAATCCTTTACGAGAAGTACACCCAGTTATGAATGCCGATCATGCCTTGGAACGTGTGTTTGTGTACATACCTTTAACAAAATTGGAATTGTTAGAAATGAAGAAACTAGTACCCTGTCATGATAAAGATCCTGCAGGTTTTCACCGAGAACTTAAAGACATGTTACTCATGGGAGATTACACGTATACGGATATTATGAAATTGTTACAAGTACTGCTGCCCACTGGCATTTACGAGAAACTCAAGGAAAAGGAATGGGAGGTGGGAGATAAAAAGATTATCTGGACTGAAATAGAAGACGAGGAAAAAGGTCGTACTCCAGGGCTAGGCCTTGGGGACAAAGCTAAAGCATTACCAGGTCTAATAGTACAGGTTTTGCCAAGATTATTGACAACTAAAAAGGAAGACTGGGACGCAATCTCAGCCTGTAAACAGAAACACGATGAAGATACTAGTGACTTTTATTCAAGATTCGAGAAATGTTTCATTATTAATAGTGGCCTGAAACCAGGTAGCGAGTCATACCCACATCTTTTTGTAACTAAATTAGTTGAGAATTCCCTGACACAAGTTAAGAACCGTGTATATAAAGTTGAAAGTACATGGCAAGCAAATACGCCATCCCAGATGTTACAAATGTTACAATATCACCAGAACAGAATTAGAGAAGAACAGGATCACGAACAGAGACGTATGAAAGACACGAAAATGAAAATGTTAGTGGCCCAGTCGGTTCCAGCCGACGGTCAGAGAAAGGGTGCAACCCAGACCGGTAATTCAGCAGCTCCCGTTAAAGGGACATGCAACTATTGCAAGCAGCCAGGTCACTACGTACATGAATGTCCAGTCCTGAAACACAATATATCAACAGGTAAAACTAAAGAAAGACCGCGTCAGCCTAGACAAGATCAGGTCCAGCAACAGACTTCACAGAATATACAGCCTACGCATGCTTCACCACCTACAGCACAGACCGCAGCGGTATCACAGCCCATTGCCATGACGCAGCAAGTTTCACGGCAGATGTGCCAGTATGCCCAATCTGATTACCCCGATTATCAGCGATACACATGAAACAGCCTAGAGAGGGAGGTTGGCTTGCCTCTTATTGAGATTCCTGTAGATCAAGAGGGTCCTTATGTACACAGTCAAGTATTGGGAAAAGACAGAAAGTTTTTAATTGACACAGGGGCAAGCCGCACAACGATCAGCCATGATGAAGTCCCAGGGGCACCCCTCTCAGGCTCATAGAATGTTTCCCTTGGTTTTTCAGGACAACCTATTGTAAATGAAGTATCGGAACCAGGGGGGCGCTAGAGGGCGCACACGCTAATGGCCGCACTTATGTGAGGCTCTGGCGGCCTGGCCAGCAATATCCTTCAAATATCCTTCGATTCTGCGGGTGAACGTCCAGAAATCGCAGCGCTGGTGGACGTCCCTGTTTTGTAGCGTCTGCCCGAGTTTGGGGAAAATCCGACGTCTGGAGCCTGACTTATGCGGCTCGAAACTTTGACCGGAGAGGGAGCCTGCGGAGACCTGCACATCTGACCCGGACACCGAGCCAAGCGAGGTCGCGGCTCTCCACGAGGCGACTGGGCCCCGGAATCGCGTTGCTCGTACTACGAGGGAAGTGACCTGCCGGAGCTCGTACTGGGGGTGCAGGATAGCCCGGTGGCGTGCCGAGGAGCACCGGAGGTGAGTCTCCCCCCTCCCCCCAGAACTGCTGCTGCGTGAGGGGAGACTGTGCACTGCCCCGGAGGACTGCTGAGGGGGCTGATCGACATTGGCAACGCTGGGCTTGACCCGGCGAGAGGAGTGACCGTGCCCCCGGCCCCAACTCGCGCACCATCGCAGTGGCCCCAATATCGGCTCCCAACCCTGCTGCATCTGGGCACTTACACACACGGAGCGGCAGGGGACCACTGGGGGTCATCTTCACCGGCAGAACGGCGGGCTCCTGTCTTGAGCGAGTGGCGCGCCCCGTCACCCCCCCACTGGCACCACTTGGCTCCTAGTCTGCTTAGCCTACCACAGAGTTCCGCCACACCCGCCTACCACTGCGGACATTATTGACTAGCCCTAATTGCTGGAGTGAGGGCTTGAGGAGGTGGGGGGGCCACTGGAACACTGTTGGCTTGGTCCCTCGGCGAGATATAACCGCCTCGGAAGAGACCGCCCCACGAGGGGTTTTTGGGGTGTACAGTCCTCTCTGTGGGAAGTGTACGCATATATTCCTTTCACTCACAGGACCCAGTGGCTGCACACTTACAAGGCGCGATGGGCAAGAACGATATTAAACAGCCCAAGCTATCTTTTGAACCGGCGACGGCCAAAAAACCATCGCGCAACACGGCGGGAACCGGCGGTGCCCCAGGACCGTCAGGCACTGAACCCCCCACTGCGCCCCTGGCCCCGGAATTGCGAATGATGATGGAGGAGATGCGGCAGGGCTTCGCCACGATAGTGGATAAGGTTGACCGTCTATCATCCAGGATGGATGGTGTTGCGCAGAAACTTGAGGTCCACGAGGAGCGCTTGACAGAAGCAGAGCGCCGCATCTCTACCTCGGAAGACACGACGACTGCCCACGATGCGCGCCTATCTAGAATGGACAATATACTGAGAGTGATAGCTGCGAAGAATGAGGAGTTGGAGGCGAGAAGCAGACGCAACAACATCCGCGTCACGGGTGTTCCGGAGTCCACCAACACTGGCCGCATGGAGGATTATGTAGAGCGCATTCTCATCACTGCCGTGGGCAAGGAGGCCTTCTCCAGTCAATTTATTGTCGAGAGGGCGCACCGCTCCCTGGGTCCAGTTCCCAAGCCAGGGGCGCAGCCACGGCCCATCATCGCCCGGCTGCTTAACTATCGTGACCGGGACACGGCACTACGCGCAGCTCGCACGAACAGAAACCTGGCTTGTGATGGAGTACAGTTCTCCTTATACCCGGACTTCACGCCCATGGTGCAGGACCAGCGGAGGAAATTCCTGGATGTGAAGAGGAAACTGAGGGATATGCAGGTGGATTACGCGCTTCTGTACCCGGCCCGCCTTAGGGTGACCCATCAGGGTAAACAACATTTTTTTACAAACCCACAACAAGCTGAGGACTACGTTAAGAGGCTCCGCACTGCTAGGAGAGACGGGCGAAACGAGGAGGAAGACGAGGCAGGCGGGAATCCTGCCGAGCACGAGGAGTCCTGATGACAGCTTGGCTTGCTCTTGGTCGTGACTCCTTGTGATGTTACTGTGGCTGGACTTGGATATTTGTGGCCTGCAACCGGCGGGGTTGCCATGACCGGCCGGGGATGGCGTGGACTATGGATATGTCGCATTGCGGATTTGCTGTGGAGCGATGAATAGCTTGGTGTGCTTTGCCCCACTGCAGGGATTGCTATCGGTGTGGGCAGGCAGACGGCGGAGCAGGAACCTGAACGAGCGACGGCTGCTGTATGGATGGTTCACCTGAACTATATGGTAACCTCTCCGGATTGGAGGGCGGTGATGAGAGACACAGGTTTATTGGGAGGGCTCTAACCCGCAGGGATTATACATGCCAGGCACCACCCCACTTTCTCTGTCTTTCCCGTGTGATGCATGCGGGTCGAGAGGGGAGTGTTGGGGTGTTTTTGGGCGTACCTCTGGTGTTCCCGAGAGGGAATTCCCCACATGGTTTTTCTATTGTTCTTGAGTGCTGGGATTGGGGCGGGGGGGGGGATCATGGTACTGGCAAGTTTGGGTTGCTTCAGTGGGTGGGGGGAGGGAATGGAAAGCCTGGGATGGGTAGTTGTGTATGGAGACAGGGGGGATGTTCGTTTGTTGGGATACTAGTTGTTGGCAATGATGAGGTTGCTGCGTATGGCGTTCTTGGAAAGTGTACGGGTACTGGAGGGTGCATGTATGAATGCATGGTTGTTCGGATGGAGAGATTGCACTGGACAGTGGAGAGATTGACAATTGGTACATTTCAGCTGAGGGCTGGAACATCAGCTGTTGGCTTCATTCAGGGATATGTTGACGCACATAGGTGATGATGCTTTGGCTACGGTCGCCATAATGTCCTGGAATGTCCGTGGACTCAATGACCCCCGAAAATGCAGAAATGTACTTGCGTATCTAGATCGGCACCATGTGCAGATAGCGATGCTCCAGGAAACCCACCTTAGCCCGGGTAGTGCCCCCAAGTTTGCGAGCAGATGGGCATGTGTGAGAGAATTTTCCTCCTACTCCACGTACTCTAGGGGGACTGTTATTTTGATTAATAAGAGGCTGCCGTTCCAAAAGTTGGGTGTGCGGGCGGACAAGGAGGGGAGGTATGTCATCCTTTGGGGAAGGCTGGGAACTGATGTGATCATGTTTGTGAATTGCTATGCACCTAATGTCGACACTCCTGGGTTTTTCTTGTCATTGTGGGGCCACATGTTGGAGACCGAGGTCACGCACATCATCTGGGGTGGGGACTTCAACCTATCATTACATACTATGGTGGACAGATCAGAGGGTAGTGGACAGTACAACACAAGGGCCAGGGACGCTCTTCAGGGAATACTTACAGAGGCAGGATTAGTGGACAGTTGGAGGCACTCACATCCGGTAGCTAGGGAAGGTACCCACTACACAGCACATGCGCGCTCATGGGCGAGGATCGACTACTGCTTTGTCTCGCGGGGCCTAGCTGGAGGGATCGTTCGGGTGAAACATCTGCCCCGTACCTACTCGGACCATTGCCCTGTATTGGCTGTCCTGGAATTGCCGGGACATACTAGGGTAAGACCACCATGGCGGCTCTTCCCCTCGGCCTTGCTGGACCCGGTCTTTAAACATGAACTCGGAGAAGAGATCGAAGCCTTCTTCCCTAGGAACAAGGGGTCTGTCGATAAGGTCGAGACCATTTGGGAAGCCTTCAAAGTCACTGTCAGGGGAATCACGATCTCTAAAAGCTGCGGAATACTGAGAGACATAGTGCGCACATTAACTACACTCGAAGCAGAGCTTAAGGCGCTTGAGGCGGAGATGGTCGGAGATCCCAGCCCTGACCTAGCGGTACAATTCAGAGCCAAACTGACGACCTATGAGGAGGAGGCAGCCAGGGAGGTGAACTTCCGGGGTAAATACTGGACGGCTAGGCGGTATTGCGAAGGGGACCGACCAGGGAAGGTACTGGCGGCACTCACGAGGCACCAGCGCTTTGCCACCCATATACTGGAAATCTCTGATAGGGATGGAAGGATACACCAGGATTCTAAGGGAATTCAAGACACCTTCCTACAACACTACAAAAGCTTATACTCCACACAGCAGGAAGGCGAGGTAGAGTTTGGTAATTTCCTGGAGGACATAGCGCTTTGCTGGCTAAGCGATAGCGACAGGGCATTCTTGGGGTGCCCCTTCGAACTTGACGAGATTAGGGAAGCGATCATGTCCCTCAGTAATGGCAAAGCGGCAGGGCTGGACGGCCTACCGGCCGAATTCTATAAATGTTACATTGACATCATGGCGCCGGTACTGAAAGAGGTCTTCGAGGACTCGCTAGAGGTAGGGATACTGCCGGGTTCCATGAGGGAGGTGGCGATCACCTCGCTGTTGAAGCCGGGAAAAAATCCGACGGACACTGATGCCTATAGACCCCTGTCGTTGCTGAATTGTGACGCGAAGATTCTTGCGAAAGTGTTAGCAACTAGACTGTCCCTACTCATGACTACTCTCGTGCTGCCGGATCAATCTGGCTTTGTCCCAGGGAGAGCCACGTCTCATAATCTGCGCACGCTGTTCTCCCTCATTCCTACCATTGCACCCGAATTGCCGGTTGCTGCCGTGTTTCTGGACGCCACCAAGGCGTTCGATTCAGTGGAATGGGGCTATCTACTGGCTATCTTGAGCAGAATGGGGTTTCCCCGTATATTTATCGCCTGGGTGACATTGCTATACACCGCTCCGGTCGCTAGGGTCATCGTTAATGGGGTGCTGTCGACACAGATGCCGATCACAAGAGGGACTAGACAGGGGTGCCCTCTGTCACCCCTACTATTCGCCCTGGCAATAGAACCGTTGGCCTGCAGAATTCGACAGTTACACAAGGCCAGTGCCTTTAACTGTAACCAGCGGCAGATTGGTATTTCCCTCTATGCAGACGATGTCACTCTATATGTGCGACATCCACAAGAAAACCTCAACCCGCTTCTGAGGGAATTTGTAGCGTTTGGCGGCATATCCGGGGTGCATATTAATTGGAAAAAATCGCAATTCTTCCCCCTCACTGCCTCGGTCACCCGATTTCCGCTGGATTACCCCTTGGAATGGTGCAGCTCGGACTTGAAATATCTGGGCATTGAAATATCGCTCGCTAAGGAAGACACTATCCGGTTAAACTACGGTGTGGCCATCTCACGACTGACAGACAATGTGTCTCGATGGCTGGCCCTCCCGCTTTCAATGGCAGGCAGAGCCTCCCTGATCAAGATGGTCGTCCTCCCACGCTTCTTATACTTATTTCAAAACATACCCTATCATCCTGGCACCTATTTTTTCAAACGACTTCGCTCTGAGCTGCTGCGCCTTTTCTGGGGAGGCAAACAACCGCGCCTTAGTTGGGCGGTCTTGACACAGCCGTATGATAGGGGAGGATTCGATGTGCCCGATTTGGAAGTATACTATCTCAGTGCACAGGCACAGCATGCTTATCACTGGGTTAGCCCCGCCCCCTTTATGCCACAGGTTGCTGCGGAGGATTGGATCGTGCACCCACTCCCGCTCAAGGGCATGCTGATGGGAGTGATTGGGGATGTTGAGACGCCTGCCACCACTGTAACCTGTACAATCGATGCCTGGCGGAGAGTGGCTAAACTGCTAGACGCCCCCATGTTATACTCACCGGCACTGCCTCTTACGTACCACCCGAAACTGTCACTTTTACTGGAAAAGGGATTCCGGTCAATGTGCAACCGCGTACACCTTAATACGTGGGGCGATTTATTCCGGGATGGATTGTTCCGTACCAAAGATCAGATGTTCCAGACTGCTCCCCCGACACCTATGGAGGTGTTCTACTACATTCGACTCCGGCAGGGTATGCGAGATATTCTCCCTAACTTCCCGGAGGAACCAGGGACGGCACTGCCACTGCATGTCATGCTAGTATCGGATGGCAGGCACTTGGTGTCTAAACTCTATGCCGCCATTCGTGGGCAGCGTCCGATCGTGCTGTCTAAAGCACGTGCTGACTGGGAGTCGGAACTACCTATCGCACTCACGGATGAACAGTGGAGGTATTGCTGCTCGGTCACGGCTAGAATATCCTCCAGCTGTCGTTTGAAAATCATTCACTACAAGTTTGTGCAAAGATACTATTATACACCAGTCAGAAAGTTGAGGTTTCGCCTCACGGAGGATGATAGATGCGCTAGATGCCGAGCGGAAGGCGCGGGCTTCCTACATCTCGCATGGGAATGTGGAGCAATACAAAATTTCTGGGAACAGGTACATGCTGCCCTCCAGATAATGATTGCTGGCCCTCTCCCTCTGGATCCGATAGTGATGCTACTAGGATATACCAGAAATGTGCCCAAGTCGGATCGTAAATTTGTTGACACTGCGTTACTCCTCGCCAAGCGGAGGATTGCTTGTAGGTGGGGGAGGGGGAGGGCGCCGAAGTTTAAGGAATGGTTGGACGACCTCCAGTACTGTCAGGAACAACATGGCATTTATGCGGAGCTGTTACCCGCCCGCTGTGCTCCGAGTGACTTCTGGTCCCCCTTACAGGTGTACTGGCTTTCTCAGGCGATGCAAAGTGACTCCTCTGGAGAGGACGAGCCGGTTCCGGGCCCATGAGCATATCAGTGCTTCACACTGCACTCACCATGCCACATCTCACATTGTAGGTAGTAATTGGATCCACCTAACTCGGGAGGGGGTAACTTGCCTGCTGATGGACTGTCGTGGGGGAGACTGGGATAATTGGGATCCATGAGACACGACTTTAGGGATAGATTTTGATAACCCTCCCACCGGTACGGCACTATGAACTGTTGGGGATCTATACACAACGAATACTGAGCTAGCACGAAGCTGTAGGCGACACCTGAGTGGGAGAATACGGCACACCACATTCAGTTGAATCTCAACTAGGTCACCCTCACACATAACCCAAGCTGAGGTGCTGGGCGGAGCGGCACACTCTAGCTGCCCAGGAGACGCGCCACTACACAAGATGAAGCAATTAGCGGACTGTTAAGGACAAAGACGGTTCAGGATCGGGGTGGGCTGCGCTAACGCGCCGACTTACCTGATATTCCACCTGTATACGGAGGGGGGAGGCCCCCTTCTCCCTATAACCCCCCAACTGGATAGACTGGAAGGTCCATAGACGCATGGCCTCCCACTGTGAGACACTGGGGGATTTATTTGCATTATACTAGCCACTGATTGGATGGTGTTTCCATTGTTCTCTTTCTTGTTTTCTCTCTGCTGAATGTACCATACATATTGCCTAATTGAACTGCAGACGCTGTAACTGTCATGACTCTGTGTTGAACGCAACTAATAAAGGTTTAAAAAAAAAAGGTTAAAAAAAAAAAAAAAAAAAAAGTATCGGAACCAGTTCCCCTAGCAGTAGGTCCATTATCACGCGTTACAGACTTGTTACTCACGAAATCATGTCCAGAAAACTTGCTAGGTATCAAAACATTGAAGGCTCTAGGAGCAGTGATATGTTGTTCTCCGGAAGGAGTTAGACTTTTTCTGCGTGACTTTAAGGGTCACTATGTATTACGAGAGTTCGATGTCAGATTGAAAAATGTACCGGAACACCTGTGGGCACAAGGCCCAACCGATGTAGGTTGCATGCACATCACACCATACCGTGTTACACTCAAACCAGGAGTTGTTTTACCACGAATCAGACAATACAAGTTACCACCCGATGCTGTAGTGGCTTTACTGGAAATCGTTGAAGAGCTGATTGCCCAAGGAGTGGTCGTAGAAACCGACTCCAATATCTGTAATTCCCCTATCATTCCGATTCTTAAACGTACTGATCCCAATGCACCGCCAGTATATCGGCTGGTGATTGATTTACGAGAACTGAATAAATGCATTGTTCCACAGTATCCTGTGGTTCCCGACATCTCATCCTTATTGACTGCTATTGATTCAGAAGCAACGTTCTTTACTGTAATTGACCTCAAGAACGCCTTCTTCAGTGTACCCATTGATCCAGAGAGCCAATATCTCTTCGGATTCAGTTTAAATGGCCGAAGTTTCAAATTTTCACGCGCACCTCAAGGATTCACAGAAAGCCCCAGCATCTATAGCCAAGCACTGAAAAGACAACTTGACTGTATCCAAATGCCAGTTAACACTGCCTTACTACAGTACGTCGATGATCTGCTGATCACCGCACGAAGTGAACCCGAATGCGAACAAGCATCACTGACAGTTTTACATTTTCTGGCTGACAAGGGACACAAGGTGTCCCCTTCGAAGCTACAATTCTGTGTTCAGCAAGTTGTGTACCTGGGTCACTTGCTGTCCAAAGTGGGGAGACAGCTCACTCCTGATCGCATCCAGTTAATTGTAAACATGCCACAACCCCAGACACAAAAGGAAGTGCGGGCCTTTATAGGCCTCACCTCGTACTGCAGACAATGGATTCCTCAGTATGCATTTCTAGCTAAACCACTCATTCAGTTGACAACACAGGAGGCAGCGACTTCGACTGCCCTCCCTTGGACACAGGAACATACACAGGCCTTTGAGGAATTAAAGAAAGCTTTATGTCAAGCACCAGTTTTAGCGACACCATGTTTTAACAAACCTTTTACACTTTTTGTTACAGAACGTGATGGTACAGCGTTGTCTGTCCTCACACAAGATGAAGCAGGTTCACATAAGCCTTGTGCTTATTTTTCAAGTACATTGGATTCAGTGGCCCAGGCTTTGCCTGCGTGCTTAAAATCAGTGGCAGCGACAGCCCTAGCAATCAGACAAAGCGACTCAATAGTTTTAGGACATCCATTGACAGTACAAGTTCCACATTCTGTAGAGGTCCTTCTAAACCGAACACAGACTCAACACCTGACTATAGCACGACTGACAGGTTATGAATTAACGCTATTCCAGCCACACATAGAAATCAGACGCTGTAACATTCTAAATCCTGCAACATTGTTACCTTCGATTATGACAGATTCAGCCCCGCATAATTGTATAGAGATCATTAATGCAGTAACAAAGCCTCGACGAGACTTAACAGATGTTCCACTGACAAATCCAGACCTGACACTTTACGTGGACGGTTCATGTATGAGAACAAACAAAGGAGAATTAGTAGCCGCATATGCAGTGACCACTGAAACCGAAGTCAAAGAAACACATCGTATAGATACACTGTCCGCTCAAGCAGCAGAGCTTATTGCTCTGACCCGAGCCTGTATACTAGCCAAGAACAGAAATGTTAATATATACACCGATTCACGTTATGCTTTCGGAGTCGTACACGACTTCGGAGTGTTATGGCAAGAACGAGGTTTCTTGACCTCTCACGGTGCCAAGATTCAACACGGTCCCCTTATTCAAGCACTGTTAGAAGCAATACATCTGCCTTCAGGCATATCTATCATGAAGTGTAAAGCACATACTAAAGTTACAGACTCTATTTCCCAGGGTAACGACCTGGCAGACCAAACAGCAAAACATACAGCATTGACTCACGCCCAGACAACTGATGTAACAAAGATCATAGTACCTACACATTGTATGACAGTTAGGGATCCCACACTAGATGTAATCGATATTCACACACATGCCACTCCAGATGAAATCAAGAAATGGACTGAACTAGGAGGGATCCAGACAGATCAGGGATGGATGACGAAGGGAAAATCTACATGGTTTCTCCCCGACTCTATGGTTCAAGTCATAATAAATACAGCACATAGTCCAGCACACCTAGGAGAAAAAGCGATGTTAGACAGTTTACAGAATCTCTGGTACAACAAACATTTACGAGCAGCAGCAAAACAGAAAGTGCGTACTTGCATGATCTGTTGTCAGTTCAATCCAGGTAAAAGCGTCCCTGTAGAGCAAGGTGGATTTCATCCTCCCGATCACCCTTTTGAAGTCCTCCAGATGGATTATATCCAGATGGAACGTTGTCGAGGATTCAAGTACGTCCTCGTAGTTGTTTGTGCACTTTCCCGTTGGACCGAAGCATATCCAGTCCCAGATTACACTGCCCCGACCACTGCCAAGCAGCTGGTTCGAGAATTCTTCCCACGGTACGGCTTGCCTCGTATCGTGTACTCAGATAATGGACAGCCATTCTCATCCGAGCTCATGAAGCAGGTTTCACTTCTGCTAGGATACCAGTGGAAATTCCATTGCGTTCGACATCCCGAGGCAGCTGGCCTTGTAGAAAGACACAATCAGACACTGAAGACACGTCTCGCCAAAATATGTAAATAGAAAGGGGTCGACTGGATAGTCGCCCTGCCAGTTGCACTATTCTACATGAGAATGGTCCCACATTCGAGATCTGGACTATCCCCGTATGAGGTGGTTTTTGGCCGACCACCAAATATGTGGGGGACGCCCATGCCTAAGAAAATAACGGATGTTGACTGTAATATGCTGACAGATTACCTTGCCTCCTTGATGTCTGCACTCCAATCATGTCGTTCACAGGTTGCCGCAGCTTTTCCCGACAACACTGATGTGAAGCCACACGATGTCCGTCCTGGTGATACTGTCCTGATACGAAATTTCGATAGGAGGAGTCCGCTGGAGCCCCGTTGGCAGGAGCCGAAGCTCGTCCTTCTGACCACGAGGACTGCAATCAAGGTGGAGGGCCGAAAGGGGTGGATCCATACGAGTCATATTAAAAAGTGTAATGAACTGGTGCCAGAGACTGACTCTTCCACCCCCTCAAAGGACTGCCCCGATTCTAGTGACTTTAAAGTTCCCAAGAGAGAGAAAACTCCGCAAGAAGAGTATAAATCAAAATTACGGTCTAGCAAGTCAGACAGTTTAATTGTTTAAGTCCTCCCCTAGGTGAATCGGTTAAATTAGTTTCTGACATGTATCCCCTAGACCGAGATAGAGAGAGAGAGACAACTCAAGAAACGTGCATATTGTAAATCACTTCGTAGTCACTGTATAGTGACATTATTGGTTATGTTTTTTCTAAGTCTTCTGATTATTGCTGCCAGTATATTGTTGCATCTATACTACCCTATCTTCAAGCGTGCACAATCTGCTTACAATGTCACTGCCGAACATTCTTTTAGTGAGTTACCCCCTCACGAGTTATCTTACAGACTTGCGCTGCGCAACAACACATTCATTAGTATGTTACATCACTCCCATCAGACTAATAATGCTACAAACTGTTGGATATGTGGCCGACTCCCTCCCTATCAGAAATACAAGGGAGTTCTGCCCCTCTTTCCATACCCGTTTACTCACAATGGCTCATGTGGAGCATGGTTTAGATTAATTAATTCTTTAGATTCTGATATTGCTGTTTTCGAAAGAAATTGGGTTTGGGGAAACCTGAACTTAGTTTTGCTTAAAGCCTGTTACCCTGACAAGAAGGGACTTCCCACTAGGACAGGAACTGATCTAGAAAATGAAGTATATGGATTAGGTAATTATACAATTAACCTCATGATTCTTACTGTTGAATCCGAAGCTGCACCAGTTCTCCCTGCTATGTCAGTATTACCTGTCACGGGTGACTTATGTGTCAGAAAGAAGGGTTCAGTACACTTAGGTCATAGTAAATGTACTACTGTGGTCGAATTCAGTGACCAGGGCAAGTCTACATTTAGAGCTACTCGTCATTCCTACTTTGTTTGTGGCCATACCGCATACATACGCTTACCTCCAGATTGGGATGGTACCTGTTACATTGCATTCCTTCTGCCACCTGTTTTCCTAGCCCCTTCTGATTATCACAGAAATACAAATCTAGTAACGAATAGACTCCGAAGAGATCTCCCGATTGTCGACTATACTGAAACGGCATGGGAGCAATACACAGACTTCAATAAAGGTTTCTTCCCCTACTTAGGTACTGTCTTTAATAGTAAACTGATACGAAAATTAACTAGAACACTCGAAGCAGTAGTGAATGAAACTACTTCCGCTCTAGGCAACTTAACAGAGGAGCAATCTGCCATGCAGGTTGTTGTTCTTCAAAATCGTCTTGTTATTGACGTCATCCTAGCAGATAGGGGCGGAGCCTGTAAGGTCATCGGGTCAAGTTGCTGTGTTTTCATTCCAGAAAACGCGCCAACAGTATATAAAGCTATCACACGTCTTCATAAAATTGCAAGTTTGATACATCAGAATCCAGGCACCTGGACTTGGTCCGGTTGGTTCTGGACAACGTTGACCGCTTGGGGATGGAAGATCCTATCCTTCCTAGGCATTGCCCTTCTCATAGTATTCAGTTGCTGCCTGTGCCTACAATGTGGGCCAGCGATTTGTGGTCTGTGCGCCACATCATGTATTCCGCATTCAAGTTTCCACTCAAAACGCGAAAAGAAGAAAGAAGAGCAAATGATGTTACATGAACAGACTGATCGATTCATGAGGATCGATATATCATGAAGGGTCCGTAGGGAACAAGGAGGGAATGAGGAAATATAAATTTTATGGTCAAGAAATGTTCCCTAACGTGTACCCCACCGTCTCCATGTACGAGCTTAAAGTGCATGTAACTTCCCTCCTGTGCCAGCTATGAAGACGCAAATACATTTGCGTCCAACGTTAACATGTCCTCTTTCAGATCCACCCTGAATGGGTTGAATATTCCGTTCCTAAGTATGCCTTGCCAACGTCTTTTTGTGGTGTACTTTACACGTTTTTCAGCCCAGGCGAAGTAGGCCCTGAATTCTGCCATCGAGCCCTTTCCTGCCTTCTGACTCCGAATGCCTCAGCCTGGGCCTGCCTCTGTACCCGTGACCTCTGCCTTACTCCCTGCGCGGCTAACGGCGCTTAGCTCAGCCTGTTGCCTGCCAAGACTGTATTCAACCTTCGAATTATCTGCTCCCCTCCTCGAAAATACATTCCTGCCTACTAGTTCAAGTAAACATCCTTCCAGCTGCAGAGCAAAGGGCCCGGCCTCACTGTCTCCGTGCAAGTAATTCATAGTTCCTGTTACCATGGTAGGCCCATGCCCCCTCGCATCTCATGCAGACACGTAGACGCTTATACACGCACTCACAGTCAGTATAGAATAGCCTCTGCCCAAGAGACCTTTCCCTCTAGATAATATGGTTCCCAAACATCAGATATCAGATATGATATAGGAACGAGTTGATCTGACATGCCAGACTTCTGTCTCTTTCCTCTAGTGTAAATGTCAAGTCCCCTGCACCCTGCGGCTTCACGTCAATCACACGTCATGCAGCTGCGCGCGCATCCAGATCTCAGATTTCTGCTGACACTGTAATATTCTGCTATGTATCCACCCACTTGTGACACTTTCATGTGACGTTTCTAGCACACACCTCTGTGTTCGCGCCTAGTTCACGCCTTCTGATTACGTATTGCTAACACGTGTGTGTTTTTATCTTGTTTCTCTCAGCAGTTACGCCTACTGTATTGGTTTCCATTATATGATTTAAGTATAAAAGTTATGTCTTGTCAATAAAGTATGCTCTATCCCTTCCTGAACCCCAGTGGTGTCAGGAACCCGATATCCGGTTCATGAACCATTCCTTTTTAAGGAATAAAACCCCTAAGAACTCTAACACCATGGACTCTGCGTCTTTCTTTCCGATTGAGTTATTTTGTTTTTAGTACTTACCTGCATAGAAATTAGGACGGTAATTAAATATTTACCACACAACACAACCTCAACATCATCTCTTACGCGGATGACACTCAACTAATCCTTTCCCTCACCAATGACCCCAGCACCGCCAAAACTAACCTACACGAAGGAATGAAAGAAGTTGCCGAATGGATGAAACAAAGCCGTCTGAAACTGAACTCAGACAAAACAGAAGTCCTCATCTTAGGTACATCCCCCTCTGCATGGGACGACTCTTGGTGGCCGGAAGCCCTCGGAAAAGCACCCATCCTGACAGACCACGCACGGAACCTAGGCGTCATCCTTGATTCTTCACTCTCAATGAACAAACAAGTCAGCGCCGTATCCTCTTCCTGCTTCAACATTCTTCGCATGCTCAGAAAAACATTTCGCTGGATCCCCACCGAAACAAGGAAAACTGCCACCCATGCTCTGGTCACGAGCCGCCTGGACTACGGAAACACCCTCTACGCAGGCACTACCGCTAAACTCCAGAAGAAACTCCAACGAATCCAAAACGCCTCAGCCAGGATCAGATTAGACATCCCACGCAACAAACACATCTCTGGTCACCTTAAAGACCTCCACTGGCTACCCGTCAATAAGAGGATCTCTTTCCGACTGCTAACCCACGCACACAAATCACTCTACAACAACGGTCCAGAATGCCTCAACTCACGACTATCCTTCTACACCCCCTCCCGCCAACTACGTTCTTCCAGCCAAGCCCTCGCCACTGTACCTCGCATCAACAAGACCACCATGGGAGGCAGATACTTCTCATACCTGGCTGCTAAATATCGAACTCACTCCCCGCTTACCTTCGCCTTACCCAGAATCACTTAGCATTCAGAAAGCAACTTAAAACGTGGATATTTGACAAATAATCCTCCTCCCCTTTCTAAGCGCCTTGAGACCCTCTGGGTATGTAGTGCGCTATATAAATTCTCTGACTTGACTTGACTTGACAGTCTGCCAGTTAAGAGAAAAATCTACAGGCAGCCTGATCATGTCAGAGACTGCATCAAAACAGAAGTGCAGAAACTGTTGGAGCTGGGAGTCATTGAGCCCTCAGATAGCCCTTGGGCTAGTCCAGTAGTTCTAGTGCCTAAACCTCACACCCAGGGTGGTAAGAAAGAGATGAGGTTTTGCGTAGACTACAGAGGCCTCAATGCAGTCACTAAGACTGATGCCCACCCAATACCAAGGGCAGATGAGCTTATAGATAGATTGGCTTCTGCCAACTACTTAAGTACATTTGACCTGACAGCTGGGTATTGGCAAATCAGGTTAGCTGAGGATGCCAAGCCCAAGACAGCATTTTCAACCCCTGGTGGGCATTATCAATTTGTGGTAATGCCCTTTGGTCTGAAAAATGCACCTGCCACCTTCCAAAGGCTGGTGAATCAAGTTCTCACTGGGCTGGATGACTTCTGTGCAGCATATCTTGATGATATAGCGGTCTTTAGTTCCACCTGGGAGGATCACCTGGTCCACCTAAGGAAAGTGTTAGAGGCACTGCAAGCAGCAGGTCTCACTATCAAGCCCACAAAGTGCCAGATAGGGCAGACACAGGTTGTATACCTGGGCCACCTTGTAGGTGGAGGCCAGGTTCAGCCACTGGAGAGCAAGATACAATCCATCAAAGATTGGGCTCCTCCAACCACCCAGACTCAGGTTCGAGCTTTCTTGGGCCTGACTGGTTATTACAGGAAATTTGTCAGAAATTATGGTTCCATTGTGACACCACTTAATGACCTGACAAGCAAAAAGATGCCAAAGAAAGTTCAGTGGATAGCAGGCTGTCAAAAGGCATTCAATGACCTAAAGCAGGCCATGTGCACAGCCCCTATCCTAAAGAGTCCAGACTACTCCAAACCATTCATTGTCCAAACAGAAGCTTCTGAGTTGGGTGTGGGAGCTGTTCTATCTCAGCTTAATTTTGATGGTCATGACCAGCCCATTGCTTTTATAAGCAGAAGGCTGACCCCCAGAGAGAAAAATTGGCCAGCTATTGAGAGGGAGGCCTTTGCTGTGGTTTGGGACCTGAAGAAACTGAGGCCATACTTGTTTGGCACTCATTTCAAGATTCAGACCGACCATAAGCCCCTCTTGTGGCTAAATCAGATGAAGGGTGAAAACCCCAAACTGCTTAGGTGGTCCATTTCCCTACAGGGGATGGATTTTACAGTGGAGCATAGACCTGGCACTGATCATGGCAATGCAGATGGGCTCTCCAGGTATTTCCACTTAGAGCAAGAAGACTCACCTGGTCAAGGTTAGTTTATTGTCCCAAAGTTTGGGGGGGGGGGGGTCATGTAGGAGAGTAGGGTCTGCAATCCTATGATCACCCCAGATTTTTGCTTTTTGCTTCACTGGTTTACGACTTCCCTGGCTGTGGGCCTGCTAATCAGACCCACATGCTAGCTGTTCTCTCACTAAATTGACACGTGTACCTTAGGTGCATTTACCAATTGGTACTGGGCCACCTTATCAAACCCTGTAACTCAGGGCATAGGTGTACCCAGGGCTTACCAGGGGCTGCAGCATGTATTATGCCACCCCTGGCTGGCCATCTAAATCTGACACAATTGGCTGCACGACAGCTGGGGCAAGGTGGTGTAATCACCCTTTGCTTTAGATATAGTATACCTATATCTAACCCTAAAGTGGACACATAGATTCCTATCAGTCACTCCTATGGCAGGCCTTGACAATCCTGAAGGCAGAGTGCTTGGAATTATGTGAGATGGTGCTCTGGCATGAGCTGAGCCCGTTTGCAGCTTGCGGAACCAAGTCCTAATAGCTGTTCCATGATAACGCGTACCATATACTCTTAAGTGCATTATAATCCTCGCGGTTATATGCCAACTCTGGTATTGCTTTATCAAAACATGTCGAGTAAGGTGTCATACGAATTGGAATACTAACCCCTCGCATATTATGGCGATGGGGTTAGCATTCCACCCTTCTAGAGGGACACAACATGTATGTATCTGTGAACCCCGGTTAAAGTTAACTCAAGCCTCAGCATCACAGAATGGATGCTGCCACCACAGACACAAGTCTGACCTCCTGCTGCTGGGAGTCCTTCCAGCGAGGGAGGCTGGGACAAAGGGTTTCCTGTCAGGGGCGGTGCTAGCACCATCCCAGACAGGGTTTTTTGTATCCTGGGTAGGCAGGGCTTTAGAGGAAGGTGACTGCAAGTGGCACCCCGGTGCTCACTATGCATCTGCCGGCTAGAACCAGTTCCAGGGGCACACCACCCCCTGAGCTGGGGAAAGTCCGGCATGGGAGAAGGGTGTACCACCCCCCTTCCTGGTCCCACCCATGGGCAGGACCTAGTCGCGTGCCAGCCCCTTTCCTTAGTATAAAGATAGGAGCGGGCCCCCTTCCAAATTAGATCATCTTTGAATCCTGAAACTACTTTCTACGAAAGGAACTCAAGACTTCTTCCTAAGATTTCTCCCTTGTGACTAAGGAGTAGTCACCCTGCATCTGCAGGCACCAACTAAGAACACTGCGGTTTGCTGCACGTCCTTCCTCTGGAATCCGACCGACCAGCACGACGAGACCCGGCTTCCCTGGCACCTCTGACCTCTACCTACATCATCAGCCCAGCTGAGATCCGTGGGTGTGACGAGACCTCGAGGGACCGGCCATCTTCAGAACTGCACGACGCTTATCCAGCACGACCGCCGAGGTATCCTCGAGTGAGTGCTTTGGGTTCGAGAAGCCCCAACCCTGAGCAGCTCCAGCACCGAAGTTCAGCCCCCCAGCATCCACGAGATCTGCGTGGGGCCCTTCTGCTCTTTGCTGCTCACCGTCTTGTCCGGCTACTTGCCTGCTGGCTTGTGGCCCTCTTGACGACGCACCACGACGACAACACTGCTGGTCTGGTTGCTCCAGACTGGCCCCTGCTCCCCTCCAACAGAGGAGCACCCCGGACCCTCCTGGTCCACTCCAGACGCCATCTTGAGTCCACCGCGTGGGCTTGCATTTGCCAAGAGTTGCTGCACCAATCCTGGGTCCAGCGACGTCGACAGCAGATACCTTCGTGGGACAGCTCGCACCTCCATCCTGGTCGCCGACAACGCCTCCTGGTCCTTGAGACTGCAGAGCCCAGCGTCGCCCACTCACCTGGTCGAGGTGACTCCATCCGGTGCCATCCTGGTGCCCATCTAATCACTGGCTAGTGATTCAGAACTTGGTCCCCCCTGCTTACAGGTATCCTCCATCATCGATCCAGGCTTGGATCCCTCCGAATCTCTTCACTGGTCGCCTGCCAGCAACTTCTTCTTTCAGGCTCCATAGACTGCAACGAGGATTCCCGACGTCTTTCCAGACCTATGTAGCCGCAACCCCTGGCTAGGTAACCTGAGCATTTCGGTGCTCCAGCATAGCTTAACTATCCAAAGGTCCAGATCCTTTTTCGTTTCAGCTCTACCTAGTCGGATTCGTCCGATAACACTAACTTTACGAAATCTAGCATCCATAGACTTTGTCCCGCATCCCGCGTGAGAGTGCACACTCTGCACCCGATCTCCCTAGGCCTCCTGCTAGTAATCTGAAGGTTCAGTAGTCCAGTCCTAGCGATCCTAAAGTCTATTAGAGTAGTACTTACCTGCTAGTAATTTCGCATTCCACTTTTAGAGTATATGGTTTTTCGTGCCCTTCGGGCATTTGTGTAATTTGTGCGACTTAAAGTATTTTCGTAAGAGCTTTGTATTTGTGCTTATCGCCCTGTCCTCATAAAGAGTCCAGGGCTGTTGTGTTCTAAATAAATATCCTTTTATTTTCATAACAACTTGTGTGGTGTCCTTTCACTTGGTGTTCAAGGGGTATATGTGATGGTATAACAGCTGGCTTAACACGCCCTCTAGAGTTTAGCCTAAAGACTGCTCTTGTCCATGCTACTAGGATAGCTGGTCTACGGTTGATTTACAACCAATCAATAAGGGTTGTTTGGACTGATACATAGTGATCACTAGAATAGTGAGCACTGCATATCAGGCCAACTTCCCACAATCTTGACCAATGCAGTGCATGTCATGTATGTACGGTTCAAAATATTTCATTGGACCAGTCGTAGTCATGATGGTATGGCCACCTCACGCGAGAAGGACAGTGCATCACACCTATTCTCTTCCTCCAAGTCCCCCACATTGTTCTGCCAACACATATATAGTGGTTGCAATGGGTCTGGTAAATTGTTAATTATTGTCCGGTAGGTGAGTGAAATAGCATTGCTATCCATGGGTTCTGCTAGCAGTCTATCCTCAAGCGGGGCAGCTTCCAGGATCTCTGCCTTTTCTTAGGTTGCCTCCTATCGGATTTGTGACTAGCGGAATGTTTCCCCTATGGACAGTTTAAATTCTTTTTGATAGTCTGCAAATGTCACTATTTTACCCTCCTTGACCAAATCGCCGACTTGTGATATACCAATAATATCCCATTTGTCGAATTCACTGTAGTTACTTAAATTGCCCAGTACTGCTGCATGCCAAAGTGGAGTCATTTGTGTCAATTTATTACTCCAACCAAGTTTTGTGGTGGTAGTGTGCCATACGGCAACCGCGAGAGCGGTGGGACCAGTAAGTTTGTTTTTACGCAGTTTTGTGTACAGTACCACTCTGTGCCCTCTCCGACCCATCAACCATCTGTCCATCCAACATGCCGGGTCCTGTTGCTCTTCGTACACCCATTTATTATTAATTGAGAGGTGGGCAGCCCAGTAATAGCCACAGATATCTGACTGGGCAATGACACCATCATACCACCCAGAGACTAATTTGGGTCTTGCAATACTTGGCGGTTTCCAGTCCCAAAGTAGTTTCCTACCCTCCCAATCGATTTTTTTAAAATACGTCTCTGGAACATTATACAGAGTATTTTTCAGCGCATACAGAAGCTGCGGCAGAGCCGTAATTTTAAATAATGCAGCGCTACCCAGCAGAGACACAGGCAGCGTTAGCCAATGGCGGATATCACTCCGCAGTCGTGTTAAGGGGTCCAGTAGGTTTCGGTCAAGGAAAAGTGATGGGTCCGCCGTTTCATATATACCTAAATATCGAAACCCGTCTCTCATAATTGTGGCCGCACAATTAGCCGGGAGGGTCGGTGCTGGCCCATGTAGTAAATAAACAACTGATTTGGACCAGTCTGTTGTGTACCCGAGTACTTGCCGTGATTCGAACAGATGTTCCTGTATACGTACTTCGTAAGATCAAAGTACGTATACAGGAACATCTGAGCACCATCAGAGCGGGCAAATTAACAACTAAACTGGTCCAACACTGTTTTACTGAGAAACATACTTTCCAGTGGACAGTGCTTGAGAAGATCAAGGGTTCCCCTCAGAACATTGATGGTATCCTTCTAGCCAAAGAAGCACGCTGGATCTACAATGAGAAAACGGACAGGACAGGGCTCAATGAGATCATAGAATGGAACAGGATCAAACTATGATGGACATACTGCTCCACTAGAGTCCCTTTATCTGCAATACCTGTACAATTTGCCTCCCCCTGGTGTAGGTGAGGGAGGTTGTGTCACACTTGCCCAGTCGCTAATGGGGTTCCTTCTAAACTCCCGAACCAGTCGCTATGTAGCCACAGTGGCCTATATTACCATGGTCCTGTGAGGGGTCTTACTTGTTCATTCATTGCTAAGTAACAGGGTGGGCATCAAATGTATCGTGCCCCTTAGGAGGTAATAGTATGTGCCCCCCTGCTTCGGAGCTCCGACGTGGCATCTTGGTATAACTGGTACAATTTGCCTCCCCGGGTGTAGGTGGGGTGGGGTGGTTTCACACTCCCAGTCCCCGAAGGGGTTCTTTTTAATTCCTGACCCAGCCGTTGTGTAGCCACAGTGGCCGTTATCACCTATGGTCATGTGAGGGTTGCGACATGTTTAGCTACAGCCATACGACAGGGAGGGCATCACAAGTACTCTGCTCCCTTGGATGTTATAGTATATGCCCCTTGCCTTCTGTGTTCATATATGGCATTAAATTCTCTGCCCTAAGGGCACACATGGGTTACGTGGTCTTTTCTTCAGCTAGTTCTATACTCATAACTCACAGATCTGCGCTGGTTTCCGGTATTTACACCCTTTTTTTAAATCATCTATCATCCTCTCCTTGTCAGGCTAGGAGTCTCTGAATGTTGCGGCACCTTGGGACCACTTTGGGGCACAATTATAACATAATGCCCCCACACATGCCTCTATATTCTGTTCGGTGACTAGGCTAAGATGGCCGCCACGCCCGAGGTCGCGATCACGTGTTGTAACGTGATGGGCGTGGCCCCGCTGGCTCTCCGTATTTGTATACCTCAGGGATGAGCCACCGGTGCAGCTGAGGAAAGGAGTCTTCCAAGCCCGTGACGGTGAGGAGGTGTTCCGGGAGTGACATGGCAGGGAAGTACCTCGGGCCATTGTTTCCCATGTGCGATGTGGAGTGTGTTCTACGCAGTGGGCGTATTTGAAGCGCAGTGTGTCTGTTTTAAATGCAATAATCTGTTATGATCGCACTTTTAATCACCAGTATGCACCTGGCAGGCACAATGGTTAGGCTTTTTATATCGGTGGTACGAGCAACAGCACCATGGCCATTGACCTCTTGAGAGGGGGTAGTTCTCCCGTATACCTCTATACGAATGCAGCTATGAGGGAGCTGGTTGCTTTGCGCTCTATAAAGGGGACTTGTGATATGCATCCAACTTTAAGTATGAATGTGCACATTGAAAGATAGCAGAACAGCGCCCTAGATAGTACAGTATACAAGCCCCTGTACGTCTTCTCTCCTTGCAGATTAAAGGTTTCTCCAAGGATCAAGGGACATACTCACGTTAGAAGTACCCGGTGACCTTGTTGATACCGGAGCGGCTGGTATGAGTAGCTTGGCTGTATCCTGGTAATATTCCACGCATTACCATACTTACTATCCCCCTTATGTGTTTCTTGCTACCCTAGGGTTTACATGTTTTTAAATATGTCTTCTTACCTGTTCTCTCCCGGCAGCATGTTACAGAACTAGTGTCCAAAAAAGTGAAGTGGCAGCATTTGAGTGCAGCCCTGATGAAACTGCTTAACGAAACATAGCAGTGAAACATGTCGGCACTGGCAGTAGGTAATGGTACGCATGATTAGCTACCAGCCTTTTTATTATTCAACAGCACACGATCACCGCCCTATGAATAAAATTGGTTAAGGGACTGGTGTGCTGTGTGTGTTTTTAAGCACTCAGTTATACTTGTGTTTGTTTGTCACCAGCAGATTTTTCTGCACTTCACTATTTGTCACTTTATGTGTTGTTTCTTTTGGACACGTCTTTTCTTTCCTCTCACTTTTCTTTGAGAAGCAAGTGACCACCGATGATGAGACAGGGGCCTGTCTGGAAATTGCATACCAGTTACCCCGATGGTAGTGTTTCCGTGAGGAGTCACTTGCTTCTCGCACATTTTTTCCTCTATTAAGAGGAGTGTCCAATGTTTGTTGTGGACTTGTGTGACCAATTCCGGGTTGGCTCACTTTGAGTGGGTGTTCTGTGGTGTTGCCAGAGAGAACAGGTCTTTTAACGCGGGCGGAGTACAGTGCATTACCTCCTTATAATGTGTATAAGAGTGTAGTGGGGAGTAGGACATTTGAAACCCCCCTTGGGAGTCACTGATATATGTGCACGCCATTGGACTGGGTCTTTATTTGAATTGTATGAACTCAGACTGATCTGGGTGGACTAGTTTTGTAATTATAGGTATCAGCCTATTGGCAAGTACTTTGGCAAGTATTTTAACTTCGGCAGTTAATAGGGATATTGTTCGGTATGTATTGAATTCCTCCTCTGGTTTCCCAGGCTTACGAATAACAACAATAGAGGCCAGTCTTTGGTCTCTAGGTAACATCCAGACGGATTTACTTTCATGGTACATTTCAAGTAGGTGCGGTGCCATCTTAGCTGCCTTTTAATGAATTCAATTAGGTGGCCATTTGGTCCGCCGGCTTTTCCCGATTGTATACTGCATATGACTGTAGTAAGTTCCTCAACAGTAATATCTTCTTCCAGCAATTGCTGGTCGTCAGAGGTCAGTGTTGGGATTTGTATGTCGACTATCATATCCCTCACCTCTGTCACTGTAGCTGTCACAAAAGGTCAGTATAGTTGCTTATAGTATTCAGCAAACCTGTTTGCTATATGTTGCGGGCCATGTAGATACGTCCGGTCCAGCCCTGTATGACTCTGATCCAACGGTCTGCCTTTTCTTTCCTCTCCAACCATGATAATAACATACAAGCTCTATCTACATGTTTGTAGATCCTGTATATTTTAGCCCCATGTTTACCCCTGGCAACTTCATGTGCAAGGTCCCTGTATTCTTTCCTCCTGAGTTCCAAAACATGGTTTTCATTTTCATCCCTGGTATCACTTGATGTCTGCTCTATTATGCGAATGTCTCCGTCAAGTTCGATTAGCTGCGTTTCAGTCCTGTGACCCACTGTGAGGGCTAATGCTTGGCCCTTAATTATAGCTTTGTAAGCCCCCCACAATATTTGTGTGGACTGGACCGTCCCCAAGTTTTCCTTTAAGTAATAGTCTGTGTCCTTGATTGACTGTGTGGGAGAGTTGGGCATCCAATCTAGGGCCAAGGCCCTGCTTGCCTCCTTTCTGTCTGGTAGAACCCAGGCCGTAACACTGGGACCATTTAAATCGGCTGATTTGGCTTTACCCTGTGGGGTTCCTCAAGGCTCATCCCTAAGTCTGACACTTTTTAATATCTATGTGTCGGACTTAGCTAGGGTTATTAAGACCTACCGGATGAGCCTTACCTCATATGCCGATGACACCCAGTTGGTGCTAGCCATCAATAATGATGGAGAAAAGGTGGCAGCTCGATTTCAAGAAGGCATGCTTGCAATCAAGGAGTGGATGGCCTGTAATTGTTTAAGGCTCAATTCCAAGAAGACCGAGGTGATTATTTTCGGGAAACTGTCACCTATGTGGTCATCAGTCTGGTGGCCCCCATTACTCGGAGCTCTACCTACCCCCGTTCAGAAGGTCAGGAATCTGGGGGTAATGTTTGACGAAAAACTGAATTTTGTTAATCATGCTAATCAGACAGCGTCCTCAGCATTCTATAAGCTTAGACTTTTAAGAAAAATAATTCCATTTCTCCCAAAAAAAAGTGCTGGGAAAACTGTGGTGAGCTCACTGGTACTGTCATCTCTAGATTACTGTAACGGTTTATTTGCAAATGCTCAATCTCGGGTGGTCGCCAAATTACAACTGGTCCAGAATGCGGCGGCAAGACTGCTATTTGGGACCCCCAAATTTAAACCGAATAAGCAAGAAATCAGGAATTATCACTGGTTGACGATCAAAAATCGGATCAGATTTAAAACTTTATGCCTTACCTTTCAAGCTCTTCATCGTCTTGGGCCTGAGTTTCTCAAACAGAAGCTCATTCTCTATCGCCCCACTCGACAATTAAGATCCATAAATTCATACCAACTAGCGGTGCCGCGGACCAGGACAGTTACTTGGGGAGACAGATGTTTTACGAACACTGCAGCCAGACTTTGGAACACCCTTCCGCTGGTGATTAGATCAACACCTTCACTGTTTCAATTCAGAAAGTTGTTGAAGACTTTGTTGTTCGACCAGTAGTCTTTCTCTTTACCTCATTACTTTTTAGATTCCGACACTGTTCCTACTGAGACAATAAATTGAGCTATAGCCCCAAGACGACTACGGGCATACGTCGCGCTTTACAAATCTTAAAAAAATTTAAATAAATTATGTATTCCTTAATATGTGGGACTTGGGAGACACCAAGGGCGATTGTAAGTGTCTTACGGTGGGGGCAGTGCTGATTGTGCATCGCGCCTGTATGGGAGCGTGGTTAGAGATGCCTCTTGCTAAGTTTTGAACTTTGGTGAATTGGTGCACAAAATCAGCCAATGATAATATGTAGTCAATTCAGGAGTGGCTTTTGTGAGCAATAGAGTAATACGTGTATTGGTGTATTTGTGGGTGGGCTGCCCGCCATATATCCGTCAGCCCCAGTGCCGAGACAAAATCGGCTGTAACATTAATGGAGCATGTCCAGCATCTTGGGGGGTATCTATCCACATAACGTCATATTAAGGTTCCCACCCAGTATTATTTCGCCTTCTGGGAAGGCCAGAAGTAACCTACTCAAATCCCGCTGGGCCACATTGGGATATATACCGAAAGGATATTCATATCTCCACCTTCCCAGGTGCTTGACATCCCAGCAAAGCGCCCGTATGTACCTGCTGTGACGGACGTGTCCTAGTGATGAATATGTGTTGTAGTCAAGTAAATGCCATTGTGACGCTTTAAAACCACAACAAAAAACCCTCAACTTCCCGAAACCCCCTCCACCCTGCCTCCCTGCAATACGGACTTCAAACTAACCGCCACCCTGTTGGAAATGGGGGTTGCCCAAGTCTCAAGGGGGGTAGCATGGCATCAAGCGGGCAGGCCAAACTTCGAGGACATGTGAAGCATTCACGCAGTACCCTCAGTCAACACACCAGGCACACTACAAAAGAGGCAGGACACCAATTTGAGTTGGAAAAGAAGTAGTTTAGTGATATCTCCAACCTGTAAAGTAAAAAGGAAGAATACACTGGTAATCACAACAAGGCGCCAACTGGCACCCAAGCCAAGTATTTCAGTGGGGGATTATTTACATGGGACAAAAAGGGTTGAGTCCAAAGTCCATAGTGTCTAGCTGAAATATAAAAAGGTTAGCATTTGGCACGTAACATCAGTGACACCTATATAAGGGAAAAATGCACTTGGCGTATTCGCCCATTAAACATGCAACCAAACATTAGGGATAAGAACCCAAAATAGCTGGCATTGGCAACTCCTGCAAAAAGAATAGGAATCACCTGGCATTAACATTAGGCAGGAACACCTGTAATAAAACATCAGGTTTCTTCCCCCCTCCACCTAGGGAACTACGCATCAGGCAGGGCCTACTCAGGCCTTCATCCTTGGGGGGTTGGCTGAAATTATAAGTTGCATATTAGCGTAATTACACCTCATGCGTGACAACGCCAACCCAACCCCTGTAAGGGAAAAACATCATATAATACCAGACAGGAACATGAATCCTCAGCCCCCCTGCAACGTGCAACACAAACATTAAGCAGTGCGTTGGCATCAACATCATATGAACCAGGCCTGTATCACATTTTCCGTGGCACCATCCGGCCCCTACACCATGAGTAAAACCAGGGGGGGCATAGGCATCCCCACTCTGCACTAGGAGTACTTCCAGGCCTCTAATAGACTCCTTAAGGCATCCCACACTGGCATAAAGCTTGGCCCTAACTTGGGAGGTCAGGCAGGTAGCAATCTCATAAACACTAGGCCCGAATCACATTGAACCTGGGGGCACCTATGCATTTAATATGGACCTGACTCTAGGCCTATGAAGCTTAACCTAGGGCAAACCCTCCTTAGGGTATGGACATATAGAGTAGGTGTCAGGCCTAAACATTTCAGGGAACATCAGGCAACAGGTTACAATGTGCATTTCATTAGGCATATCACCTGGCTATGTGTCACAACAATTCCCTGGGGGCCCCTACAACATTCTACATTTCCCCCGTGACCTTTATGATTAACCGGGGTCTCTGTAGGCAGTTCAGCGGGGCCTAACCGGCATCCTGGGATTCCGTGGCAGCAGTCGCTAGCAGCTTTTACCCGCTTTCTGGGCACTTGGGCCCCACTCAGTCAACAGAGGGGGGGGGGGGCGGACACCGACCCTGTGTCCCGTTGCCCTCTCCACCCTCCACACTGTACTCTGTCGCCCACACTCACTGGCTGTCCAGGGCCTTCTTGGTGGTAGGGGCAGGCACCGACAATGTGCCTCGAAGCCCCTGCTGCACAGCGCTCCCTCGCGGGGCTTCCCTGACCAACTGGGGCCCCTTGCAGGCAGCTATCGCTCTTCGTGTGGGGCTCCTCTCTTCACGAGAGCCCGAGACCTCCAGGCAGCTGTCACCTCTCCCGTGGGGCTCTACGCGGCCTCCTCACTCGGGTTCCCACCGATCGGGAGGCGGGGCTGGCACCGGTCGTGTACCCCGGCCCCGCCTACCTTTACCAGCCTCTCGCGTGGGGCACAGATCGGCGGGGTGGCCTCCCGCTCCGGTCGTCCTTCTCAGGGCTCCCTCCTGACCACGGGGGCCCTGCACCAAAGCTTCACCCGGGTCCTCCCTCCCTCACGGGGACCCGGGGCTTTTCTCCGTTTCCTCTCGCCTTCTCGGCTGCCCGGGCAGTCGACCAATCCCTGCGCGGCGTTGGCGGGGGCGGGCCGATGACGCGGCCGGGCGCCCCCGTCACGTGACGGGAGTGCCGCGGCCTCAGGGCCTAGCGCGGCCCTTTCCTGATTACGGCGGCCCTCTCCTTGTACCGGGGGTCGCCGCAACGATACCCCACGCAGTGGGGGGGGAACCCCACAATAGCGCCGGGCCGCGGCGATGATTTTCGGAGCTGCCACACAGCGCGAGGCCAGGACAAGGGGCAGGCTCCCTCTCCTGTCACAAAGTCCCCTCACAATCTCCTCAGCGCCCGGGCTGGCACGGTGATCTCCGGCTGTGAAAAGGGGTAGGCTCCCTTTTATTATTTATAAAACAGGTAGCCAGCGCGCCACAACGAGGGTAGGCTCCTCAGCACTATGGCGCTATTCACAGCGCACTACTTGTAAGGCAGTTCAGGGGCACAATCCTCCCCAGGCAGCTCCTCCCAGTCCAGCAACAGTCTTTGGACCCACAGCGCTTAGGGGGCAATATCACAGTTTATGCCAGTCAGCCGTCCACCGTCCCTCGGGGGCACAATCCTCCCCGCGTAGCTCCTCACGACCCAGCACTTCCACAGGGCCACAGCTCACAAGAGGGGGTAGACAGTCCCACTCCTCACCTCCTGGGTGCTTCTCCCATGCAGCGCTGGCGTGGTACCTGGTCCAAAACGGCATCAGTGACCTGGGTAGGGGCCCTCCTTTGTCAGGGGCCCAGGGGACAGCAGAGGGGGGAAGTTTAGGGGTACAGGGCCCAGCTCACAGGCCCATGTGGCGGTAGCACCTCACAGCAGGTCCCCCTCCCTTCCTTGTCCCAGCGCTGACTGACTCTCTGGTGACACTTCTCCCCATTTATACCCTCCTCCCAGGCAGTGCCAGGACCTTCTAGAATGTTGGCACATCTAGCCTAAACTGGTTCTAGGGGAGGGGGTGAGCACCCTGGGTGCCAGGCTTTCCCTCCAAAAGCTAGGGGTTGCTGGGTATTAATGACTAGACCGCCAACCTAACGCAGTCAGGTGGCACTACCCAGGCCATGGCATCCATTTTAAAATACAATACATTTCAGTCAGGTGCAGTTTTAAAATGGGGGATATTTTCTGTACACCACAGGGGTGTGGAATTTAATAAAATATCTACTTGTCCATGGGACAGGTTGCTTTATAAATCAACTTGTCCTGTAACTAAATCCACTTGTCCCTTTGGTGCCATGTAGTACACCGTCAAATAAGGGCAGCATTCTCATTATAGAGAGCTCGGATAATAGCCTCTCTGGTTATGTCAGGCTCAGATTATTGAAGGTTTCGAATACTAGTGATGTCTTTATTTTGCACATCTACCCATTCATCATTTCATTTCATTCACCTACTAATATCTAGCATTTCACCTTTACATTGGTATACATTCATTCTTTCATCAGACTTTCCCCATTCTGTTTGTTCATTGATCCATCCATCCGCCCGCCCATCCATATTCAAACCTACCTACCCATCCATCCCGAACCATATCCATCGATCTAAGCGATCGGCCCATCCTTCCGTTCATTCATCAATGTACCCTTTCACTCATCCATCCTTCCACTCATCCATCAATTTACCCTTTCACTCATCCATCCATCAATACACCATGCAACCCATCTATCTTTTCACCCTTTCCTTCATCAACACACCCATCCACCATCCCCATCACTCATCCATCCTTTCACTCATTCCTCCATCTAGTAAGCCAGTTACAGTCACTCATCCATCCATCCATTCATCCACTCACTCTCCGTTACACATTAATTATGGGCCTTTGACTGCTGAGCTGCAGAAAGATGACAAACTCCAAATATGTATGCAATATTTTTAATCTATTGTCATATTGAAGTATTGAAAACAAATTCACAGTATTATATACATTTTGTTATATACATTGCCCCGTATTACGTGCGTGCAGTAAAGCAAAGGGTGTCAAAAGAGCGTGAAGGTGATAAGGTGAAAGGAAAGGAAATCACACAAAATTATAAAGGTAATTTAAATGATTCAAAAAAACACCAGCCAATGAAAGCCGGAACAGTATATCCTGGCCACTTCAATTAGTCCGTATACAATCCCTAATATTATTCTGAGGCATAGGATGTAAAAAAATGTCTGCACTATATCACAGAGGGAGATATAGTTAGTGGTCCAGGTTATTAGTAAGTGTCGACGTTTCGACTCGTCTTGCGGCCTTGCGGTTGATTATGCCTGGGCCATGCGAGTCTTCTTCAGGACATATTGAACGGGGCAACACAGGGATCTCATTGTTGACCCCTTCTCGGAATGTAGTGGTCGTTATTCCCACTCCATTATGGCTCAGTCCTTACGAATCCAGAAAAATCTTATTGTCCAGGTATTCTCTTCAATGTTTTAGGGTTTCCTATCCTAAATGGATGTACATGTTCCACTACATGTCTTGAAAGCAGGAAGCTTATATTTAGAATCCAATCATAAGTATTGGGCAGTTTCAATATATGAATATATAATTTGGTAAGGCAACTCCTCACGCAGTAAAGAACCTGAATATTTCAATTCTGTAGCTGTGCCGAGGAGCTAAAAGTAGGTCACTTGCCGATATTTTAGAAAAGCAGGCTGGCAGCCTGTTGTTGAATGGATGTTCCCAGAAGTCCAAGCACGCTGAGCGCGTGCGGGAACATCCATTCAACTACAGGCTGCCAGACTGCTTTTCTAAAATATCGGCAAGTGACCTACTTTTAGCTCCTCGGCACAGCTACAGAATTGAAATATTCAGGTTCTTTACTGCGTGAGGAGTTGCCTTACCAAATTATATATTCATATATTGAAACTGCCCAATACTTATGATTGGATTCTAAATATAAGCTTCCTGCTTTCAAGATATGTAGTGGAACATGTACATCCATTTAGGATAGGAAACCCTAAAACATTGAAGAGAATACCTGGACAATAAGATTTTTCTGGATTCGTAAGGACTGAGCCATAATGGAGGGGGAATAACGACCACTACATCCCGAGAAGGGGTCAACAATGAGATCCCTGTGTTGCCCCGTTCAATATGTCCTGAAGAAGACTCGCATGGCCCAGGCATAATCAACCGCAAGGCCGCAAGACGAGTCGAAACGTCGACACTTACTAATAACCTGGACCACTAACTATATCTCCCTCTGTGATATAGTGCAGAATTTTTTTTACATCCTATGCCTCAGAATAATATTAGGGATTGTATACGGACTAATTGAAGTGGCCAGGATATACTGTTCCGGCTTTCATTGGCCGGTGTTTTTTTGAATCATTTAAATTACCTTTATAATTTTGTGTGATTTCCTTTCCTTTCACCTTATCACCTTCACGCTCTTTTGACACCCTTTGCTTTACTGCACGCTCTAATACGGGGCAATGTATATAACAAAATGTATATAATACTGTGAATTTGTTTTCAATACTTCAATATGACAATAGATTAAAAATATTGCATACATATTTGGAGTTTGTTGCTGTTGCCTATCTCTTTTATATTCATCATTGATTGAGCAGGGCTGTTCAAATAACATACGCCTTCTAATTAAATAAGTTTTGATTAATTGCTTGTTTGGAAATATATAGGTCTCGGACCATTGTTTGTTTATATTAGTATAATACCCAGGTCCAGTACCTTTTGGGTTACCCCATTTCTTTAATGGCAGAAAGATGAGGCCCATTAAAAGCTCCACCCCCACTGTAGCTGCTAAAGAGAGGGGTTCACAATGCCCCGGTCCAAACCTATCCTTCCAGCTCTAGATCTATCATTTAAATTCATTCATCCCTCCTTCCTTCCATTCATCCATACATCCATCCTTTAGCTCATCCATCCACTTTCACCCCCTCTATCCACCCTTTCACTTATCCCTCCATCCTTTTGCTCTTCCATCTTTCACCCCTCCATCCTTCTTTTCCCTCATATCCATTCACCTTTTCACTCATCCCTCCATCCGTCCTTTTGCTCTTCCATCCTTCACCCCAACCATCCTCTTTTTTCCTCCTATCCATCCACCCTTTCATTCATCCCTACATTCACCGTTTCACTCAACTAACCACCCTTCTATCCATCAATCTATCCATCCTTCCACCCAGCCATCCATACACCCACTCCGCCATCCATTTATCCACTCTTTCTCATCCATCAATCCACGCTTTCATTTAACCATTCATCCGTTCACTCATCCATCCACTTTCACCCCATCCATTCATTCACTCTTGCACTCATCCATCCATCTACTCATCCATCCTTACATCAATCCTTTAACTCATTCATCCATGTATATATCCTTTCACGTCAATTATGAACCTTTGTCTGGACCTTCAGAAAGAAGAGGCCCATGAAGAACCCTACAGCTGCTGTAGGGTGTTCAGATGCCCCTGGTGCACGCATGAAGTGACACGAGAGGCCCAGTGCAAGGACAGACATGAGGGTGTGCCTGAAGACTGCATGAATTCCCCATGGGGAAACTATTGAGCGTTATTGTAAGCCCTGGATGATGCAGGATATGAGAGGCCAAGGGGGCGGGTCAGGGCAGTCAGAGGGGGTAACAGAGGGGGGTGGGATTAGCAAATTCAGGCACTGGGTGAAACATAAGGTGCACAGTAAAGGCAAAGGAGGGTTGTGCAAGAGCATGATGATAAGGGAAAGCATGTGCTTTACTGCAGGCCCACAGAGGCGAGGGTGAGGAGCGATCCTGGGGCCGATTGAGGCCCAAGGGTGAAGCACAGAATAAAAGGCAGCGGGTCACAAGGTTCAAGTCTGAGCAGGAGCCAAGAGGCCGATAACATTACCTTTCAGTTATGTGAGTGTTCTGGAGCTGCAGAAGCTCCATGTTCGTTTTGTGCTCGAAGAAAATGAAAGGACCAGGGGAGGGCCTGAAAGCCACACATGAGCCTCGGGGAGAAAGCAAAAAGACTTCAGTGCTGTGGAAGTATTATACAGAGCTGCAACTTTGAACTCAGCTTCATCATTTTGTGCTTCTGCTCTTGGGAAATTAAAATGCAGACCCCAGCTTTTACATTGACCCTTTCACTGCCAATAAACTTTGCAGAGCTACTTATTAACTGGCTGTGACCAACAGGGTTGAACAGCTGTGTATCAGATTACCGTAAGACTGTCTACTTGTCCTTTGGACAAAATAGAAACGAAAACCTCTTGCCCTTGTAAGAAATCTTGATGTCTCGGGCGTCGGGAGATAGGAATTCCCCACCCCTGACACCATTTACAACATGTAATTTTACATTTTCACAAAGTGTCTCACACCACTCATGGCCTATACAGGTTTAATCCCATGGGGGAGACATCCTAGGTAAGGGGGTCAAAAGCGAAACATTTTGGGGGAAAAAGGCCAAGTCCAACACGACTCCCCCCCAGCCAAAAGCCAGGGTAGACACATCAATGCCTTGATGGGCTTCCCTGCTTGGGGCGGAAAAAGGTGGACGCAGGCCTGCAACTACAGGAGCACCTGCAGTCTCTCCTCCACTCTGGAACCCAATGGTTCTCTTTCGCAACCCTCCCTTCACCAACAGAACCACCCCACTGGTGTTCCCTAGTGGGATGTTTCTCCTTCCTAGAGTGGGAGGCTCTAGCCTCAGGCTTGGAATTCTCTTGAACCACTCTCCTCTCTCCAAATTTCCACTGGTCCACCCACCTGGGGTCTACACCCTCAGGCTGACCAGCCCTTAGGGGCGAGGCTCCCCTCCCCCTACTTCTCCTCCTAGGGTTCCTCCATCTCCTACGCCTGGGGACACCCTCACACAACTCTCTTCCCAACCTGGAATCGAAACCCACAGGCTGACCCGGTGACAGGTGCGAGTCCTCCCTCTCCCTGCACCCCCTCCCAGAATTCTGCACCCTCCTACCCGGAGAAGTACCCCTGGGAGTCACTTCCGGGGTGACTCTGTTTACAGATGTCCCTCCCACCAGGGCAGGCAACTCCTGTCCCTGGCCACCCAACCCGGGATCTATGCCCTGTGGCTGAGCCGGTGACAGAGAAGAGACCTTCCTCCCTCTGCACCCCCTCCCAGAGTTCCGCACCCTCCCACTGGAAGTGGTACCCCTGGGAGTCAATTTGGTAGGGACCTGCCTTACAGGAACCCCACCCTCCAGGCCAGGCAACTCCTGAACCTGAAACCCCAGTCCAAGATCTAGACCCTGTGACTGGTCAGACCCCCGAACCACCGAAGCTCTGATTAATGATGCTCCGGGTTCTCCTGACATAAGGGGATCCCTCCCTCTGGATGACACATCGGGGCAGCCTAGCCTCCCAAGCTGGGGTTCTCTTAAAGAACACTCCAGGCCTGGTGGCCGCAGCTGGGGTACCTTGGGACACCTCCCCGTCTCACTCCCTTCAGGATCACTCCCCTCAGCCTTCCCAGACGCTCTGGCACTTACCCAGAGGTCTGCCTCCCGTGCAAGTTCCCTGGGGTCTGAGAACCCGCACTGCAACAGATGGTGATGCAGTGTTGGGAAACAACTCCTCAGCATGTGCTCCCGGATAACGGCATGGCACAGCCCTTCCCAATCCTCCACTGCTCTCCTCACCACCCAATCCTCCAGTACAGTCCAACACTCCTCCTCGAATTCTCCCCAGGACTGATGGGACAGCTTTCCCCTGCCCCTCAACACTAACCCGTCCTCCTCCTCCGGGGAATCAGGCACAGTCTCCTGGGCTTCGGGAGTGGGACTCCTTGCACTGGACCTACACTCGCTGCCACCACTGGATCCCACCCACCTCGGTGAATCCAGACTCCTAAAACCACTCTCAGGGGACAAACTACCCACCTGAGCTGATCTCTCTCTGGCGAAGGCCCTCTCCGCCTCCGCCATCCTCTCCAGCGCTAGGACTCTTTCAGTCTCTAGTCGCTGCTCTTCTACCCTCAGCTGCGCTAAGCCCTCGGCATGCCTGAGCTTTGCCAGCGCCAGCTGATACTCCCTCTCTTCCCTCCTATCTACCCACTCTTCTGCGGACAGGGAAAGGGATGGGGCAGTGCCCCCGGGACTGGACCCAGTGCGAGACTCCCTATCTTCGGGGTCCTCCACAGCTACTGGCGTCTCCGCCCTGTTAAACTCTTCCTCCTCCTCATCGGAGTAATTACCTCCCAGGGTTCTGGATGGGGAGCCCTCTCTCTGGTCTCTAACCCACTGGCCCTTCAACACTTCGGGGGGGTAGTCAGACAAGTCCCCATCAATCTCTAAGGGCTCTCCCCTCTTGAGGGCCTCATAGAGAAACAGGTTCCTCCTAATGTTCCCTACTGGGGGTATCCCTCTCTCCAGGAGGAAGTCTATCACCTCCTGTTCGGTGTACTCCATCAGTTCCACTCCCTGGTAGATTAACCCCATCGTGGCGAGGTACACTCGGGACACACCCTCCCAGTGGAACAAGGGGACAATTCAGAACACTCTCAGGAGGAAGCAATTTAGCAAACAACAATAATCCCCACAAAAAGGCTGTGATTACCTCCAAGCTCTATTTGCAGTGTAACCCGTGGCTGCTGTGGTACTGCGCAAACACAAGTCCTATCCCACCGCTTGCCACCAAATGTTGGAAATGGGGGTTGCCCAAGTCTCAAGGGGGGTAGCATGGCATCAAGCGGGCAGGCCAAACTTCGAGGACATGTGAAGCATTCACGCAGTACCCTCAGTCAACACACCAGGCACACTACAAAAGAGGCAGGACACCAATTTGAGTTGGAAAAGAAGTAGTTTAGTGATATCTCCAACCTGTAAAGTAAAAAGGAAGAATACACTGGTAATCACAACAAGGCGCCAACTGGCACCCAAGCCAAGTATTTCAGTGGGGGATTATTTACATGGGACAAAAAGGGTTGAGTCCAAAGTCCATAGTGTCTAGCTGAAATATAAAAAGGTTAGCATTTGGCACGTAACATCAGTGACACCTATATAAGGGAAAAATGCACTTGGCGTATTCGCCCATTAAACATGCAACCAAACATTAGGGATAAGAACCCAAAATAGCTGGCATTGGCAACTCCTGCAAAAAGAATAGGAATCACCTGGCATTAACATTAGGCAGGAACACCTGTAATAAAACATCAGGTTTCTTCCCCCCTCCACCTAGGGAACTACGCATCAGGCAGGGCCTACTCAGGCCTTCATCCTTGGGGGGTTGGCTGAAATTATAAGTTGCATATTAGCGTAATTACACCTCATGCGTGACAACGCCAACCCAACCCCTGTAAGGGAAAAACATCATATAATACCAGACAGGAACATGAATCCTCAGCCCCCCTGCAACGTGCAACACAAACATTAAGCAGTGCGTTGGCATCCACATCATATGAACCAGGCCTGTATCACATTTTCCGTGGCACCATCCGGCCCCTACACCATGAGTAAAACCAGGGGGGGCATAGGCATCCCCACTCTGCACTAGGAGTACTTCCAGGCCTCTAATAGACTCCTTAGGGCATCCCACACTGGCATAAAGCTTGGCCCTAACTTGGGAGGTCAGGCAGGTAGCAATCTCATAAACACTAGGCCCAAATCACATTGAACCTGGGGGCACCTATGCATTTAATATGGACCTGACTCTAGGCCTATGAAGCTTAACCTAGGGCAAACCCTCCTTAGGGTATGGACATATAGAGTAGGTGTCAGGCCTAAACATTTCAGGGAACATCAGGCAACAGGTTACAATGTGCATTTCATTAGGCATATCACCTGGCTATGTGTCACAACAATACCCTGGGGGCCCCTACAACATTCTACATTTCCCCCGTGACCTTTATGATTAACCGGGGTCTCTGTAGGCAGTTCAGCGGGGCCTAACCGGCATCCTGGGATTCCGTGGCAGCAGTCGCTAGCAGCTTTTACCCGCTTTCTGGGCACTTGGGCCCCACTCAGTCAACAGAGGGGGGGGGGGGGCGGACACCGACCCTGTGTCCCGTTGCCCTCTCCACCCTCCACACTGTACTCTGTCGCCCACACTCACCGGCTGTCCAGGGCCTTCTTGGTGGTAGGGGCAGGCACCGACAATGTGCCTCGAAGCCCCTGCTGCACAGCGCTCCCTCGCGGGGCTTCCCTGACCAACTGGGGCCCCTTGCAGGCAGCTATCGCTCTTCGTGTGGGGCTCCTCTCTTCACGAGAGCCCGAGACCTCCAGGCAGCTGTCACCTCTCCCGTGGGGCTCTACGCGGCCTCCTCACTCGGGTTCCCACCGATCAGGAGGCGGGGCTGGCACCGGTCGTGTACCCCGGCCCCGCCTACCTTTACCAGCCTCTCGCGTGGGGCACAGATCGGCGGGGTGGCCTCCCGCTCCGGTCGTCCTTCTCAGGGCTCCCTCCTGACCACGGGGGCCCTGCACCAAAGCTTCACCCGGGTCCTCCCTCCCTCACGGGGACCCGGGGCTTTTCTCCGTTTCCTCTCGCCTTCTCGGCCGCCCGGGCAGTCGACCAATCCCTGCGTGGCGTTGGCGGGGGCGGGCCGATGACGCGGCCGGGCGCCCCCGTCACGTGACGCGAGTGCCGCGGCCTCAGGGCCTAGCACGGCCCTTTCCTGATTACGGCGGCCCTCTCCTTGTACCGGGGGTCGCCGCAACGATACCCCACGCAGTGGGGGGGAACCCCACAATAGCGCCGGGCCGCGGCGATGATTTTCGGCGCTGCCACACAGCGCGAGGCCAGGACAAGGGGCAGGCTCCCTCTCCTGTCACAAAGTCCCCTCACAATCTCCTCAGCGCCCGGGCTGCGACGGTGATCTCCGGCTGTGAAAAGGGGTAGGCTCCCTTTTATTATTTATAAAACAGGTAGCCAGCGCGCCACAACGAGGGTAGGCTCCTCAGCACTATGGCGCTATTCACAGCGCACTACTTGTAAGGCAGTTCAGGGGCACAATCCTCCCCAGGCAGCTCCTCCCAGTCCAGCAACAGTCTTTGGACCCACAGCGCTTAGGGGGCAATATCACAGTTTATGCCAGTCAGCCGTCCACCGTCCCTCGGGGGCACAATCCTCCCCGCGTAGCTCCTCACGACCCAGCACTTCCACAGGGCCACAGCTTCACAAGAGGGGGTAGACAGTCCCACTCCTCACCTCCTGGGTGCTTCTCCCATGCAGCGCTGGCGTGGTACCTGGTCCAAAACGGCGTCAGTGACCTGGGTAGGGGCCCTCCTTTGTCAGGGGCCCAGGGGACAGCAGAGGGGGGAAGTTTAGGGGTACAGGGCCCAGCTCACAGGCCCATGTGGCGGTAGCACCTCACAGCAGGTCCCCCTCCCTTCCTTGTCCCAGCGCTGACTGACTCTCTGGTGACACTTCTCCCCATTTATACCCTCCTCCCAGGCAGTGCCAGGACCTTCTAGAATGTTGGCACATCTAGCCTAAACTGGTTCTAGGGGAGGGGGTGAGCACCCTGGGTGCCAGGCTTTCCCTCCAAAAGCTAGGGGTTGCTGGGTATTAATGACTAGACCGCCAACCTAACGCAGTCAGGTGGCACTACCCAGGCCATGGCATCCATTTTAAAATACAATACATTTCAGTCAGGTGCAGTTTTAAAATGGGGGATATTTTCTGTACACCATTTACAACATGTAATTTTACATTTTCACAAAGTGTCTCACACCACTCATGGCCTATACAGGTTTAATCCCATGGGGGAGACATCCTAGGTAAGGGGGTCAAAAGCGAAAAATTTTGGGGGAAAAAGGCCAAGTCCAACACAACCGCCACCCCAACAATTCAGAGCGCCCGTCACCCACCCATCCCAGTTTCAGTGGAGACGTAGACCAACAAGCCTCGATACCCCCGCCAACCTAGAGTATAGTTATTGTATTCAATTTGACAGCATAACATTTCAGTTTGTGTTCTTAGCCGGTTCGGTTTCGGGGCATCGCTCTATCGAATCTTTGTCTCTATGCGGGCTTGAGGCACTATCTGAGTTCAAGGATAGTAGATCAAAACCAGAGTCTACAACGGTCATACATACAGCATCATTATCTCTCGCATATGTCTCTAGTATTGCCCTTTGCCATACAACATCATGCCGGTCCAGACCTTACATTGTCTATTCTTTCTGTGTTCATGGCCTCGCTCTCTTTGTGATTTCGATGTAGTCCCATTTTGATTTTTTGCCGTCCGTCGCCGCCGTCTATCTGCGTTGTTCGGGCCTCCGACTTGCCTCCGGCCGTCTAACCATTCCCACGCTGCTTCTGGCTCTGTGAAGAACCATGCTTTGCCTTCAGCTTCCACCCGGAGTCTTGCAGGGAATAACATCTCATACAAAAGGCCTCTCTCCCTCAGAGCCTTCATGACATCAAGGAAGCTTCTACATTGCTGTTGAACTTTTATCGTGAAATCAGGAGAGAAGAGGATGGTGCTGTTTTCGATTTTGAGTGGAGGGGCACAGTGCGCAGTTTGCAGTATCGCGTCTCTATCCCAAAAATGAAACACTCAAGCCAGTATAGGTCTGGACCTGAGGGGTTGTCCCAGTTTGGGTCTGCCTCCTGGTACTCGATGTGCACACTCAGGGGAAAAATACTTGGAGAGTTTCTTGGGCTGCAGCCTCTGTGTGACAAATTCTTCCACAAACAGGTTAACGGCATGGCCCTTTGCCTTCTCGGGAACGCCGATAATTCTGATGTTATTTCTCCTGGCCCTACCTTCGTAGTCATCGAGTTGGTCTGATAGTGCTCGGGTAGTAGCTTGTAGGTCCTGGACTTGCTTCTCCAAGCCTTTAGCGGTGATGGCTAAGGCCTTTGGGCTTTCTTCCACTTCCATCATACGTCATTCATTTTACGAAAATCCGCTCTGATGAGGTTGACTTCAATAGAGGCGGAATCAATCCCTGATTCAAGTTAGGTGCACACCACTGTGACAGCTGCGAGGATATATTGCAGTGTAGGGGCTGGTTGCGCCGGGAGCTGATTGTGTGTTGTAGGTGTCGTATCTATCTGTGCTTCGGGTCTGTCTTGATTTTTGAGCCACGTCATCTTGTCTAATTTGGGCTGATGGGAACTTCGGTTTCCCTTGTTTCCAGACATAACACAGTTCGTGGGGTGCTTTAGCTTGGTTATGCTCAAAGAGAGAGAGAAGGGGGGGGCTTGGGAGCCTCACCACCCCCTGCCTGGTGTCTTCACCGTCAGCCTGTCGGCTTACCACACTGGTCCTACCCCTGCTCTGGCAGAGGCAGCATATCAGTCTTTATTAATGATACAGTATTTTGTCACAGGCAGGGACAGCATCCTTTGTGGGACAGTGCGGAGTTATGAGACCTCTACACAGGCCGCTGAGCTATGTGTGGTTTGAAACGCTGTGTTCCAAGGTGGTTATGGAGATGTGAACAGTCTATGGTGGCGGTGTCTCAATCAGTTTGTCCTGTCTCACCATGTGTGGCCATATATCATATAGACCAGGGGGTCACACTCAACTCCAGAGGTCATGACATTCCAGTAAGTATAGTGCTGTGCGTATTCGATCGAGTGGTGCAACTACAAAACCCCTGAGTAAGTTTGGCAGGCTGGGCTCAGAGCTCCTTTCAGTATGAAGCCTTCCTCTCGGTGACACTGCTCCCCTGGTGAGGCTTAGATTGGTCTCTTCACTCGTTTCTCCACCCGTAACACAGCCTTGGCCGCTTGTATCTTATCAGCTTCACGGGGTAAGACTGTGCTGTGCGTGCGGGCGCGTTTTCATTTACCGCGCCTGTGCTGCTCAGTCGTGTCTGCTTTCAATGGTGAGTCCTCGCCGAGCACCGTGTGATTGGGTATTGTATTTAAATATGCGTCAGAGGCACAGAACTTCCACGTCGTCCGCCAATGCCTCTCACTGCCATGCTGATGCGTAGTGCTGCATCGATAGGCACCCAGTTTTCTACAAGTCGATCACACACATCATCGGCACCTCACCAAATAGGCCAGCCGCTCCGCTGTAACAAGACTTCTTCAGGGCTCATAGGATTACAATTCTTTGTGTTCTGTCATATTTTCGTTTCTGGCTACCATGCCATATACTGCTCACACAAGACACAGCCAGAATATGACAGAACGCAAAGAATTGTAATCCTATGTTACGGATATATGAGTAACAATTTCATATTCGAACTAGTACAGACAGTTTATGGAGCCCTGAAGAAGTCTCGTTTACGAGACGAAACGCGTTGGCTAAAGGAAAAATTACGTGTACTTTTGGATTTTATCTGTTTGGATCAACCAATAAAGAATTGAATACGATCACCACTAAAGTCCGGACCTGTTCATTGCGAAACTTTCCTTGGGATTTACTCAATATAAAAAGACTGATTATGATATTGTCTTGATGGGTGTTGATTCTGTATGTTAATTGTTTTGTAATTTTGGTTTTGCTCAAGAGGGAATAGAGAGGGTTGTATTCCCTGGTTTCACAAGCACCATCACAAGAATAACTAGCCACGGATGTTAACAGGTGCAGTTCTTTTTTGCCTCGACCCTTTTTGTGTTATTTCTCTAAGATCGTTGGATCTAAATGTTAACTTTTCTAAATCTCACACAATGATCGTGGATTCTAAGCCCAAAAGACCCAAAACACACTATTTTGAAGAAAATTAGATAGCCAGGGTATTAACATTTTCCTACCTAGGTGTCCTATTTGATGATAGGGGCACATGGGTACCACAAAAGAAACCAAAAGAAATGCAATGGCCAGATCTACAATAGCGGTTCATGATTTTGCACGTAGGTTAGGGGCAAAGCCAATACAAGCAATGTTTTTATATATATATATATATATATATATATATATATATATATATATATATATATATATATATATATATATATATATATATATATATATAAAGAGAGAGAGAGAGAGAGAGAGAGAGAGAGAGAGAGAGAGAGAGTCAAATGCATTGCTATCTCAACTATGGCTCTGAAATATGGGGATATGGAGAAGTTAAGGACATCCAAATAGAGGAAAATAAATTTCTAAGAAATCTGCTATCAGTGCCACAATCAACACCCTCTTAAATAATTCACCAAGAAAGTGGCACAGGTTTTGTGTCAGATTTAATTGGAATGGCACCCCTACTTAAGTGAATAGCAATTTGGATAAATCCAGAGCTGGAAATGAATCACGAAATCATGCGTGATTGCCTAGCACTAGATAGAGCAGTAGTATCCCCTGGCTGAGTTACGTGAAAAGGTTCACAATGCAATTAGGGCGGACCAAGCAACTTAATTCTCCAGATAAATTACTAAAGGAAGACCTTTTTGTGGGCCAAGAAAATTTACCTATATTTGGCACATACGGAAAGAGAGGCCATGGAATTGATAAAACCAACGGTACAAGCCCATCAACTACTAAAAACTTCATGTGCAATCGAACCCTATTTAAATGTAGTAACTAACCTGCATCATCGTTTCCTTTTGAGCAAGATTTAGATTTGATCAGTTGCACTTATTACTTACTGAACCTCAGGGGTGGAGAAACCGCCGCAGTTAAAAAACTAGCTATGTTAAAAAAATTCCCAGATATTGCTCAGCATCTGTAGATATATAAGAGCTAGCCTCGCCTGTAAAAAACCTTTGCCCCTTAAAATTGGTAAAATAAAACGTTTTCGGATGTGCAAAAAATGCTTGCAGAAAAGGGCAATGTGCCTAGGTGGAGAAGTTATAACATGTGCAGGTACCCAGATCCTCCACCTTTCTCCACCCCTGAGGTTCAGCAAGTAATAAGTGCAACTCTAAATCTTACTAAAAAGGAAACGATGATGTGGGGAATGATACAAGCATGGGAATCTATGAAAGTTTCCAATACTGGAGAACCAAAGTTACAGGTAAGTAACTTGTTTTCTTTCACAATCCAATTGCAACTCAGCACAAAACATTTCTGGTGGGAAATACCCACTATGAATACACTGTTCTGCCATTTAGACTAAAATCCAGTCCAATAACATGCTCAAAATGCATGGCAGCAATTGCAGCATATCTGAGAAAATACAAGTTTAACAGTATTTAGACAATTGGCTCATAAAAACAAATACTTATTCAAAGGCAAAAAGAGACTTCTAATTCTATCTGAAAGTTCTGAAGCATCTAGGTCTCAATGTCAACATTCAAAAATTTATCAAGAAACTTGTGCAAGTTCTCACATATGTGCGAGCACTCAGAAAACGATGACAGAAAAAGTGTATCCTTCGTAGGAGAGTCTTAGCTATCCATTAGAAATGCCTTGATCTGAAACAAACCAGCAATCCCACAGCTTTTGAAATTGCTTCTCTCCAAGGATCCATGGCATCCTGCATCTATTTAGTTCCTAAAAACTAATCATGCAACCTCTGCAGCAGTGCCTAGAGGACCAATGAGCACAGAAAAGAGACAATTGGGAAGATTATTTCTGATTAACCACTAATGTAGAACAGCCTCCAACATGGTGGACAATCAGCTAAATCTCATGAAAGGAGTCTAATTTCAGAAAACACTTATCAAAACTGTCATAGTGACAGATGCACCATTGATAGGTTGGAGAGCCCACATGAATCAATTCAAAGTGCAAGACCTTTGGTCTCTCAAACAGAAAATGTACCGCACCAATCTGCTGTAATTAGTGGCAATTCATCTAGACTTGAAGTCTTTCCCTCCTTCCCTAAAATCATTTGACATAATGATACAAACAGATAACACCATTTCAATGCATTATTTAAACAAACACCTGTCCCTTAAAGTACATACAATGTGGTACAGGGCATTAGCCAGAGGCATACATCTGACAGCTATACACATTTCTGGGAAGTTGAACCATAAAACAAATTTTCTCAGCAGGGACCACAAGGAAAATCACAAATGTGTCTTAAACTGCTTAATCCTGTCAGCTCTTTTTCAAGACTAGAGATCCTCAACACTAGACTTATTCACCAGAGCAAAAAACAAAAAACTTTGCATCCACAGTACCAGAATCCAACTCGCTGAGCAATGCTTGTTTGTTTATTTGGTCAGCTTCATTTGTTTACACTTTTCCACCAATCCCAATGATTCCAACAGGGATTGTCAGACTGCAAATACTGAACCAAAATATTTTTTAAATACCCCCAGATTGGCGAAGACAGTGGTGGTACCAAAACCTTCCACATCTCTCAGTGGTCAAACACAAGAAACGAACTTGCAGGTCAGACCTAGTAACTAGACTTCAGAGCCAAATTCATCCCTCAAAACTTTAATCCTTAAACTTGGCTGCATGACTCCTGAAGTCAAACAATGGAGACATTTAACTTTTCTACAAGAATGTATGAACATTTCAAAATAAGTAAAAAGATATCAAAGCGAGCCTCCTATGCATTAAAATGTAAAAGATTCTGCATATGGTACAATTAAATGGGTCAGTTCTGTTACGTCTGAAGAAGAGGTATTTCTCCCATATTTGATACATTTAGCAAAATACGTACATGGGGGCCGATTCACAGAACTAACTTAAGACAAAATCCTAAACTTGTTACTTTTGGTATTCACAGAAGGCATTTAGTAGTAGTAAAGTTAGGATTTTGTCTTAAGTTTGACTTAACACAAACTTAAGCCAGACTTAAGACAGACATAAGACAAACTTAAGAAAAAATCCTAACTTAAGTGTGTCTTAAGTCTGTCTTAAGTTTGTCTTAAGTCAAACTTCAGACAAAATCCTAACTTTACTACTACTAAATGCCTTCTGTGAATACCAAAAGTAGTACGTTTAGGATTTTGTCTTAGTTATGTGAATCGAGCCCTACAATTCTCTTATACACACGTCTCCAGCAGCCATAGCAGCATACAGAAAGGCTCCTTATCAGGTTTCATTTGTCAAAATTGCAGGTATTAAAACCTTCCTGGAAAGTTTTTCCACCTATCGGAAACCCATCTCCATCATGGGGACTGAACATAGTGCTCGATAGACTACAGAAGTCTCCTTTTCAACCTACACTTAAGGCCATATTACAGCAGCTTTAAAAAAAAAATACCTTTTTAATTGTCAAATCAACAGAGAGAGTTAGTGAACATCAGGCTCTATCCTTGATAGAACCTTTTACGGTCTTTCATGCTAATAGGGCTGTTTACAAACATATCACTCCTTACTAAAAGTAGAATTTGATTTTCACTTAAATCAAACTATCACTTCACCAATTTTTCCCTAATCCTATCATGCCTGCAGAAAAGTCACTACATTATCTTGATATTGGAAAAGTGTTACATCTTTACGTAGATAAAGCAAATTTACTTTTATCAATTATGTTCACATTAGACACGCGTTAGCTTAGTCAGAACAATCCATTGCTAGAGGCATAGTAGCTTGTATTTCACTTTGTTACCAACTGTCAAATAAACCATTACCAGGGAAACTGTTGTGGTTTGTACTATGCAGCAAGGTAGTGATGTAATGGAAGGGCTGATATCATCGGATTCTGATGGAAAGCAAGCGGGCATTTGGAAATGGGCTGAGGAAGAAGCCTGACCTGTTTCAATGCTGTACTGATTATCCAATAAGCCTTCTACCAGTACTATCCTCCCTGGAGGGTATTGCTTGGAGGCTGGAAACAACATGAGAAATTGGCTATGACTGGGAACCTGTGGTAGGGGCAGGATACCTCAAAATTAAAACCTTATTGCTGCTACTGTTGAGATTCTTCCTGTTTTGAAACTGCACAATGCGGAATCTGCAAGGATCAGCGTGATCTGGAATTGATCTTAGGAACGCGGAATTACCATTGGCAAGAGACCTGTTATTTTACTACTTGGCATCTAGAGAGATGGCAGTTGATCTGAAGCGAGCCGAGTGATTTTCCTTGTGGCCTTGTGAGTGCTACAAAGCAAGCAAGCCAACATTCGGTGTAGAAGTAAGAAAGCGTTATCCTGTTGTATGCCCACTGGTGTTATGATTTGTCACGCCCCACGCAACACTGAGTGTCTTCCCATTGGCAGGGCGGTGTCTTTGCGTAAGGTGACACACACTGCGGCCATTTTGGATCGAGCCAGATCCTCAGTGCACCCGGAGTCCGCATGCAAGGTGACGCCTTGATATCGTCAGGTGCCCCAAGTAGATGGAAAGGTGTCACATCCAAGGCATTGGCTCACAGGAAATCGGCTAGCACAGAGGGCGCAGATTTTGCTGTTACCCGGTTGAATGGAGGACTTGGCTCAGCCTTGGGGAACTGCCTTACAGCACTGTATTATTTTGACTTGTTTCACGCTGTGCAGGTATTTCTTGTCTGCATGGTTTTTCTGTGTGCTCTACCTATCGAGGGGCTTGGCAAACTGGTCAGTGCACTTGTTAAGTGAATACTGAGCAAGGGTTGTTATTTTAACGTATTATATTATTTTGTTGCTTTATTTTATTGTGTTGTTTTGGTAGAGGCACTGAGGAGTGAGTATGTTGTCCACTGCCAAGATACTGGAACCTCCCCAATTTTGAAATGACTTGGGGGAGCTAAAAATGCCATGGGTTAGGTGGAAGAAGCTTTTTGACTCTTATTTGGTGGCGCTTGGGGGAAACATTTTCTGCATCCAGGAAACAAGGTGTTTTGTTACACAATCTTGGGGTGTAGGGCAGAAATGTTTATGAATGTTTGGAGGATATACCAGTGGGTCATGATGAGGGTGATGCAATAGATGTGTACGAAATGTCTGTAAAAATGTTAGAGTTGCTTTTCAGAACACAGATTACGTGATTTTGGAACATCATATGTTTTTTACACGCCAACAAGGAAAGTTAAGTGACATGCCTAGGGAATTTGACCAGAACATGCAAGTTTAGTGATCTAACTAATTGATTAGTTAGTAGTGACCAAACTTATACGTTGTTCAAACAATGTTAAGGTACAAGAGAGGCTTTTGGTGGAGAATCTTTGTTTAAAGGAAGCCGTTGCCATTATTGAAGGAATTGAGCATACAGCATTTTGGGTGAAGGAAATGCGGAAGGAAGATCATGAGGAAATAGCAGTCTCTAATGTTGCTGGCTACAAGAAGGACAACATTTTGGATGAGAATAGTGTGATAGAGTGGAAACAAAGCGGACAGTGGGAAATTCAAGTGTTATCGTCGTGGCAGTGGGACGGCACACTGCAAATTGCCCCAACTGTTTTGCAAAAAATACTATTTGTAGGAAGGGTGGTAGGAAGGGGCTCTTTTCAAGAGTGTGTAAGGACCCCACGGACATGAATGCGGAGAGTAAAGTGGTGCATCTGTTATTAGAGGTTGAGGAAGGCGTGAGGCATGTTGTGTTTATCACTACAGACAGGCAATCTCAAAAGATGTCTTGTTTAATAAGGAGAGGGTGGAGATGCCAAAGTATGGGTGGTTATTAGAGGGAAACAGTGGACCAAATTGGTGAATTTGGGTCTTCCTATACCCTGGTGGGTGATTGTACTTGGAAAAAGGTGTATAGTGCAGAGGGCATTGAATTCTTCCAACCAGACATCTAATGTTTTGGGTACGGGGGAGTAACTATTGAAGTGTTGGGATATGTGCCCATGTTAATTGATTACAAGGGAAGGAAGACATGGGGAAAGGTGTATGTGGCAAAGAGAGGAGATTGTCTGTTGGGGTGGAGATACCAGAAAGATCTGGGTATCATCCTTAATCCAAATGCCTTGGAGCCAGTTATGTTACTGGACTGCGCTCAGGAAAATGAGGACATTGTGAGGAGATACCCTGAAGTGTTTGGGAAAAAAAGTTGGTTTTGAGCATCGGATCAAGTTGAAACAGGGAGCTAAATTAGTGGTGCATTAGGTGAGGAAAGTGCCACATTTGATGTCGGATGCCTTGGGAAATAGATGAACAGGTTGTTGGAGTTAGGGATGATTGAAGAAATTGAGTCCTCAGAATGGCTGGCTCCGGTGATTTTGTCACCCAAGAATAATGGAAGAAGTTTGAGGATGACTGTTGACTTGAGTGACCTCAATTAGAACCATTGGGAGGATAGGCAGCCATTGCTCAATATTGGACAAAAGCTGTCCATGTTGAAGGGAGAGTGTTCATTGTGATGGTTTTATCGGCGGCATATCATCAAGTGATGCGGAGTGAAGAGTCGAGACCATTTACATTGTTTGCCACCCCTCTGGGGACTTACAGGTTCCCTGCATGCCTTTTGGGCTTGCACCTGCTGCAGCTTGTTTCCAGAAAGTGAGTCAACATTTTCCAGGATGACATTCTGATGTATGGTAAGGATGGATGAAGGGGAACATGAAGGGAAATTCTTTAAGGTTCTTGCCAGGTTGCGTCATTTTGGTTTGACTTTGAAAGGGAAGATTTTGGCGCATCAGGAGAAATACAAAGCCAGTTTTGATCATAAGCATGGGGTGGTGAGGAGAGCATAGGCTGTGGCTGATGAAGTGTGGATTAAAAAAACGAGGTTTCATGCTAAGAGTGATGGTGGTTTTCATGGACCTTTCGGTATTGTCAAAGTGAAATCCAATGAGGTGGGAGTACATACACGGGAATGGTGGAGTATGTCCAGACTAGTTGAAGTGAGTGGAAGAGCTGTGGAGATGGATGGGGAGGAGTGTGGAAATCATGGGAACGTGGCAGAATCCCAGGAATACAGGGTGGACAACTGTCCATGGGACGGGGGAACAAGCAGTCCACAGAGGATGCAAAAAGCTCCTGGGTGGTTTGATGATTATCTTAGATAATTAGTTAATAATATTGTCAAATCCATTTAAGATTTACAATGCATAATTCTCTTTATAAGGTGTTGTCAATGTATCTTTCTAATTTCTCATATTATATGATGTAATCACATTTTTATTTTTATTTTGTGTGAGAGCTGTTTATATTTTGCATGAATATTACTCCATATATTTTTATACTTTTGCAATATGCGGTCTTAGTGCTGCATTGGGTATGTACTCTGTCTTGTGGTTGTTTGTTTGGTGTTTAACTGTATACTTCCTTTGTTTATGGAAGGGGAATGTGTTATGGTTTGTATTATGCAGCAAGGCAGTGATGTAATGGAAGGTCTGATGTAATCGGATTCTGTGTTGAATATAGGGCGTCGGGAGGCAGTTGGAGATGGGCTGAGGAAGAGCACGACCTGTTTCAATGCTGTACAGATTATCCAATAAACCTAATACCAGTACTATCCTGCCTTGAGTGTTTTGCTTGGGGGAGGACACAACAGAAACCTAAATCTCATTCCACACGGGGGAAAGTTGCTGCAACTGTGTGGATCCGAAATGTTCCTATCAGAGAGCTTTATTAAGTTGCAACATGAGAATCAATTCACACGGTCATTAAACACTATTGTTTAGACACTGATACTCAAGCTGAAGTTAGGGTGGGTGGAACAGGAGACTCTCTTTAAATTATTATACATCGATAGATTTGCCAGTGGCCTTTTCATAATTTTTCTTAAGCATGCTACTGTATACAAGCGATTTATGACTATCAGTCAAAATCCTACTATTCAGAAGAAAAGGTTATGTACCTGTAGTTCTGGTTCTGCATCTTAGGAATCTTCATTGAAGTCATAAACGACCCACCCTCCTCCCTGGCTGCAGGAGTAGTTGTGCATGTTGATACATTAAATAAAACATGTTTTCTCTACACTTTGCCTTGGAAAAAAAGAATTAGGTAAGAGAGACACCAGCAGTACAAGGCATTCTGGCTGAGGGTGCCGCCCAGGTTCTTGATTGGATAGGCTCTTTTCCATCTGCGTTGAATGAAAGCAAACAGGCTACAATTTTACATTCATGTTCTCTGACCAAACATCTCATTGTGCTGTGTTGTCTATTAAAAGATTCAGCAATATAGTATTATGAATTCATGTGGTAGGTTTTTATTCTGCTGTACATTCATGAAATATTAGACCTTTTAGACTTCCATCGAACAGATTTAGGGCCTGATTTAATTATTGGTGGCAAGGACAGAGTATCTTTATCACCAAGAATGGTGTCCGCCCACCGAATTTAACTGTGCTGGACCCTAGGGTCAATTACAGTGGAGACTACTCCGTCTCCGGTGTGATTAATCCCCTCTTGATAGTCCTATGGAGTAAGGGGCTGTTGGAGGCTGACCTGTTATTTCACCCACCCAATTTATATGGGATGAATTACAGGTCAGTTTTCACTTTTCGTCACCTCCAGGAAAACCCTGACTGTAAGGTGCCCTGAAAACTGCAAAATGCTCTCCTCGCCATGGAAAAGGACTCCCATGGTGAGGAGAGCATTGTATTTTTTATTGTCAAAAAGAAAATCCTGTATCAGGATTTTCTTTTTGAAAATAAGAAAAGCAACCTGTTTGGTAGAGGACTCCGTCCCGCTGATGGTGCTCTGCACCAAACAGAAAAAAATGTATTGACAGAAACCAAAATGATGGCAGCTCCAGCCAGTGCGTTATAAATTACCACCAGCTTGCAAGTGCCAGTGCGTTATAAATTACCACCAGCTTGCAAGTCATAGATACATTTGGCTGCCCTATTTTAAAGCAGCCCCTTAGACGTGTTCAACGATCGAGGCATTTTTTATGTGTTTACATGGGAATCAACTATGTAACGGTGTTCTGGGGTCAGTGAAAACAACGGGGCAATTATTCAAGCATGTATGTCGTCAGTAAAGATTCCTACAATGAAGATCCAGGACTACAGGTATGTAAACTTTTCTTAGGAGCAGTGGCGTGACTAGACCATTTGCCGCACATGGCAGTCTCTACCTTAAAGGTTAGGTTAAGGACCTCATTTAGAAAAGCGTGAGTTTATTTACATGCTCTTTATGAGTTTTCTCCATGGGGATGGAGAAGATTTAGTTCGCCAGCACTGAAATCGTTCATATAGTCATATGAAACCTACTGTTGTCACTGAAAAGCAGATTATGAAGGATAATTACTTGCTAATGCAAAGAGATAACATGGTCATTGAAGTCGAAGCTAAGAGAAACTTGTTTAGCTGAATCCCAAACAATGTGAAACAGGTGATGCACTCTGTTTCTATATTTCAGTTTCAGTATAAATGAATAAAATATTTGGAGACTGAGTTAATCGAGAAAATAATTATATTTAGAAAAACTTATGTATTTTTGAAAATACCAATCGGCCAAGTAAGTTATTATTTCTTTGCCTGAATTGAAACGCAGCTATTCTCCATTTGTTTTTTTAATTGTTTTTGCAACCATGTTCCAAAGACTGTTTATTTATGTTGAATATCTTTGTCAATGAATTTCTTCTCCACTGTGAGATCATCAATTTGGCGTCCTTGGGAGTTCTCTCACTACTAGCTGGAGGATGTTAGAAGATAATCGTATTAAAGATTTGCAGATCCAGATAGTATAACAGACAATATTGTTTTTTGGTGTTAGTGTCAGAGGAAGCTCACATAACCTTGTAATACCTGATCTACTCAAATTTTCTTCTGCAATTGGAGCGGTTTCAATTGGCAACACACACAAGGTGACAGTGGCACTTTATAGCAGACATACTAAAACCACCTCTAGGAAAAATATTTTCTACTGTGTTTCCTTATTTATACGTACTAGAACTGCTTTCTTCTGTTTCTTCAGAGCCCACCAATGCAATCTTCATATCCGATGGAATTTATGCCCTCAAACTGGTCCTGTAACACTTCAGAAGAAAGCAAGAAGACTGAAGTGAATCTGGAGGCTGTTTTCCAAATTGTGGATGAGCTACACTCTTCCTCCAAGTTGGAGATGCTGAAAGTGAACACTGTGGACAACCAGGAGGACTGTGCACCACAGCCTGAATCAGACCAACAGATGCAAGTAAACCAAGTTGTCTCTACCGAGGTATCCTGCAACAGAGAGCCTAGCCAGCTAGAGTCCCTCACTCCTGTTGCTTCTGACATAACATCTTTTGTTGTGGGGAGTGAGCAATCAATCACTTGTTCACTACAGCAGTCTCCCAATTTTCTATACACTGCCCACTCGAATCATGGTACACAGAGTACTAAAGATGCCACCTTGACTGTTGGTGCAGGAAATCCAGCATCAGAAGGGTCAGAAGAGGTGTCTGTGAAACTGGAAAAGGAGCTGACTCAATCATCAGAGTTAGCTGTAGTGTTGGTAGAGGAACATCTGCCAAGCAATGCTTTGCAGGTAAGAACGCAGTTGTCTCTGTTAAGATGATTTTTATTGACTTGCATACACAGGTGAACTAATTTTATATTTACATGTTAAAGAGCAGAGCAAAACTTAAAAACAAAATATTCTCTGGCAAGAGTGCAAATAATCCCCCACGTTGGACCAATCAAAGGAGCATAATTAACCTTTCATGAGCATTTGGGATAATGTTTCCCTCAAGACAAAATTGCAAAACTTAGCACCAATTGGTGCAGTTTGCAGCACCATTTTAGGTATGTGTATTGTACGAGGAACATAGTAGCAAATTAGGAACACTCTTAAGAGACATTTGTGTTATCTAAACAACGTACTGGGTTTGGTGTAGCCGCATACTGAAGAAGCTGTGCCTATCTGATACGCTGTCAACCATATTTAATAATAATTTCTCAGGATCCAGTTTAGTCTACTGTACCATGAATGTTCCTGTGTCAATAAACAGTCAAACACAAAGCCTATACCCAAAAAGAAAATGTAATCTTTATTTCATGCCATTGTTTCATTGAAATTATGTTCACATAGGGGCCGATTCACAGAACTAATTTACAACAAAATCCTAAACTTACTACTTTTGGTATTCACAGAAGGCATTTAGTAGTCTTAAGTTAGGATTTTGTCCAAAATTAGGATTTTGTCTAAAGTTAGGATTTTATCCTAAGTTAGGATTTTGTCTTAAGTTAAATTTAAGACAAACTTAAGTTAAACTTAAGTTTAATTTAAGACAAAATCCTAATTTAGGACAAAATCCTAATTTAGGACAAAATCCTATCTTAAGGGAAAATCCTAACTTAAGACAAAATCCTAACTTAAGACAAAATCCTAACTTAGGACAAAATTCTAACTTAAGACAAAATCCTAATTTAGGACAAAATCCTAACTTAAGACTACTAAATGCCTTCTGTGAATACCAAAAGTAGTAAGTTAAGACTACTAAATGCCTTCTGTGAATACCAAAAGTAGTAAGTTTAGGATTTTGTTGTTAGTTAGTTCTGTGAATTGGGCCCACTGTGCTTACGACCCCTGATGAGATGTTGAAGTACTCAATGGTTAGTAGCTTGCTACTCTGGGACTAAAGGTTCATTTGGGAGTTTTTGTTTAGAGAGTTTAGTCTTGTGTTCTCAAGATAAAGCAGGAGAACCTGGCTCTTCACCCCTGGATAACTTAACGTTAGCAGCTAGCTTCGGATCCTCCGGACTCCTACTCGCCTCTTGCTCTCACCCGAACCATATGTTATGTTAAAAAGATTTCTACCGCGCACGGTCACCAGTCGGTTTCATGGCGCTCATAGACAAAAGCAGGGAGGATAGGCAGCGAGGATTATTCGTAAGCTAGCTGGAAGAGATGCGTTTTAAGAAGTTTACGAGAGCAGGTGTAATCGGGGCAAAGTCGTATAGTTGTGGGGAGGGACTTCCAGGTTGAGGGAGCGAGAAAGGAAAAGCAGGAGCCACCATGTTTTTTCCGTTTGAACCTGGGGACGGTTAGAAGGTTGTGTGTAGAAGACCGAAGGTTCCTCTGAGGAATGTGACTCTTGAGGCTGAGGGAGGTGAAGGCTGGGGCAAGGGCAAGGAGTGACTTAAAAACAGTACAGCGCAGTTTAAAAATGCATCGAGAGGCTACTGGGAGCCAATGCAGTCTCCTCAGCAGGGGCGAGACGTGTTGGTGCTTAGGCTGTTGAAAGACCAGTCTGGCCGCCTGGTTTTGCACCAGCTGAAGCCGATGAAGGTGGTCACCACCCAACACCTTCAAACTACTCCCAGGGTTGTTCGGGTCATTACAACCTCAAAGTAAGTCTCCGCTTATCCAACTGCTTCAGTAAACACAGGACCTTGGCAGCACATATAGTTATGTCTATAAGGAATGGAAAAAACATATGTCACAAGATCATCTGCTATATCAGCGTGGTACATGGGTTTTCGCTCATCAACACTAACCTAAGCTAATTAACCCTTCCGCGCCGCAAGGTCTTCCGCACACTATTTCCTATACTGTTCCCTTTATTCTGCACACCTATAAACTCAATGCTTGTCTTATATTAAACATGATGTTCTTTATAACCATCCTGTGTAAAAAAAGCCATCTTAATGCTAATAGTCCTGGACATAAAAATAATACATGCTTAATATCTTCTTGGTTGAGATTAGAGTGAGGATAGCTCCACTTGTGTCCAATGTTCGGATACCATTTCATTTGATTGTTATTCAGAAGCAGTGCATCAGTTCTAAGATTTAATACAAACCTACAAAACTCATGATCCATATTGATACATGAGGTTGCATCAATTTGAATGTACCACTTGTTTATATCTTATCAAAAGGGGCGTAGGTGGTACAGTAGCTAAATCCTCCAAATATCTCATCTTTTCCAACAATCTTTTTTACCAGGATTGAAAAAGTGGGGTTGGTACAGTAGATAAGGTTGATCTAGGTTTCCTCCCCTGTTGCTTAAATGTCAAGGATTGTTTTGATCAAATGTGTAATTTCTTTTTTTGGTTTTCCATAGTTCCGATGTGACTAGATATTAGAGAGAGCCAGGTGATGCTATGAATATTTTATGGTCCCATATCACTATTGTACACAGTCGCATCAGCCCGGAGCCCTGCTTGTTGTTGGGGGAAGTTGGGGTTGGACCTTGCGAACACTGCAGCCGAGATCGTCCCCAGGGAACTACAATCCCCAGCGTCCTTTGCAGCAGGAAGCCGCTCTGACCCGCGCCAGGAGATGCATTAATTCAAGGCTACCCCCGGTGGAGCGGGGGACACAGTCGCATCAGCCCGGAGCCCTGCTTGTTGTTGGGGGAAGTTGGGGTTGGACCTTGCGAACACTGCGGCCTAGATCGGCCTGAGGGAACCACAATCCCCAGCGTCCTTTGCAGCAGGAAGCCGCTCTGACCCGTGCCAGGAGGCGCATTAATTCAAGGCTACCCGCGGTGGAGCGGGGGACACAGTCGCATCAGCCCGGAGCCCTGCTTGTTGTTGGGGGAAGTTGGGGTTGGACCTTGCGAACACTGCGGCCGAGATCGGCCCGAGGGAACCACAATCCCCAGCGTCCTTTGCGGCAGGAAGCCACTCTGACCCGCGCCAGGAGGCGCATTAATTCAAGGCTACCCCCGGTGGAGCGGGGGACACAGTCGCATCAGCCCGGAGCCCTGCTTGTTGTTGGGGGAAGTTGGGGTTGGACCTTGCGAACACTGCGAACGAGATCGGCCCGAGGGAACCACAATCCCCAGCGTCCTTTGCGGCAGGAAGCCGCTCTGACCCGCTCCAGGAGGTGCATTAATTCAAGGCTACCCCCGGTGGAGCGGGGGACACAGTCGCATCAGCCCGGAGCCCTGCTTGTTGTTGGGGGAAGTTGGGGTTGGACCTTGCGAACACTGCGAACGAGATCGGCCCGAGGGAACCACAATCCCCAGCGTCATTTGCGGCAGGAAGCCGCTCTGACCCGTGCCAGGAGGCGCATTAATTCAAGGCTACCCCCGGTGGAGCGGGAGACACAGTCGCATCAGCCCGGAGCCCTGCTTGTTGTTGGGGGAAGTTGTGGTTGGACCTTGCGAACACTGCGAACGAGATCGGCCTGAGGGAACCACAATCCCCAGCGTCCTTTGCGGCAGGAAGCCGATCTGACCCGCGCCAGGAGGCGCATTAATTCAAGGCTACCCCCCGCGTCGCGGGATCGCGCGCGGGTCGGCGCCGGGACAAGGGCGGGACCATCTAAGGCCATCGTAGGCCAGAGGAGGCCGGGCCGGGACACCCCCCCTTGGAACTGATTTAAGAAAAGAAGGGAAAGGACCTAGGGTACAGACACCCTTTGACTATCTCTACTTCCATATAGGTCTCTCCCAAGTGTCATCGTAGCGGAACCAGTGAACTATTCATTGGCAGGTGATATGGCTTCAGTGTCCATTATCAAACGCTAGTTTGCTATGAATTGTAAGGGGGGCATTAGAAAATCTTTCAACTAGAGTAATTCGCTTAGGGGAACAATGGATTATTACATTAAGAGCTCTGTTCTCCCTATTGCCTGCGAATTAGAGAGAATAGAGCGTTCGCCAGTTATGGATAGTTCCCCGAGTGTGTGTTTGTCTCCGCAGACTGCCGATGCAACCCAAGCAATATCATTACTGGAGGAACTAAATAATATGGGTAGATCCACGTATGCTCCTGTGGAATCAGGAGATCTTCAATCTTGAGCTCCTATTTCCCCTATAGCAATGACTAGCCCTAGGACTAGCTGCTCACTTTAACTTACCCAAATCTCACAGGGTACTCCGCCTGTAACAAGCCCAATATTAAACTTACAATCCGCTGTTGCTACCCAGGTCTCCTCTACCCATGTCTCCTCTACTAAAAGGAAGAGAGATGGGGTTAGACAAACGGGGAGGCAGGCCAAGCAACAAACACTAACTACAAATTCCCCACTCCCTAACACTCCTAGCACTGTAACACCAAAAGTATCTACCAATGCCTCCTTACTGGCCTCGCTTGAAAATATGATAAAGTCAATGATTTCTCCGTTAATTGACAAAATGACTAGCTTAGGGGATTGACTCTCGGGGGTCGAGGAAGCAATCAAGGCAAATTCTCTACTTTTAAGAACCAAGGCAGGTCCTCTCATCCATCATGTCCTGCCCCCACAGAAATGCCCAATACCACCATACAAAGTAAGACCACCCATAATCAATCAGTAACCCCGCATAGTAAAAACATAAACCGCTCGAAGGCAGTCACAACTTTACGGAGTTCCCAGCCTAGAGAAGGGCCAGACAAAGAAATGTCACTTCAAAAGGGAATAGCGGTCAATTGTGACAATATGTCACAAAAAACCAATCATCTATATTTGCCACCAGAGGCCGCTCCCATTGTGTGCGTCCTCTCAGGTGTACCAGAACTCCCAATGGGGAAACACGAACGCCACCAGGATTTAAGAAACAAGGTAGTGTTCTGGCTATCTAAAAATAGACCTCTCCCACCCAACATTGATGGTACCATACTAAGCGTCAGAAGAGTGGGCTAGTTAGGACCTCTCCCAAAACATATTGCGGGCGATCTGGTACTTGTTAAATTTAGGAATAAACATGTCGTCTCATACCTTCAACTCGACAGCCACAGTTAGGAGATGGGCCTATATCCATCTGGAGTCTAACTGATTTCTACCCCAGAACATCTTACGCTATGTCGCATTGCCAAAAAGAACATAACAATCACTGGATGGGCAGAACTGGACGTGTATTGAGTGGTCGCTTTATCTCCACGCTTAATTAACTTATCTTACTCCCCCGCTCTTAATGATCAGTTGATTTATCTTATTGATTTAATCCTTTTTTAACACACGCCACTTCTTACAAAATGAAACGTATTGATGTATTTGTTTTTATTTATGTACTGTTGTTGCCTTTATGATTTTTCATAATTTTTAAATTGAAATTTACCTTTTATGTTTCTGTGATTGTATTGTACATGCTTTTATGAATTGTTTTTACATTTCGAATAAAGCTATTGACGGACTGACTGCATGCTTTACAATGGCAGGTAGATTGGCCAAGTTATTGCTGCAATACTTCAACAAAGCAGCTCCTGTGAACTCCTAGGAATGTTTTTGGAATTCTACCTTAATTCTTTCAATAAAACTAAATTTACTTGTAGGAATGCACTCAATAAAAAATAATTGTTATGGGGATCTTTGCATTATATATTAGAAGGGCATTTCTTAAACTGATTTTTATCAAAACTACCAAACCAGTTGAGGCTGCTAGATTGTTTACTGAGAGGGGATGAATATGTGGTAAAGTACTTAAATGTCATAAACCCAAAATCCAATTTTACATTGTTCAGGCTCCACTTAAAATCACAATGTTTTCTGAAAGACCTGCAATATACCAAGATCTTTGATGTTAATTTTCAGAAAATGTAATTGCAAATATTACACTAAACATTAAAACCTCTTTGCAGGCTGATCTGGTTTAAATGAAAAATAACCACTATTAGATCTGAGAGCCTTTGGTGTGGTCTTTCCCAAAATGTTTTGCCTTCTCCTCTCATGTTTACTGGAATGATTTTGCTGGTTTTAGAGCTCTATGCAATTTACCACTGCTAATTAGTGCTAAAGCGCTCACACATGGTAAAATGATCATACCCCCAATTAGTACCTTTAATGTACTTATAATTCCCTAGTAAAATGGTAATATATGTACCCAGGACCTGTAAATTAAATTGGTACTTTTGGGGCTGCAGCATTAATTGTGCCACCCACTTACATAGCCCTTTAAAACATGTCTCAAGTCTGCCATTGCAGGCTGTGTGCAGTTTTAAAGCAGGAATTCAACCCAGCAAAATTAATCTTTTGCCAGACTTCAACCTCCCTTTTTAATACATATTAGTCACCCTAAGGTAGGCCCTAGACAGCACATAGGCAGGGTGAATTTTTTTTGAAAGCTAGGATATATGTTTTTAAGTGTTACGTCTTGGTAGTAAAAAACTTCTAAATTATTTTTTCTGTACTGTAAGACCTACCTCTCCCATAAGATAACATTGGGTTACATTATAACATTATACATGTGCTACCTTGTGATTGGGAACAGATAGAAATTACATGTTTTGTCTCGAAAGGATTGTAATCTAAAATGCTCTTTTATGGTAAATTGGATTTTAAGTCACAAATCTGAAAATGCCACTTTTAGAAAGTTGTCATTTTCTTGCCTAACCGTCTGGTGCCTGCAGCCAATGTACTGACTCATATGAATGTGAACAGTTAGCATTTGGCCTCTGTGTATTCCTCCCAGACAGTGAGACAAAGGGAGCCTAGGAGTTTGCAGGATGGGAGGGGTGGAGCGGTTCCATACTCCACATATATTTCAAAGAGGCTGCCTCCAGAACCCTCACAAAGAACTTGCCACCAGTCTTTTGTAACCATAGACCTCTTGACGCCTGGCAGGGGAAGGGGTAGATTTCTAAAACCAGATGTAGAAAGGCCTAGAAGTTTCTCCTACTTCAAAAGCTGGCACCACATTTAAGACCGACTTTTCTGTTCACTCCTAAACCTGCAGAGGGCACTCAGAAGGATTGCCTTTCATTTCAGAGGTCTGCCCTGCTTCTTGAGGCCTGTGTGTGTCCTCAGAGTACTTGCCTTGCTACTTGAGGCCTGCCTTGCTGCTTAAACCCAGTACTACCATAGTGAATCCAAGGGCTAGCTGTTCTGAGCTACAGGGATAAAACAAGTTCCAAAACTTTGAACTCACACCTGGACCCGGCCATCCAAGTGGCGCGCCACCTTTCCTAGTGTGTGAATATCGCAATTTTAGGAGCAATGGAAATAATTATGGACCTAGTCAATGTTGATCATGAGCATATACATGTAACCTCTCTTCAGTGGTATCAAAAATATTTGTTATTGCTATTGTTTTTAAAAATAAGTTAAACTAGATACACAAATAAGGAATAAAACATATAGTCTTCTATATGTATGTTCACACTGGGTTCAAAAAGTAAAATAACAGAAATAAGATTCTTGTATTGACTAAATATCAGATACAGTATACACATTGTCACTCATTGATATATGAAGAACTGTTTAACGTGATACAGTTAATATCAAGAACATACAGACAAAATAATCATATCAATGTACAAAGAGGACAATCATTTCTGGCATCGCTCTTGGAAATCTGTCTCCTACGCGCGTTTCGGCTGTGTGTCTTCATTAGGAAGCCATGTACAAAATAACTGAAACCTAGAAAGTGGTTGCATGTACAAACATAACATGAATCAATGTTCGGAAAGAAGACGGTCCTACTACATTATTAATTGCCAAAAGATTTGGGGTTGATAAAACTCAGTCCAAGAAGACTGAAAAAGTCAAAAGAATTAATTGCAAACCAATCATAGCTATCAAAAACACATATCAAATAGTTAAGCTCTTGACATTGTGCCATATGTGCTGAGTATCCATCACCAAGAGATAGAAAGAAACCAACAATACCAGATACACCTAAGAGTTAGATGGAGGAACGATATCCCAGGAAAGAAATGGGAGTACAGAAATGGAATCTGGGAAGGATTGTTGACATTAAAGGTGAATAGAAAAAATAAATAAATAGAAAGTGTTGTTAATCCGATAACTCCATGCTATAAAGGAGTTCTCAAGTAGGTTATTCATTATGTCCCTCGTGGAATCCCATATAGTTTATAGCTGAGGGTAGTATGGAGCCTCAGACTGCATAGATGATTCTGTAAGAGAACAACAAGGTAGGCACAAAGTTGGTATATGGGAGAGCTGTACCAGCACTGGAGATGTGAAGGTAAAGAAATGATATTCAGGCAGAGTACATTACCTATCATAAATAGAGGTCCAACGCTATATTAAAGCCTAAATGATGTGGGATCCTCTAGTCCAGGTAGGGTGACCAGAAGATGGATGATGCTACTCTCACGTCGTAGATGGCCGTGAACCACTGTAATGTGAGGCAATAAATCTAAGCAATGTGATATATTTACAAGTACATATTAGGCTGGAGAAGATTTAATGTGACTTTATGGACCTTGTCTCTGTCTCGCCAAATTATTCAAAAGTTTAAAAAGGATTATACCTTAGCGTATGCATAATAAGTTGATGGTATAGTTGAGAGGTTAATATATTCTCAAAGTGACCGCAGATATTGTAGAGATACTTAACACATTATGGCAGTAAGACAGTAGATAAATTGTATAATCCCAGCGTGCAGCGTGAAAACAATCTCATAGATAAAGTAAGAGGCACACTTTATCTACGAGTCCTATTGATATAGACTTTCATATGGGAGATTCATGCAGATGGTACCCACTAGGTATAATAAGAAGCGTACAACTGGCATGCTGCACGCTCAAAGTAGAATCAAAAAGACTCTAGGGATCCCTATTAGAAAAAGTATATGGCTCCTGTTGGTTGACTGCAATATTATGATAAGAAACCTAATTGAAGTGCAGTTGGAAAAGGAGCAAGAAACAATGAGATCAAGGATTCAAGTATTTCTGCAGACTGAATATGGCTGGTTGTTAGCATACTTCCAAGATGTGGCAGGAGGTCTAACATTGGTGCAAGGAGAAAAAGGGGGGGGCTCACGCAGCCTCGTTCTTACCGTCGGTATCCGTATAATTGGAAAAGCAGGTGGAAGGCAGATCACACTCAAATAGCAACCAGGGTTTCAGGATGTTGCTACAAATAAAAAGTAGCTCGGTGTTAGCAAACTACCATAGTCTGACGGGAGGTCTAACAATAGTGCATTAGGGAAAAGAACTCAAACAGGCTTATTCTTACCTTCGGTATCAATAATTAGAGAGGCAGGAGGGGTGCAGATGACGCGGGGGAACCCAACATGGTGGGCGCCAAAGTTACTGGTTTCCCGTCCTCTCGCTCACACTCAGCGTCTGCAGTCAAACTGAAGCCACGTGAATTACACACTGGTTGGTACTAGGTATTTAAATCGCACCAGTGTGTAATATGCGCACCAAACCGGGACGGCGCTGACGTAGTCCGTCAAAAGGTAAACAATATAAAGAGGACAGCGCGATGCGCACTCAGTTAAATAAGTTATCATCGCCATCTTATAATTGACCGAAAGACGTTACCGTATATTATAAGATACTGATGGACCAGGTGTAACAGAGCAAGCTGGAGGAAATACAGCACGCAAATTGCTGTATGAAACTTACGTACCTGGAAAAGATAAATACAATTTGAAAACCATGCCATGCAGAAAAAACAGGTTACAGAGCAAGGGGCTCCATGTGTGGGGTAGTAGTAGGTATCTCTTCACAGGGAAGTCGGCCAGCACCTGATAAAACTATACAACAGGTTCAGAGGTGCCAATATCAATGCACTATATGGACTAGAGTCAATAAAGTCGGTACTACAAGACATAGATGTAAGGAGATACATATCAACTAGGATTATGTTTAAGAACCTGGTCCCAAGGAATTTCATTGTTCATCCCATTCAAGTACGTATTGAATAAGAATATCAAATATACTTCTCAGCATTTTCGTACATTGGTACTGAGGGTACTGGTATTTGTGCGGATTTTCTCTAGTATTAGCCAGTGTATCTCATCTGGAGTGTGTTGTTGGTCCATATAGTGTTGCACTAGTGGAGCCTGCAGTTTGTGGGTACGAATGGCTGATCTATGTTCCATTAGCCTGGTGGACATGGTGCGTGCTGTTTCGCCCACATAGCCTTTGTTACATAGGCACATAATCAGATAAATGATATTTGAGGTTTTGCAGTTTGTCAAGGTTTTCACTGATTAATGTTATTGAACGAGAAATCTTTCGTCTCAATAGTAAATTGGCATGCCACACAGGTAATGCACTTGAAGTTGCCCGTAGGGAATCGGTGACCTTGGATGGAGGATTGAGCAATATGGTTCGGTTTAATAAGAATACAGGATTGAACAATAAGATCTTTAAAGTTTTTGCTTTTCCTGTATGCAAAAAGAGGTTTAGGCAATGCATTTAATTTAGGTTTAGTGGCGTTGAAAATGTGCCAGTTAGAATTGATTATGTGGCAAATTTTCTCATTCATGGTTGAGTATCTGGTCACAAATACCAACCTAGAAATAGGATTTTTAGTTTGAAGTGTGAGGAGGTGTTGCCTATCATAAAATCGTGCCCGTTTATAGGAGTCACATCTCAATCTTCTAGGATATCCATGAGCTAGACATGTTGCTTTCATGTCTGCAGCTCGGATATCAAAATCCTGGACATTGGTACAATTCCTGCAAAGCCGCAGGAACTGTCCAAAGGGGATACTTGATTTTTGCATCTGCAGATGAAAACTGTCAAAGTGCAAAAGAGTATTGCGGGCTGTAGGTTTGACGTACAGGTCAACCTCCAAAAGATTGTCTTTGTTCTGTATCGTGATGTCTAGGATTTCTACCTATGTGTTACTACAATTGGTAGTGAATTTGATGTTGGTGTATCACAGAGATTGAGCCAGGATACAAACTCAGTGTTATTTTCAGGGTCAGCTGTTCAGATAAAAAAGACATCATCTACGTATCTGGACCACAGATACACGGACTCACTGAATAGGGCAATTTCATTGTAGATGTAAATATTTTCATATAGAGCCATATAGATGTTGGCTACTGTCAGTGCACAGGAAGCCCCCATGCTTACTCCCTTTGTTTGTTTGAAGAGGGAACCAATGAATTCAAACGTATTCTCCATAAGTACAAGACATTGGCATTCGATGATGAACAATCTGGGGCAGTCAATGTTGAAGATGTCCATAAACCAAGTGACCTGTTCAATAGCTTCAGTCTGTGGTATGTTGGAATATAGAGCCTCTATATTCATAGTTACCAAAGTTTGAATGGAAAGGAAGATTTTCCACCTTAGTGATAATGTCTCGTGTATCAGAGATGTATGATGGAATTTTAGAAATGAAGGGTCGCAGGATGGTACCTATGTATTTTGATAAAGGCTCTGTGACTGAACCAATAGTAGTGACTATGGGTCTGTATGGGGGTCTTGGGTGTGTTTGTGTATTTTAGGTACCCCATAGATGGCTGCCATCTTAGGCTGTTTGATGTTAAGGTATTGCCATTCTGTTTCACAGATCAGATTCTGGTCAAGTGCTTCTGTGGTGATTCGAAGCACAGATTTTTGCACACTTTTGTTAGGGTCTCTTTGGATAGGGATGTAGTGACATCTGCCATTCAACATCTCCTCCATTTTAGAGACATATTGGTCACTGTCTAATATAACTATGCCTCCAACCTTGTCACAGCATTTGATTGTCAAGTTTTTATTAGCGGCAAGGAATTTAAGTGCTAGATGTTCGTCCCGAGATATGTTATATCTAGGCGGAGGGATGTGTTTAGTTGCTATAGTTAGTTCAAAGATAGATATTTCCGGTCCCACTTGTTCTAAGGTGGGGAGGAAAGTAGAGGCAGGTTTTAAACCTTGCCGGTTGTCATTATTTTCAAGTTGATTGTCCTGTCCTGAAAAAAAGCTTTGAAGTCTGATTTTACGAAACAAGATCATTAGAACTTTAAAAAATTCAAACCTATTGATGTTACTATGCAGCACAAAGTAAAGACCTTTGGTGAGAAGGTTTTCAGTGGTTTGGTCTAAAGTAGGGCTGCTGAGATTGAAAATAGGAATTTCCTTCAGTCCCGCCATAACTGTGCATTCCTTGTACCAGGTATTGGTCCTGGTTTTGATATAAATTCTGTCCCTGCTGATAATCCTGATGTGGAGGGTATTGCTGGTTTGGTTGCCGATGACAATTGCCCCTGAACCTGGGTTGGTATCTGGTCCACCAGCGGGGTTGTTGTTCCCTCGCCTGGCTAAAAAAGGGCAGCTTAGTCTAGGAGTCCCTGTCATGCTTCTCCCTGGGCCTCAGTCCTGGTAGTGACCGTTACTTTCACCCTCTGAGTCCAAAGTATCTGAAAAAGTTGCTATTTTTCTGGGTGGTCTATTATATGAAGGTTGGTCTTGTTTGTCGCCATTCGATTCTGGTTGGTAGAAATTGTCTGCCAGATAAGGCTAAACCTTTTCCTGTCTGAAAAATCTAATATCATTTTTTAGCTTATCCGTTTTTCTTTTAAGTAGGTATTCATTATAGGAATTAATTTCTTTGTTGACTTCTTCTAGCTTTTTTCTAGCTTCTTCTACCACTTGTGAATGTTTAATTTTGGTTTCTAGTTCTAGAATTTCTTGTAGGAGTGTTTGAACCAGCATAAATATAACAAACAGGGGAGAGGAGAGAAAAAAGTAGATTTGTTCTCCCTCTACAGATTTATTTAAACAAAAAGAATCCACATCCAGATGTTAATAGAGGGGTCCCTACAACGGTGGGGAACACACAGTGTTCTTTAAAAAACCCTCACACACCAAAGGGATGCTTCATCATTGGGGTCTTCGCACCCCTCTACGGGATGCGGCGTGCTGCTAACCGACGACTACGTGGGAGCACTTTTTATTATTTTGGCTATGTGTGGAGCGTGTGGGGCTTTTTGGGTGTATAAGTGAGTGGTGGGTTCAGAAGGGTGAGAAAGTGAAGTTAAAAAGGTACCCAGCAAGTGAGGTCTAGAAAACTTTAATGGCCCTCCGTGCTGGTACTGTTAAAAAAGTGATTCTGAGGTAATATGTATGTTAATGTACAACACCTCTTGTGTGCGTCAACATGTTTCAAAGCTAGGCTTCTTCTTCAGGACGGGGTGCACAGATCCCCACTTTACTCACATCGCTGGGTCTATTTGCCCTATCTACAAAAAAGTGAAATTTAAACTAAAAAAGGCTACTATGTGCCTACTTATATATTCAAAGGTATCTGCATTGAGAACCTAAAGGAATGAAGAGGAAAAGAACACAAAAAGGAGAGCATTTGGTATTACTGATAAAATATCCAAACATGCAGGTTCAGTGACCTAGAAAAATATGTGAGGGCAGCAACTGTTTAGACAAATTTGTCATCCTATTGTCATGAAGTGCCCTGTAAAAAAGGAACAAAGACAAGACATACATGACATATAACATAAAACACACGCTCTAGTTGATTAACCTGTTTAGATGATATGGACAGGAATCTAATATAGTAAGCAAATGGGAAGTAAAAACAATTGTGTGCATACTTGATGCCAAAGTCATGGTTGGCATTTTGAGCCTCCAAAACGGTGGGGTTGTAATGCTTATTTAGCACCCTGAAAAGAGATAGGCAGAGTACTCAGTTTGTAGACTGGTTTGGTAATCACTTACTTAATTTGGGGGAAGAAACCAGAATAACGTCCCTGCAGGTCATACTCACTGCTACACAGGATTTCCGGCATCTTACTTCCCCCAGTCGCGGCTCCGATGATAGTGACTAAAGCCCGGTGTTGGGGCCTTAAATACACCCACCAATGAGCTTTAATTGGGGTTAATAGGCGAAAACCGGGAAATTAGTGAGCCATATATGGTAATTCCGGTCTGACGATATCGCCGTAGTTGCCCAAGGAGTAGTGTGTTAAAGTTCGCACATGCTCAATATTGAGAAAGGCTTCTGCGCATGTGCTAAACGAAAGTCAGCGGGTATCTGTTTATGCGCATGTGCGCATTGATGGCAAAGGCTATCCTAAAGTGATCGAAGCCATCAGGCAATGATATAGTAGCGCTCAGGCCTAGCTCTCACGATGGGGAGTGTATCGGGCGAGGTCCTGCTTGGTGTCACAGTGTGTGCACACAGTAAGCAGCGCCTCAATGTGAGTGATGTCCATGGATAAAGAGCTAGTCTACCGGAGTACAAACACTCTCATTGGTGATGTACCTCAATGTCAGTGTTGTTCATGAGTATAAGGGGATCTACAGCCATAGAAAACCATTCATGTGTGATGTTATGATGTAAAGCAACTACATGCACGACATTGTGGAGATAGGTTACGTGTTCCTAGATAAAACACGGACCTGAGAGGGAGGTGTCCATAAATATTTTTTTTGATTTAAAGATTTTTATTGAAAAATAAAAGTGGCATATACATTGGCAGCCTATAGAACACCTGAGATGAGTATACGGATATTCTATATCCTTTTTAGAAAAAGGAGGATTTTTTTAATGACACAATTAACTCAGCGGCCCCCATAGAATGTCATCATTGAGCCCAATCATGTGGGTGCTGAGACAGAACACCCATCGTTGTTCTTTTTCAAAAAGGCCTCTCTCAGAGGGTAATTGTTCAATTATGGTCCAGTTCAGGTCATTCACGCAGTGCCTTTCAGTCAGGAAATGCGTTGACATTTTAGCCGTGCTTTTTTAAACGTAACATTGCTCTTTTGCTCGCTAATTCTGTTTTTTGCTGCTTCCATTGTCATCCCAAGATATTCAAGGCCGCATGGGCAGGTAATCATATCTATGACATGTTTACTATTACAATTCGTAAACTTTCTTTGATCCCATGTGGTTCCATTCCTGATGATCAGATGTCTGCTCTTTTTTGTTAAGTGTCAACTACTGCAGTTACCGCAGGGATGGTGACCCTGTATCCTGTGCAGTGTAGGTTGTTCTGATTGCTTTGTCGGAGGACGAGTATGGACTAGAATGTCTTTGAGGTTTCTGACTCGCCTATGCGCAAAAAGGGTTTTTTTAAAATCCAGATCACCACACACCAGGGTACGCCAATGCTTATTTATGATTTTTGAAATCTCATTGGAATGGGCATTTTAGGTGGTCACACAAATGAGTCTTTTGTTGGGCTCCTTCTGTACTTTCTCCTCCAAAAGAGCCTCTCTGTTGTTGTATCTGGCTCTCTTCATGGCTTTGTTGATTACAGGGGCAGGATATTTTATTTGTTGAAGTTTACATTTTAGGTCTATTGCTTGTGTTTTGCAATCATCCACATCAGAACAGTTCCTTCTGAGGCGGAGGAATTGGCCATAAGGGAGGTTGTTGCGGAACTTCACTTTCTCCCCCTTCTGAACCTACCACTCACTTATACACCCAAAAAAAACCACACGCACCACATAGCCAAAATAATAAAAGTGCTCCCACTTAGTCGTCGGTTAGCAGCACGCCAAATCCCGTAGAGGGGTGCGAAGACCCCAATGATGAAGCATGACACTAAGGGTCCTTTTGGTGTGTGAGGGGTATTTAAAGAACACTGTGTGATCCCCACCATTGTAGGGACCACTCTATTAACATCTGGATGTGTTTGAACCAGCTCCTTGCAAGTTTCAATAATTAGGATCATGAGATCCCGGGAACACCTGTTTGCTATGAGTGTCCAGCATTTCAAAAAATTACGAATTTGTATGAATAGACCGGGTATATTACGTACCCCCAGGCCTTGCGGAATAACTCCGGCTTTCATGTACTCGAGCATGAACTGCCTGTGTAGTTCTATACGTTTGGTTTTCTTTTTTAAATGATGTAAGTTTTTGGATGTCCCCATTATCGTGTATAGTGGTGGAAGTTGGACTGTTTTTACAACAAGATTGGTAACCAGGTATAGATTTGGGCGCTCTACCGTCTATTCTAGGTTCATTTAAAGATTTCTCAAGTAAATAAGTGCTTCCAAATGGTGGGTGGATCGGTTACCAGACAATCCCACAAGTCTCCACTAAGTGGGCACTACCAAACTATATAACACTTCCTGCCTGAGCACCGCAAAGTAAAATAAGTCAAACTTCAAAATATAAAGGTTTAACAATACAATAATAATCAAGGTGCAGGTCATCTAAATATACTTTGTTCAATGTCCCAAAGTAAATGTCAAGATATTTAATTATCAGTTGATTAAGCATTGGATTTGTGACTAATGGATATGAATAAGACCTGCAATTCTAACTGATATTTAAAAATCTTGACATTTACTTTGAAGTTTGACTTATTTTACTTTGCGGTGCTCAGGGAGGAAGTGTTATGAAGTTAGACTGTTACCTGAGCTGGTTGCTCCCACTAGAGAGGCAAAGTCTTCATCTGAAAACCCGAACGTCAGCAGTTTGTCCATGACTCAATCTGCTAAGATAGAGATGAAACAACTCACTCCTAGAGAGATTGGTTAAATGGTAATGTGGGTGATTTTTACACCAATAACTCAAGAAGTGTCAACAGGGAAATTTAACACAGTGAACAAAAGGTGTCACCATTAAAAATGAATACAGTGAACTGAAAACAAAAAGTTAAATAAAGTGAAGGAAAACATCAGGTAAACGAAGGCTTGTCAGTTAGTGTGAGAATTGAAAATAAAGAAGGGAGCACAAACCCCGCACAGACAGGCTGTGGAGACAGTATGTGTAAAAATAGGAGTACCCCTGACAGAAGTTCCTAAATCAGGGAAAATAACTAGTGTGTGAATATCGCAATTTTAGGAATAATGGAAATAATTATGGACCTAGACAATGTTTATCATAAACATATACATATACTTATCCAGTATTGGGGTATCTTTCATAGATTCACATGCCTGAATCATTCGCCGTCGCCGAGGCAGGAGTTCCACGGTAAATAAAAAAGCAGTGCCAAAAGCACTTTGTAGTAGTAGGCCCTAGAAAAGGCCTGAGGCCTAGATTATAGTAGCCTATCTACCTCATTATGCTAAAAAGACCAAAGTCTTTGCTCCAACCAATCAGCTTACAGCATCCTCTAGAACCTTCCCTGTAGAGCCATCTGAGAAGTTGGCCTGATATATAATGTTCACTATTCTAGTGAGCACATTGTATCAGTCCAAACAACCCTTATGGTGATTGGTTGTAAGTCAACCTTATAGACCAGCTATCCTAGTAGCGTGGATACGAGCAGTCTTCGGGCTAAACTCTAGAGGGCGTGTTAAGCCAGCTGTTATACCATCACATATACCCCTTGAACACCAAGTGAAAGGACACCACACAAGTGTTATGAAAATAAACAGTGTATTTATTTAGATCACAACAGCCCTGTACTCTTTATGAGGACAGGGTACTAAGCAGACAACAAAACTCTTACGAAAATACTTTAAGTTGCACAATTTACACAAATGCCCGAGGGGCACGAAAAACTATATACTATGGAAGTGGAATGCGAAATTACTAGCAGGTAAGTACTGTACTAATAGGCTTTGGAATCGCTAAGACTACGTTACTGAACCTTCAGATTACTAGTAGGAGGCCTAGGGGACTCGGGTGCAGAGTGTGCACTCTCACGCGGGATGCGGGACAAAGTCTATGGGAGCTAGTAAAGGCAAAGTTAGTGTTCTCGGGCGAACCCGATAAGGTAGATCGAACACGACAGTGGATCCTGCCCCTTGGATAGTGAGGCTATGCTGGGGCACCGAAATGCCGAGTTTACCTAGCCCAGGGGCTGCAGCTGCATATGTCTCAAAAGACGTCGGGAATCCTCGTAGACGAACCAGGAGCCTGAAGAAAGAAGTTGCTGGCAGGCATCCAGTGAAGATAGTTCGAGTTGATCCAAGCCTGGATCGAAGATGGATGACACCTGAAAGCAGCGGGGACCAAGTTCGTGACTACTAGCCAGTAGTCAGGTGGCACCAGGAGGGCACCGGATGGTAGTCACCTCGACTAGGTGAGTGGGCGACGCTGTGCTCTGCAGATCTCATGGACCAGGAGGCGTTGTCGGCGACCAGGATGGAGATGCGAGCTGTCCCACGATGGATGAAGCTGTCGACGTCGCTGGACCCAGGATTGGGGCAACAAGTCTTGGCAAATTCAAGCCCACGCGGTGGACTCAAAATGGCGTCTGGAGTGGACCAGGAGGGTCCGGGGTGCTCCTCTTTTAGAAGGGAGCAAGGGCCAGTCTGGAGCAACCAGACCAGCAGCAGTGATGTCGTCGGGCGTCGTTTAAGAAGGCCACAAGCCAGCGGGCTAGTAGCCAAACAACGCGGTGAGCAGCAAAAAGCAGAAGGGCCCCACGCAGATCGTGGAGATGCTGGGAGGCTGGAATTCGGTGCTGGAGCTGCTCAGGGTCGGGGCTTCTCGGACCCCAAAGCACTCACCAGAGGATCCCTCGGCGGTCGTGCTGGATAGAAGTTGTGCAGTTCTGATGATGGCCGGTCCCTCGAGGTCTCGTCGCACCTACGGTTCTCAGCTTAGCTGTAGAGGTAGGTAGAGGTCAGAGGTGCCAGGGAAGCCGGGTCTCGTCGTGCTGGTCGGTCGGATTCCTGAGGAAGGACGTGCAGCAAACCGCAGAGTTCTTAGATGGTGCCTGCGACTGCAGGGTGACTACTCCTTAGCCACAAGGGAGAAATCTTGAGAAGAAGTCGAGAGTTCCTTTCGTAGAAAGTAGTTTCTTGATTCAAAGATGATCTAATTTGGAAGTGTCCCCGCTCCTGCCTTTATCCTAAAGAAAGTGGTGGGTACGCGACTAGGTCCTGCCCTAGGGGTGGGACCAGGAAGGGGGGTGGTTACACCCCTCTCCCATGCCGGACTTTCCCCAGGCCAGGGGCTGGTGTGCCCCTGGAACTGGTTCTAACCGGCAGATGCGTAGTGAGCACCGGGGTGCCACTTGCAGTCACCTTCCTGTAAAGCCCTGCCTACCCAGGATACACAAAACCCTGTCTGGGATGGTGCTAGCACCGCCCCTGACAGGAAACCCTTTGTCCAAGCTCTCCTCGCTGGAAGGACTCCCAGCAGCAGGAGGTCAGACTCGTGTCTGTGGTGGCAGCATCCATTTTGTGGAGCTGAGGCTTCAGTTAACTTTAACCGGGGTTCACGGTTACATACATGTCGTGTCCCTCTAGAAGGGTGGAATGCTAACCCCGTCGCCAGAATTGGCGAGGGGTTAGTATTCCAATTCGTATGACACCTTACTCGACATGTTTTGATAAAGCAATACCAAAGATAGCATTTAACCGCGAGGATTATAATGCACTTAAGAGTATATGGTATGCGTTATCATGGAACAGCTATTAGGACTTGGTTCCGCAAGCTGCAAACGGGCTCAGCTCATGCCAGAGCACCATTTCACACGATTCCAAGCACTCTGCCTTCAGGATTGTCAAGGCCTGCCATAGGAGTGACTGATAGGAATCTGTGTGTCCATTTTTAGGGTTAGATATAGGTATACTATATCTAAAGCAAAGGGTGATTACACCACCATGCCCCAGCTGTCTGGCAGCCAGTTGTGTCAGATTTAGATGGCCATCCAGGGGTGGCATAATACATGCTTCAGCCCCTGGTAGGCCCTGGGTACACCTATGCCCTGAGTTACAGGGTCTGATAGGGTGGCCCAGTTCCAATTGGATAATGCACCTAAGGTACACATGTCAATTTAGTGAGAGAACAGCTAGGCTGTGGGTCTGATTGGCAGGCCCACAGCCAGAGAAAGTCGTAAACCAGTGAAACAAAAGCAAAAAATCTGGGTGATCATAGGATTGCAGACCCTACTCTCCTACACATCTCTCCTCAGATTTTCACCGCACGTCGTGTAGAAGGGAGTCTCCCTGCGTCTTGACTCAGTTTTTTCTTCAGAGCTACAAGATGTCTGACAAGAAGGCCTTGTTTAGACCTTGCAGAACCTGCGAGAAGAAGAGGGTCCATGTGATGACCAGCATAAGGACTGCACTTATTGCCTTTATCCCAAACATGAGGCAAAAAATTGTAAGATCTGCCGTACCTTCCCTTCTAAGACCTTAAAGGATAGGGAGGCCAGAGTCCTTTTGTGGCTTAAATCCTCTTCCACGGAGGATGATGATAGAGCTTCTACATCTAGCAAGAGGGCGAGTTCTTAAGAGGATAAAACAAGTGAGGGGAGAAAGCATACTAAAACCTCCCACTCCAATTCAGGCTCTTCACAGAGATCTCAACATTCTGTCTCCGGAGCCTCAGCCACCAACGATCCTTCAAAGAAAACTGTGAGTAAGAGTTCTACTGTCTCCTCACCAGTGACTACTATTTCTATTCCAACCTCTTCTTCTACGGCTATGATTTCCACTACATCTATTACTACACCTATTGTGTCTACAAAGATTTGTATTGTGGCAAAAAGAACTCTCGTAGACGACTCGTCGACAAAGACATCATCGCCAACGAAGCCTTCGTTGTCTAAAAAGAGCCCGTCGACGAAGTCATCGACGCCACCGTGGACGACTGTCTCATCGACGAAGAAAGCATCGACGACAAATCCGTCGACGGCTGCCCCGTCGACGACGAGCCCGCATTCAGTTACTCTGTCGACGACGAGCCCGTCGACGACCGTCCCGTCGACGGTAACTCTGTCGACGTCGAGCCCATCGACGACGGTCCCGTCGACGGTAAGACCACCGACGACTATTCCTTCTTCGTCTACGATAAACCCGTCGACGACTGCATCTTTTCAGCTGGCGGATGCACCTTTGTCACCGGTGCCATCAAAACTGATGGATCCAGCTTTGCTGAAGCCTATTGCTGGAAATCAGACTATTTGTACGCCAATTTTAACAAAGAACTTTCAACTTGTGTCTTACAAGAGGCAACAAGGTTCTTATATATCGCCACTTATGCCCTCTCATCTTCTAGAATCTTACTCCGATGATGAAGAGGATGATTTTGAGGACGATGATAATGAAGGGGCTTTTGGTGTGCCGCGTTACCCATCTGATCTCATCAACAAGTGTCAAGATGATGATGAAGACGACTCTTACACTGAGCATTACTACCAGGAGGATATCATAGTGCCTCATGCTTTGGAACATCAGAGAAGGCCTAGGGTCTCAGAAGTCACTCAATTACTGCCTACTTTGATACAGGACTTACAGGCTATGCGGGCGGATTATAAACAACGCTTCCCGCCACAAATGTCTCAACCTAGTACTTCTGTTCCTCCACCTCAAAATCCACCGCTTTCTCCAGTCGTGAAACCCCCTCCACCTGAATTGCCTCCGTAAACCCCGGACACGTCATCAGAAGAGGAAGTAGAAGACGGAGAGTTGCCTAACGTACCTTCATCAGACCCATGAGATGAATACGTTATCCCCATGCCATCCCCTCCGACTCCTCAACCTTCAGATTCACCGCCTGAAGATGTAGGTGGGTTTCACGACCTAATGCAGAGAGCATCAAACAGATTTAAACTCCCAGTGACAGTGGAACAAATGGAGTGTTTTCTTCATGATTTTAAAGAGGAAACAAGGAAGGTGTCTAGAGCCATTCCTATCATTGACTATATTTGGAAGGAGGGCCTAAAGACAATGAAAAACCCCGCATCTGTGCCGGCTGTGTTGCCAAGAATTGAAAAGAAGTACTGTGCTCCGCTCACTAGTCCGGCGTGCCTTATTGGTCATCCACGCACGGATTCAGTAATCTCTCAGGCTGCACAACAAAGGTCGAAGAACCCAGCTACCCCTATTTCTACACCCCCTGATAAAGAGGGGCGACGCTTAGACCTTATTGCAAAAAAGTTTTCCACCATGGCTGCAGCATCCATCAGAGCGGCAAATTCTTTGGCGATTATAGGGCGCTATGAATGCAAATGTGTTCCGAAATGGCTGGTTTCATAGAGCTGATCCCAGAGGACAAGAGGCAGGAAGCGTGGAAAATCTTAATAGAAGGAGAGCGCGCGGCGGAGGAATCCATCGACTGCGCATTAGATATTGCGAACACAAATTTCAGACAGTTAGCAGGAGCGGCTGTCTTAAGACGTCAAGGGTGTTTGAAAGCCACTACCTTTCGGCCAGAAGTTCAATTGAAAATACTGGACATGGCATATGATGGAGAGTCCCTCTTTGGGAAACATGTCGACGAAGCTCTCCAAGCAATTAAAACGTATACAGATAGTGCAAAATCGCTAGGGTCATTGCAGTATAAAAGAGGATCGTTCAGAGGAGCAAAAGGACGCGGTTATTCATCCAGAGGAAGTTATTATCAGCAAGGCAGGCAATATCAGCAGCAATACCGACAGAATTATCAGTCCTCGTATCGCCAGTCTGGATCGGCTGGTTTCTCTCACCAAGGAGGAAGAAGGCGCACAAACAATCAAGGGCGAGACAATCACAAGAAGCAGTGAGGTCAATTGGGCGCCGCTTTCACTCCCCTACCTTCCCGTGGGCGCGAAGATATCTGCCTTCCAACAACAATGGCATCACATAACAACGGATTAGTGGGTGTTAGACCTGGTCCAGCATGGTCACACCCTACAGTTCATCACCAAACCTCCAACAACTCCGCCCAGGGGTCCCCCTCCCCCTCGTCTTCACTTATTGATCAAGGAAGTTCAAGCAATGCTTCTCAAAAACGCAGTAGAGAAGGTTCCAAACCATCAGAGAGGGGCAGGTTTCTATTCCCGTTTTTTCCTCATAAAAAAAAAATCAGGGGAATGGCGACCGATCCTAGACTTACGCAGTCTGAACAGATATCTCAAGAAGCAGGGATTCCGAATGGTCACCCTCTCGGACATTCTCAACTGCCTCAAAGAAGGAAGATTACATGGCTTCCTTCGACATGGACGATGCATACTTCCACATCCCAATCCACCCAAAACATCGAAAGTACCTCCGTTTCACTGTTGCTGGCCATTATCAGTTCAAAGTTCTCCCATTTGGCCTCAAGTCGGCCCCAAGGTTTTTTACGAAGTGCCTGGCTCCTGTTGCAGCAGCTATTCGGGCAGCAGAGGTACAGGTCTTCCCGTATTTGGACGACTGGTTAGTCAAGGGTCCGTCAAAGGACAAAGTAAAGTCCAACATTACTACATGCCGCAATCTCTTTCAATTGCTAGGCCTCACAATCAACAAGAGCAAATCTCAATTGGTTCCGAAACAAAACCTGCTGTTCCTGGGAGCTTGTCTGGACACAAGGCATTCTTGTCTCGAGAGAGACAACTCCGACTACAGGCTTTAATCATAAAACTGTCAAGTAAAAGGTCACTTTCAGATCGCCTATTTGCATCACTTCTGGGGATGTGCTCTTCGGCCATCAACCTCATTCCATTGGCGTGTCTAAAGATGCGTCCTTTACACGAAGAGCTACATTGTCAATGGCATCAAGCAACAGGGTCTTTCGAGAACACCATCACAGTCACCAACAGGATGGTGCATGCACTTCAATGGTGGTCTCAGCTCAGCAATCTGGAACATGGGCTCTCATTCTTGCAGACTCCTCCGGATTTCATTCTGACGACAGATGCGTCCATGGAGGGGTGGGGAGGTCATCTCCAGGACTTACAGGTGCAAGAAAAATTGTCTCAACAGCACAAAAAATGCCACATCAACAGTCTAGAGTTGAAAGCCATTTGTCTGTCTCATCAAGTCTTGCTCCCCAAGATAGCAGGATCCTCAGTCCTGGTCAGAATGGACAACACTACAAGCATGTTTTATATAAACAAGCAGGGGGGAACGAGATCAGCAACGCTATCGAGGGAAGCCCAAGAGTTATGGCAATGGTTAACAATTCACAACATAACTCTCAAGGCGGAACACATCAGAGGTCTCTACAACACCTTAGCAGACAAACTGAGCAGGTCCTTGTCAGATTGCCACGAGTGGGAACTGGACAACAACCAGTTGAACAAGGTGTTTCAGAGATGAGGCAAGCCGAAGTTGGATTTATTTGCAACCCAACAGAACAAGAAATGCCGGTACTACGCCATCAGGTACCCTCAACAGGGATCAAGGGAGAATGCCCTGTCCATGCGTTGGTCAGGGACCTATGCATAGTCTTTTCCTCCGATCCCTTTTTTTCCACAAGTGGTACGCAAGATGAAGTTGGAGAGTTGCCGTCTTCTCCTAATTGCTTCCAAGTGGCCTCGTCAGTATTGGTTTCAGGAGCTCATGCTACTTTCTCAGGAGCCACCGATCAGACTGTTGGTAACCCCAACGCTACTGTCACGCAACGAGGGTCAGATACTTCACCCAGACCCTCAATCGCTGAAATTACACGCATGGCTCCTAACTTCCTAGAATTCGAACATCTCCAAATTCCTCAGGACTGCCGAGACATTCTAAAGAAAGCTAGAGTCCAGAGTACATTAAAAACGTAGCGTCTCAAATGGAAGCGCTTCTGCGCTTGGTGCATCTCTAGCGCCTTACACCCTATAGAGGCGCCAGCAGAGAAATTACTGCCCTATTTATTACATTTGGCACAATCTGGTCTTTCTTTTTCTTCAATAAAGGTCCACTTAGCGGCCTTATCCAGATACAGAAAGATGGCTAACACTCAATCGCTCTGTTCTTCTTCGCTAATCAAACAATTTATGAGGGGTCTTTTCCGGGCTTATCCTCCAGTAAAGCCATCATCACCAGAATGGGAGCTCAACACTGTTCTCTCACAACTGATGAAGCACCCGTTCGAGCCCATCCATAAAGCTGACCTAAAGTTCTTGACATGGAAGGTTGCTTTGTTATTAGCGCTAACTTCCGCCAGAAGATTGGGAGAAATTCAAGCCTTCACTATAAAGGAGCCCTTTTTGCATTTCTCCCAGGACTATGTCACTTTGCGGACAAATCCAACATTCATACCAAAGGTGCCTTCCCAGTTTCATCTAAATGAGCCAGTCAAGCTGAAAGTTTTCTTTCCAAATCCTTCAACCCTGGCTGAAAGAACATTGCATTCTTTAGACATCAAACGATGCTTAAAGTTCTATCTCCAGAGAACCAAGACTTTAAGAAAGTCAGATCAACTGTTTGTAGCTTATGGCCGGACTACATTGGGGAAAGCGGTCACTAAAGCCACAATTTCAAGATGGATAGCTTCCGCTATTCAGTTCTGTCACATCAAGGCTAATCGACCATTGACAAGGTCTGTTCGATCTCATTCCACAAGAGCTGTGGCAGCGTCTGCAGCTTTGTTTGCAGGAGTGACGCTTGAGAACATTTGCCGTGCTGCGACATGGAAGCATGTCCACACGTTTACAAGACACTACTGCCTGCAGTCAGCAAATCAGGATGATGCGGCAGTGGGCCAAGCTGTTTTACGTCACCTGTTTCCATAAGGAGTATATTCAGATACTAATGTTGGCTTATTTCATATAATGCTCATACAATTCAGTATATTGCTTATAATATGCAGACATATGTTAACATATTGTGTGTTTCTATAGTGCTTAAAGTTCCTTTACAGATTCTATGTTGAATCTGAATATGATTTATTAATAAATCAATCTCTAGGCAATTGTTGGTTGTTAACTATACATTCATGAGGGTGCACTACAATAAGTCTCCCACCATCCGCAACCGACTTTGCCTGGCTTATTGCTTGCTATTCTGATTCAGGCATGTGAATCTATGAAAGATACCCCAATACTGGATAAGAAAACAAGTTACTTACCTGTAACTTCAGTTATCCAGTATTGGTATCTTTCATAGATTCACATGCACCCACCCTCAGTTTCTAAGTTCGGGATACTTGTTCCCACTTGTGCTACGAAAATCTGAGGAGAGCTGGCTCTTCAGGGAAGGTTCTAGAGGGTGTGTGTTAAAAAAGACACACCATGAGTCTTTGAAAAGCTCCTCACAGAAAGGTAAATGTTTAATTCCTACTAAGGTTCAATCTGACCCTCAGACTCCAGCCTCTGCTTTGACTTTAAAACCCAAAAAATCTTTAGATTCCTAATTGATGAAGATAAAATTTGCCATAAAATCTACGTCGACAAAGGAAACGCCATGTAAAAGAAGACAATATATATGTCCAAAAGAGTTGCCCAGAGGTTGAAGCCGCACACCGCTGAAAGTTAGGTATCAAACCTTTATTTATCAAGCAAATTGTTTCCCCTCCAGTTGTATAATCCTTTGTCCTGACGTGTTTCGATGCTTTTGTGTATCTCTTCACAGGGAAAGATTCTTTCGCCAACAAGATTTTCACTCTAGGAAGACTTCTTCTCATCACAAAGAGCGCAAGGACAAAGGGGAGAAGAGAAAACATTGGTCTCCTACTACGTCGAGGGACAGATCTTCTTCCAAGGTACCTCTGTGCTCAAAATTGGCATCCAAATCACCGTCGAGACGTCCGTCAACGTCGAAGCATCCCTCGCCATCGAAGAAGATCTCGCCGTCGAAGCAAGGTGAGAAAAGACAGAGGATGAGGTCTCCTGCGCGTAGGCGGTCCAGGTCTGGCTGGACGGCGGCAAGAGGTCGGGACTCGACGTCGTCTCATCGACGTTGACGGTCGCCGCCGAGAGGCTCGGAGTCAAGGTTGCCGTCGAGAGTTGCCATGACGTCGACGTCGAACCGACCAGCAGAGGTTTCGACGTCGATGAGCCCCAGCCAGTTGGCGTCGAGGCATACGACGCCGAGAAGACCATCGCCGTCGAGGCGCACGCCGTCGACGTATAAGAGACCATGGACGACGAGGAAGTCGCCGCCGAGGAAGTCGCCGCCGAGGAAGTCGCCGCCGAGGAAGTCGACGCCTAGAAGGTCGCCACCGAGAAGGTCGCTGTCGAGGAGATGGACGTCGACTTCACCTGCAGCTAAGAGGCCTAGAACGGTATCTAAAGACCGGTCTGACATTGCAACTGTGTCCTCTGGGAGTTCATCTTCCTCCCCTAAGCTAAATATTGTGCAGGTCTCTCCAGAGCCCTCAGGAGAACCTTCCCCTCTTCAGCCAACGACTAATATCTCGCCAACATGGCTGGTAGATATTAAAGAGTGGAAGATAAGGAGAATTATTCTGCCAAGGTCTTCTTCAATCAATCAATCAATCAGTGACACTTATAGAGCGCGCTACATACCCGTAGGGTCTCAAGGCGCTGGGGGAGGGGGGGTGCCGCTACTGCTCGAACAGCCAGGTCTTCAGCTTCTTCCAGGTCACCCGTTCCTACAAGACCTGCATCAAGATCAAGATCGCCCCCAAGACAAGTGGTGCACTCTCCAAGGAGACATGAGCGTACTCCTCCGAGAAAGTCTCCATCAGTAAGAAGGCGTCCTTCACCCTCTCCTCGATAATCACGTCGCCACTCTTCGAGGAGGGGCAGCCCTAGATCTTCGACAAAGTCTACACATTCGAAGAGGGACTATTCTCCGACACTCTCATCAACTCCTCCGAGTAGGATATCACCGATTGATGATATGATTACCTTTAATGAAGTTCTCTGCCTTGGAGCTGCCAAACTTAATATCGAAATGCCGGTCTCTACCACCAAGACAACGGTAATTTTCAAGACTTTGCATCAAAAGCTATCTTCAAGGCCTTTACTTCCTCTGGTACCAGGTCTGTTGGAGCCTGCGGAGCACAAGTTCTTAACTCCAGCAGCGCTGGGAGTGGTTACTTCTCGGATCGCTAAGAAATATAAAGCTACTGACAATGATCCGTTCTTTCTGAGGGCTGAGCCAAAACCTGATTCTGTGATTGTCTTATCGGCACGTAAAAATCAAACAGGAGCGGCGTAATCTTCTGTGCCTCCTGATAAAGACAGTAAAGCTATGGACTCAGTAGGGAAGAGAATGTGTGCCACCTCTGCTTCCTACATGAAAGTCGCCAGAGCCTCCGCCTTGCTGGGTCGCTATGACCGCGCACTATGGGACTCCATGTCTCGTTTCGCAGAAAAACTTCCTAAAGAAGACAAACACGATTTTCTTGAGATCTTACACGAAGGTGGGCTGGTGGCTAACCAGGTGATTAGTGCAGCCGCTGATGCTTCTTATCTATCTACGCATGGTTACGCACATGGACTCTGCACTAGGCGCTCAGCTAGGTTGAGGCTCACGGGTCTTAAGCCTGAAGCACAACACCGGATACTTAAGCTGCCTTTTAACGGAACATCGCTCTTCGGATCCCATGCTGACGATGAGATGTCGAGAATGAAGATTAAAACCTTTCGAGCAGCTCCCTCCGCCCCATGGTACTCCGACGAGCTTCGGAAATATAAATCTTCTTGTAAGCTGTTGGAGCGCCGGTGGAGGTCATCCTATTCTATTGACACAAAACTTAAATATAAACTGGCCCTCAAAGAATACCGTAGGAAAATAATTGAGCATAAAAAATGTTACCTGGAGGAGAAAATTAATAGAGCGCATGGCTCGGCCAGGGAAATTTTTAACACAGTGAAGACTTTCACAGATCCCTTGGCTCTTAAACAGTGTCTTCCAGTCTCTCAGGCCCTTTGCTCCCGCCTCTCTGACTTCTTTGAAGCCAAGATCGCGAAGATCTATGACACCTTCCCCAAGAATAATGATCTTGGGAGTGATACGCCTTTACCTGACTGCATCGAGTCTTCTTCCATCTTTTCAGACTTTGAGGCAATCTCACTGGAACACTCACTGATGGAACTGTCTAGATGCCGCTCCGGCTCACCACTTGACCCTTGGCCAGCCAAGCAATATAAATCATTGGCCTCTTTTCTTAATCCCTTCCTCAACTACATCTGGAATGACTCGCTCAAAACCGGAATTTTCCCGGAGTCTTGGAAACATGCCCTACTGGTCCCGATTTTAAAGAAAGCTAATACAGATCCTAATGAGCCGGTGAACTATCGACCCATTTCTCTGCTTCCAGCCCCTGCCAAGGTCCTTGAAAAGCTAGTGCAGCAACAACTGGCAGGTTTTCTTGAAACCCACGGCCTACTTCATAAATCCCAACATGGTTTTAGAAAGTGCCATAGCACTGAGTCTGCCCTTATAGAAATGGCCGACTCTGTGCGGTGGAAACTGGATGGGGGCTCCAGAGCGGTGCTGGTGCTGCTCGACTTGTCGGCAGCATTCGACACTGTCTCTCACCCCATCTTGATTGACCGTCTTCGGTCGAAGGGTATTCAGGGGAAGGCCCTGGAGTGGCTGACCTCTTTTTTGTCTAATCGCACCCAGGCAGTCTATACTCACCCTTTTACCTCTGTTAGCCGTACCCTGAAATGGGGTGTCCCTCAAGGCTCGGCTTTGAGCCCACTATTGTTCAATGTTTATTTTTCTCCTCTGGCTGAACTCATTGCAAGGTCGGGCATCATAGCTACTTCCTATGCAGATGATATTCAGCTGCTTTTCTCCTATGAGAGTGCCACGCAAACTACTTTTGATCCTTTGAAGGATTGTCTGCGGGACATTTCAAAATGGATGGACCATAACTGCCTCCGGATGAATGCGGCGAAAACGGAGGTTCTCTTTTTCCATCAACCCTCCCCTCTTGATTCAACTCTCTGGTGGCCACAGGAACTCAGCCTTCCCCCTGTCCCTAAGGACTCTGTAAAAAATCTAGGGGTCAAGTGGGACTCTAATCTTTCTTTTAGCAACCAAATACAGACCGTTTCAGCCGCTTGTTTTTCCAAGATCAGGATGATTAGGAAATTCATCACCTATCTCCCTAGTGATACCAGGAAAACCATAGTCCAGGCATTGATTACATCTCACCTGGACTATGCGAACGGCCTGTATTTAGGGTTGCCCGCGGGCCTCCTACATCAGCTCCAGACAGTCCAGAATGCGGCTGTTCGGCTGGTCTGCGGGGTTTCCCTACGCACCCATATTTCGCCACATCGCAGAGCATTACATTGGCTTCCAATCCATCAAAGAGCTGCATTCAAAGCCATGACCTTAGCCCATCGAGCAACTAGGGGTAGGGGATCGGCCTACCTCTCTGTTAGTATCCGTCCTTATTGTAACTCTCGGAACCTCCGTTCCAACTCCCAACATCTGCTTTCCATACCAAGATTCAGGAAAGCACGTTCTGGAGGTAAAACCTTCCAGGTCTGTGCCACAACTCTCTGGAACAAACTCCAGATCGCAATTAGGATGATCCAGGAAGAATTACCCTTTCGTAAGGCACTAAAAACTTTCCTCTTTTGTTAATTCCCCCAGGACTATCACTCTGCTTTCACTCAGAAGCGCCGGGACACCCCGTTGGGGTAGCTGCGCGCTATATAAATTACACAAATCAAGACGGAACTCAATACAGTGAGGGCTGTGGGTCTTGAAACGAAAGGACTTTAAGAAAAAATGCCGCCCTTACGATCGGAGGCAGAACCAGCAGAGGGTTCAAACCACTCAATGGTCGTCACAGCAAAATCAGGGAAGATCTCAGTTCTCCCAGCGTCACCCTGGTAGAGGAAGAGGTGGCATCTCCAGACAGTCTGCACCTGGGAACAAGCAGCAGCAACAAAAACAGTGAGTCTTTGCTTCCCCTGGGCCCGTTACCCACTCCGGTGGGGGGAAGTGTTTGTTTTTGCCTGGAAGAGTGGACAAACATCACAGTAGACAAATGGGTTCTGAATATTGTAAGGAATGGATATACCATCTTATTCAAATCCCCCCACCTTCCATTCCTCCTCAAAAGACTGTGACCCATCGTATTCATCTTTTGAGACAAGAGGTGTCTGCATTACTCCTAAAGAATGCCATCGAGGAGGTTCCAAGAAACCAGCGTCAACAAGGCATTTACTCCTGATATTTTCTATTTCCAAATAAAGGTCCAAACAAGGAGTTCAGGCCCATACTAGATCTCAGACATCTCAACAAATTCATTCGGCGAGAAAAGTTCAGAATGCTGGAGTTACATCAAATAATTCCACTTCTGCATCAAGGGGACTGGATGTGTTCCATAGATCTTCAAGATGCTTATTTTCACATCCCCGTCGGAAGTTTCTAAGGATTTGCATCCAAACAAGCCACTTCCAGTTCACAGTCCTGCCCTTCGGGCTAAAGTCAGCTCCTTGCACTTTTTCAAAGTGCATGGCAGTAGTAGTGGGTTTCCTGAGGAAGTGACACATTTTCTTCTATCCTTACCTAGACGATTGGCTTCTAAAGAGCGCGTCTCCGATTCTGCTACAGCAACATCTCACGTTCTGCATACACCAGCTGCGGAGACTCGGCCTGCACGTGAACTTCAAAAAATCTGTCCTAAATCCAACGCAGAGGATACATTACCTGGGCGCACTTCTGGATTCAAAGGACGCAAAAGCGTATCCTTCGGAGAAGAGACTATCCTCCATTCTCCTCAAGTGTCAAACTTTAGTGAAGACTCCTCGGCCAACTGCCAGGCAGATCTCGTCTCTTCTAGGTTCAATGGTGTCTTGTATTTTCCTCGTTCCAAACGCCAGGCTGCACATGAGACCTTTGCAGCAGTCTTTGGAGGACCAGTGGTCCCAGTTTTCCAATTGTTGGGAGGACAAACTGTCACTACCCCTGTAAGTACAAATCTCCATCCGGTGGTGGATGCAGCGGAGTCATCTGGTAGTGGGAGTTCCTTTCCAAGAGGACATGCCCAGACAATGGCTGGTGACAGATGCGTCCCTTCTGGGATGGGGCCCTCATCTGGGGTCTCTTCAAATTCAAGGAGTGTGGTCAGAAAAAGAAAGACCGTATCATATAAACATGCTGGAACTCAGAGCTGTCCACTTAGCTCTCAAAGCTTTCTTTCCTGCGATCAAAACATCATCCCTGCTTGTTCAAACGGACAACACAACAACGATGTACTATCTGAACACGCAGGGCGGGATGAGATCCAGACCTCTGTCGCTGGAAGTGCAAGCAATCTGGAAGTGGCTTCTGGCTCGAGACATGAAAATATCAGCGGTCCATCTGCCGGGTGTCCTCAACGTCTAAGCAGACGAGTTAAGCAGGCACTTCGCAGAAGCACACGACTGTGTCTTAAAAGAAGAAGTGGTAAGAGACATCTTCCAGGCCTGGGGGACTCCAGAAATCGATCTCTTTGCGGATGCCGAAAACGCAAAATGCCACGTCTTTGCGTCCAGATACCCACAACGAGGGTCCAAGGGGAATGCGCTGTGGATGGACTGGTCAGAGACATTACTCTACGCTTTTCCACCGATTCCACTCATTCCCCTGGTGATCAAGAAGTTGTACAAGTCCAAGACAGACATGATCCTGGTGGCTCCAGATTGGCCTCGGCAATGGTGGTACCTGGATCTCCTGTACCTCTCCAAAGTACCGCACAGGAGGCTGCCTTGCCATCCGGATCTGCTGACCAGAGCGAACGGCAGGGTGTTCCATCCCAACCTTTCGTCCCTGAAGCTAGCAGTGTGGCTCCTGAGCTCGTCCAATACGGACATTTAGGCCTCTCGCAGGATTGTATGCACATTTTAAGAGAGGCGAGAAGAGCTTCTACAAGAAAGTCGTACGCTTCCAAGTGGAATCGGTTTTTCATGTGGTGCACTGCTGAAGGACATGACCCTATTCGAGGTCAAGAACAGGTACTGTTACCATACTTACTTTCTTTGGCCAAAGCAGGTTTACAGTATTCTTCTATAAAGGTCCATCTGGCAGCAATAACAGCATATTGAAAGTACCCCACTCAGGTTTCTTTCTTTCAAATGCCAGTTGTAAAGGATTTTCTGGAGGGTCTCAAGTGAGGTCTCCCTCTCCTTCTTGGGACCTTAATGTGGTTTTGTCCAAATTGATGGGTCCTCCATTTGAACCTATTCATAAGGCGTCCCTTCAACATCTGTCTTGGAAGGTGGCCTTCCTAGTAGCTATCACTTCTGCGCGCAGGGTGAGCGAGATTCAAGCTTTTTGTTCTACAGAACCTTATCTCGTTTTCCATGCAAATAGAGTGGTGCTTCGGACTCATCCTAGATTCCTTCCAAAGGTGGTCTCGGATTTTCACATTAACCAGTCAGTTACACTGCCTACGTTCTCTGCTAACCTGAAAACTCCAGCTGAGAAAGCTCTACACTCTTTGGATTTAAAAAGAGTTCTGAAATTTTATCTTGATAAAACCAAGAGTGTTCGAAAGACTGATCATTTGTTTGTGAACGACGGCCCTCTGAATACAGGCTTGCCTGCATCTAAGAGGTCCATTTCTTTTTTTCTTTTTTTTTTTTAATTTTTGGGAAACCTTTATTGTGCATTGTAAAAAGAACAAATACGGGCCTACAACCATCAGGCCGGCCACGATACCACTTTAAGCACGAATGCAAACAATACGGCGACACAGTAGCTCATTAATACAGCTCAGCAAGCAATTAAAGTTACAACGGATAGCGCTGTGTTACCGTGTCCAGGAGCAGTGAAGGTTAATTTTAAGATTTTGTCCCAAAAATGAAGTTTATCTTTTTATACAAATAGTAAGCCAAGGAGAGCAGAGTCCGTGCGATCACTTCAGAACACAATCAGGCAACCTCATCACGCGAAAATAAGCAACAACAGAAGCCGAAACCCCCCAGGCAGTATGGCGGCACAAGAATATACGTATCAGGATAATGAAGCCAATCAAAAAGCACCGCATCCCCCGTCGCCCACCCATCACCAATCCCATTCACGGACTCAAGATAGAAAACAGGAAAAGGAAAGAACACAAGAATGAGAAGAAAAACCAGGCCCATAGAAACTAAAAATGGTAACTAAAATCCCAACCCCCAACCCCTCCACCCTACACGCATGCAGAGGCTACGGCCTATCCCCCCCCAGCAGTGTGCCTGTCGCCCAATAAGGAACCCGAAATATAGTAAAAAAGAAAAGGAAGAAAAGAAAAAGGAAACCTATTGTTACCGGAGGAGGGCCAAATCCAAAGTCTCCCGAACTCCCAGCCAGAATTGTACACTTCCACCCCACACACGAAATTACCACAATAAACAGCAATAACAGAATGAGATGTGAAGAGTCCTCATTGCAATACGCGCTGAGGAAGTGCCCCAGTCCGAGACCCCACCAGACAGTCCAGCACAAGTTATAACACGGAAGCCCCTAGCCCTGACCAGATCGCAAGCGTCCACCCAACCATGGCACCCGGCAAGAGCTCGCCTCAGATAGAACAAAGAAACAAGATGGCCACCCTTGGCAGAATCGAGATATCCAAGAGCAAAATGGACGCCGCCAAGCACAATCAGTTCCACTGTCCCAAAGGAATAACGTTTTCAGAGCAGACAGGCCTCGCAGAGTATGGTTCACTAATAGCGGAGCCTGTAGATCACAAATCACCAGGAAAGCCAGTTGCAGCGCCGACTGCGCCGTAAACAAAGGTTGCAATGCCACAAATGAGGTCTTGGATGCAGGCAGGGAGGGAAACACTGTAGCGTTGCCAAAAGAACTATCCTCCATGCGCTTAGGCGGCAACAATGTAACACAGTCGGAGCTCAGCGGAGGCGGATCAGCACAGCGAGGGGAACAAGTTGGTGGTATAAGCGCCGCTGAAAGACCCGCATCATCAAGCTTCCTGCCCAGTAATCGAGACCTCTCACACCACGCAGCCCTCAGGTCGGCAAGCGCTACTAAAACAGTGCTGCAGGTCGTTACAGGGGAATGTTCCACCCTGTCCGTAGTTTGAGGTGCGGCTCGCCACCCAGCATACCGATCTGGTGCACATCTGGCGTCACAATCCTGGGCCGTAGTGTAGCCCACCATCGCCTCAATGGCGCCAGCCATCATTGCCACCCACCCGGGAGAGCACGGGAATGTGTAGGCGAGGTCCGCGAGGTAAACAGGGTCTCAGGCCACCGGTATAGTCCAGGGCAGCTGGCGGCGAGCGAACAACAGGATGAGCCTCCCCTAGCAAACTCAGGGCGGGGGCAAAACCAGAGGCAGGCTCCGCTAGCTGGCTGTACTCCAGTACGGGGAAGGCACGGCGCGTCTCACCTGAGCTCCCCCCAGAGCGAAGCGGCAGGGAAATTCCAACCAGCCAGGAGAAGACCTCGCAAAGGGGGCCAGGGAGTATCGTCGCGTCGTGCGCTGTGAGGCAGATCCCCGGCCTCCCCCCAGCTCGATCGGTTCACGGAGCTCCAGCATGCGCCATCTTAGCGGAGCAGCCTGGGTCTCAGCACCAGGTCCAGGGGCGGCCGCCAAAGTAACTCGGCGATTTCTCCGGCTGGGAGGCTGGCAGGGTTCCCGGAGAAACGGCAACAGCCCCAGCGCTCTTTCGCCATCCTCCCGCAGTCACGCAAAATCAGGATGGAAGGCAGAATGTATCAGCGGGAGACAAAGGCTCGGGGAGCCGGGAGACTACACGTCCGTCTCCGCCGCCATCTTGGCTCCTCTGAGAAGAGGTCCATTTCTAGATGAATTGTGCCATGTATTATGTTATCTTATCAGTTGCCATGGAAGCAGCGCCCGGGCAAACCTAGAGCGCATTCCACTAGAGGAAAAGCTGCTACGATAGCAATGCTTAAAAATGTTCCAATGCATGAAATTTGTAAGGCAGCTACGTGGCGTTCGGTTCATACCTTTGCACGCCGTTACTGCCTTGATTCTGATACTCAGGCGGATGCTCAGGTTGGTCAAGCGTCCCTGAGGAATTTGTTTAGGTAATATTTATTAGTATACTGTTTAGAGGGACTGGTATTCGTCCGCAGGGTATGGGATGGGCTTGCTATTCTATTCAGTGCTTATGACTATTGAAGAGTATCCTCTGGAAGAGAAGGATAAGTTACTTACCTGTAATCCTAGTTTTCTTCCAGGGGTATACTCATCAAAGTCATAAGCAACCCACCCTCCTCCCCGGACCAATACCAAGACTGTCTATTTTACATGTTACCCATGCTGTTCTCACACTGTTAAACGCCGTCCAAAAGAACTGACCTAACTGTCACCTGTGGTGCATGATGGGAGCCTGGAGGCTCATGGAGGTCTTAAAGGCACGGCGCCAATTTTTCAGTTGTTACTATGCAGCCTATCTAGGCTAAATCTGCCTCTATGATCCTGCCTGTTTTTACCTTTGAAAATAAAGGTTGTGTGTTTCAAAGAAACCCAGGGCAGTGTTTCTTCTGTTCATTATCATATAATGTGATTTATATGTCTTTTTTTAGCAAATGCAACAAGTTTTACATGCAATAATGGCAGTTTTAAACCTAGTTTGGTGTTTTTCAGGCTGCATATGTATATGTATATGCATATTATCTATATATATGGGTATTTATGTGTATTTATATACATGTATATATATATATATATATATATATGTATATATATATATATATATATATATCGAAAACACTCCTGCCAGCTTACGAAGCGGCAATGCAGCAGGCGCGGACCTCTTCTCTGGCCAGCTGATTAAGCGCAAAGTCAAAACGCAATCACACCGTCTTGTCAAGTGGTATATTTATTTAAACTAAAAAAGTATAGAGCTAATGCTCTTCCTTGACGTGTTTCGCTCCTGCAAAAGGAGCTTGGTCACATGACGCGCCCACAGCAAATAGGACAATAAATAGTGAAGAGCAAGCTCAACCACCCATGAAAACCAGATAAAGTGCATAATGACATCGATTAGCATAAAATAAATAACATGTTTCAAATAACACTTATACATAAGGATATTGAAAGCCTTTGATGGAAGCGAAACAATTAAAGCATAGTGCTTGAGTCAAAATATACTGGGTAATTATTCGTTTTGTATGAGCCAAAAATAAAATCAGACCCCACAAAAAAGACACAAAAAGAGATAATTCAACAGGTCCATGCATAGTCATGAACAATTAAAGCAGTTGGTTGAAACGTATTGTTAGAAATTGATAAGTTGGAATCTCCTATAGATCGCAATTAATCCAATATAATTCAAAGGAATCAATTATACAAAAATGTGTAAATTTATTTCTGGAATTACCAACTGACAGATAATAAACAAATTTCAACCAAGTTGCAATGCAATTGTGTCTAACTCAGAATAATGTATTCCAAACAGTATCCAACAGAATTCATCAAATGCCAACCGAATAAAAAAAGTGCTTATAATATTTTGAGTGAAAAACTTGAAAATCAAAAACAATAAATTATATATAACGGTTAAAGCTGTAGCACAGTAATAGAACATTGACATAGTTCATGATAGATGACAGTTAAATTCATTATTCATCTGCGCATAAGTTACTCATTTACTTATGGGTAATCTGATCAAAAAACTCAAAGATTCAAATTCAGATCAATATTACAAGAAATTATGTAATTCATCTGTGGCATTTAAGCCATTTGGTGCCTTGGAATCGAGTAACAGGATGAAATAAGTTTCCTTTTGTCTTAGGAGTTTCTCCCTATCTCCTCCCCGTCCGGGGTTTTGGAACAGACCCTAGAAGCGTGTATTGTAAATCCTTCAATCTATTGTTATGTACAGCCTTAAAGTGGCGAGCCACCGGATAGTTGCTGTCTGAATTTATGATTGCTCGTATGTGTTGCAAAATACGTTGATTGGCGGGGAGCTTGGTGCTGCCAATATAGGAAGGATTACAGGTACACTTAAGTTGGTAAATGACATGGTCACTCCTACAAGTCAGATATTCTGAAATGGGGATGGATTTATCATTGAAAGCTGACTTGTAATGGCTGCCATTTACAGCAAGCGTGCAAGCCCGACAAGACGTGCATTTGAAAAAGCCAGTTTTAGCTAACCAGGTACGCTTAGATGTCAGTTCTGGTTGGGCATGATCTAGAGCATCCTTCATGGAGGGAGCTCTCCTGAAGGTAATATCCGGTTTGCTAGGTAAAATGGGGCCTAAGATGACGTCCGTCAAAATAATAGGCCATTCGGAGTTAATAATACGTCTGAGTTTGCGTTGTTGGTAGCAAAAAGTGGTGATGAGACGTACTACCTTCATGTCATTTTCTTCAACTAGGGTCATTGGTTTGGGAGTCAACAAATCATCCCTTGAAAGTAAGGATACTTTCGAAAGAGCGCTTTGCAGTAAATCTGTACTATAACCGCGCTCTTGAATTCTTAAGATGGATTCTTTAAGGCATTGATCTGTTAAGATAGGATCACTACAAATTCACTTAATTCGGACAAACTCGCCGAAAGGTATACTGTTAATTGTGTGTGTAGGATGGGCACTACGGGCATGCAGGATTGCATTGCCCGCCGTTGTTTTTCTGTGAAGTTTGGTGTGGAGCTTACCCTGTTTGATATACATCTGAACATCCAAAAACTCTGCTGAATCTGTTGAGATAGTGGCAGTGAATTTCAGATTGCGGTTGTTAATGTTAATTTCATTAACAAATTGTTGCGCCTCTGTTTGTGTCCCTTTCCAAATAATACAGATGTCGTCGATGAAGCGCCAATAATGAGCAAGATGTGAAAGCCAATGTCCATGGGTTTTACCCAGCACGTGCTCCTCCCACCAGCCAACATGTAAACATGAATAGCTGGGGGAGAAGCACGAACCCATGGCGACGCCTCTCTCTTGATGGTAAAATTCATTTTCAAATTGGAAATAGTTATTGGACAAACAGATATTCATCATTTCAACTAGCATGATATTATGATTACGTAGAATGGAATTACGAAAATCTAAGAAATATTTGGCTGCCTCCAAACCTTCCACATGATTAATGCTAGTATATAATGATTCAATGTCCATCACCAAAAAACAAAATTCAGAACACCAATTAACATTTTTGATTTTAACCAAAAAATCTGTAGTGTCTTTGAGACAAGATGGGAGTGAAATCATATGTGGTTGGAGAAAATAATCAATATATTTAGAAAGATTTTCATTCATACTCCCACATGCCGAAATATTAGGACGACCAGGAACAGGGGTAATACATTTGTGCAATTTGGGAAGGAGGTAAAAAACAGGAGTGATTGGATGTGAAACGCTGAGAAATTTAGCCTCTTCTTTAGTGATGAGGCTTTGTCTTTGCCAATGATTGATCTTTTTTCTAGTAATATCATTGTTCTTTAACATGGCAAACTTAGTTGTCTTGGTGTAACATAGAGGATCATTCAATTGTCTTTGGGCTTCTTTGATATAATCCACTTTTGCCCATAATACTGTGTTACCCCCTTTGTCAGCGTTTTTGACAATTATTGATTGATCGTTTTGAATTTTTTTCATCAATTGCCAATATTGTTCATTGTGATGGTTATACTGTTTCTTCTTTCCCAAAGTAGTTCTGTTCAGTTGTTTGAGTTCTGATATCACTCGGTCACTGAAGACATCGACCGCGTCCTTTGGCATGAGAGGTAGAAAGGTTGATTTACTTCGAAATGGACTAGGAGCAGGCTTATTGACAGGGATCACTTGACTTACAGAAGGTGTATCATCCTCATTGTCATTGTGTTCCAAGGACAATAAAGTCTGTAGGCCTTCCAGACGAATGTCTTTGCCACTCTATGTTAATAGATCCACAGGCCTAAGGCAGCTTAGTTTAAGTAAACACTAGTGATAATGTTGAGTATCCTTCTAGAGTTTACCAGGCCCTGATTGGATTCTTTATGTCAAAAAGAATGCGTCGACGCGTTTCGGTGCAGTACATTTGATTCTGGGGCACCTTCTTCAGGACTTCACTTGTTGGGGTTTCAAGGGGCGGTTAATAACACCATATCCCCATATACTGTTGACGACAATCCAACATGGGATCTGCGTACCGTTGCAATTTTGATTCTGCAAACTTTTATGTAGAAATTTCCTCTCTCCTGACTTAGGAGCTCCTTCTCTTGGAGTATCTTTTTTCGTCCTATCAAATTACTTCACAATGTCATGTTGTGTATCTCTTAGTGTGTTAAAACTGTCCTTGAACGGGCATAGGGTATATCAATTACTCCCCAGAACTGGATATATTCTCAATCTGTGTGGAGCCGCGTTTCTGCCTCGTTCCTTCACTCAATCCAATCAGGGCCTGGTAAACTCTAGAAGGATACTCAACATTATCACTAGTGTTTACTTAAACTAAGCTGCCTTAGGCCTGTGGATCTATTAACATAGAGTGGCAAAGACATTCGGAAGCCACAGTAACAAGAGGGGTTTGTCAAAGTATATTGTTTTGTTTTTTGTTTTATGTCCATCAACTGCTGAAATGTTGCATATGTGTTTATTCTAGCTGTGAAAAACTTTTTTAATTGTGTGCATTGTTTTCAATTGTCTATGTTCATTTCAAGGAACATCCCTTGGATTTTAAATCGCTTTGTATTAATTGGACGTGTATTTTATTGCTCAGATATTGGTTTTTAATAAAATTAGATTGTGAACGATTCTATTTCTTTGTGGAAATCCTTACATGTTTCCTGATATATAGTGGACTATAGGTCCTTCCCCCTGGCAAGACAGGTGGGTGGTAAACAAGCTGACTCCAGGAACTGTAGACTGCCCAGCTTTCTGCAGTCCAGACATAGCTTTTCTTTTATAGGAGTCATATTTACGGGCAAAGGTGAAAATGCTACCTGTTGCATAGTCGCGCTGGTCTCTCGCAAATTTCTGAATTTTGCGTTCCTGAATAGACTCCTCATATTTTTTCAGGTGGGTTTCAATTTCTTTCCTGGATTTGGCAATTAAATCTGCTTCACCAGTAGCTTCTATTAACTCATTAATTCTTTCAATTTCCAACAACAAAGTTTCTCTGTCAGATTGAGCATATTTAATAAGAATGTGCAGCATATTTCTGGAGGCTTGTAGATTATTGTCTGCCCATTCTTGCAGCATTTTGGGGTCCGGATTGTCATAGGTGGGAACAATCAATACTAGCAAGCCTCTAGGAACGCGGTTTGCGTCAATGTACTTCTCTAAAGACTTTTTTTCCCACCATTTTGAGAGTTCATTTCGAAGTAGTTTCTCGAACTGCTTCAATAAGTCTTTCACATTATTGCTTGTTGCAGTACCCTGATTGGGTCTAGGCGGAGCTTCGTTAACCGCCGGTAAATTTTCATACAGAGCTTCAGCTGCCGTTTCTCTGCTTTGAGCGAGTCACTGGAAAGCATAATTAAATTAATAAAGTGTGTTGGCTATTTGAATCAATGTAGCCACTTCACTAGGTAAATACGGTGAAATATCAAGTTTGTGGTGTGCCTATCTCTTGAGAATTACCCCACCAATGTCCCGCTTTCATGTGCTGGACTGCAGACGCTGCGGCAGGCAATGTCTTACCGATGTCGGCGTTCTCGGCTCACACTGGTCGGCCGACCTCGCTGACTCCTTAAACGCCACGCCGATCAGCACAGCACTGCCGTTTTCTGTGCAGGAAATCACTGGAAGGCGGGGGGCTCAGCACGAAACTCATCCGAGTTTAATCCCAATACTCCGAAGGGTAGCCGGCTGTACAGACGCCGAGCCTCTTGGAAAGGGGGCAGGTCCTGCGAAACTGGAAACAGCCAAAATCCGATGATAGGAATCGAAAACACTCCTGACCGTTTACGAAGCGGCAATGCAGCAGGCGCGGACCTCTTCTCTGGCCAGCTGATTAAGCGCAATATATATATGTAGATATATGCATATTATTGGCTATTGCTCCGGGGTCCCGCACGTGGGCGGGACTATTCAGTGCTTATGACTTTGATGAGTATACCCCTGGAAGAGAACTAGGATTACAGGTAAGTAACTTATCTTTCGCCACTCCACTCCTTCTGCAATGCTTCATTTATTTCAATTAGCCTCCGGTGTGCTGTGATGTCACAGCACACCGGAGGCTAATTGAAATAAATGAAGCATTGCAGAAAGAATGGAGTAGTGAAAGAATCTTTCCCTGTGCCGGCCTCTGAAGAGATGCACAAAAGCATCAAAACGCGTCAGGCCAAAGGATTAAACAACTGGAGGGGAAACAATGTGCTTGATAAATAAAGGTTTGATACCTAACTATCAGCGGTGTGCGGCTTCAACCTCTGGGCAAATGTTTTCGAAATATATATAGGACTGGTGAAAATAAACTAAAACCGCACGGAGATGGGTCTGCCTCGTTTTCTTTACTAACCCTGCTGGAGTTGGTGGCTGGAGCGAGCAACATTGAAAATATATATATATATATATATATATATATATATATATTTTCAGCAAAAACTTTCTCAAAAGAGAAGAACGCCGCACACCACTTCGTTGGTTGAATTATAGGTTTATTTTCTGTAGGTTCCCCACCTACGCGTTTCGGACATGAATCTGTCCCTGCTCACGGTCACAAACAATAGTGCATCATTTCTGTTTACATTAAGTACCTGTAGACACCACATGGCTGTTAGGATGCATTGTGGGCTCAGTAGTTTATGGATCAGTGTGAATCCTAGCAATGCGCTGTGAGTTCCCGGATCGCGGCATTTACGCGACACAATTAGAGCTCTTGAGTGTTTTTGGGGAGTGATTGCCAGTGCGCACAATCTGTGTCCTAAGGACTATTACAATCATGTGGCTGGGTTCGCTCACGATGAAGTGCGCAAATTATCACTACTACGGGAATAGCGGACTGAGTGTCCATGTTATTAGTGGCTGAGTGCCTCCGAGTTCCATTGTGTCGTTTCATGCTTTGATCAACAGTAATCATGGCGCAAAGATAATTAAAACATTTTTTTCTTTTTATGATTGTCACTGCATTGATTTTGAATTGTCTGTTTTTAAGAAACACAGATTAGCTAATTATCATAGGTATATTTCTGAAAAGAGTGTACTAATTGTCCAAATTTATATTTATAAGTGTACATAAAGTTCCTCATCGGTGTTCAGGCCCCACGGGCTTCTGGTCTTGAATCTTATGATTAGCTTTGATTCAAGCCTTCTCAGTCTGGTTACACGATCACCCCCTCTTTCATTTTCACCCACCATAGCAATTCCAGCATATTTCATATCTTTCCAGGTTTTTCCTGGATGAGTTTTTAGATGTTTAGCTGTTGCGTAGGTTGAGTCATTGTTCTGGATAGCTCTGGTGTGTTCGAGAATTCTCTTTTTAAGTGGGCAGATTGTAGAACCAATGTATTTATTACCACAAAAACACTGAATTTGGTAGACCACAAATTGTGACTCGCATGTTGTTTTATCCTTGATCAAAAAAGTTCTTCCCCTCGGATCTGTTAAGGTTTTGATGTTTTGACCAATTTTACACGCTTTGCATGTCGTGCATTTGCTGAAGCCCAGTTGTCTTTTTTCTAGCCAGCTCTGAGTTTTGATTTTTCTGAAGTGGCTATTCACTAGTGTGTATCGAATGGAAGGAGCTTTACGATATGTGACTAAGGGTTTATCACCAATTAAAGTACCTATCTCTGTGTCTTTTTTGAGCACATTCCAATATTTTGTTAGAATTTGTCGAATTTTGTAACTTTCCTTCGAATAGGTTAAAATTAGTCGTGGTTGGTCTTCTTCCGTGTTACTCACTGTGGATTTTTGCCTTGCTACCAATGTTTCAGCTCTTGACTTGGCTCTTGCTTTTTGTTCTCCTTTTATTATGTCTGCATGTTTGTATCCACGTTTGGAAAATCGATCCTTGGTTTCCTTGAACTTATTTTCCATTTCATTCTCTTCTGAGCAGTTCCTTTTCATCCTTAGAAATTCCCCATATGGGATACTTTTTTTCAATGAGATAGGGTGAAAGCTGGTTCCGTGTAGTACACTATTTGTTGACGTTGCTTTCCTGAAGACAGTAGTTTCTAATTTGTTGTTTTTTACATAGATTCTCGTGTCCAGAAATTCTATTTCATTTTTTTGAATGTTCGAAGTGAATTGTAGTCCGACTTCATTTTCATTCAGGATATCAATATACTCTATGAGTCTTTGTTTCGTCCCTTTCCAAAGGAGGAACAGATCATCTATAAATCTGAGCCATATAACCACATCCGTGGTATATGGTTCGTTTTCTTCTCTCCAAGCTATGTTTTTCTCCCACCATCCCATGGTGAGATTAGCATAGCTTGGAGAGAAGGAAACTCCCATGGCACAGCCGCAAGTCTGTCTATAGATTTTTTTATCAAAAGTGAAAACGTTGTTATCCAAACAGAAGGTCATCATGTCTATTACCATGTTTGTATGACGTAATTCTGATATGGGTCTCTGGCTGAGGAAGTATTTGGTTGCAATTAGTCCTATATCTCGTTGGATTGAAGTATAGAGCGAGACAACATCAATGGTTGCTAGCCAATATTCTGGTTGCCACTCCACACCCATGATGATTCTGAGGAAGTCCCCAGTGTCTTTGATATAGGAACTAAGTGTTGGAACTATCGGAGCCAAAAAATAGTCTACATAGGAAGATACATTTTCGCACAGTGAGCCTCAGCTGGATATTATAGGACGTGCTGGTGGTTTGACAAGAGTCTTGTGAATTTTCGGAAGAAAATAAATTGTTGGCATTATTGGATGTACCACTGTCAAAAAGTTTTTCTCTTCCATGCTGACTAGGCCATTTTCCTGCCACGTTTGTATGCATTTATGTAGTTTGTTGGTCATGTCTGTAGTTGGATTATGTTACAAGACTTCATAGTTGGTTCCGTTATTTAGCTGGCGATAGGCTTCTTCCAAGTAGTCCGTTTTGTTTTGGATCACGATATTCCCCCCTTTGTCCGCAGGTTTTATTTCTATTATTGCGTTGGACTGAAGGTTTTTTAAAGCAATACGTTCCTTTTTTGTTACATTTTCTCTTTTGTCTATGATGTTGTTCATGGTCTCTAGTTCTGCCACGACCAGATCATGAAAGACATCCTATGCGGTTGCCAGGGTGTAAAACAGGACAGAATTTGGATTTGTTTTTCAGATTTGTTTTAGGACGTGCACCTACCACATGCCTCATTTGGGAGAGCGCTTGAGTGTTAGTAAGTTCGGTTTGTTCAACTTCGTGCGACAATTCGAAGGCAATTTGTAGACTCGTAGCATCCGCTACTACAAAAGCTTCAGGTTCATTGGTTGGGGCGGGTTCGATAACTTGAGTTGTTTGTTCACCGTTTGTTTTTTGAAAAGAATTTCTTCAATTTTAATTTTCGCACATACTTATAAATGTCAATCCGAGTTTCAACTTGGTCCTGATGTTTGTCAGGACAGAAAGATAGTCCTCTTCTAGGAGAAAGTTTTTGCTAAAAGTAATTACCGCGAGGGTGTCCTGAACCTTGCCGCCGGCACCAGCTACGGGCAATTTGTAGACTCGTAGCATCCGCTACTACAAAAGCTTCAGGTTCATTGGTTGGGGCGGGTTCGATAACTTGAGTTGTTTGTTCACCCCGTTTGTTTTTTTAAAAGAATTTCTTCAATTTTAATTTTCGCACATACTTATAAATATCAATCCGAGTTTCAACTTGGTCCTGATGTTTGTCAGGACAGAAAGATAGTCCTCTTCTAGGAGAAAGTTTTTGCTAAAAGTAATTACCGCGAGGGTGTCCTGAACCTTGCCGCCGGCACCAGTTACGGGTGCTCCTCTCATCTTGGGACATTTGCACGTTGATATATATATAACTTAAAAATATGAAGTTTGTCTTCACTTTCCATGAATTGTCAGGATTTGAAAAAAATGCAATTTGCACAGGTGTGATGAATCATGTATTTGCACTTTAAAAACCCTCGTTTGTGTTCATGACACTTTGTGTGAGCAAGCCTCTTTACGAGGTGAAACGCGTCATGGCGACATTGCAGGCTTGGATCTTTTGCACTGAATAAACCACGCTGAGAAACTGCACTTACTTTGTGGTCTTCGCTTCTTTCGTTGTTCTGCGTTAAGCAGGATTTGACTACGACCTTTGGACGTATTTTGTGACTGGAAGCTTCCTGGTCACGAGCGAGACCCCTTTCCATCTGGGCGACGACACGGCAGGAAGCAGTGGTTCTGTAACCCGGAACCGTTTTTTTGTCACTCCGGTAGGAGGAAGCTGTGTACGCCCCTGCGAGACAAGCACACGTCTGCCGTGGAAAAGTGGAGCCGTTGACGCCGAAGAAAAACCGTGGTGTTTGGCAGCCCATTTCCGGGTAAGACAGCGACAACAGTTGCAGCGGAAAGTGTGCCGTGTGAAGTGCGCGCTGATATTATACAGCGTGCGCCACTAGCTGTGTTTCTTGGCTTGAGTGCTCAACAACGCTTTGCCACAAATTGCAATGTCTGCCGCGGTGTTGCGGAACAGAGAGCAGGCTGCGGAGTCAGTCTTTGAAAGCCCGGTAGGGGGAGAATCTGTAACAGCCAATCAACAACCAGAGGGAACTAGAACTAATCCCACCATTAGAGACAATTTCCGTAAGTTGGAGAAACTTTCGAAGAAGGAGCAGGCTAAGTGGTGGGAAAATAAATCCCTCACAAGATACCTGGAGGTTGGGCGGGTCCCTAGGGGACTTCGAATCACATTAGCCCCGAGCTACGACAATCCGGACCCACATATGCTCGAGGAGTGGGCTACTGCCAACCTGGAGTCATCGGCAAGGCTAATGAGAATCCTTGTTAAATATGCCGAAAAGTGACAGACTAAAGCTCCAAACGGAAATTGAGGAAATAGAGGCGGAGCTGGCCAAAAATGATGTGAATGAGGAAATGAAGAAATTGAGGGAGGAGATGGAAATCCGACTGAAAAAGGAAGAGGATATCATCAAGAAGCGTAAAGCTTTCAAATTTGAAAGAGACAGGCTTGATTATGTGAATGGACACATCTTCACATTTGCACGCAAATTCGATGGAATCAAGGCTAAATTTGGGAACGCAGGACGAAAGACAAGGGAAACAACCTCAGTCTCCATCTCCTCTGCGGACCTGAGTTCAGCAGCTGAAAGTGAGGCAGAGGAAGGCCCCTCTAGAGCCCAGACGCAGGAATTGGGGTTTACAAAACTTACCCCAGCACAGGAGGTGAGCTGCCTGTGCGAAAACAGAAGGGACACTCTGCGCTCAAGCTCACAGCAAAAGGCCCCACAAGGAAACAGAGGGCAAACTGGAAGCGGGCAGAACGCAGGAAATGCAACAAAGCAAGGAGGAGAAAAGAAATCAAACAGGGGAAGGTGGAACAGGAAAAGAGGGCAAACAGCGGCGCCCCCTCAGTAATTAACCTCACGGATACAACTCTAACTGACTCTAACTGACAATGAAACCTCCATTCTATCTTTGGGATTGTCATATTGTCCCCCTAGGGACTTCAATTATGCTGACACCCGTATGGATATTTTCAGATATGTGAGGAAATTAAAGCTGAATAAATTCCACCGACAACACCCCTACAAAAAGTCCAAATCAGCTGCTCCAACTAGTCCATCGATACTAACGGCCAGTGAAGGCTTGGAAATGCAAGAAATTTTAGAGCTGCAATGTGAGAATGTGGGAGCTCCAGTGCCAGGTGATGAAATCGGCGGCAGGGGCACCAGCACTACTCCTTTCAAGCCCAAATCCACTTTCCTCCCAATATCTATTCATGACAATTTGGATGTGTACCATGAGCTTATAATTGATGACTTGAAAAAACTCTATATTGCCTCCAACAACAAAGAAAAAGCAGTCAACAGGAAAAACGCCTGCTACTAAAATCTGGTCAAAAAGTTGAAGAGTGACGACAAAGTCATAGTTAAGCCTGCCGATAAGGGCGGTAATATTGTCCTATGGAAGCGGGAGGAATATATCAAGGAGGCAGAACTCCAGCTGGGCGATATGGACTGCTACAAAAAGAGTAACTTATCGATTGTAAAAGCAGCATGGGCGGACCAGAATTCAAAGCTTATGGCATGGCGCAGCGGTGGTCTCATCTCATTTGATGAATACAAATACTTAAAGAAGGATTACCCAGTCATCCCCAGTTTCTATCTACTTCCGAAGGTGCACAAGGACCCCCTTGTGCCCCCTGGCAGGCCAATTATATCGGCCATAGACAGCTCTACTGAATGTATTTCTCGCTATATTGACTACTTTCTCCAGGAATGGGTAAAGAACTTGGGTTCCTATGTAAAGGATACAACTGACTTTTTGTGCAAACTGGCCTCAATTACCTGGGACAATGAACTTTTACTTATTACCATGGATGTATCTTCATTATATACATCAATTCGACATCGTGATGGTATTAAGGCTGTTGAGCACTACCTAGGCAAACGCCCCATGGAATGCATACAACACAACAGAATGCTTGTTGGTATGTTAAAAATCTGTTTAGAACAAAATTTCTTTGTTTTTAATAATCAAATATACCAGCAAATGAGGGGTGTAGCCATGGGGGCCTGCTTCTCCCCAAGCTTTGCTTGCCTCCATATGGGGCTTTGGGAGGAGCAGGTCCTAATGGGCGAACACATGGAAACAATGCAACAGAAGGTTGTGCTCTACCTGAGGTACATTGATGACCTGTTTTTTATTTGGAGGGGCACACATGATGAGGCTACTGAATTTGCGAACTTATTAAATGTAAATGATCTGAACCTAAAATTTACATCACACATCGATAAGGAAAAGGTCACTTTCCTTGATGTGGAGGTGTACATCAAAGAGGGAGCCTTACACACTAGATTGCATAGGAAGGCGACTGCCGGAAATACGGTCCTACATGCCAGCAGTCAGCATCCCCAACATCTGATACGCAGCATCCCCTACGGGGAGATGCTAAGACTGCGGAGAATTTGCAGTTCTGATCTGGAGTGCAATGTGGCCCAACAAGCTAGCAAAGCGAGATTCCTACAGAGGGGATATAGCAGCACTCTGATTGAAGGAGCTATCAAACGTACCAGGGATATCTCGAGATTAGATGCACTCATGCCCAAGACTAAACTTAATGCGGAAGGGGATAAGAATGAGCGTATTACATCTAGAGCCATTGTGACCTACAGCAACCAGCACTCCCAGATTAGAAAGATCCTGAGCAAAAATTGGAACCTGGTTAAGGGTGACCCTATTATAGGAGACCTGGTACCGGACAAACCAAGTATAACGTTTCGCAAATCCCCTAGCCTTGCTAGTGCACTAGTCAATACCATGTTGGAGCCCACTAAGTCCTGGATAGATAACATCACTGGCTTCAAAAAGTGTCACACATGTAAGGCCTGTCGCCACGGGATTAACAAAACCCAGGTCCAACGTCCTTTCTCGGATAAACCCTTTATTATCAACAAACGACTAACCTGCAAGACAGAATATGTTGTTTATGTCTTGCAGTGCCCTTGTGGATTGCAATATGTGGGAAGTACTCGCCCACCTGCACACAAGCGCATTTTACAACATTTAAGGGCAATTTCCGGGAAGGATCAGGCCTACCCAGTGGCCAGACACTTTGAGGCTGTGCATGGGAGCGATCCCAGTAGCCTACAGTACTTCCTGGTAGATACAGTGTTGCCTCTGAAAAGAGGAGGTAACCGGGACGCAAAACTGCGCCTCCTGGAAACCAGATTCATTCTTGAATTTAACACCAAAAGCCCGGGAGGTCTTAACAATAGCGAGGATCTTTACACCTGCCTCTAACTAACTGTAATACAACCTTTTCCTCAAGTGGGTATATACTCAGTGTTGTCTGGATGTAAATAGTAATTTCCCCCTGTACCAATTCTTGGTTTTCTTTTAACTGACTCTGCTACCTGCTGTCAACTGTAGCATGTTTTTAACCATTAGTATAGATTCACTAATTTCACTTTACAAACATTTCTCCTGCTATACAGTGACTGAAAGAGGTTGTCATAAAGTGCATGTTTTCAATTTAAACACCTTGTGATATTGCTTTAAATATGCCCACTTGGGCACAATTTCTTTTACATATTCTTTTATAGAAATGAAGACGGACATACTTAGTGATGATGAATCAGGGTTCTCCATACTAAATGTGCTATATATACTGAAAAAATTATGTGGATGTATATATATGAAAATATGGTCGTTTTAGTTTGTCATTTTTGATTTTCAAGAGACTTTTGTCTTGATCATTGTGTACATATATGAAATATTTCTACATATATATTTTTGTAGCTTTGTACATATGTATATATAATGCAATCTATTTATATATTTATATAGTAAGTATGACCATTCTAAAACATTGCGTCTTTGCACATTTGAAACCCTTGGGCACTATGCCCTTTATCCAAACTTAAAAATATGAAGTTTGTCTTCACTTTCCATGAATTGTCAGGATTTGAAAAAAATGCAATTTGCACAGGTGTGATGAATCATGTATTTGCACTTTAAAAACCCTCGTTTGTGTTCATGACACTTTGTGTGAGCAAGCCTCTTTACGAGGTGAAACGCGTCATGGCGACATTGCAGGCTTGGATCTTTTGCACTGAATAAACCACGCTGAGAAACTGCACTTACTTTGTGGTCTTCGCTTCTTTCGTTGTTCTGCGTTAAGCAGGATTTGACTACGACCTTTGGACATATATATATATATATATATATATATATATATATATATATATTGCAATTCAAGGATTCCAAGGGGAAGGAAGGAATTCAGGCGAGCCCACAGCAGTTAGCAGCAAGTAAGTCTTTATTTTTGGCAGAAAAGACAACGCGTTTCGACCACGTCCGTGGTCTTGGTCACATGACCCACGTCTCCAAGGGCAGTTTTTTATATACAAGTGATTTTGCACAGTCATGTCGGTAAACATAGAAAACAGTTTTGTTCATGTCACAAAATTGAAAATGAGAAGGAAAAGAAAGACTTTTTAAAGGTACAGTAGCCGTTATTGTGGAGCATTATTGTAAGTACATGACATAATGCAAATATATGTTGAATCACATATTTCTTAGAGACGACATACGACTGTGCTTGTTCCAATACATTCATATGTGTAGTACATATTGGTATGATGGTTTATTATTTCGGTCTATACATTTTTGTTTCATGACAGTTCGGTTGCAGTTGTAATACATGTTGGAATATAGTTCATGATTGTATTTTGTAGCATGATAGTCATAAGGAGAACGGTGTCATCATGGTATTGAGGATAATCCTCTAAGTGCCGGTATAGTACCAGGGTGCGCTTAGTGGTTTTATAAGTGACTGAGAGATCGGACTGGTGTCCAGTACTCCGGTGCTCTTAATTATTGCCGTGGTGGTGACATGGCGCAGCTTGTCGAGTGGTATTCTTCTGTAGAATATAAAATCAGAACATTAGTGCTCATGACATATTGAAAAATGTTAGTGTAGACCTAGGTCTTTTTAATCTAGAAGAACATTGTTCAGAAGTTAAATAGGTGGAAGGTGTGGTGAGGGAGAGGTGAGGAGTGTGTGGATTAAAATTGTGAGGACGGGGAGGAGTAGGTCTCTAGTGGCGATATACAAGGATGAGGAAAGTTCTGCGCAGGGGAGGAGGCTATAGATGGCTATAAACCTCCTCATCTAGATTCATGTAATTTGGGAACTTGGTGCCTGCTTGTAGTATGAAACGTGACTCTCGTTTTCGGAGAGCTGCAAGGCAATAGCCCCGTCTTTGATTGATGCTCCCTTTGCCCTTGACCCCGACTTATGAGGATCCTACCCTATCTAATTTTCCTTTTCTCTCCTGTTTTACCTCACTTGACCTTTTCACTAAATTAAAATCTGGTTCCCCATTGGATCCTTGCCCAGCTAAGTTTCTTGGAAAAATGGCCTCAGTTATTAACTCCGTAGTTAACCCGGTGCTCAATCTCTCACTCAGCACGGGAGTGGTTCCTTCGGCCTGGAAGCAGGCTCTTATTTTGCCGCTTCTGAAAAAGCCAAACTTGGACCCTCTGGTACATGCCAACTACATGCCCATTTCCCTCCTCCCAGCGTTTGTCAAGGTGGTGGAGAAGCATGTCCATTCTTCCCTCTCCAACTTCCTTGAAAGCCATAACATCTTGCATGACACTCAGTCGGGCTTCCGTGCTAATATGAGCACGGAGACCACGCTGTTAGAAGTCACAGAGGCTGTTAAGGAGGTCCTTGATCTGGGGGGTAAGGCGATGCTGGTGATGTTGGATCTGTCGGCTGCCTTTGACACCGTTTCCCACGGCGGTCTCCTTTTAAGACTCTGGGAGATCGGGCTACGGGGAACGGTGTTTAGCTGGTTTAAGTCCTTTCTAGCGGGCCGCCGCCAAACGGTCTGGGCCCCTCCATTCTCTGCCGAGGTGCTGCCTTTGAAGGTAGGAGTTCCTCAGGGCTCAATTTTGAGCCCTACTCTTTTTAACATCTTTATGGCCCCCTTGGCGGCACTGGCAGAGTCGTTTGGTGCCCAGATGGTATCTTACGCGGACGACACCCAGCTCCTTTTTACCTGCATGAAGGGTGCTGACTTTGACGGTGTGAATATCAGAGGTTGTCTTGAGGCTGTGTTCGATTGGTTCCAGCTCAATAGCCTCAAGTGCAACTCTGAGAAATCAGAGGTGCTCTTTTTCGGCTGTCAATCAGACCCTAGGTGGCAGTCTTGGTGGCCTTCAGCCATGTTCCCGTCTTTAGCTGCTTCATCCAAGGCCAAGAATCTCGGTGTGCAGATCGACAACGGCCTCACCTTGAAACCTCAGATTCTTGGTCTAGTAGGGAAGTGTTTTGGCCTTCTCAAAACACTCAGGAAATTTCTTCCTATGCTGTCTCTTGATCACATGAAAATTACTGTGCAGGCCCTAATAGGCTCTCGCTTGGATTATGCGAACATGCTTTATCTCGGTTTGCCGGAGTATCTCCTCTCTTGTTTGCAAATTGTGCAAAATTCGGCCGCACGAGCCATCTTTGGACTCCATCGGAGAGCCAGTGCTACTGACCTTTTGAAAACTCTTCACTGGCTCCCAATCTGAAAACGGATTGCTTTCAAGGCGCTTACGCTTGCTTTCAAAGCGCTCCATGGTTCCGGTGCCAAATACATTAGGAAACGGCTGGCTTTTTACCAGCCATCCAGATAGCTGAGATCAGCTTCACTGGCCTTGGCGTCTGTCCCGATCATTAGACGAGCACGTATTGGAGGTCGCTCTTTCTGACTCTTGGCGCCGTAACTTTGGAATGCCTTGCCAGTTTCCTTGAGAAGGAATGTTAATTTGTTAGTTTTCAGGAAAGATCTGAAGTCCTGGCTGTTTGTTCAATAGTACGTGTCTTCCGTTCGTCTGCCTCTGTTTCCGTATTGGGTTTGAAGCACCGGGACACACCTCAGAGTAGCTGAGCGCTATATAAAACCCATTTTAACATTAACTTAACATTAACATTAACATGCTAACACTGTCCAAAGCAAAGAATTTTGCTTTGGTCCAGTCTGCTCCGTGTTCCTTGGCGAAGTGAACCTATTGTCCCTGTTGGTAATTGCACGCCAGTGTTCTAGTATGCGTTTCTTTACTGCGAATGTGGTGGACCCGATGTACCATAGACCACAGGGACACATAATCACGTATACAACATACTCTGTGTTGCAGTTGATTAGTAGGGGTATTTTCCAGTTGGTTTTGGTTCTCTGGAGAGTAACCTCTGTCACATCGGAGCTGTGTTTGCATGCTTTACAATTCCCGCATCTGCGGAACCCCTTGGTCTGCTGTAACCAACCGGTTTTTCTGACCTGGTAATGGCTCTGGACTAGCATGTCTTTAAGAGACTCATTTCTTTCGTACGTGATTGATGGCCTGGTCCCTATCTCATTCCTCAGTATGGGGTCTTGTCTTAAAATGTCTCATCTGTTTTTGAGGATCTTGCAGATCTCGTTGGAATTACTGCTGAATTTTGTGATGAATATAATCTGGTTTGTGTTCTTTTTCTCCTTATCTGGTGTAATTTTATTGGGAGATTGTCTGTTTCTGAGGGCCTGGTCCCTATCGATACCCCATACTCTGCTTTCTGCCTAGTGTAATGCCTTCTTGGAGTAACCCCTCTCCTTGAATCTGAGTTTCATCTCATTTTGGTCTCTTCATATGACTCATCTGTGCTACAGTTACGCCTAGCTCTCAGAATTTTGCTGAATGGAATGCCCTATCTGAAGCTTAGGGTGTGTGCGCTGTTTGAATGGAGGAATGAGTTGCCTGCGGGTGTCTTTCGGAAGAGATTGGTGTTAATTTTTCCTCTTTCTATGCTGAGCCTCAGGTCAAGGAAATCTATCTGTGTTTACCTATAGTGTCTGGTGAAGCGTAGGTTAACATCATTAGTATTTATGCAGTCAATAAACAGATTAAGCTCACTTTCAGATCCTTTCCATACAAAGAAGATGTCATCTATGTACCTCAGCCATTTACTCACATTGAGTGCCCACTTTTCTGTTCGGTCGTTCCAGAGCACCTGCTTCTCTCACCAGCCAACCAGAAGATTGGCATAGCTTGGAGCGATGCAGGTGCCCATGGAAGTCCCTTGCAACTGCTTGTAGTATGCATTCTCAAACATAAACACATTTTCCTTTAGACAGATTGAAATCATTTCAAGCAACATGGCTGTATGTCGGAGGTACTCTATTTTACGATTTCTTAGATAAAACCTGCACTCCTTGAGACCATCCTCATGTCTTTTGCTTGTATAGAGTGCTTCCACATCTAAACAAACAAGCCAGTCCCCCTCCCCCATCACTTGATTTTTGGTTTTATGTAGGAAGTCGGTTGTGTCTCTTGTGTAAGAGTTCAGTTCCTTGGCATAGGGGAATAAGAAGTGATCCACAAATGTGCTTGTATTTTCTAATAGGCTGTTTTTGGATGGTACTATTGATCGTCCCGGTGGGTTGGTGTCACTCTTGTGGACTTTAGGCAAGAGATATAGGGTAGGTGTGGTCGGTGTGTTGTTCGTGAGAAATTGCTTCTCATCCCAGGTGAGGAGCCCTTCTTCATGCCAGTCTTTTAGTTTAGCATGATAAGTGTTTTTCAAAGTATTGACATAAGTCCTGTCCACTTTTGTGTAACATGTTGCGTCAGTGAGCTGGCGATAGGCTTCTTTAAGATACAGCTCTTTGGTTAGCAGGACAATATTCCCACCCTTGTCTGATTGTTTAATGACAATGTTACTGTCTTTTTGGAGGTTATTGAGGGCATCCCACTGGGTTTTGTTAAGATTGTTTTTGGTGTTGGGATTTCCTAGGAGGGAGAGTAAGTCATTGGCCACCAAATCGCTGAGTATGTCTATGTTGTCCCTAGGTAGTATGGGAATAAACTTAGATTTGCCTCTAAAGTCGGTGTGGGGGGGGTGTGTCCTGTGACCAAGCCTAAATTTTCCGGAATGCGACTCGCGCATGCGGGGTCAAAGGGCTCGATGGTTGTGCTCGGGGTATCAAGGTCTGTTTGTGCTGCTAGGTCAGTCATGTCTTGTAAGGCTGGGATGTCACTAATGGTTATGCCTACTTCTTCTGTTTGGGTGTGAGGTATGGTGAGCCCGGTTTTGTTCTTTTTGTTGGCATGCATTTTACATAATTTCAATTTGCGCTCAAATGTATACAGATCCACTCTAACTTGTGCATAATCAAACCCTTTATCTGGACAGAAAGATAAACCCAATTCAAGAATCTCATTTTCAACATTTGACAGAGTGTTATTACTGAGGTTGATTACCGTTAATTTTTGGGCGTTAATTTATTTCAATTAGCCTCCGGTGTGCTGTGATGTCACAGCACACCGGAGGCTAATTGAAATAAATGAAACATTGCAGAAGGAGTGGAGTGGAGTGGTGAAAGAATCTTTCCCTGTGCCGGCCGCTGAAGAGATGCACAAAAGCATTGAAACGTGTCAGGCCAAAGGATTAAACAACTGGAGGGGAAACAATGTGCTTGATCAATAAAGGTTTGATACCTAACTTTTCAGCGCTGTGCGGCTTCAACCTCTGGGCAACTCTTTTGGATATATATATATATACTTATATATATATATATATATATATATATATATATATATATATGAGGAGCAGTTGTAGCCCAGAGTGGTGTCGGCGCTCTATTTACAGCGTGGTGCAGTTTTCTACGGCTGGGCCAGTCGTTTGAATATAGCTGAAGTTACCCCAGGGGGCAATGAAAACGCACTCTCTCGCCTCAGATTAAGTGATAGCGGTTTATTTAGTAATCCCGTGAGCAAGCTTTGTAAAAAGCGAAACGCGTTGGGTACTGGTTACTAAATAAACCGCTATCACTTAATCTGAGGCGAGAAAGTGCGTTTTCATTGCCCCCTGGGGTAACTTCAGCTATATATATATATATCTATATATATATATATAAATTTATATATATATAGATATATATATATATATATATATATATATAATAGCAAAGCGGCTCACTTTTCCTCTGTTAGGCGCTGCTTGGTGTCTGGTCGCGTTACTCCTGCGGTCGAGCCAGACCGCTACAATTTCAACAGGTTTCCCCAGCAAGGGGCAGGCGGAGTCGCAGAAAGGAACAGGCTGTAGGCGTCCTCAAGTGTTCAGATCAATTTAATTCATTAATCCTATGGGGGTTGCAAAACAATATAGAAACCAACGCGTTTCGACAGCGTCCGCTGTCTTGCTCACGGTCAGTGTACTGTGCATCGCTCTACAGTTTTAAAGAACCAACAAACAACAAAATTGCACCCGCCCCCCTGTCACATGTTTAATGACACACATGTTAGGAATTCTGGGACTTGTAGTTCGGCCCTGAAATGTAATTTAATACTTGTGTAGGTGATTACATGTGAGGGATTATTAATGTATTTGTGGGGCATAGTGACTGGCTATGTATTGGAGTGAAGTAGATATAACTAATCCTCCTTAAGCCACTGTTGGTTCTGTAACCGCTTTTTACTAGGGGAGTGCTGCCCTCCAGTGGGCACAGTATACCATTAGACATTTTAATACATCACTAAATAACCAAGGTGTTGCCCCCCAGTGGGCATTTCACATATACGTATAATGAGTAATTTCAACATTTGGTTAATTAATCAGTAATTCAAATATAGCCCTCCAGTGGGCTTTGGCATGTCATAGTTCATGGCTAGTCTGTAAATACTCGCCCAAGTGAGCTTTAAACAAAGGTGAAAACTAGTGGGGAGGTGAAAAAATTATAAAATTTGGGACTAATTAGTGTTAATAGTTCATGGCAGGCGGAAATTGTAACGGAAGTCAATTATGTTCATTTAGAGGTGTATATAAAGTTCCTCCGATTGATTTAACCCTAATGGGGTCATGGTTCTGAAACCAAGGATATGTTTTGATTCCTTGCGGCGTAGTATTTTTTCATTATGTCCTCCTCTGGGTGATGGGTTCAGTGTTTCAATACCCCAGAAGCGCAATTGCTTCCAGTCACCATTGTGTTCTGACCCCATGTGTTTTGCAACTGCGTTGCTTCTATCTTTATGTACAGTTGCACGGACATGTTCAAGGATCCGTTTTTTTAGCTCACAAATTGTGCTCCCAATGTACCTTAATTTGCACGGGCATTCAATCATGTACACAGTGTACCTGCTATTACAAGTTATGCATTGATTGAGTTTCCAGTTTTTTTTGTCCGGCATGGTTATTTCTTGGGTTGGTTTGGCGATTTCGCAGGCTTTACAATGGTAGCACTTCACGAATCCTTTTGTTTGTAGCCAATTCTTTCTTTTTGCTGGTGGCTGGAAATGGCTATGAACCAATTGATCTTGAAGGTTTTTAGCCCTTTTGTAAGTTACAGTGGGATGATTGCCCATCCTTTTTCCTATGATTGGGTCCAACTGTAGAATCTTCCAATTCTTTTTTAAGATTTGATTTAGTTGTTTTGTTTCTTTACTGTATGTTGTGATCAACCTGATCGGCTCATCTTCTGTTTGAGTAGGGGCTGTTTTGGGTTTCAGGCTATCCGATCTTGTGGTCTTATTGGCTCTTTCCCAACAATGTTTTACTGTTCGATGGTTATATTGTCTCCTTTGGAAACGCATTGCCGAAGTTTGGCTCTGTTTTTGCCATTCATCCTCTTCGCTACAAATTCTCCTGAGTCGAAGGAATTCCCCATAGGGGATGCTTGATATCAGGGATCGTTGGTGGAAACTGGTGGCTTCAAGTGTGGCGTTAGTGGCTGTACTTTTCCGATGTAAGGTGGTCTCCATTTTATTGTTTTTGATATAGACTTCGGTGTCCAGGAAGATGGCTTTATTGGCACTGATGTTGTGAGTGAATTTTATGCCTGGTGTACTGGAGTTCAATATTTCAAAGTATTCAAGGAATTTTTCTTTTCCACCGTTCCATATCAAGAACAGGTCATCAATAAATCTCTTCCAGATTATGATGTGTTTTGTGAACAGGTGTAGTTCGGTGTTCCAGGCCACTGTTTCCTCCCACCAGCCCATGGCGGTGCAGGCGTAATTTGGGCTAAAGGAGAAGCCCATGGCTGCTCCATTCTTTTGCCTGTATAATGAGTCCCCAAATAAGAAGATGTTATTGTTCAGTAGATATTGTGTCATATCCATCAACATGTTGTTGTGATTAGCATAGTGTATGTTGCGTTCCTGAAAGACATGTTTGCAGGCATTTAGACCCATCTCATTGTCGATATTTGTGTATAATGAAATCACATCCATTGTGATCATTATAAATTCCGGCTGCCAGGTGATGAGCTTCAGGTTGCATAGGAAATCCGTAGTATCCCTGATGTATGATTTGAGTTGTTTCACGTGAGGATTTAGAAAAAAGTCTATGAAATTAGATAACGGTTCAAGTAAGGAACCATTTGCCGACACTATAGGCCTCCCTGGTGGCTTCGTGGCATTTTTGTGGATCTTAGGAAGGAAATATATTGTCGCTGTTTTCGGGAAATCTACCGTCAAATATTTGGCCTCATCAGAGTCTAATAATGATGCATTTTCCCATTGTTTTATTTTTCCGTCCAAGATCCTCTTGTTGTCATAAGTCGGGTTAATGTCTAGTTTCTCATAATAGTTTGAGTTGTTTAATTGAGTCATGGCTTCCTCAATATATAGTTGGTGATCCCATAGGACGATATTCCCGCCCTTGTCGGCCATTTTTATTTCAAAATTTGATTTGGTTTTGAGTGATGCCAGAGCTTGCCTTTCAATTTTGGAGAGATTGTCATTGTTGATGTTTTTCAGTTTAATGTTGTATAGGTCATGAATGACCGCCTCCTGGAATAAGTCGATTTTGTTCCCTGGTGTGAGTTGGGCGTAGAATTTAGATTTTGCTTTGAGGCCGCTTGTTCCTGCTCCCAATTGTGTTATTGCTGATTCCAGATTAATCTCCATATCCTCTTCTGCATTCAAGTTTAATAGCGTTAAGTATGCTTCAGATTCTTTTGCCAATAGTGTAGATATTGGTTTGAGCTGGGTTTTCGGTATTTTAGGTTTATTTTCCCTCTCAGTGAAGAATTTAGCTAACTTGATTTTGCGGATATATAGGTATAGGTCAATCCGTGTTTGGGCTATGTCTATATGTGCTGATGGGCAAAAGTTTATTCCTTTTTTAAGTAAAGAGGTTTCCGCCTCAGAAATTTCCATTCCGGATAAGTTGATTATCTGCAGTTCCTCATTTACTTCCCCCTCTTTTGTTTCATCAATCTGGTTTCCGTGCCGATTTTTTCGTTTGTAACTGTTTCTCCTGTAGCCCCTCCTGGTGTGGGTTTTGTGAATCTTGGTTGCCATGTTCTTCCTCTCCCCCTGGCCCTGCCGCGTGTATTTCTTTGCGCCCCGTGGCTGTATTCCCATTGTCGTTGTGACAAGACTAGGCGCATGTCCCCTAAAAAAATCTTTTGTTGGGGGTCCAGGTTGGCTTCTTCCTCACTGAGGTCCGCTGATGTTAGTGACGCCATGCTGGATGATGAGCTTGCTGGGTTTGATCTCGGTGGTCTAAAGGGGTCATATTTTCTGGCGTACGTGAATATGCGACCTTGCGCATAATCATTAGCATCCCTTTCAAATTTGGTTTGTTTTCTGATTCTCACTTCCTCTTCATGTTTTTCAATTTGTTTGTTAAGGTCCTCTTTAAATTTGGTCATTTCAGTATTGAGTTTTAATGCATCTAATTCTGTTTCCAGTGCTCTTAGTTCTTCTTTTACTTTCTCGAGCGCTATCTCAATGTGCTTTACCAATATTTTTATCAGACCTAATGATGAATTTATGGTGTGTTCCCCCCACTCCTGAAGTAGGTCATTGGTTACATCTTGTTGACTCGGCATTATCAGTATACGTAGACCACGGGGCACTCTTTCAACTTCCAGGTATTTTTGTAAGGAGATCAGTTCCCATGATTTATTTATCTCCTTTTTATTTAATTTCTCCCAAAGGCGCAGTTTTTCCTTTGTGTCGTTTTTTCCTTGGTCTCTGTTACTTTCCATTGGTTTGTTGGTGTTGCTTTTGTCAAACATTGTGACAATTAGTTCCTTCCTTTTAGCTTCCCGCCTGTCCATGTTTTCTTTCTCCTTTGTTCACAACCCCCTGTAGTGGATGTGCAATTGTTCAGTTATATTTTCTGAAAGAACGAACCTGTTCCTGCTCTCGTATTTCCTGTTTGTTACTGTTGCCAAAGTTTTGTTCATTTAACCATTTGTTAATGTTCAGTGACAGTTTCCACGGTGTCTGGCAATTCAGTATGCAGGTTAAATGCTCGAGCCCCAAATAGCCGGTTTACACATCAGTGTGTTTCTATTATCATTGTACTTTATTAGACCCACGGCACAGTTTAGATCTACGTACTCCAGCACCCAGACACTTCTTACCTTGGAGTGATCCCTCCTCGGCCGAAGCCCGGATGCCTTCTTCCGCTGATCGTGCAGTGCCGGGTGAGTCACAATGTTCAAGCCTTCTGAAAATCAAGTTAGCTAAATTCTTCACTGAGAGGGAAAATAAACCTAAAATACCGAAAACCCAGCTCAAACCAATATCTACACTATTGGCAAAAGAATCTGAAGCATACTTAACGCTATTAAACTTGAATGCAGAAGAGGATATGGAGATTAATCTGGAATCAGCAATAACACAATTGGGAGCAGGAACAAGCGGCCTCAAAGCAAAATCTAAATTCTACCCCCAACTCACACCAGGGAACAAAATCGACTTATTCCAGGAGGCGGTCATTCATGACCTATACAACATTAAACTGAAAAACATCAACAATGACAATCTCTCCAAAATTGAAAGGCAAGCTCTGGCATCACTCAAAACCAAATCAAATTTTGAAATAAAAATGGCCGACAAGGGCGGGAATATCGTCCTATGGGATCACCAACTATATATTGAGGAAGCCATGACTCAATTAAACAACTCAAACTATTATGAGAAACTAGACATTAACCCGACTTATGACAACAAGAGGATCTTGGACGGAAAAATAAAACAATGGGAAAATGCATCATTATTAGACTCTGATGAGGCCAAATATTTGACGGTAGATTTCCCGAAAACAGCGACAATATATTTCCTTCCTAAGATCCACAAAAATGCCACGAAGCCACCAGGGAGGCCTATAGTGTCGGCAAATGGTTCCTTACTTGAACCGTTATCTAATTTCATAGACTTTTTTCTAAATCCTCACGTGAAACAACTCAAATCATACATCAGGGATACTACGGATTTCCTATGCAACCTGAAGCTCATCACCTGGCAGCCGGAATTTATAATGATCACAATGGATTTGATTTCATTATACACAAATATCGACAATGAGATGGGTCTAAATGCCTGCAAACATGTCTTTCAGGAACGCAACATACACTATGCTAATCACAACAACATGTTGATGGATATGACACAATATCTACTGAACAATAACATCTTCTTATTTGGGGACTCATTATACAGGCAAAAGAATGGAGCAGCCATGGGCTTCTCCTTTAGCCCAAATTACGCCTGCACCGCCATGGGCTGGTGGGAGGAAACAGTGGCCTGGAACACCGAACTACACCTGTTCACAAAACACATCATAATCTGGAAGAGATTTATTGATGACCTGTTCTTGATATGGAACGGTGGAAAAGAAAAATTCCTTGAATACTTTGAAATATTGAACTCCAGTACACCAGGCATAAAATTCACTCACAACATCAGTGCCAATAAAGCCATCTTCCTGGACACCGAAGTCTATATCAAAAACAATAAAATGGAGACCACCTTACATCGGAAAAGTACAGCCACTAACGCCACACTTGAAGCCACCAGTTTCCACCAACGATCCCTGATATCAAGCATCCCCTATGGGGAATTCCTTCGACTCAGGAGAATTTGTAGCGAAGAGGATGAATGGCAAAAACAGAGCCAAACTTCGGCAATGCGTTTCCAAAGGAGACAATATAACCATCGAACAGTAAAACATTGTTGGGAAAGAGCCAATAAGACCACAAGATCGGATAGCCTGAAACCCAAAACAGCCCCTACTCAAACAGAAGATGAGCCGATCAGGTTGATCACAACATACAGTAAAGAAACAAAACAACTAAATCAAATCTTAAAAAAGAATTGGAAGATTCTACAGTTGGACCCAATCATAGGAAAAAGGATGGGCAATCATCCCACTGTAACTTACAAAAGGGCTAAAAACCTTCAAGATCAATTGGTTCATAGCCATTTCCAGCCACCAGCAAAAAGAAAGAATTGGCTACAAACAAAAGGATTCGTGAAGTGCTACCATTGTAAAGCCTGCGAAATCGCCAAACCAACCCAAGAAATAACCATGCCGGACAAAAAAAACTGGAAAATCAATCAATGCATAACTTGTAATAGCAGGTACACTGTGTACATGATTGAATGCCCGTGCAAATTAAGGTACATTGGGAGCACAATTTGTGAGCTAAAAAAACGGATCCTTGAACATGTCCGTGCAACTGTACATAAAGATAGAAGCAACGCAGTTGCAAAACACATGGGGTCAGAACACAATGGTGACTGGAAGCAATTGCGCTTCTGGGGTATTGAAACACTGAACCCATCACCCAGAGGAGGACATAATGAAAAAATACTACGCCGCAAGGAATCAAAACATATCCTTGGTTTCAGAACCATGACCCCATTAGGGTTAAATCAATCGGAGGAACTTTATATACACCTCTAAATGAACATAATTGACTTCCGTTACAATTTCCGCCTGCCATGAACTATTAACACTAATTAGTCCCAAATTTTATAATTTTTTCACCTCCCCACTAGTTTTCACCTTTGTTTAAAGCTCACTTGGGCGAGTATTTACAGACTAGCCATGAACTATGACATGCCAAAGCCCACTGGAGGGCTATATTTGAATTACTGATTAATTAACCAAATGTTGAAATTACTCATTATACGTATATGTGAAATGCCCACTGGGGGGCAACACCTTGGTTATTTAGTGATGTATTAAAATGTCTAATGGTATACTGTGCCCACTGGAGGGCAGCACTCCCCTAGTAAAAAGCGGTTACAGAACCAACAGTGGCTTAAGGAGGATTAGTTATATCTACTTCACTCCAATACATAGCCAGTCACTATGCCCCACAAATACATTAATAATCCCTCACATGTAATCACCTACACAAGTATTAAATTACATTTCAGGGCCGAACTACAAGTCCCAGAATTCCTAACATGTGTGTCATGAAACATGTGACAGGGGGGCGGGTGCAATTTTGTTGTTTGTTGGTTCTTTAAAACTGTAGAGCGATGCACAGTACACTGACCGTGAGCAAGACAGCGGACGCTGTCGAAACGCGTTGGTTTCTATATTGTTTTGCAACCCCCATAGGATTAATGAATTAAATTGATCTGAACACTTGAGGACGCCTACAGCCTGTTCCTTTCTGCGACTCCGCCTGCCCCTTGCTGGGGAAACCTGTTGAAAATATATATATATATATATATATATATATATATATATGAACACAAGCACCGAGTAGAAAAACCACACGCTGGCGAGACTGTGTACCAGACTGTGTACCAGACAAATTAGTTTATTTGTCAACCCTCGGACGCGTTTCGCCTGACCCGCAGGGAGCCGTCAGGACTGAACCTTCAGGAACTGAAAACGGCACGATTTTCCATCATGCACGTGAGCCAGTGGACCAAGTACGAAACTCACTTAGAGTATTAAAACGAACTTTAACCACAAGTGCACACCTGAACTAGCTGGAATGAAGACAAACAACCTGCACAAAGAACTACATGCCCCACAATTCCATGGGTGCCAAACCGACACACCCAGGAAGTGAAGCGTGTTAAATAAAGTCACAACAATCGTGCAAGATTTTAGGTGTGGTGTCTTACTGCCCAGGAAGAAGGGGCGCTGGCCCTGAAACGCGTAGGCAAGCTGAAAACAACGCGCACTTGGTGAGCTGGCTGCATTATTAAGCTGGAGGGCAGGAAAATCGAGTGTGCTTCTCTACATGCTTGGGGCATTCGAGAGTCATATATATATATATATATATATATATATATATATATATGAACACAAGCACCGAGTAGAAAAACCACACGCTGGCGAGACTGTGTACCAGACAAATTAGTTTATTTGTCAACCCTCGGACGCGTTTCGCCTGACCCGCAGGCTTGTTCACCCAGGTCAGGTTTTTCTACTCGGTGCTTGTGTTCATTCAAAGAGCCCCGGCATCGGAGGTCTCTGTTCCAGGCGAGACACCCGTTGGTTTGGAGGCGGTGACGATCTTCCGAGGCAAGGAGGAGAGAAATATATATATATATATATATATATCTCCAACAATTGTAGAGCCCCACAATAAGAACAGCCTCTTGGAAAAAATGACTCACGGTGTAGATTGGTAGCCTACTGACAGCTTTATTGAAGGGGGGAAATTCACAAGTTCGTGCCATATATATCTATACTACTATTATAAAGAGAGAACTTGCACCTTTTGGCCAGGTAAACTCGGGAACCACAGCGCCAATCTACACACCCGATACATCTATGAAAATGTCAGGGTGTGTAGATGGACATAGGCTATATAAATGTTTTTAAAAAAAGTAAATTAAAAAAATTATGTTTGTAAACAAAGTAGTCCCCTGAAAGTAGCGCCGGCCGGGACCTAGCGCTGGCCTCGACTCGACGTTTGTGATGACCGCTACGCGACGTGCGTGATGACGACGAAGGAGGAGCGGCGATGCAGTGACGAGCTGCTGTGCAGTGAGGAGCGGCGGCACAGGTAAGGAAAGGGAAAGTTCAGTGCGAGACTGAGTGATGCAGGGGGAGGCAAGAAGGAGGCAGCAGTAAAGGAATATGTCGGAGCGCGAGTGAGTCGGGGCGGGAGGGGGTCGGGAGGGGGGCGCGAGTGAGTCGGGCGGGAGGGGGGCGGGAGTGAGTCGGGGCGGGAGGGAGTCGGTGCAGGAGGGGGTCGGGGCGGGAGGGAGTCGGTGCGGGAGGGGGTCGGGCGGGAGCGGGTGTACTGCCCCCAGCCCCTTTCTGCCCCAGGCAACGCTGGGGCGGGCTGCAAGTATATATAGGAGGAAACAATTATAGAGAGGAAGATCACGAAATTTGCAAGAGATAAAAACGATTATGCCACTGGCAGGATCTTCACCTTCTCACGTAAATATGACATAAAACATAAGGCGGTGGCAAATAGTACTAATCCAACATCTACTCAGCCTTCAACCTCTCACGGTACTATACAAACAGACAACAGCGATATTTTGTCAATTAATTCTCTGACTGCGACCAGTGATGAAGAAAATGCAGCAGTGATACCCGATCTTGGCACCTGTGGTCGTGAAAATTTCTCAGTAATCGAGGAGCTGAATTTTGTCAGCGAGGACCGGCGCTATTCGCTGCGCTCCCGGCGCTATTCCCTGCGCTCCCGGCAACCTCAAACAAAACAAGGCAATCAATCAGCCAGCGCAGGCGTACCAGGAGGATCTTCAAACGCAACTACCTCGCGAGGGAGAACAAAAAAGAACTGGAGAAAATGACAAGCCTGATAGATAATACTGTCATCAACCTAACTAATCTCACTTTGACAAAATCCGAACAACAGTTACTCTCTCTTGGGCTGTCTTATTGTCCACCTAACAGATTCTCTTACAATCAGACACGCATAGATGTCTACAAGTTTATCCGCAAAATTAAGTTAATCAAATATTTCAAATTAGAATCAAAACGGAATAAAACTCCACTCGCGGATACCTCTGAAGTACCAAGATCATCACTTCAGGTACATGACACTGCGGACTTACAGAATCTGTTAGACTTAGCCTATGAAAATGATTCTCAAACAACTCCCAGTGTGAGCCAAAGCACTGATGTTCATTGTTCAGTTGCTACACGTTTCCACCCTAGATCTACTTTTTTACCGATCATGCCACGCGATGCAGTTGATGTATTCAGCGATAGGGTGATTACAGAACTAAAAGCACTGAACAGACTAACCTCTAATCAAAGGAGACAAGAAAACTATAATGACAACCAATACCACAAGCTTGTGAGTAAACTACAAAAAAATAAGGATGTCATAATTAAAAATGCAGATAAGGGGGGAAATACGGTGCTGTGGCAAACTAAGGATTACATTATCGAGGCTGAGAGACATTTACTCGACTCTTCATGTTACCTCATGTCAACCCAATTTGCCATGACACAGAGCCATGCTACAACTCGTAAAAAAATTCATGCATGAAAAAGACTGGGACTTTTAACAAAAGATGAATGTAACTATCTCAACAACGAACATCCAGTCACGCCAGTTCTTTACTTCCTCTCGAAAGTACACAAACAATTGACACCCACTCCAGGTCGCCCCATCATTGCCGCCATCGGCAGCATGAACGAAAACCTCTCCAAGTACGTGGATTATTTTCTGCAACCCCACATGACAAATCTCCCATCATATCTGAAGGAAACTACGGACTTTTTAAATAAACTTATGAATGTTGAATGGTGTGATAATTATCTGTTCCTGGTTATGGATATCGAGTCGCTCTGTACCTCAATCCACCATCAGCAAGGAATCAATGCCTGTGAACAATATCTGAGCAGAAGAGACATTTGTTTTCGAGAACATAACAGAATGATACTCGAAATGATTAAAATATGTCTCACCACTAACTTTTTCCGTTTTCAGGGCCAGATATACCAGCAGTTGCGTGGTGTGGCGATGGGCTCGTGTTTCTCCCACAGCTACTCATGTTTACATGTGGGCTGGTGGGAGGAACACAAGCTCAGAACCACGCACCAACGATGGTTACCCAATATTGTCAACTACTGGCGTTTTATTGACGATGTTTGTATAATTTGGGGAGGTACAGTGGTGAAAGCTAATGCATTTGTGATGGATATAAATACAAATGAATTGAATCTTAAATTTACATCTACCATCACAACTGATACAGCAGAGTTTCTAGATGTTCGAGTGTTCATCAAAAATAACTAAATTGAAACCTGTCTTCACCGCAAGTCTACAGCAGGCAATGCAATTTTGCATGCTCAGAGCGCTCATCCTGCTCACACTATCAGCAGCATCCCCTATGGGGAGTTTATCCGCATCTGCAGGATTTGTAGTGACAAAAAGTCACTGGATGACTGTCTCAGAGAGTCCAAACAACGTTTTCTTAATAGAGGCTATTCTGCTAAAATTCTAGAACAAGCCCTTCAGAAAGCATGTTCAATTGGACGAGATACACTCCTTGCACCAAAGGCCCCTAATATTCCAGCCTCCGAATGTACTGTGAGACTTATAACCAATTTCAGCACACAGGAACGCAAGATTAGACGTATCGTCAGTACAGAATGGCCCATATTTCTGACTGATGTCATTCTTGGACCATAACTTTCAAAAACACCGACCATAACATTCAGAAGAGCACCCTCTATGCGTGATGCATTAGACAGGCCAATGCCAGAAGGTCCACTTAAAAAGAGTCTCGTGTATAAAACAGGATTCTTTAAGTGCACCTCCTGCCGCGCTTGCACATTCGCCAAAAACAGTACACACTATGTTACTGCTTTCAGTACAAAACCTATACCCATTCGTGAATACCTTACCTGCAGGTCTGAATTCGTTGTGTATAAACTAAGATGCACTTGCAATCTTGAATACATCAGGAGCACTAAGCTCCCAGTACATCAACGTATTCTTCAGCACATTTGTGCAATCATCAACAGCGACAGTAATTATCCTGTAGCCAGGCATTTCCGTGCGGTACATGACAAAAAACTCAAAGACTTTGAGTATACTGTTTTATGTTCGGTACTTCAGCCCAGTCGGGGTGGTGACCGGATGAAGCTACTTAGACAGAAAGAGTCACATCTTATACTGTCCTTGGATACCAAGGCCCCAAATGGCCTTAATCTGACGGAAGATCTGAGTAACTTCCTATAAACTGGCTTCCGTGCTGCCTTATCTATTGTCTTTGCCTTTCCTTAGGGTGCCCCCTTTTCTCATTGTTACCATCTTGTTTCCACATTATTGTTGGCCTTTAGGGTGTGACTTCCTTAGATCAGTCACCGGCTGGTGACTATCCCACTTGTACATTTTTGTAAATAGAAATACAATGAAATATGATTTGGGAATAGAGTGATCTATTACACTATTGCTATAGTAGCTTATATTAGTTGGTATTAAGATTGTCTTTCATTTACCATATTTTTTCGCTTTGTGCTTTCTTTAGATTAAGATTTTCTCAATTTTATGGTTTAGTACATTACAATACTGTTTGTCTATTGTGCTTTTTCAACACGTTATTTTTCACCACATCTCTGTGTTAGATTATCTTTATTAGACAGACAAGTTATCTCCGTTTGAATTTTATAATGTGATCATTGCTTAACTATGGAATAAGTCACTATGTCGCAACATAAGCTGTGCTGTTTTTCAATGAATCATGGTAAATATCTTTGATCTTTTCTATTCTAAAAGGCACTATGCCGGTATTATGTTTAAAAGAAATTTCTGGGTTTGTTTACCTCTCAAATGAAATATTCAACATTTATTTGATTATATCATTGATTAATGAATTGAACATCCATTGTTTATATTTAATCCTTGGTTATTTTTTGATCACACTCCACACACATGAATTGTACATTGTCCTTGTGATTAGCAGTCTGTCTTTTTTCATTCTCTTGCACTTGCAGTGTAGTCAGTCTATTTACTATTTCTATTATGCAGAGAGGGTGTGTACACTTTTTTGTATTGTCCCACCTTTATTTCCACTATATATGTGTCTAAAATGGCTCTGAGCGCGCTATGTGAACAAGCTCCCTAGTGGAGTGAAACGCGTCATCTCTTATTGAATAAATCGCCATTCTGCAACTCACTTGAGGCTTGATTGGTTTCTTGGCCTGATTTTCGCTGCACTCTGTGGGGCCATTGGAGGTCTAAACCTGTTGTGTTCCGCCGACCATTGACGGAACAGGGACTGCTATTTTCATATATATATATATGTGGAGAAGAACGAATCTGCTCTGCTTTGCACGTCGCTCTCTGCTTGAAACTAACTCGCCTGGCTATGTCTCCTACCTACTATAGGATTTGAAAAGAACTTTAATTGTGACAATTCTGCGCTGCACCTACTAAGGATATAAAGACAAACTCACCACTAAGGACCACATGTCCCAGCATTCAAGTGCGGCAAAGAAGTCCCGCCTATGATGGCAATAAATAATTGAAAACAATTGGTGAGCTTTGCAGTGCATACTTGTCAGCCCATGAAGAAGAGGCGCAAAGACCTCGAAACGCGTCGGCATGGTAAATGATTTAATGGGGGCAGCGAGGTGAGCAGCTGCGAGGTTACACTGGGGAGTGCGACGTCGAGTGACCACTCGCTGCTCAAGGGCATTTTGTTTTTATATATATATATATATATATATATATATATATATATATATATATATATATATATATATATATATATATATATTTATCTCTCAGCAAAATTGTTTCAATATAGAAAGAAACACGCCGCACACTACTCCATAGGTTAGATTCTTTGGTTTATTTTCTGTAGGATCCCCACCTACGCGTTTCGGACAACAATCTGTCCCTGGTCACGGTACAAAAACCAAAACCAAAGAATCTAACCTATGGAGTAGTGTGCGGCGTGTTTCTTTCTATATTGAAACAATTTTGCTGAGAGGTATCCTGCGAGGGTGTCCTGAACCTCGCCGCCGGCACCAGCTACAGAGCTCCTCTCACTATTGGGACATTTGCTTTTACATATATATATTTATATATATATATATATATATTACTCAGCTCCTGGTTTATGAAAGGCTGCATTTGTTGTTTTTTGTTACTATATATATATATATATATATATATTCACAGAAAAAACCATAGGTTATAGACCATATATAGTTAGGAATTTGCATTTACAAAACCTTGAAAATTCACTGAAAAAACCATAGGTTATAGAACATATATAGTTAGGGATTAGCATTTACAAAACCTTATTTTACTCACACAAAACCATTGAAATTCCATATATAGTTAGTTGCACTAACTATATATCGCGGACCCGCAATCCACTGCTAATGATGTCACATATTACATCATTCATGACATGGTCAGTGACATCACTGATGACATCACTGATGACATCTCAAATGACATCACTGATGACATCACTGATGACAACACCCAGTGACTGTATGTTTCTGTAAAGTTAAAATATGTCTTACATATTGAAGAATGAGTGGATGTATAAGTGTCTGGATGAAGGATTTAGTAGGTGCATGACTGACTGTATGAGCGAATGATTAAATGTGTCTCACTGAGTGCATGGGTTAGTGACTAAAGTGTCTTAATTTGGCAATCATTATATATGTTGTTCTGTAAACTGCTGCATGTTTAAATCAGTAGCTATATCAGTAACTATATGGTTTATTGAATGGTTGCCCAAGTATTTGTATGGGAGACTGAGTATGTGTGTGGGTGGCTGGGAGGTGTATAACTCTGTGCATAGATGTGTGAGCAGTTGATTCCCTAGGTGTATGGGTTCAAAAGTGCATGTAGAAACAGCTGTTTGGACAGTTGACTGTGTGCATGAGTGTATTGGTGAGTGAATGGATATCTCAGTGCTACATGTCAAAGTAAGTACATATGTAAAACACAGTCCATGTGAGAGTTGCCATATATAAATAACTGAACATAAGAGCCAGTGAATGTGAGAGTGGCTGTATGAATCATTGTGAACTTGTATCAGGGATTGTATAAGAGAGTAAATATGTCTTAGTATATGTTTGAATAAGTAAGGTGTGTATAACTGTATAGTTGATGAAATGGAGATGTGATTGATTCTTTGCATGACTGACTAGGTGTGTGAGTAACTCTATGGATGTGTGACAGTCTGTGAGTGCCTGTTTACACTGAGTGTATCTAAGGTTATATTAGAGTCTGAAGATGTATTATCACATAAATGATATCATCAGTGATGTAATCAGTAATGTCAAATGAGATGTCAGTGATGTCATCAGTGATGTCATTTGAGATGTCATCAGTGATGTCATCAGTGATGTCACTGACCATGTCATGAATGATGTAATATGTGACATCATTAGCAGTGGATTGCGGGTCCGCGATATATAGTTAGTGCAACTAACTATATATGGAATTTCAATGGTTTTGTGTGAGTAAAATAAGGTTTTGTAAATGCTAATCCCTAACTATATATGGTCTATAACCTATGGTTTTTTCAGTGAATTTTCAAGGTTTTGTAAATGCAAATTCCTAACTATATATGGTCTATAACCTATGTTTTTTTCTGTGAATTTCATTGGTTTTTTAAAAGCTAATATCTATAGCTGTGAAATATATTCTTTATTACGTGAAGTATCACGTAGCCCGTGAGACGCCTCATGATGCATCGCATAACCGTGACGTATCGTCTCTGCAGCGCAAACCAAACCCAAAACGTAAGCGCGCCAGAGCACGCTTAAAGATATATATATATTTTTTTAACCTTAATTAGACAAAATCCACACGTGCACATATCACAAACGTTCAAAAAACACAATATGTCGGACTCCCGTTACGCTGCCGGTTAGCTGCCCGGTTAACATACCGGGAAGCACCTTTACCGCGAAAAATCGCAATTTTTTTTTCTTTTGCCCCGCAGGGATCTTTAATAGCCCCCTCATCAATCCTAGGGGTTCAGGAGGGGTCTGCCTTACCCCTTTCATTCATTTTCCACCTCTTGTCTCTCGATCCCACAGAGAGACAAGATGGCGGCCGCTCCAGACTGTTTACAATGTTAACAGCCAATCAGCTTCTCCTCAGACTCCCGTTACACTGCCGGTTAGCTTCCCGGTTAGCTGACCGGTTAGCTGCCCGGTTCGCGTACCAAGACGCGTCTCTACGGCGAAAAAAATCCGATTTTTTTTTTTTGGGCCCCGCGTGGCTTTATAATATCCCCCTCATCAATCCTAGGGGGTCAGAAGGGGTCTACCTTGCCCTCTTTCCTTCATTTCCCCCTTTGTTTTGGCCTCCTCTTGTCTCTCGATCCTACCGAGAGACAAGATGGCGGCCGCTCCGGACTGTTTACAATGTTGACAGCCAATCAGCTACTCCTCAGACTCCCGTTGCACTGCCGGTTAGCTTCCCGGTTAGCTGCCCGGTTACCTGCCCGGTTCGCGTACCACGACGCGTCTCTACGGCAAAAAAATCGGAATATTTTTTTTTTTTTTTTGGCCCCGCGGGACCCTTTAATATCCCCCCCATCAATCCTAGGGGGTCAGAAGGGGTCTACCTTGCCCCCTTTCCTTCATTTCCCCCTTTGTTTTGGCCTCCTCTTGTCTCTCGATCCTACCGAGAGACAAGATGGCGGCTGCTCCGGACTGTTTAGAATGTTGACAGACACTGGAGAGCCAATCAGCTTCGCATCGCAAAGTTCCGTTTTGCGAAAAGTAAGCGGACCGGAGCGCAGCCCGGAGCGCTGTTACAGGTATATATCTTGTTTTGAACGTTAATTTCTCAAAATCCACTGAAGCACATATATTGAGACCTAGCAAAGGCACATCGGGCTAACAGTCCCTACAATTTTGCCAAGTTTCGTGCAAATCCATTCAGCCGTTCGAGCTAAAAGTGAGGCCAACCGCCCTATGGAAATTAACATGGGAAAAACGCGTTTTGGGACCCCCCTTTTTTCTCGGCCCCCCCTTGACGAAACCCCCCCAAATTTTCAAGGGCTGCTCAGAAACAAAATGTGCCATTTTCCTGAAAATTTCAGCCAATTCCGTCCACAAACGCCAAAGTTATTAGACATAGAATTTTCAAAAGTTCCATAGAGAAAAAATCCTAACTATATATACCTACTGGCTATCGCCAGTAGGTAATATATATATATATATATATATATATATATATATATATAGTAACAAAAAAACAACAACACAAAACCACAAAACACATAAGCAACACATAAACCAGGAGCTGAGTAATGCTATATAAACATATACACAAACAAAAGAAAAAAGCTGGAAAAAAATAAAGCACTTGAAAATGCTTTAATGCACAGTAGATAACATAATCCTGCTAAGAGGAATAAAAGCATTGCCAGCTCACAGGCTGCATTGTAGGAAACTTAGTGTAGAAAAGCTGAAAAGCTAACTGTCATGAACTCGCTTCCCCACAAAGGAACAATACCAGATATAGAGACCCCGCTTAATGGTGGTCCGCCTCCTTTGAATCAGATTTTGTTCTATCTCCGCAGCAGGACGAATGGGTTAATCCAGCGGAGATTGCGGAGGAGGACGCATCAGCATTTCCCGCTCTAGGCCCCTTTAACTGGAAATCCCTGTCTCGTGGCATCTACTGCCACAGTGACATCACACCCCCTGAGCCAAACAGGAAGATGCTCATGCAGGGGAGGGACATGCAAATACCCGAAGACAGCATGAGGAAACATTCACTCGAACCTCGAGGGAGACCACGAAAATACCAGCAGACAAACGGGAGAAGCCGCAGAGGAGTACAGGAGAAAGGTGAGACCCAGGAGGCCAACGTTCCCGCGCTGCGCCCAGCCACGCTTCAGGAGGAGCATGGCTCCACCAGGTACGGGACCGCGTTGCGGGGTGGGTCGGGAGGAAGGAAATTGCCGACGAGTAGGGCTCTACATATTTTGTCTCCTACTCCTGTTCCTCTTCTTTGTCACACTTATTCACCAGGCAATCCGCTGAGCACCGGTGATCCCTCCACACCCTTCCCCAAAGCACCATGTTAGGATAAAACACCAACGCCTGCTATTTGCTTTCTCTGTTTGTACCGTGGGACTGACGTATGCTCCCTGAGGAAAAGAGAAGACCCCCGAAGCACCTGGAAAGTAGCAAGAGAACCTTATAACACAGATTATCCATTGTAAACTTGCCCCGACGCAGGCATGTGTACAATATAATAAAACCACATTTATTCCAATCTTGTCCCGACCTCGATCCTTGCTCTACATCACACTAACCCGTAAAACTACACAGAAAAAACTGGCACCGTGCCTTTAAGGCAGCCATGCTTCCCATCATGCTTCAGGGGTGACAGTTGGGTCAGTTGTTCTTTCCGGCTCCTTCAGTCTGGACCCTGGTTAATCGGCTCTCTTTTCCTAGCTTTTTTGTCAGAAATTATCTATGTTTTTTTGACTAAATTCTTTTTACTTCAACGTCTTTTACTTGTTAGAGTAGTATTTTGCCATTTTTTTTTTGATCAAAGATATTTTTATTGAGTTCCACAAAGCAATGTTATACATACAATATATGAAGAAACAAAAAGCGATGTCATGGCGCCCGTCCCCGACCCAGCAGCGCACCCCTCTGAGTGTCCATGAGGTGAGGCAAGTCCGGGCGCCCAGGTATGCTAGCTTGGCGGAGGGGCAAGCCCCCCTGAGGCCATCCGAACTCTTTTCCACCAACTCCCCAACAGGCCCTCCCTCCCACCCTATTTTGCCATTTTTGAGAGAGTTGAGCTTTTTATTTACACTCATAAATGCCCTCTCTTTTTGACTCTTGCCCTTCTTGTGGTAAAAAGGTGAAATCAGAGTCTCATTCTGTTTGTATTCTTTGCCTTCCTGAATATCTTGTTCCAAAGACTTGCAAACATTGTCAGTCCTTGTCCTAGCGACTTACTTTGAAAGGCAGAGAAAGAATTTGTCTTGATGGACTGGCTGAAAAGGGTCCAAGGGCAGGTCTCCGGTAAGGCAGAGGAAAGAGAGAGCCAGATCTTCCTCCAGAGTAAGTCTTCTCTCCATCGGCGTCTGGCTCGATGCCAAAAATGCCCCCACCGGCACCAAAAATGTTGCAGAGAAGAGCTTCGATGGCGGGCTTGCTGTTGAGAGAACAACGGTCGTCATCGTAGAACAAAAGTACGTCGCCCCCTCCGCCGTCGTCAACCCGGCGACGATCAGCATATGTGGAAGTACACATCTTGAAGGTCTATCAAACACATCCAATCCCCTTTCTGCAGGTGCTGATATATTTGATGTAGCGCCGACATAAGAAACTCCTCCATCTGAATGACCTTGTTCCGAGATCGAAGATCCAGGATTTGTATGAATTTGTGTGCTTGGTCTTTTTTTGGCACAGGGAAATACCTGGAGTAGACTCCTTTTCCTCGTTGAGCAGGAGGAACCTCTTCTATGGCCAATTTTTGTAAAAGGATCGAAACCTCCTGACGTAGTAGTTTTTGTTCGTGAGGGTGTGATCTTACTGAAATAATGTTCTTTGGTGGTGCGAGGAAACGTAGCCCATATCCAATGCTCAGTATATTTAGCACTGACATATCTTTGGTTATGTTGCGCCACTCTGCTACATGGCTTGAGATACTTCCTCCCACTGGAGTGGGCAACGGTGCTAGAAAAAGCAATAATTCATTGCTTTCCTCAGGCTTTGCTTGCGGTGGAGGATTGTTGTTGTTGCTGTCCTCCTCAGCAGGATCTACAGCTTTGGAAATGAGATTTGGACTAATGGAATTGTCTCTGCAACCATTGAGGGGGTTTGAACCCTCTGATGGTAGTTTTTGTGGTTGTTAGGCCTGTATCATTGATTGAATTTCTTTTTCTTTCCAAGCCTACGGCCTTCAGCTTGTCCAGCTCAGTCTTCATCCTAGTTATCTCCTCGTCGGTATGGATGCCAAAAAGAGACAGAAACAGATCCAATTGGCTGTTGAATGGTTTGTCCCCCCAAATGGTGAGGAACCACTATCGGATCTGCCTAAACCTGATACACCGCTTGGGCTTTCATGTGAACATGAAAAAATCGGTCCGTCAGCCCACTCAAACTCGGCATTATCTGGGCGCCACCATGACTCCAGCGTAGGAAAAGCAGATGTGTAATACCCTACTTCTCATCCAGGGGATACTCATCAAAGTCATAAGCTATGAATAATCCCCGCCCATGTGCGGGATCCCGGAGCATATAGAAAATACATATAAATATATATGTATAAATATGTGAAACATATAATTGCAGCCTAAAAAACATTTTCTAACTGGCAAAAAATGCCGCAAAATTACATAAATTAGTATACATACAGTAGTACCCTTCCAAACCCTAAGGAAGAAAGAGCAGAAAACATTTTGTATACAACAATGCTTTATTGCCATAGGAAAACCTGTAATTGCAGGCATTTGCCAGTAGGCTGCAGTAGAGTATAAAGCAAACAGAGAAAACTGACACCTTGCCTTTAAGGCATTAGAGTAGCGGTACCGTGCCTTTAAGACCTGAAGGCAACCCCCTGCTCCCATGGTGCACCACAGGTGACAGTTGGGTCAGTTCTTTTTTCCGGCTCCTTCTGTGAGGATCCTGGAGCTTGAGCTCTTCAGTTTTCAACTGAAATTGGTTTTTGAGAGAGTTTTTCTCAGATATTCGACATTTTTTGAATAAATAAGGCTTCTGATTTATTTTTCTGTGGTAACCCATAGGAATTTCCTGTCAGAATGCCTGCTCTTTTTAGGAAATGTCCTTCTTGTGACAAAAAGATGGCTAAGAATGATCCACACTCTGTGTGTATTGTGTGTCTTCCATCTTCACACATTCCTGATCAGTGCCATCATTGTAAAAAATTTAAAAGTCGGACTCTTCGCGACAGGGAGAGGATTCGACTTCATGCCATGCAGGAGATGGACAAGAGTCACCAGGTGGGTGCTTCCTCAGTCCCTATATCGTCTCCTACAAGCAAGCATGCCCAGAAACGGCGTCATTCCACCTCTCCTGTCTCCAGAAAGAGGAATGAAGGCCGAAGATCTCCGTCGACGTCGAGGACGCCGTCGAAAAGGCCCAGATCATCTTCACGACGTCGAAGATCTCCGCAGCAGTGCAGTAAGTCGGCGTCGAGGCACCATGCTTCGGGCTCGAAGTCCATGGTTGCTACTACTTCTAAGTCTCTGTCGACGTCGAGGCTTCCGTCGACGTCGAGACACTCTCCGCCACCCCGGGAGGGATCGGCGTCGAGAGTTAGGACGGCATCTAGGTCGCCGCTGGCAAGCGGGCCGCCGTCGAAAGGGACTGTCAGATCCCATCCTTCGATGTCAAGAAGGTCGACGCCGAGGCGACGTCAGGAAAGGTCGCCGTCGACTCAACGTCGAGGAAGATCATCGTCGAGACGACGTCGAGCAACGTCGTCGACTCGACGTCATGAAGTACCTCAGCCTGATCGACGTCGAGGAAGATCAACGTCGAGGTCTCCGGTTCGAGGTCGAGGAAGATCGACGTCGAGGTCTCCGGTTCGACGTCGAGGCTCTCAGTCGGTCCAAAGTCTTCAGGAGGAAAATCTTCATCTCCTGGCTTGAACATTGTGAAGGTTTCTCCAAAATCTACGCCCAAATCAGGGGGCAGCTTGATTTCTCATCCTCAAGGGGCTGTATCTGGACAGAGTAGTCCGGGCTCGGACTACTCCCGTACATACTCACCTTCTAAGGCGAAGACTCCAGCTAGACCAGCTAGATCTCCTCGGAGCCCCAGGAGGTCACCCAGACCAAGATCACGAGTCAGATCACGTTCTCCAGTGCGGTCAAAGACTCCTGCCAGATCTAAATCCCCAGTCAGGCCAAGACCAAGATCAAAATCTCCAGTCAGGCCAAGACCAAGATCGAAATCTCCAGTCAGGCCAAGACCAAGATCAAAATCTCCAGTCAGGCCAAGACCAAGATCCAAATCTCCACTCAGGCCAAGACCAAGGTCTCCATCAAGACATCGGTCTAGATCTAGGGACAGTCACAACAGGAATCGTGACAGGTCCCATAGAAGGCGACGCACAAGGTCTTCCACAAGGTCGTCATCAACTAGGTCTTCTTACCGAGATTATTCTCCGACCTATTCCTCTACGCCACCTTCCCGAGTGTCTCCGATTGATGACCTCACTACTTTCTCAGATGTATTAGTCAGAGGAGCAACAAAGCTTAATATCACGCTGACCACTCCAGTGGTTCCCACTTCCGTGATCTTTGACACCCTCCGACATCGTACAGCGCCCAGGCCTCTACTTCCCCTGGTCCCTGGCCTCCTAGAACCAGCTATGGCTACATTCCTCACACCAGCAGTGGTGGGATCTGTTCCATCTCGAATAGCCAAAAAGTATAAGGCCCCGGCAGAGGATCCCTTGTTCCTTCGATCGGATCCTCCTGCGGATTCTATCATTGTGGCGGCTGCCATGAAGTCCCATGCAGGCTCTACGTCTTCCTCAGTACCACCTGAAAAAGATAGCAAGCTTATGGACTCTTTTGGAAGGAAGATATGCAACACCTCTTCTTCCTTTATGAAGGTGGCGAGTGCCTCTGCCTTACTTGAAAGGTACGACAGATCTCTTTGGGACTCCATGACTCGTTTTACAGACAAGCTCCCCAAGGAAGATCGCCAAGATTTCATTGAGACTTTGCAGGAGGGAGGCCTGGTAGCCAATCAAGTTATTAGCGCCGCAGTTGATGCCTCAGATCTTGCAGCTCATGGCTACTCAAGTGGCATTTGTTCCCGTCGGTCAGCCTGGCTCCGCCTAACAGGGCTCAAACCAGATGCCCAGAAGAAGATTCTGAATTTGCCCTTCAATGGGAAAACCCTGTTTGGTCCACACGCGGACGACGAAATGTCCAAAATGAAACCTGAAATGGACACCGTCAAAGCTGTGGGATTAGAAAAGCGCAAGGAGTTCAAGAAACGCTTTCGCCAAGGTGACCGCAAGGCCTTCCAACAGAGGGTTCAAACCCCTCAGTGGCAGACCCAGTCGCAACAGAAGTCGCAGTTCCAGCAGCGTCGTCCTGGCAGAGGAAGAGGTGGCAATACCAGACAGCAGTTCCACTCAAAGCAACCTCCTAAGCCCTGAGCCATTGCTTCCTCCAAGTCCGTTCACCACTCCGGTGGGAGGGAGTGTTTCTCATCATCTGACAGAGTCGCAATCCATTACAAAAGACAGATGGGTGCTGAGTATTGTGCAGCATGGTTACTTGCTGAGGTTCAAATCCCCTCCTCCTCAGCTGTTTCCCCAGTTGCAACATCTTCCACGTTACAAGACTCAATTGCTACAAGACGAAGTCTCCGTCCTTCTAGAGAAAATGGCCATAGAAGAGGTTCCCTTGATTCACAGAAATCAAGGAGTGTACTCTCGATATTTCCTGGTTCAAAAACGAGGATCTGTCAAAGAATACAGACCCATCCTAGACCTTCGAAGGTTAAACAAGTTCATACGAAAAGAAAAGTTCCGTATGCTGGCCCTGCACCAGATCTTCCCACACCTACATCAGGGGGACTGGATGTGTGCCATCGACTTGCAGGACGCCTACTTCCACATACCAGTGTCCATCAAACATAGGAAGTTTCTAAGATTTCAGATCGGACGTCGTCACTACCAATATCGAGTACTGCCGTTTGGCCTGAAATCTGCACCTCGGACATTCTCAAAATGCAGGGTGGTGGTGGCTGCTTTTCTCCGCAAAAGAAAGATCTTCGTCTATCCATATCTAGACGATTGGTTGTTGAAGAGCTCCACTCCGTCTCTGCTTCAGAACCATCTCTCGTTCTGCCTCAAACTGATGAAGTCGTTGGGTCTTCACGTCAATCTGAAGAAATCAGTTCTCAACCCCTCCCAGCGGATCCACTACCTGGGTGCTTCTCTGGACTCACGTCAGGCAAGCGTGTGTCCTTCGGAAGAGAGGTTGTCATCTATGCTTCTGAAGGCTCGCCTTCTTCTGGACAATCGGGCCCCAACAGCCAGACAAGTGTCCTCTCTGCTGGGATCGATGGCATCATGCATTTACATTGTGCCCAATGCTCGCCTTCACATGAGACCTCTGCAACAAGCCCTCGAGGATCAGTGGTCTCAAAGATCGGATCAGTGGGAAGACCGAGTTATGCTTCCTCAAGGAGCCAGGGACTCGATCAGATGGTGGTTGAAACGATCCAATCTTCTACGAGGAGTCCCGTTTCATCGCCCTCCTCCGTCTCAGTCAATTGTCACGGATGCCTCCCTCCAAGGCTGGGGTGCTCACATGGACCAACTCCAAGTTCAAGGACTTTGGTCCGAGGTAGAGCAAGGCTACCATATAAACTTCCTGGAGCTGCGAGCAGTCCATCTTTCTCTCAAGTCTCTTTATCCTGCCCTGCGCACCAAACACCTCCAGATTCAGACGGAACAACAACGATGTTCTATCTGAAGAAGCAGGGAGGCACAAGGTCAAGAGTCTTGTCTCTGGAAGCACAAGCCATCTGGCACTGGCTCCTGGCAAGAGGCCTGTCCGTCGTGGCAGTTCATCTACCAGGCATTCAAAACGTCCAAGCAGACTGCCTCAGCAGAATCTTCGTCGAAGCGCACGATTGGGTGCTCAACGAGGAAGTGGCTCAAGAAGTTTTTCGGTGTTGGGGCGTACCAGACGTAGACCTGTTCGCAGACGCGGACAACGCAAAATGCCCCGTCTTCGCATCCAGGTTCCCCCAACAGGGATCACTGGGGAATGGCCTTTTGATCAGCTGGTCTCAAACGTTACTCTACGCCTTTCCCCCCCTGCCTCTGATCCCGGCAGTGATCCAGAAGTTCTACAGGACCAACACCAGAATGATCCTGATAGCACCAGAGTGGCCACGCCAGTGGTGGTACCCCGATCTCCTTCAGATGTCGGAAGTTCCTCACCGGCGCCTACCATGCCGTCCAGACTTGCTGACCAAAGACCAGGGGAGGGTGTTGCACCCCAACCTTCCTTCCCTTCGCTTGACGGCATGGCTCCTGAGGTCATCCAGTATGGACATCTAGACCTTCCAGCAGACTGCATGACTATTCTTAAAGAATCAAAGCGACCCTCCACTAGGAAATCTTACGCTTTCAAGTGGAAGAGGTTTTTCATATGGTGTCGTGAACATTCTCTTGGCCCGATACATAGCCAAGAGCAGGTGATTCTTCTATACCTTTTACATTTAGCAAGATCAGGCTTGAAATACCCCTCCATCAGGGTTCATTTAGCTGCCATCACAGCATATAGGAAGTCTCCCAATCAGACATCTTTCTTCCTTATGCCTGTAGTTAAGGATTTTCTAGAAGGCCTGAAAAAAGTCTTCCCACCGGTGAGGTCTCCCTCTCCTCCCTGGGAATTGAATATTGCACTGACTAAGCTGATGAGTGCTCCTTTCGAGCCCATCCATAAGGCCTCTTTGCAGCACTTGACCTGGAAAGCTGCTTTTTTAGTGGCGATTACCTCTGCCCGTAGGGTCAGCGAAATCCAGGCCTTGTGTTGCAAGGAACCTTACACAGTTTTTCATGCCAATCGGGTTGTTTTAAGAACACACCCAAGTTTCCTGCCAAAGGTGGTTTCAGACTTTCATATCAACCAGTCTATTACCTTACCTACCTTTTTTCCTAATCCTTCCACTCCCCCGGAGAGGTCATTACACTCCCTTGATCTCCGGAGGGTCCTGAAGTTTTACTTGTCAAAAACCCTGCCTCTGAGAAAGTCTGACCGGCTTTTTGTTAACTATGGTAGTACTAATACTGGTCTGTCAGCTTCCAAACGGTCAACTTCTCGCTGGATTGTCTCCTGTATAGCTTTCGCTTATCAACTAGCCAACAAAACCTTGCAGGGTAGACCACATGCACATTCTACCAGAGGGAAAGCTTCCACTACAGCTCTCCTTCGTAATGTTCCTATCTCTGAAATTTGTAAAGCGGCAACTTGGCGGTCTGTCCATACCTTTACCCGCCATTATTGCCTGGACTCAGATACTCAAGCCGATGCCAGAGTAGGGCAGGCCTCTTTAAGGAACTTGTTTGCTTAAGATGTATTGTCAATATATGTCTTAGCGTTTCTGTGAAGTTTTTTTACACTTCTTGCTCGTCCGCGAGACTTTGGGTATGAGCTTGCTAATCTATTTATAGATTATGACTATTGATGAGTATCCCCTGGATGAGAAGGATTAGTTACTTACCTGTAATCCTAGTTCTCATCCAGGGGTCGAGCAAAGTTACTAAGTTATGAGATGTTTTATTATGGATCTCCTCAGGTGTTATTCACCTCCAAAAAGAACTGACCCAACTGTCACCTGTGGTGCACCATGGGAGAAGGGGGTTGCCTTCAGGTCTTAAAGGCACGGTACCCCTACTCTAATGCCTTAGAGGCAAGGTGTCAGTTTTCTCTGTTTGCTTTATACTCTACTGCAGCCTACTGGCAAATGCCTGCAATTACAGGTTTTCCTATGGCAATAAAGCATTGTTGTATACAAAATGTTTTCTGCTCTTTCTTCCTTAGGGTTTGGAAGGGTACTACTGTATGTATACTAATTTATGTAATTTTGCGGCATTTTTTGCCAGTTAGAAAATGTTTTTTAGGCTGCAATTATATGTTTCACATATTTATACATATATATTTATATGTATTTTCTATATGCTCCGGGATCCCGCACATGGGCGGGGATTATTCATAGCTTATGACTTTGATGAGTATACCCCTGGATGAGAACTAGGATTACAGGTAAGTAACTAATCCTTCAAGATCATCAGCCATTAGTACGACAAGTGGCATCTCTGCTGGGGTCTTGCATCTTTCTCATCCCGACTCCCGATTGAGAATGAGACCGCTACCGTAAGATCTAGAAGACAAATGGGACCAATCCCCAGGTCATTGGGATGATCGGATTCTCCTTTCTCACTAAGCGAAAACATCCATTGTCTGGTGAACTCAGCCAAAAATTCTCCTAGTTGGCGTCCCTTTCCATCGTCCTCTTCCAAAACAATCCCTGATCACGGATGCATCTCTTCAGGAATGGGGGGCGCACTTGGGTCGCCTACAGACTCAGGGCAGATGGTCGAGCATAGAGCAAACCTATCATATAAACATGTGAGAACTGCGGGCAGTTCATCTAGCTCTCAAAGCATTCCATCCATCGATTCAGTCCGAGCCATTACTGATACAAACAGACAATACAACCACCATGTATTACTTAACCCCTTGCCTGCCCATGACAGAACCACGCCGTCATGAGCCACGGGCGCCGTGTGCTCATGACAGCGTGGTTCCGTCATGAGCAGGATGCTCCGCCCGCGCAGCACTGATTCCCTGCCTGTGCGGGCGAATTAGTGAGCGGGCGGGGCCGTGACGGAACCACGCCGTCAGGAGCGTGGAAGCGAACCGCTCACCCCACTACCCTCAGCACCGCGGCGGAATTCGTGCCGCGGCCAAGGGGTTAAAAAAACAAGGTGGAACACGTTCTCACCCACTGTCACTGGAATCCCAAGAGATTTGACACTGGCTCCTGGCCAGGAATCTCTTGATCACAGCTGTGCATCTGCCAGGAGACCAGAACGTGCAGGCAGACGCTCTCAGTCAAAACTTCGAAGAACAAGAAGACTGGGTGCCCAACGACGAGGTGGTGTCAGACATCTTTCATCAATGGGGTCGTCCATCCATCGACCTCTTTGCAGATGATCTAAACAGAAAATGCCAGATTTTACCGGCTAGGAACGAGAGGGAATGCTCTTTTGATAGACTAGTCCTGGATGTTTGGAAACACCTTTCCGCCCCTTCCCCTCATCCCGAAGGTGGTGACCAGTCTCATCTGATCCAGGATGAAGATGATCCTGATATCACCGGACTCGCCTCGCCAATGGTGGCATTTGGACCTATTGCAGCTCTCGATCTGACCGCACAGGAAGCTTCCGTGCAGACCGGACCTTCTGTCCAAAATGGGTGGGAAGATTCTGCACCTCAGCCTTCCCTCACTGAGTTTGGCTGCATGGTCCTGCAATGCGAACATTTGAATCTCCCTCAGGACTGTATGAACATTTTGAGGGAGTCAAAGAGACCGTCCACAAGAAGTTCTTACTTTTTTAAACAGAAGAGATTTTAGGTGTGGTGTATGCGTAATGGTTATAATCCTATTAGAGAGCAAGAGGAGGTAATCTTGCCATATCCTCTTTTATTAGCCAAATCAGGTTTGAAGTACACCTCTATAAAAGTTCATTTGGCAGCCATTACAGCCTGCAGAAAGTCACCTAACCAACCTTTTTTCTTTCAACTTCAGGTGGTCAAGGATTTCCTGTAGGGGTGGAAGACGGTTTTTCCCTCTGTCCGAACTCCTTCTCCACCTTGGGAGTTGAATCTAGTCTTGTCCAAATTAATGAGTCCTCCTTTCGAACCCATTCATGCGGCCACTTTACAGCACCTAACATGGAAACTAGCTTTTATAGAGGCTATTACGTCAGCATGTAGAGTGAGTGAAATCCAGGCACTCTGCTCTGCTCTAAGGAACCGTATACGGTCTTCCATCACAATAGGGTGGTTTTGAGGACTCATCCTTCCTTCCTTTCAAAAGTGGTGTCTGACTTCCATGTCAACCAGACAATTTCTCTTCCCTCTTTTTCCTTAATCCAGCTACACCAGCAGAGAGGTCTCTTCACATTTCCATTGGAAAGTCTGACCGATTGTTTATAAACTATGGTGCTGTTAGGACAGGTTTTCCAGCCTCCAAATGATCCATTTCAAGGTGGATAGTGTCCTGTATTAAACTGGCTTATCAATGAGCAATAAAAGCCTCTTTTGGTTTTCGCTAAAGCTCACTCCACTAGGGGAAAAGTGGCTACAATAGCCTTCTTACATAATGTACCAATGGCCGAGATTTGCAAGGCAGCAACTTGGAAGTTGGTACACACATTTACTAGACACTACTGTCTTGATTCTGACTCCAGAGCAGATACCCAAGTAGGCCAAACCCCCTTTGAAACCCCCTTTGAGGAATCTTTTCCAATGCTAGTTTGATTGGAGGTATGATATTTTTATCAATGTCTGCTTGATTTTTTATGTTTATCGTTTGCCCGCAGGAAGAGGGGATGTGCTTGCTACTCTATTCAAGTGCTTATGACTATTGATGAGGATCCCCTGGAAGAGAAGGATAAGTTACTTACCTGTAATCCTAGTTCTCTTCCAGGGGTATCCTCATCAAAGTCATAAGCATCCCTCCCGTTCGCCGGGCAAATGGTCAAGGTAAATGTCATCTTTTTGTGTCCTGGCCTTCGGGTCTCCACAAAGAACAACTGACCTAACTGTCACTCCTGAGGCATGATGGGAAGCTAGGGGTCATGGCTGCCTAAAAGTCACAGTGCCAGTTTTTTTCTGTGTAGTTCTATGGGTTAGCTTTTCATCTTTTGTACACTAAGGGGGGTCATTATTATAGTGGGCGGATCGCCATTTCCCACCGCCCGCCTAAAATTTCCCCCGCCATATTAGGAAGGCGGGGTGGACCGCGACCGGCAAAAAGACTGTCCGCCGGTTTTCCGCTGATTAGACAGCGCTCCAATATGGTGGCAGGGTCTGCAACACAACTCCATCCATATTAGGATAAATGGGGAGACGTGCCTTTCCATGGCAGAAAGACATGCAGTTTCTACCTTACAGGGCCCGTTGCAGGCCCCCTGGGTGGGGGGGGGGGGGGTAGGGGTACACTTGGGGGTACCTATGGTACCCCCCTACATTGGCATGGACATGGTGGCAGGCACCGCGCGGTGCCTGTCACCTTGTGCATGCCAATGCACAATGTGCATTCACAGCATTGTGGCGAGCGGTGCTGTGAGCACTGCCTGCCACAATGTTGTGAATGGGGGATACCTCTGACACGGTGGCGGTGGCTTCCTAATGGCCACAGTGGGAACGCCGCACCTCTGGCTGTCGGTCCCGACATTGTAATAGGGCCCTAAGTTTTCTATAATGCAGCCTGTGAGCTGGAAATGCTTTCATTCCTCTTTGCAGGAATATGTTTTCTACTGTGTAATAAATCATTTTCAAATGTGCTTTATTATTTTCATGCTTTTTTCTTTGGTTTGTGTATATGTGCAAAGAGAGTTCGTATAGTATTACTCAGCTCTTGGTTTATGAAAGTCTATATATATATATCTTCATATATGTTTTTACATATATGTGTATATGTTTTTCCGGGGTCCCCGCGCATGGGTGGGAATATTCATGTGCTTATGACTTTGAATAGGATACCCCTGGAAGAGAACTAGGATTACAGGTAAGTAACTTATCCTTCAGCTTCATTTAGCTTTAGGGCAAGATCTACAGGCAATGTTGAGGGACTATCACACATGCTTTCCTTCATTTACAGGAGCAGTTCTACCTCCTCCTGCACTTCTACCTACGGCATCTCCACTTCCTTTGCCTCCCCCTACGCCTCGAATGACGCCGACTTCAAATATGACCATGCCACAGAGACTGGATCTATCTTCTTCTGATGATGATACGGTGGAGGGAGAACTTTGAGACACTCATTCAGCGACCAACGAAGGGGAGTTTTAACTAATTCCCACACCTTCTCCCCAGCTCCTAAGTCGATGCACGCACCACTGGAAGACATAGGTGGTTTTCACTTCCTGATGGAGAGGGTAGATTCCAGCTTCCTACGCTATCCAAACTGTCTGACTGATTTCTTTATGATTTTCAAGACCAGTCAAGAAAGTCAGTAAGGCCAATGCCTTTAATTGATTTCATATTGGAGGAAGGTATTAAAATCATGAAAACACCAGCCCCTGTGTCTACCTTACTTCCCAGGCTTGACAAGAAGTATAAAGCCCTTGATGATGCTCCAGTATGTCTGGTGGAATAACCAAAACCAGACTCAGTTATAACTCAAGCTGCGCAGCACAGGTCAAAGAATCATTCAGCACGTCACTACACTGCAAAAGACACAAAACATGGGGTATAGAGTACTTGCAAATGCACCTATCTCAATGTCTAAAAATGTAATATTTTTTTTCTTCAATATATGTGGGTGCAAAGAAACTGTTGTGTGGCATTTTAGGCTCCAAGTGAATTTTCCAGATTCATGCCCTTATATAGGCCTTATATATGTACAATTCACATTGTCCTAATATAGGCATATAAATCATTCCCTTATTTAGACATAGCCCATGCAGACCAAATACAGGCATGACTACTTCCACCCGTACCAAACGTCACAACGTTTTCTAGGAAAATCGGCTTAAGCAGTAAAGGACCTTCCCCTTGCTTGAATATTGATTTGTCCAAGAAATCGTGTACTTTTCAAAGAACTACTATTCCCTGGGGATTCTTTCCTTACGTTATCATGCCCGACTGTACGTCAAACTAGACACCTTCAAGGTATAAATATGCCTTTCCTTGCTCTAGCAAGACATGGCGGTTCGGAGGAGTTCGACTATCTACTTGCCCGACGCAGCTCGCTACAGCAAGTGCCGAAGGAAACCGACCCTCCAGCAGACACACTGTTCGAGAAGCAGTTCTTTCTCTCGCTAAGAATCCAGCTCCAGTGTTTCCAAGCTCCCCTTGCGGGGTGTTGGGAAATCGAGCCCCGAGACAGAGATACCAGACCTCCTTCATTCTAAATTAAGGTATGGAGCTGATTAGAACCTAACAGAAATCTTGGATAGATTCTTGGCAAAGAAAACTAAACCTAGGCTACACAATACTTACTTCTTCCCTCGTACTAGACTTAGGTTAGGTACATTGGGGCAGGCGTATTTTAGAAACACCAGTTGAGTATTTTTAGTCATTGTTATTTATGTATGTATTTTTATATGGCTTAGAAACCATACAATGCTCTTGCAGTATTATTTTATAATATTGTTCTTGCTGTACGCATTATACTTTGCAGTGTGCATTACGATTGTAGCAGTTCATTTCTTTTGCCTGAGAAAGAAGACTGTTCAATAAATCCTTTTATTGAAAATGCCTGTCTCTCTATTTCTCTGTACCTCTGTAGAAACGAAGCATTCACGATTGACTGAGTGAAATACTTATCTATTGTTTCTGCAACTCTAGAGATACATTTCTTATTCTTGGGAAACAAAGTTTTCATGTTTATGCGGTTGTCAGAAACGAATCCCTTCTTGTGAATTCGAGAAAGTTTCTAGTGACCTCTGAGTTAGCTGACACCAAAATGAAGAGAGGCACATCAACTCAGCAGGTTCTTGTTTCTCTGTTTCTTTATTGAAAAAACTCTTCTTAAAAATGACCATAGCCCTGACGTATCGCCTAAGAAAATGTTTGCATGATGTGCTATTGATCATTGCCCTAGTAATTGTCTCTGGTGTTCAGAGCATTACGCGCTATATTTTTGTCATGCTACCAATAAAAGCTGTTTTAAAAAAAAAAAAATGACCATAGCCAACACGTTTCGACCCAAAAGGTCTTCCTCCGGGCAAGGAAATATTAATATTCCATTGCAGTTCATTACGAGCCTTCTCTGTATATCAATTTGGTCCCTCACTCTGTCTAGGAGTACCAGTTGGACCTCTTCTTTTTTTTAAATGGACCAACAAGGTGAGTATTTCCTGTTTGAGTTGCTACTTATTGAGCTATTTCACGGGTTTATTAGCCCATGTATATGTTTATTCTGTGACAACCTTGGCTACGTGGCGGGAGTGGTTCTTACACAGTCTGGTTTGACTTTGGAACCCTTGTGGTTCAACACCTGGCGGGTTCACTGAATGACAGGGTGGACAAACTCAGCTGCCAATGCATGGTCAATCACAATCCATTAGGAGGTGGATCAAGGTCTCTTTCAGCGGTGGGGAAAGCGAACACGTAATGTCAGTATTATTGTGCTTTGGAGTTTCCAAGGCGTCACTTGTTCGACAACGCTTTTCGGCGCGAGTGGAACTGCGGTCTCCTGTTCGCCTTTCCGCCTGTACCACTTCTGCCCCGAGTGCTCAAAAAAATCAAGAGTGACTGGGCCCAGGTTATTCTTGTGGCTCCGAACTGGGCACGAAGAGCCTGAGCATGGCCATCGATCCTCTGATCAGACTGCCCCTTCGGGAGGATCTTCTGTCACAGCAGCAGGGGACTGTTCTTCACCCAAGCCTGTCCATTCTCCACCTCCTTGCGTGGAGATTGAGCGGCGACAGTTGACAGCTTTGACCTTCCCCCTAAGTCATCTTGGCATTCAGGCATCCCTCCACTAAATTGGTATACACTTTTAGATGAAACAGGTTTGTGGCATGGTGCACAGCAAATGCTGTGGATCTCCTTTCTGCGCCTCTTTCAGAGGTCCTTTTGTACATACTTTCTTTGGTCCAGTAGGGTTCTGCTCTGGGCACTCTTAAAGGTTATCTTGCTTCTATCTCTGCTTTTCTTCGGCTGCCAGATCAGCCATCCTTATTCAAGCCTCCTATCGTAAATAGATTCTTTAAGGGAATTGCTCATCTCTTTCCTCAATCTCCTTTCATAATGCCCCAGTGGAACTTGAATCTTGTTCTAACATATCTTATGAGCGCTTCCTTTTAGCCTCTTTATAACTGTCCTCTTACTCTCCTTAGTCTGAAAACTGCCTTCCTTGTGTCCACCACCTCTGCTCACAGGGTGAGTGAGGTGCAAGCTTTGTCTTCAAAGCCCCCTTTCTTCTCTGTGCATCCGGACAAAGTGGTGTTTCCAATGAGTCCTTCTTTCTTTCCTAAAGGGATAACACCATTTCATATAGGACAATCTGTCACCTTGCCAGCCTTTTACCCACCTTCACACCCTTCAAAGAAGGAGAGACTCCATCGTCTGGACCGCTGTTATTCTAAAGATTTCTGGGTGGATGATCAACTCTTTATTGGATATGTGGGTGCCAAGAAAGGCCGGGCTGTTCAAAAACGTCCTTTGCATGAAGATCTGCTACGCTTTAGCGAAGAAGGATCTTCCAGTGGAGCTACGTGCTTATTCCACTAGGGCTATGGCAGCAACCACTGCATTGGCAAATAGAGTCCCAGTCCTTGATATCTGCCAGGCGGCAACGTGGGCATCTCTGCACATGTTCACCAGACATTACTGCCTGGACAGTCAAGTTCAGAGGGACGGCTGTTTTGCCCGTTCGGTCCTCCAGGACATTTTAGTCTGAACTTGGTTGCTGGGGTATATATTCTAAGGTGAGGAATCTACAAATAACTGTCTCTTTCACATGAACAAGTTACTTGCCTTCGGTAACGATGTATCTGTAAGAGACATAGGTTAATTGTAGATTCCTTACCACTCCACTCTTCCCTCCGCTCTACGAACTGACTTCTATGGATAGGGACTCCCGTACAGGGCCCTAGTTGTGGCGCACCAGTGGTCAGTGTCTTTCATGGCTCTGCGTTTCTGGCGTGTCAGATCTGACATCAGTGCGCAGGGGTGGCGTCTAAGTTATTGCTGCGACGTCATCCCGGCGACCACGTTGCCAAAGACGGACGCAGAGTCAACCGACACGCAGGGGTACTGCTAAGAAAAATCTCTGGATCAAGTCTGATGCCTGGGGGAAATTCTAAGGTAAAGAATCTACAACTAAACTGTCTCTACCAGATACATTGTTACCAAAGGTAAGCAACTTATTCTTCTTGACATCTCTGAAACCATATACGTTGCAGTATTCTGCACCTCAGAAGGGAGTTTTTGACCAGGAATATTTGCTGCTGCCACTGAAGTAGATGGTCCTCCAGTTAGTTGGACTCACTATAACTTGCGCGTGTAATGCACTGCTAATGACGTCACATATTACATCACTCATGACATGGTCAGTGACATCACTCATGACATCACTGATGACACCATCCAGTGAATGTGTGTCTTTTTAAAAATAAATATGTTTTATATATGTATATGTAAAGGTCGATGGAAGAATAAATGTTTAAATAAGTGTCTTAATGGATGTTTTAAAAAAAAAAATGATTGGTTAACTGGCTTATTAAGTGTATCTTAGTGAATACATATATTAGCGAGTATTGTTTAAATATTTAAATGTTTATATCAGTGTTTCACTTTATGTATAAGTGGCTGCATGGGTTGGTGAGTAGCTACATGTGTGTGTATATGTGTTATTAGATGTTTTTTTAGTATCAGTATGAGTGTCTGTATGGTTTGGTGGGAGTGTTACTTAGCACATAGATGCATCAATGACTAACTCACTGTTTGTATGTGTTTTGAAGACAGCATATGTGCAGGACTGTATGGGTGGAAGAGTGTGTATATGTGTGTGTTAGTGAGTGAATGACTGTCTCACTAGTGTCTTTATGAGTAACTACATATGTTTTGATCTAGTATATGTGAGTATTGATGTATATAAGTGAGTATATATGAGAGTGAGAGATTGAAAGAGTTCCTGATAAAAAAAGTATGTGTTTCTATAAGTGTTTGTTTAAGAGAGTAAGTATGTGTAAGTTTCCTTAGAAGTAATGTGCTAGTGTGTGTATAGCTGTATATGCAAATAAATGGATGTTCAATTGTTTATTTGCATGTGTGAGTATGTGTGTGAGTAACTTTTGGAAGACTGTCGTTGTGTTAACGGATGTAAAGGTGTCTCACTACATATGATAAGTGAGTATATGTATAAATGACTATATAGAACTGTTGGTGAATGAGTGGATGTGTATATAAATGGTGGAATTACTGAATTGGTTGTTGTAACTTGTATATGTATTGTGAGAAGTTGGCCCGATATGCAGTGTTCACTATTCTAGCGACCACTATGCATCGGTCCAAACGACCCTTATGGTGATTGGTTGTAAGTCAACCTTAGACCAGCTATCCTAGTAGCGTGGATACGAGCAGTCTTCGGGCTAAACGCTACAGGGCGTGTTAAGCCAGCTGTTATACCATCACATACCCCTTGAACACCAAGTGAAAGGACACCACACAAGTGTTATGAAAATAAACAGTGTATTTATTAGAATCACAACAGCCCTGGTGCTGCAACCGGGCTCGGCTCGTGCCAGAGCTCAATTCACACGATTCCACGCACTCTGACTTCAGGATTGTCAAGGCCTGCCATAGGAGTGACTGATAGGAACTCGGGTGTCCATTTGAGGGTTAGATATAGGGATACTATACCTACAGCAACGGGCGAGTACGCCACGTTGCCCCAGCTGTTGTGCAGCCAGTTGTGTCAGATTTAGATGGCCATCCAGGGGTGGCATAATACATGCTTCCGCCCCTGGTAGGCCCTTGGTACACCGATGCCCTGAGTTACAGGGTCTGACAAGGTGGCCCAGTCCCAATTGGAAATGTACCTAAGGTACATGGAATCCATTTTAGAGAGAGAGCAGTAGGCCTGGGGTCGTGATTGGCAGGGCCCCAGGTCAACTAAGTCGGAAAACCAGCAAAACACCAGGCAAAAAGTCGGGGGTAACCATAGTCAGGTATCTACCTTCCTACAGGTATCTCCACTTTTTTGTAAAGGTTAGTTTCTATTTTTGAATATGTGTTTCAAGGGTTACATTACACTGAAAGGAGGTCTGTCACTCTGTCACAAGGATGTAGTCATCAGTGATGTCATGAGTGATGTCACTGACCATGTCATGAGTGATGTAATATGTGACGTCATCAGCAGTGCATTGCACGCGCAAGTTATAGTGAGTCCAACTAACTATAACGTGGAATTTCAATGGTTTTATGTCAGTAAAATTTCCAGGTAACTATAACTGGTGTGAAACCTATGGTTTTTTCAGTGAATTTAATAGGTTTTTTTAAATGCTAATTCCTAACTATAACTGGTGTGAAACCTATGGTTTATTCAGTGAATTTCATAGGTTTTTTAAATGCTAATTCCTAACTATAAGTCTCACTTTATGAGTAAGACTGTTAACGCTCTAGTGGTTCTTTAGAACACTCTGGTACATTCTATCATTGGGCTATAGTTGCGCTACATATGGCTGATATTTGGGCTACATTTGTTTTTTTTGTCTCTGGTGGCCATCTTTGGGCTACATTGGGCTACATTTGGGCTACATTTGGGCGCTAACATATATATAGCCCAATGTAGCACAATATATATTTATTTGAAAGTTAATTTTCGTAAAAACCACTTGAGTATAGCAAAGGCCCATCGGGCTACCAGTCCCTACAATTTTTCCCTTTTTTTTTTAAAAAATGTTATTTTTTTAAAAATAAATTTGTTGCCTTGAAGCGCTCCCGGTGCACGCCCCGGTGAGTGCCCCGGAGAGCGTACTTGTTTGAAGCGCCCCGGTGCGTGAACCGGGAAGCGTCCTGTTAGCGCCAATGTTGCGAACGAAAACATGATCGTGACGTATCGCGTAGCCGCGTCTGCGTCATACGCACAACGTAAACGCACCCGGAAGCATTCAACGCGTTTACGCGACGCGCCCCGGGACACGCCCCGGGGCACGTAGCGTAAGCGTGTCGGGTCATGTGACCTGAAAATAACACTTTTGATTGGTTCACAACAGTTTTGTTTTCCAAATGATGAAAGACCCCACCTTTTTTCCTCATTTTCACTTTGTTGTTTGAGTGAAGAAGACCTGTATTCTGTGAGAAAAGGCTTCAGTAGTAGCAGCTGCAGGTGCATCTGGACCTCCACCACCACCACAACGACCACCACAAGACCACATTGGTGGTCATGAAGAAGAGGAGGACGAAGAGGAGCAGGAGGAGAGGCAATATCTGCATGAGGACACTCCCCCATACAAACCCAAAGAACATTTTATTTGGGAGTTTTTCAAAATCCCAAGGGGTGCCAAGAAAGTAAATGCAGCAAAGGTCACTTGCCTCATCTGTGACCAAGAACTGTCAAGAGGGAACCCAAATAAAAAATATTCGTTTGGGAACCACACGATGATAAGGCACATGCAGAGGAAGCACCCAAACATATATTCAAGAGCAGAAGTCAGGCAACTGACCTTGAACCCTCCCCAACCTTCTACTTCCAGCACCTCCAACCAACCCACTCCATCCGGTGAAGAGGCTAGGGAGATGGTCCCTAATGTTCAAATCAAGTTTTCCAAATTTAATTTGTTTGCATATATTGCAACAAAAATATATCTTATGGTGAGCAGAGCATCACTTTACTTAATCGAGCTGCAGACAACCATCACTGCAGCAAGCAACCTTAATTTTTTTCTATTTTTTTGCTCCAGTTGAGCTGTTTGCAATTCCCTGTCTTTTGTTTCACCCCAGAAAAACTACAAAAAAAATATAAAATTGTTCTGAAAATCTCCAAGAATTTTTTTTCCAAAAAAAAAAAATATATAAAACAACAAAAAGAAAAAAAACAGTTCTTTTCAGAACCACCTCCCATTTATATAAAATGACTTAAATTTTTAAACTCTGCCATTCTCTTTTCTCCCCGGTGCGCTCCCCGGTGCGCGTACCGGGCGCTCCCCCCGCGCAAATCGAATTTATTTATTTTTTTTTTTTACCCAGTGGGATCCTTTTATAGCCCCCACATCTAACCTAGAGGGTCAGGGGGGTCTACCCTGCCCCCTTATGGTCAATTCCCCCTTTGTTTTGGCCACCTCTTGTGTCTCGATCCTACCGAGACACAAGATGGCGGCCGCTCAGGACTGTTTCGAATGTTTACAGACACCCAAGAACCAATCAGCTTTCTGCACGCAAGTCGCATGTCACGCCCGGAGCGCTCCCCGGAGCGCGTACCGGGGCGCACTTATAGATATATATATTTTTTTTAACCTAAATTACTCAAAATCCACTGGAGCACATGTCTTGAGACATAGCAAAGGCACATCGGGCTACCAGTCCCTACAATTTTGCCAAGTTTGGTGGAAATCCATTCAGCCGTTCGGGCTAAAAGTGAGGTTGACCGCCCTATGGAAATTAACATGGGGAAAACGCGTTTTGGGACCCCCCTTTTATCTCGGCCCCCGCTTGACGCATCCCCCCAAACTTTCAGGGAAGGACCAGAGCTCGACGAGGCCATTTTGAGGAAATTTTCAGGCAGCTTTGTCAACCGGCGCCAAAGTTTTTCCCAATAGAATGTTGCGATTTCCCCATTCAAAATAATCCTAACTATAACTACCTACAGACTCCCAACTCAGCAATCCCCAGCCTATCATGCTTTGTATGTTATGCACATGTGTTAACACCAGGGGCCCAAGGATCGGTAAACAGACTCTGTACAGAACATTGCAAGGGTAAATGCAAGAGGTGACGGTTTAAAAACATTTAAAAACATTCACAAAGTATTTTATTTTATTGAGGTTAAAAAATATATATATATCTATAAGCGCGCCCCGGTACGCGCACCGGGGCGCGAACCAGCGCGCTACGTGAGTTCGCGCGCGGAAACCTGATTGGCTCTCGGGTGTCTGTCAACATTCCAAACAGTCCGGAGCAGCCGCCATCTTGTGTCTCGGTAGGATCGAGACACAAGAGGTGGCAAAAAAAAAGTTGGGAAATGACCAAAAGGGGCAGAGTAGACCCCCCCTGACCCCTTAGGTTTGATGTGGGGGCCATAAAAGGGCCCCGCGGGGGAAAAAAAAAAATTCCGATATGCGCAGGGGGAGCGCTCGATACGCGCACCGGGGAGCGTACCGGGGAGCGTACCATGGGGGAAAAAGAACGACAGAGTTTTTAAAAAATTTAGCCTTTTTTTTATAAATTGGAGGTAGTTCTACAAAGAACTGTTTTTTTTCTTCTTTTTGTTTTATATTTTTTTAATGTTTTTTTGAACATTTTGTACTTTTTTTGGCTTTTATGAACAATTTTATATTTTTTTGTTATTTTTATGGGGAGAAACAAAAAACAGGGAATTGTAAACGGCTCAACTGGAGCAAAAAAAAAATCAGGAAAAAATTATTGTTTTTTGGGGCAATTGTGGTTGTCACCAGCACGGTTGATGAGCTTTATGCTTTGCTCACCATAGGTGATGGTCTTACCACAAAATATACAAGTGATCTTGTATTGCCCAAACTGGGGTTGTATGTTTGAGACCATCTCCATTGTCTCTGGTCCCGATGGAGTGGGTTGCTTTCTTTTGGAGGTGCTGGGTGAAGATTGGGGAGGGTTTGTGGCCAGTTCTCGGACCTCTGCCGCAGCATAGTTGTTGGGATGCCTGCGCTGCATGTGGCGAATCATGGTGTTATTGCCAAATGAGTATTTCTTGTTAGGGTTCCCCCTTGAAAGTTCAGTGCCACAGATTTGGCAAGTCACCTTTGGCGCATTTTTTTTTTGAGGCCACTTGGGATGGAAAAAACTCCCATATAATGTGCTGCTTTGGCCTATTTGGGGTATTATCTTCTGCCAGGAACGTCCTCCTCCCCTCCTCTTCCTCCTCCTCTTCTTCATCTCCACCACTGTGGTGTTGTGGTGGTCCTCTTGGTGTTGGTGGTGGTGGTGGTGGCTGAGATGCTCCTGCTGCTGCTGCTACTGAAGCCATTTTTCAGTCCAAAAAAGTACAGAGAGGTCTTTCAACAGGTCTTCTTCACTCAAAGTACAAAGTGAGAATGAGGAAAAAAGGTGGGGGCTTTCATCATTAGGAAGAAAAACTGTCCTGAACCAATGAAAAGTGTTAATTTCAGGTCACATGACCAGGGCTTTCATCATTTGGAAACCAAAACTGCCCTGCACCAATAAAAAGTGTTATTTTTAGGTCACATGACCCGACGCGCTTACACTACGCGCCCCCGGGCGCATCGCGTAAGCGCGTCGGATGCTTACGTTGCGCGATCGTATGCGCTCGAGTGCTTCTGGGTGAGTTTACGCCGTGCGTATCACGCGGCTACGCGATACGTCACAATGATGTTTTCGTTCGCGGCAAAAGCGCTAACGGGACGCTCACGGGTACGCGCCCTGGTGCGTGCCGCAAGACTGCACTTTCCGGTGCGCTCACCGGGACGCGCACCGGGAGCACTCCAGGGCAAAAAAAAAAAAAACATGAACAACATACATAAAAAAATAGTATTACATAAATATACATTATAAAAAAATATTACATTTCATAGCTATAGAAATTTGCTATTAAAAAACCTTTGAAATTCACTGAAAACACCAAAGGTTTCACACCAGTTATAGTAAGGAATTAACATTTAAAAAACCTATGAAATTCACTGAAAAAACCATAGGTTTCACACCAGTTATAGTTAGTAATTTGCATTTAAAAAACCTATTAAATTCACTGAAAAAACCATAGGTTTCACAACAGTTATAGTTAGCTGGAAATTTTACTGACATAAAACCATTGAAATTCCCACGTTATGGTTAGTTGGACTCACGATAACTTGCCCGCCTGCAATGCACTGCTGATGACGTCACATATTACATCACTCATGACATGGTCAGTGATCTTACAGCCTCTGGACAGCACCATGCCTTCTATCGGCTTCCTTATACCACTTGTTTAGTATATGGTTTGTTGCGCCCCTACGGCAACATTGTAACTCGTGCAACTTAACGTATTTTTCTTAAGAATCTTGTCATGTGCTTAGCCCTCTGATCGCATAAAGAGTTCAGAGGTGTTTGTTAGTTAATAAATATCTTGTTTATTTTCATAACTACCTGTGTGGTGTCCTTTCATTTGGTTTTCAAGGGGTTATATGTGGTAAGCATCTGGCTTCACATGTCAAAAGAGTTTAGCCTAAGACTGCTTTGTCCATTCTACCATTAGGATAGCTGGTCTATAAGGTTGACTTACAACCAATCACAATAAGGGTTGTTTGAACTGATACAAGGTGATCACTAGAACTAGTGAGCATCATATATCAGGCCAACTTCTCACAATGACAACTTTGTTTCCCCAGGATAAGAAACGTATCTCTAGAGTCGCGGAAGCAATGGATAACTATTTTACTCAGTCAATCGTGCATGCTTCGTTTCACCAGAGATGCAGAGAAATAGAGAGACAGTCGTTTTCAATAAAAGTATTTATTGAACAGTCTTCTTTCTCAAGAATCTGAAATTAACTTCTACAATCTCAATAATAGTTCTAAAGTATAAGGCATATAATACAAACAGTATTATAAAGTAGTACTGTAAAAGCATGACATGGTTTCTAAGCCATAAAAGTGCATAAAATGTATAAAATACATACAGTAATAAATAATGATTAAAAGTACTCAACTGGTGCTTCTAAAATAACCCTACCCCTGTGTACCTAACCTAAGTCTAGTACGAGGGAAGTAGTAAGTGAGGAGTAGCTTAAGTTTAGTAGTTCTCTGCCAGGAATCTATTCCAAGAATTCTCTAAGAGGTCTAATCAGCTCCATACCTTGGTGATAGAATAAAGGAGGTCTTGTATCTCTCTCTCAGGACTCGATTTCCCAGATACCCGCAAGGGTAAGCCGGAAACACTGGAGCTGGATTTCTCGGCAAGAGAAAAGACAGTGTCTCTCTCAGTGCGTCAGCTGGAGGGTCGGCTTCCTTCGGCACTTGCTGCTGCAGGGCATCGGGCAAGTAGATAGTCGATCTGCTCCAAACCACTGTGTGTTTGACTGGGCAAACCTGGGCATCTTCATACTTTAAAGGTGCCGAGTTTGACGCATATTTGGACTTAATATCATCACTCAAAGGCTAAATTCTTGGAAAACCCCAGGAGTTCTTGGAGAACTTAATATTCAAGCAGGGGAAAGTTCCTAGCCGCTGAAGGCGGGTTTTTCCAAAAAATCGTTGTTAATTCTCGGAACCTAGTGGAAGTAGCCATGCCGTATTTGGGCTGTGTGGCTTAGACCAAATAGGGTAGTGATTTCTATGCCTATATAAGGATATGATAAAGTGTACCTTTATAAGGGCGTGAATCGGGAAAATTAAACTAGGGGCCTAGATTCGATTACAACAATAGGTGTCTGGTGGGATGGTGCAGTGGAGGCGGCAGTTGAAGTAGGCTGGTCCCATGTTGTGCAGTGCCTTGTATGCATGTGTGAGGAGTTTGAATTGGCAATGTTTGTGTATCGCCAGCCAATGGAGTTCTCTGAGTTGAGGCGTGATGTTGGTGCACCTTGGGAGGTCCAAGATGAGTCTGGCTGCGGCCTTCTGGAGAGTCTGGAAGTGGTGAGGAGAAGGTGTTGGGAGTTCAGGCATGGAATGCATTACAACAGTATAGTCTACTGGTGACTAGGGCTTGTGTTCTTAGGGATCCATTTGAAGATTTATCTGAGAATGCGTAGTATGTGGAAGCAGAAGGAGCTAACTGTGTGCCCCTGTAAGGCCATGTTGAGTTTATGGTCTCTTAGGATGCCCAGGTTTTGTGCATGGTTAATAGGTGATGGTGTTTGGCCAAGCTCTGATGGCCACCGGGTGGAGCCCCCGAGGAAGTTCTTGTTCTCAAAGATCAGCACTTCTGTCTTGTCCAAGTTGAGTTTCAGGTTGCTGTTTTTTACCATTCTGCTACACACATCATGCACTTTGTGAAGTTGGATCTGGCCATGTGGTACTTGTCTGACATCGAGAGGATGAGCTGGGTGTCATTGGTGTAGGACATGGTACTTGCAAAAATGTTCCCAGGGGCCAAAACGTTTGGTGCCTGGGGTGCCCGAGGGCCGCACTGATGCCAGCGGGGTGGCGGTCGGACCAGGGGTTGGGGTAAGGTGGGTTTAAGGGAGAAAAACAATATACATCTAGTGGCTGAATAAAACAATGTGAAACCAGAAACCTAGGATTATTCCTTGTTTCCCTACTTTACCAAATTGCGTGACCCTAGGCAAATGGTTATCTGAAAAAAAGATTAGTTTTCTATCGCCCGGCTCGCTCACTGCGTTCAGAATCCCTTTTCACTGCTGTGGTTCCACGCGTGAGGAAGGCACGCACTGGGGGGCGCTCTTTCAGCCTCAAGGCCTCCCAGTTGTGGAATTCGCTTCCATTGGCACTGCGTAGCACCCCCAACCTGCTTCAATTTAGGAAGAATTTGAAGACGTGGCTTTTTAATCTCTCTGCTTAGGTGGTTTTCTTTTTCCTTCTCTTTCGGGGTCTGTTTTTACTTGTTATGTTGATTTTACACTGTAAGTTGCCTGTGGAAAAGCGCCGGGACACTCTTTTAGAGTAGCCGAGCGCTATAAAAATGCACTTTAACTTAACTTAACTTAACTTTATTTCACTTTCCGTATTTTTGCTCCGTTATCACATACAGAAGGACCTTGAAACACATGGCTTCATGATCTGCGCTGGACAAAACTTCTCCTATGTTTGATTTAATAAACTATAATGTTGTTCAAGTATAATAGAAACCCTAGCAATCCAAAAACTGCACATAACAACTGATTTGCCTCTGTAGTTTGTTGGTGTCAGTATAGAGGGAAAAAAATAATGTTTCTAAATTCATATTTGCAATCTATCACTTTTAAATTAATACTTCTAGATACACTGATATAATCAGTTGTACTAAGGTGAAAAGGTTCTGCATGTTAATGAAATACACTTTCTGAATGAAGAGACTGTCATATTTTTACACTTTTGCTACAACATGTTGCATAAAAAAGATGGTATTTCTAAGGTAAAGCGATGAAGGACTCCCTTGTTGCATCATTTCTTTACCAACAATTACCATTAAGTAAATGCTTGCCTGTTTATTTAAAATCTTGATATTGTTAGTGCTGAACGGAGTAAACCGCAGCCAAGTACTCCTGTTGGAGCTGCATTTAAATGTCAGGAGGGCTCCATGTGGCCCCTGTGTCGTTCTTTGAGTATCAATGGTGTATGAGATGCCCTGAGATCTGATGAAATCAGCGAGTGGTTTCATGTACATGTTGAATAGGGTGGGGCTGAGAGATGATCAGGTCTTTGGGCTCTAATGCATTGGGAGGGAGTCTGATTTGCTGGGTTCTCCTTGTGAGGAAAGAGCATATTCATCTGAGCCTGGAACTTAGATGCCTTTTACATGTAGCCTTTTGATGCGGCTCAGATATCCAGCAGTATGAGGGCTGTGGTTTCTCCTCAATCTGCAAGGGTTCGGATCTCGACTCAGGCATCAATGAGTGCTGTCTCCCTACTGTGGTTGCATTGGAAGTCGGATTGGGAGTGGTTGAGAAAGTCAAAGAGTTCAAGGAAGTTGGTGAATTGCTGGTTGATTGCTTTCTTTATCACCTTAGCTGGGTATGGTTGTAGGGAGATGGGGGGAAGGTAGCTCAGTATGTTGGGGTCTTCTGACCATTTCTTGAGGAGGGCCGTGACTGCAGCATACTTCCAGTCCCAGGGAACATTGCAGGCTCGATGGAAGAGTTGATAATGTGAGTGAGCAATTTGCGGATCACAGGTTCTCCAAGGTTGTAAATGTGATGTGGACATGGGTGCGGGGTCCAGGAGTGCATGGTTTTCATGATAGAAGTGGGGTCTTCCCCTGTGAGTGTTCTCCAGTTGGTTTGATGTCCCATCGAGTGGTCGGTGTGCAGCTTGCTGATAATGTTCTCATGGTTCGGTTGTTTTTTGAAGGTATTATCTTTTCAATTTTGCTTTGAAGTTGTATGGGGAGTTGTTGCTGAGTTCCTGGGACGATATAATGGAGTTGATTGAAGCTTCTGGGGTGGTGAATTCCTTCATGACGGCAAAAATCTCATTGCCACTGTTGGAGCTAGCTTAAATCCAATTTTTGAGGAGTCTTCTTGGCGTCTCTCAGGAGGTGGTGGTAGTACCTTAGGGCAACCTTGTAGGTTGCTTTGGTATCAGCAGTGCAGTTTTACTTCTATATAAGGTTGTATATCTATAGAAACAGCTTCTTTTAAGGTTTTTCTTGTAAAAGGAAGAAATGTAATGCTTCTCAATTGTAAATCAAGTATTGATTATCTGTTGCATGGTTTGTTTACCTTATATCTATCATTTGTGGACTCATTTCTGTCTTAATGCTATGAAGTGAAGGGTGAACAATAAATGGTGCATAGCATGATATATTTCTTTCAGGTAGATCACAGCGTAAAGAATTTGTCTGACACTTCAGATCCAACTTTCCCAGAAGAGCAGATCGAATTCCTAATATATGAGGTGACCACAGGTGCCAAACAAGGAAAAGAAGCAACCGCCTCCCCTCCAGCCCGATGCAGAGAACGGAGAGGCTCAACACAGCAGGGCAAGTCACCTGGTAAGAATGATGTCCCTTGTACACATATGAATTGCTACCTCACTCTGTGCCGGAGATATTTTGGTGAAAACTGATATATTCATTTAGAAACAATATAAATAGAGAAAGAGCTAAAGTGAGAAAACACAGTAGCCTTGGAGAATGTTGCTGAACATTTATTCAAGGATGTTTAGTTCTCATACACAGATAGAACCTGTTCTGTCCATGTATGAAAAAGCCATAAAAATGAGGTTCTATAATTTGTATTGGTCGCTATGCTGTCACCGCCATGCACTGTTCCCTTAAAAGGTCCTTGGCCCCTGCATCTTTCCTTTTATTTTGTAAAACCTTTATCAATATTTATACATAGAGTGCATCTATCTAAGTGTTTTATTGCCAAACATGTTTCTCTACGTGAAATATCTCTTTCCAATATTTGTGCTTAAATTAATGAAGATATTAGATGTAGCATTTACAATATGCGAAACAACAAGGACCCCCTGATACAGATCAATTTCCTGGGTCAGGGCAAATAGCATGTGTGAGTAAAATACCCAGGCAAATTTTTGAAACCAGCAAGTACATGAAAAGTGGCTCAATCCACATTAAAAAAATTATAATACACTATTGCTTGTACACATTAGGATACAAATGTAATACTTATTTCAATAACATGATATTCAGTAAAATCAGTACATAATTATACACAAAGGGTAAAAAGGTTATTTATAACATTATAGCATATGCATGTCTTCAATCATTTAAGTAGTTCATTAATGTAAAAATTATTGGATGGTTTCCTGTTTCATGTCTACGCGTTTCGACACATGTACGTGCCTTCCTCAGGACTGTACCATCGCACTGTAAAAGATATTTTTTTAAAAGATAATTTTACAATATTATATTGCTGTGTACAAAACAACTAGTATAATGACTTTTGTAACATGTGCTAGATATTGGTTGTGTATATAGGTTGATAATACCGCTTATAAACATCTTGGTGCTTAAACAGAGCTGCCATGGACTACATAAAATACAAAGTATAACCATGTCTTTCATTCAATTTTCATGTATACCATTGATAACAGTTATTCAATATAGCATGTTTCGTTTGTAGTGCTATACTATTCATTTCATTCTCATGATTATGGTACATATATCTCAGACGCCTAACTATGACAGAATAAAGACAGATAAAGGAGAGAAAAAAGTACGCAACCTGGTTGATGAGAAAAGGCAACAGAAAAGATGTAAGTGTATTGAGGTTAAGTAGATAGCAGTGTGTTTGTTCGATAAGATAAAGATGAACAGCCATAAGGTTTTGGCTCCACATTAACTGCTATGGTACTATCCTAATCTTCGTTATGCCACATAAAATATAATTTATATGTGGTATAATGATAGGAACTATTCTATCTAGATATGATTTCAGCATATTTTAATGTTGTCAGTAGCCTAACTTTTCTAGCTTTTCTAGTGTTATCCTTATATCCAAGTGGTCTAGTGAATCTCTTTTTTTCCTTTTATTATACCTCTCTTTTAGTTTTTCTATATATTAGACATTCATGTCTAAAATAGACATTCATGTTTCTAGATATCAAAAAAGCTTACCTATTTAAAAAAGAACAAGATTGATAAAAAATAAAGTAGATTCCAAGATGCCTTGTAGGTCGGTATGAGTATCGATAAAAGCCGGATCTGCATTGTGGAGACATTATTCAATGATTAACTCCTGAGACTAAAAAGGATGTGGTTGATAGTCACATTTAATAGGTATGCTTGCCTGACTTTAGAGCAAAGCTCAGATTGACTAGATTTTCAAACTCAGTATGATGATTAGGCGGTCACCTAGATTCAGTAGGCTACTTCATATAGCGGCACAGGATTATTTTAATCAATTCAAATATTTAAGATCACTGTGAATGGATAAAGTGAACCCAATTATTTAAACAGTAGTGTTATTTTAAAATCACTTTATTGGGGTGAACATTAAGCATTTTTATTTCCTAAAACATGAACCTTCATTTACTGCAGTTAGTCACCTTATTTGTGTTCGATCAGTCACGTTGGTTAATTCTATATTATTCTTATTCATAAAAATGCAGGAGCGCATATCTGCTACTTCAGAGTTACTAATTACTGGACCACTTTATTTGCTGCAGCACATGTTCTTTGCTACTGATGTATAAAACGAACGAACCGCTATTACAATACGTAGGATTTGTTTTTTTATTTATATTATTTTTTATATATTGCACACATATTCATTTTATATTCTCTTTTGTATACAACAGTTTTATAACGTAAAAATGTTTCTTACATATTAACATGAAATATACAGATTAATTGCCTGTTTACTCTATTAACTTTACGTTTCCTGCGTTGTTTGTCTTACCGCGTATTGCGGGATATTCCTAATTTTCCTTAGATTTCAGGCCGTATTCGTTATGTATCCAGTACGAGTTAAAAAGGCCGTGGTCACACATCTATAGAAAAGCAAGCATATGTTCACCGGTCACCGGAGGTGTACAGGATATATAGCGATTTTACTTCATAAACGTGACTCTATTATTTACCCAGCTAGTCTTTCGCAGTGCACGACCTGCTTCAGTGATAGCGAATAGTTTTTCCCAGCGGTTTTGCGGCACTTACGATCTAAAACGACAAAGCATGCAGCGCTAGCGTTATGTCCTAAAGATTAAGAAAGGCTTTACGCATTTAGTGTATGGCTGCAATCTTTCTTACCTGTATTCGTATTGTTCAAAGCGGACCGCAAATGGCGGCGGTACAGCGGTATCTGGTATTTCGGCAAAGGGTTTGTCTAACGGTTTCCCATTGGTCTTTATATCGGGACAGCTAATTGGTCCACTTGATGATCTCATACTTCTTAAAGCGACATGGCTCTATGTAGCTAAATGTCCCGTTTTTCTCAGTTGGCAGGAATAAGATCTTTCTATATAATTTATAGAGATGTTCCTGGATTGTTTATGAAATATTTATTTTAAATCTAATTTGAATTTGGTTACTGACTGTTTTGAAGGGGAAATGAATTAGAAAATAAAATGGGTCAATAAAATAAATGCAGACGGCATACCTACTATTAGTATCAAAGATGCAGGGGTCATATTATCAGAGGGGCTATGTATTTACTTACTAATTTTATCATGTATCTAAATTGAAAAGATAAAGACGCAGAGGTATCTATCAGTTTTTATTATAATATAGCATTTATCCACGGTAGATCATTATTTAACCCATTGGTAAATGTCTTAAGAGTAAAGATCCAGTACACCTCTCTTTTTTTCCTAATTTTGTCTCCGCCATTCTTACTGGTCATATGGATCTTTTCTAAAATGCGTCAGCGGATCTGGGACGGGGAATGATGGAAGTCAGAAAAATGGGACACTAGTGGTGCGGTCAGTTTTTTTGTTTTAATTGCAGATCTATGCTCTGTTAAGCGGAGTTTCATAGTTCTTGCGGTTTCTCCAACATAACCTAGGTTACATGGACATAGTAACAAATAAACAATGTTGGTGGTATTACATGTCCATAGTTCTTTGGCCTGTATTACTACTTTATTGAAAGTAAATGTCTCACCTATTATTATGCCATCACAGGACTGACATGAACCACACTTGGAGGTGCCCTTAATGGCATTTTCTCCATTTAGTAATTTCTGTATAAAGGGGACATTATTAGTAGTTCCAAGTGATCTAACCACTAGATCTTTAAGGTTTTTGTTGCGTCGATGCGCAAACATGGGTTTTGGTAGTTTAGGTGTGTAGGTTCCACATTTAATAAGTGCCAATTTGAGTTGATGATCTGCCTAACTGTGTCATTTAGAGGAGAATGTTTTGTTATACAGACCAGCTTTTGTTCTTTCTGTTGTTTATTTGAATTCAGAAGAGCATCGCGGTCAAAATATCGAGCTTGCTTATAAGCTTCACGTATCAAACGATTTGGATATCCGCGAGCGAGGAATTTCTCTCTCATTTTTTCAGCCTGAATGTCATAGTCTTTAATATTTGTGCAGTTTCTCCGCACTCTCAAAAACTGCGAAAAAGGTATCCCATCCTTCTGATTTCTTGGATGGTAGCTACTAAAATGGAGTAGCGTATTCCTTGCTGTTTTCTTAGTATATAAGTCAACCGTTAGATTCTTGAATTCATTCTTAATGTATATGTCAAGGAATTCCACTTTTGTAGCATCAAAATGTGCAGTAAAGCGGAGATTGCTGTCTGCTAAATTGATCCATTCTAGGAATTCTTTCAGAGTCTGTTCCCCATTGGTCCATATAAAGAATATATAGTCAATAAACCGGTACCAATGGGAAACAGACTCATAGAATGGTGCCATCTCGTTGTGTATATAATGGTATTCAAACCTAGACATGTAAATATTGGCTATAGATGGGGCCATTGCTGCCCCCATGCTTACGCCTTTTGTTTGCTGGTACATATGTTCTCCGAATTGGAACACATTTTCTTCAAGTACCACTGATAGACATTCAACATCCAGTGTAACTAACAGATCTTTCTTATTATTATTAGATACTGGGGCAATTATATCAAAGGTTGAACATCTACCTTTTGACAATAAGAAAGATCTGTTAGTTACACTGGATGTTGAATCCCTCTATAGCAGCGGTCTTCAATCTGTGGGGCGCGACCCCCAGGGGGGTCGTGGAGCCCTGGGAAGGGGGTCACAGATTCTGTCAGAGCAGGCAGTTCCTGGCATTGGGCTGATCGAAGGTGCTCACGCGGAGGCCTAATTCACACCGAGGGGTGAAAAACATCAACGCCTCATTAACAAGTAAAAGGTCTTTTAAAAACCTTTCAAGTACTTGGGTGTGACTGTGTGTGTGTCCCTGAAGCTGTTTCAGCCTGGCTCAAATACTCGAGCTGGGGGGAGCTGTGTGGGGGGGGGGGGGGAGGGGGGGGGGGCTGGGTGAGTGGCTGTAGTGTAGCCCTTTGAGTTCAATGGATGTTGCGCACCTGGAGCTGTGGGTCCCATGACACGTCCCCCGCCCCCAGCAGGGAGGCACAGAGATGCCCTCCTGTGAGCAGGAAAGAAGAAGGACGACAACGCAGAGAGATACTGATCCCCCCCTATCCCCCCATGAGAGAGGCACAGAAAAGGTGGGTGGATGAATGATGGGTGGATGGATGGATGTAAGCCTGAAGGATGGATGGATGTGGATGGATGTAAGGTTGAAGGATGGATGGATGTGGATGGATGAAAGGCTGAAGGATGGATGGATGGATGTGTGAAAAGGTGGGTGGATGAATGCTTGGTGGATGGATGGATGTAAGGCTGAAGGATGGATGGATGTGTGAAAAGATGGGTGGATGAATGATGAGTGGATGGATGAATGAAAGGGTGGATGGATGTATATATGGAAGGATGAAAGGGTGGATGGATGAAGGATAGATGGGTGAAGGATAGATGTATGGATGGAAGAATGAAAGGGTGGACGGATGAAGGATGGATGGATGAAAGGGTAGATGGTTGAATGATGGATGGATGGATGTGTAAAAAGATGGGTGGATGAATGATGGGTGAATGGATGGATGAAAGGGTGGATGGATGAAGGATAGATTGGTGAAGGATAGATGTATGGATGGAAGGATGAAAGGGTGGACGGATGAAGGATGTATGGATGGATGTGTGAAAAGGTGGGGGATGAATGATGGGTAGATGGATGAAAGGGCGGGTGGATGGATGTATGGATGAAAGGGTGGATGGATGATGGATGGGAGGATGAAAGAGTTGATGGATGAAGGATGGATGTATGGATGGGAAGATGAAAGGGTGGATGGATGTATGAATGGATAGAAGGTTGCATGGATGTGTGAAAAGGTGGGTGGATGAATGATGGGTGGATGGAAGGAAGGGTGGATGATTAATGGATGGATGTATGGATGGAAGGGTGGATGGATGAAGGATGGATGTATGGATGGAAGGATGAAAGGATGGATGGATGGATGTGTGAAAGTGTGGGTGGATGAATGATGGAGGGATGTGATGAGGTCTAACAGGCGCATTTATGGTTGTCAAAAGTTGATGATGAGGAGTACCAGTTTCTAGAAACTTTTGTCGGAAGGGGGTCCTTACGCCTAAAAAGGTTTTACAAGGGGGTCTCGGCATCAAAAAGTTTGAAGACCTCTGCTCTATAGCAACATTCCCCAAAGTGGAGCTATAGAGGCGACCAGCTGGTTTATTGACCTGCATAAGATTCCATGCAATAAACCTTTTATCCTTCAATGTCTATCAGTGGTACTTGAAGAAAATGTGTTCCAATTCGGAGAACATATGTACCAGCAAACAAAAGGCGTAAGCATGGGGGCAGCAATGGCCCAATCTATAGGCAATATTTACATGGCTAGGTTTGAATACCATCATATACACAACAAGATGGCACCATTCTATGAATCTGTTTCCCATTGGTACCGGTTTATTGACTATATATTCTTTATATGGACCAATGGGGAACAGACTCTGAAAGAATTCCTAGAATGGATCAATTTAGCAGACAGCAATCTCCGCTTTACTGCACATTTTGATGCTACAAAAGTGGAATTCCTTGACATATACATTAAGAATGAATTCAAGAATCTAACGGTTGACTTATATACTAAGACAACAGCAAGGAATACGCTACTCCATTTTAGTAGCTACCATCCAAGAAATCAGAAGGATGGGATACCTTTTTCGCAGTTTTTGAGAGTGCGGAGAAACTGCACAAATATTAAAGACTATGACATTCAGGCTGAAAAAATGAGAGAGAAATTCCTCGCTCGCGGATATCCAAATCGTTTGATACGTGAGGCATATAAGCGAGCTCGATATTTTGACCGCGATGCTCTTCTGAATTCAAATAAACAACAGAAAGAACAAAAGCTGGTCTGTATAACAAAACATTCTCCTCTAAATGACACAGTTAGGCAGATCATCAACTCAAATTGGCTCTTATTAAATGTGGAACCTACACAACCTAAACTACCAAAACCCATGTTTGCGCATCGACGCAACAAAAACCTTAAAGATCTAGTGGTTAGATCACGTTTCAGTGGAACTACTAATAATGTCCCCTTTATACAGAAATCACTAAATGGAGAAAATGCCATTAAGGGCACCTCCATGTGTGGTTCATGTCAGTCCTGTGATGGCATAATAATAGGTGAGACATTTACTTTCAATAAAGTAGTAATACAGGCCAAAGAACTATGGACATGTAATACCACCAACATTGTTTATTTGTTACTATGTCTATGTAACCTAGGTTATGTTGGAGAAACCGCAAGAACTATGAAACTCCGCTTAACAGAGCATAGATCTGCAATTAAAACAAAAAAACTGACCGCACCACTAGTGTCCCATTTTTCTGACTTCTATCATTCCCCGTCCCAGATCCGCTGGCGCATTTTTAGAAAAGATCCATATGACCAGTAAGAACGGCGGAGACAAAATTAGGAAAAAAAGAGAGGTGTACTGGATCTTTACTCTTAATACATTTACCCATGGGTTAAATACTGATCTACCGTGGATAAATGCTATATTATAATAAGAACTGATAGATACCTCTGCCTCTTTATCTTTTCAATTTAGATACATGATAAAATTAGTAAGTAAATACATAGCCCCTCTGATAATATGACCCCTGCATCTTTGATACTAATGGTAGGTATGCCGTCTGCATTTATTTTATTGACCCATTTTATTTTCTAATTCATTTCCCCTTCAAAACAGTCAGTACCCAAATTCAAATTAGATTTAAAATAAATATTTCATAAACAATCCAGGAACATCTCTATAAATTATTTAGAAAGATCTTATTCCTGCCAACTGAGAAAAACGGGACATTTAGCTACATAGAGCCATGTCGCTTTAAGAAGTATGAGATCATCAAGTGGACAAATTAGCTGTCCCGATATAAAGACCAATGGGAAACCGTTAGACAAACCCTTTGCCGAAATACCAGATACCGCTGTAACGCCGCCATTTGCGGTCCGCTTTGAACAATACGAATACAGGTAAGAAAGATTGCAGCCATACACTAAATGCATAAAGCCTTTCTTAATCTTTAGGACATAACGCTAGCGCTGCATGCTTTGTTGTTTTAGATCGTAAGTGCCGCAAAACCGCTGGGAGAAACCTGTGGCTATCACTGAAGCAGGTCGTGCACTGCGAAAGACTAGGTGGGTAAATAATAGAGTCACGTTTCTGAAGTAAAATCGCTATATATCCTGTACACCTCCGGTGACCGGTGAACATATGCTTGCTTTTCTATAGGTGTGTGACCACGGCCTTTTTAACTCGTACTGGATACATAACGAATACGGCCTGAAATCTAAGGGAAATTAGGAATATCCCGCAATACGCGGTAAGACAAACAACGCAGGAAACGTAAAGTTAATAGAGTAAACAGGCAATTAATCTGTATATTTCATGTTAATATGTGAGAAACATTTTTACGTTATAAAACTGTTGTATACAAAAGAGAATATAAAATGAATATGTGTGCAATATATAAAAAATAATATAAATAAAAAAACAAATCCTACCTATTGTAATAGCGGTTCGTTCGTTTTATACATCAGTAGCAAAGAACATGTGCTGCAGCAAATAAAGTGGTCCAGTAATTAGTCAACTCTGAAGTAGCAGATATGCGCTCCTGCATTTTTATGAATAAGAATAATATAGAATTAACCAACGTGACTGATCGAACACAAATACGGTGACCAACTGCAGTAAATGAAGGTTCATGTTTTAGGAAATAAAAATGCTTAATGTTCACCCCAATAAATTGATTTTAAAATAACACTACTGTTTAAATAATTGGGTTCACTTTATCCATTCACAGTGATCTTAAATATTTGAATTGATTGAAATAATCCTGTGCCGCTATATGAAGTAGCCTACTGAATCTAGGTGACCACCTAATCATCATACTGAGTTTGAAAATCTAGTCAATTTGAGCTTTGCTCTAAAGTCAGGTAAGCATACTTATTAAATGTGACTATCAACCACATCCTTTTTAGTCTCAGGAGTTAATCATTGAATAATGTCTCCACAATGCAGATCCGGCTTTTATCGATACTCATACCGACCTACACGGCATCTTGGAATCTACTTTATTTTTATCAATCCTGTCCTTTTTTAATTAGGTAAGCTTTTTTGATATCTAGAAACATGAATGTCTATTTTAGACATGAATGTCTAATATATAGAAAAACTAAAAGAGAGGCATAATAAAAGGAAAAAAAGAGATTCCCTAGACCACTTGGATATAAGGATAACACTAGAAAAGCTAGAAAAGTTAGGCTACTGACAACAATAAAATATGCTGAAATCATATCTAGATAGAATAGTTCCTATCATTATACCACATATAAATTATATTTTATGTGGCATAACGAAGATTAGGATAGTACCATAGCAGTTAATGTGGAGCCAAAACCTTATGGCTGTTCATCTTTATCTTATCGAACAAACACACTGCTATCTATTTAACCTCAATACACTTACATCTTTTCTGTTGCCTTTTCTCATCAACCAGGTTGGGTTCTTTTTTCTCTCCTTTATCTGTCTTTATTCTGTCATAGTTAGGCGTCTGAGATATATATACCATAATCATGAGAAGGAAATGAATAGTATAGCACTACAAACGAAACAGGCTATATTGAATAACTGTTATCAATGGTATACATGAAAATTGAATGAAAGACATGGTTATACTTTGTATTTTATGTAGTCCATGGCAGCTCTGTTTAAGCACCAAGATGTTTATAAGCGGTATTATCAACCTATGTACACAACCAATATCTAGCACATGTTACAAAAGTCATTATACTAGTTGTTTTGTACACAGCAATATAATATTGTAAAATTATCTTTTTTTAAAATATCTTTTACAGTGCGATGGTACAGTCCTGAGGAAGTCACGTACATGTGTCGAAACGCGTAGACATGAAACAGGAAACCATCCAATAATTTTTACATTAATGAACTACTTAAATGATTGAAGACATGCATATGCTATAATGTTATAAATAACCTTTTTACCCTTTGTGTATAATTATGTATTGATTTTACTGAATATCATGTTATTGAAATAAGTATTACATTTGTATCCTAATGTGTACAAGCAATAGTGTATTATCATTTCTTTAATGTGGATTGAGCCACTTTTCATGTGCTAGCTGGTTTCAAAAATGTGCCTGGGTATTTTACTCACACAAGATGTAGCATTTACTCCTTTTTTTGTATAAATGTCACCAGAATAAATAAGCAACATGAACCCTAGGCTGTAATGATATTTTTTAATCTTCACTTTGCAAAGACAAATCATGCATTAAATAGACTGTTTATTACTGCACTGAAGATACCTACGATGTAGAACTAAGATTACAAGTAACATTTCCTTCTGCATTTGAGGATTTTCACTGATATTCTTACACACTGACAGCAAACAGCAGGAAAAAGAACGGTTTAATAACAGTCAGAGCCTAATCTGCAGAGATTCATAATAGCAGCTTGGCCCACTAAATTGTCAGCTCTTGATTCCTCATATTAAAACTAGGGTTTAGTGAAAGTGTAGTTAGAGACCTATTCAGCTGCCTTTTAAATCTTTGCTACTGGGAATACCTTAACCAGGCTGCAGTATCTGCCTTCCTTCGTGTAGAATTAACTCTAGGTTTGCCAGAAAGGAGTTTGGTGGCTGAATGCTAATAAAGGACAATGCACAGGACTACCCATCTGGCAATGGCTTGTTTGGAGAAGGCCATGCCAATACAGAGAGGGCCATAATTGACAAAGAGCTAGTTAATATTATGTAAAATTGTGGTCCTTTCTAGATAAAATCTCAAGACTTTTCTGACATCAAGAGTGAAGAGAGGAGAGGTAAAACTCTAGTATTAGATCTTTCATAATTTCACATGCTTGAATCATTCTGTCAAGGAAGTGGTAGTCCCGCTGTATAACTAGAAAGCAGTACAATGTTAAACATAGTCTAGAAGGGCTAGACAACATTCACTCCAGTATCTTATCCACATCATAAAAAAAGAATCAAACTCCAGCTAATCAAGTTGGGTTGCAGCACCCTATAGAACACTCCCCTCAGAGGTTTCCTTCCCACAGATTTTCTACCACACATTGTGTGATGGAGTCTCTATGAGCTCCCCTACATTTAACCTCTACAGAGGCTACCCAGGATATCAGTCTACTAAAAAAGGCTTTTCAGGCCTTGTGGTACTTATGGAAAAAAGAGGCTCCATTCAAAAAATCCACATAAGGGTTCCATTTACTGCCTTCATCCCTCTATTAAGGTAAAAGACTCAGCGACATCTGCTAAACTTTTTCTTCTAAAATTTCATGTCATTTCCTGTGATTTTTTGTACATAAAGGAGATCAGAACTGCTTTACCCTTACGACGCAACGCTTCATCAGTCCTGTTGAGGGATTCTTTGCTTCCAAGCTGTTTACTGAGTCCTGGTTCCAGTCCTGTAGTGCCTTACTGTCCTGCTCCGGTTGGTGCCGCTTCCTGTAGCCCTGTTTCTTGCTCCAGCATCTTTCCACCATCTGGAGATTTTTTACCAAGTTGGATTTTTCCTCCATATTGGGGCTTTTTATGGAAGTCACTATCTGCTCAGGCTCTTCCTAGCATTCGCACATTGTGGTTATTGGAAGGGGTCGCCCATACGTCTGGTAAAGGAAGGCCATGAAGACCTCGGCTATCCGCTCTCATCGAACTTAAAGGTCCTCACCCTAGCAGGGGCCTCCTGAGCTTGACAAGTGCAATATCAACTAAAAGAAGTCTATGAAGACAACATCAACAACAGCAACGATGTTGAGGGTCACATCTACCATTGCACCGTTGACAACAATTTCATCTACTTATATGACCACCTCGACTACAACAACATACTGGCGATGGTAGGATCAACTACATTGTCAACAAAGAGACAGACAATTACACCGCCGACAACAGGAGTAGCAACACTGACGAGGAAATGGCCGAACACATCAATGAATACATCTTCTGCAAGGGATAAAATACCTTCAGGGAAAGGGAAAACAATATTGTTCCCATTAAAGCCTGAGCATACCTCCCCCCATTAAGGTATCACCTCTTGCTCCAAGTCATTTTCTGAATGAGGACGATTCAGAAGAGGGGCCTTTTGGACCTGCTGATATTCCTTTAGAATTAAACGCAAATTTTCAATAAGAAGAGGAAGGTGATGAATATTTAGAGGAGGACTATTACTCTTCTCAAACAGAACTATGTGCTATTAAACCCATCCAATGTATGGATCATTACCAACCCTACACTGACAGCAGTTTCAAGTAGGCATCATGCAGGTGCCAAGAGCTTTAGCTGGAGACTTAAACCTTATGTTGGAGGGCTATTATCAAAGGTTTCTAGAGCATCCAAAGTATACTTCACCTAGACAACCATTTAGGTCTTCGCAATCTCTGATGTCCAACCAATTAGTCAGCAAACGCCTCATAATTTCCCAACTCAACATACACATAAAATAACACCAGGGTCGAGCCTTGCTATTCCCCCAGTGGATCAGAATAAGTCCACTGATTAAAAAGAGAAGAAGGTGAAGTACCGGAGTATCGGGATGTGCCTAATGAATGAGATGACTATTTATTCTCAGTTCCATTGCTACTTTAACCACAATCTGTGAATTCACGTCTTGCTGGCTTTGAAGTATTCCAGAATCTGCTGGAAAGAGTGGCAAAGAGTTCTGATTTGTCAATGCCTGCAAAATAGTTCAATTGTTTCTTATATGGTTTTAAAGAGTCTTCTAGGAAGTCAGTAAGAGCAATCCCTATTGTGAATTTCATTTGGGACGATGCGTTAAAGTCATGAATAATTCTGCAACCATCACACCCGCTTGTTTCATTGGACACTGAAAACCAGTTTCAATGAAAACACAAGCTGCCTAATTCTGATCTAAAAATCCTTCCACACCCATCTCTATGCCACCTGATAGAGAGTGTAGGCGATTAGACAATACAGGGAAAGGTTTCTCTACTATGTTGGCTATTATGGTTAGAGCAGCCAGTTCCTTAGCTATCCTTGTTAGCTACAACTGACAGATGTGGTCAGGCATTACAACATGCATGAATGGTTTACCAGAGGATGCTAAATCTGAAGCAAAAAATATCCTACAAGAGGGTGAAAGAACTCTATCAGGGATAATAGATTGTGTGATGGAGATTGTTTCTACAAAATTTCATCAGTTGGCTGAAGTGGTCTCATCTCTGGAGATGGATGGTTGAAGGCCAATACTCTCAGGCCCGAAAGTCCAAAGAAACATCTTAAACATGTCATATGACCAGGTGGCATTATTTGGGAAAGGTCATTCGGTAATTTACAGCCCAGACAGATGCACTTTCACGAAGCAAGGGGCAGAAGGCTGTATCAAACATAGCAGTACCAGCCCTTTCGACAGCAGTATTGACTGCAGTACCCTCAATAACTATACAGGCAGCCACTACTAGCAGCCTACACCAAGGAAAAACTGAGAAGAAAACAAGGTCCCAAATAAAGGAATAGTTGACAAAGACAGTGATGAAGTGAAAGCACCTTCCACTTTTATGTTGTCCTCAATGACACTCAGGGGGTCGAATCTCTAAATATTTAAAAGAGTGGCCATCAATAACATATGTTGGATTTTAGATCTTAGATCTAATGACCAATAGTCATACTTTTGAATCCAATAAACAAACACCAAACTGTCTCCACAAATAAAAAAAACCTGCATCATCTCCTTATTCTCAAATAAGAGATATTAACCATGGCAGCAAAGTATCTATAGAAAACATTCCCCACAACCAGAAGAGAATGGGTCGGTAAAATGGAGACCCATTTTGGATCTGTAAGATCTAGACAAATATTTAAAAAAACAATCATTTTGCATTGTTACTCTTTAGAACATCCTTCAGCTCCTCAACCATGTACACTATATAACAAAATTAGATCTCCATGATTCCTACTTTTATATCCCGATTTGCCTAAAACACCACAAATTCTTAAGATTTGATGTGGCCGGCACACACTATCAATCAAAATTCTCCCTTTTGGACTAAAATCAACCACTCACATTTTTACGAAAGGCCTCGCTACATTAGCTACATAATGAAGACAGAAAAGCACCAGGTATTCCAATACTTCGATGATAGGTTGGTAAAAGCACCTTCTCATCAAGCAGCAACTGAACCTGTTCAACAAACTGAGCCTTACTGTCAATCCGAAATCGTGTTCACTCCTACTGTCAAGGACTACAGCATTCCTCGGTGCTATTCTAGGCACCATGCGGGACAAACCATACCCAACAGTCGAAAGGAGAACCAAGCTCAGACTCCTAGCAAAAGAGTAACTAATACCATTAAAATTTTCTGGCACAAGTCCCTTGTTTGGATGATGTTGTCATGCATTCCTTTGGTGCCACTTTGCCATTTTTGAATGAGACCTCTGCAGGAAGAACGGACTACTTTTCCTCGAAAATCTTAGCCGCCGAGAACCAGCCCAGAGAAATCTTCTCTACAGTCCACAATCTTGCTTACTCCGATAGAACCACCATCAAACCTCCCCCGTCACAGTCTCTATGCGACTCCCTGAACACCTACTTCTTGGACAAGATCGCAAAAATCAAAGCCAATATCCCTTCCCCTTCTCCCTCTTTTCTCAATCCCCCTTGTCCTCCTGCAGAGGCTCGTCTTGACTCATTTCCCCTCCTAACGGAAGAATCCTTTCTTTCCCTTCTCCCGTTGGTCAATTCAGGATCCCCTCTAGACCCGTGCCCTGCTCACATCCTCAGGCACATCTTCACGACCTGTGTGCTACCCCCGCTCACCTTTCTCAACAGCTCCCTGTCTCAGGGCGTTGTTACCCCAACTCTAAAAACAGCTATAATTCTTCCCATCCTTAAAAAACCTGGCGCTGACCCCTCTGCTCCCGTCAACTATCGTCCTATCTCTCTACTACCCTTTTTAGGGAAAGTATTGATATTTGATATTTGATATTTATTGGCATTTGTAGAGCACTAACTTTCGCTCCGGAGGGAGCATCTTGGCGCTGAGCACACAGAAGATCGTCTAGGGGTGCATGGATCAAATAGCTGCGAGGACTGAGGAGTCAGACTGAGAATAAATCCAGGTTTTCAGAAATTTCCTGAATAGGCTTTCTGAGGGTGCGTGCCTGAGGTTGGGGGGGAGACGGTTCCATGCCTTGGCCGCCAGAAGGGAGAAGGTCTTTCCACCCTTGGATTTTAGTTTTATGCGGGGTTCCGAAATGAAATTGGCGCCAGATGACCTCAAGCAGCGGATAGGAATGTAGTGCTGGAAGCGCTTGGTCAGGTAAGATGGACCCAAGCCCCTGTTTGCTTTGAATACAGTGACTAGGAGCTTGAATAAGATTCTCTTATGGAGGGGCAGCCAATGAAGGGTGTTGAGGGCTGCAGAGGCTGAGGACCTACGGGGGAGTTTCAAAACAAGCCTGGCTGCTGCATGTTGGACACTCTGCAGCTTTTTCAGAGAGGACTTCTTGATGCCTGCTAGGAGGCCGTTACAATAATCCAGCCGGGAGAGGATAAGCGCCACCGCGACTGATTTCCTGGCTGTGATGGGCAGAAAATTGAAAAATTTCTTTAATTGCCTGATCAGGCTGAAACAGCGCCCAGCGGTAATGCGTACATGTTCATCGAAGCTGAGGGAAGCGTCAAATTGAACGCCCAAGTTGCGGGCTGAAGCAACCGCGCTTGGCGGTGCTTCGGAGTTATGAGGCCACCAGTCTTTGGGGGAAAAGAATGTACCTAGAGGAATTATTTCTGTTTTGGCGCTGTTACATTTTAAATGATGCAAATTAAGCCAAGAAAAGCCAAGAAAAGACTTCTGACAGACAGTTTTGGAATCTGATAGCAGCATCGGGAAGTTTTTTATCGATAGTGACGACAAGCTGAGTGTCGTCAGCGTAGGATGTCACGAGAATCCCATGTGACTCGTTCAACGTGAGGAGGGGGGCCATATATACATTGAAAAAGAGGGGGCTCAGAATGGAACCCTGGGGTACCCCCGAGATGATGGATCGTTCATCGGAAAGAAAGGGGCCCAAGGAGACCGTTTGAGAGCGATTGGACAGGAATGAGGTTATCCAGGCATTATATTGGAACGACATGTGACCAGAGCGCTCACCGCCTACGTGGAAGAAAACCGAGTATTAGCCCCCCGTCAGGCCGGATTTCGCCCCGCTCACTCCACCGAGTCTGTGGTGTTATCCGTCCTCGATAACCTTAGAGAAGGCATGGACACCAACCTTCCCCTTGGTCCTCCTTGACCTCTCCGCCGCTTTCGACACGGTGGACCACTCCATTTTACTCTCCCATGTTGGGGCAGCTGGGGTCGGCGGTTCGGCCCTGGTCTGGCTGTCCTCCTTCCTAAGGGACCGCACCCAAGCGGTGCGCCTGGGCGACTTCTCGGCTGAACCACGTAAGGTTCCATGCGGGGTCCCTCAAGGCTCCTCCCTTTCCCCACTACTGTTCAATCTATACATAGCCCCCCTCATCTATGCTCTTCAGCAAATGGAGGTCTCCGTATATAACTATGCGGATGACCCCCAGCTTATATTTTCCCTATCTCAATCTCCTGATCCCATGTCTAACTTTCAATCTATTATGATCTTCATCCGGGACTGGATGAATTACAACCACCTGAAATTAAATCCGGACAAAACCGAACTGGTTTTGACAGGTGGTTGCACCAGTCCCTGGTCCCCCCTCTTTTGGCCCCCCTCCCTTGGTCCCCCTCCTTCTCCCTCTTCCGCCGTTAAAACGCTCGGTATTCAGCTTAACGATCAACTCACTCTGCACTCCCAGGTGAGCTCAATGGTGTCCTCTTCTTTCCTTTCACTCCGCACTATCCGCAAGGTCTCCTGCTTCTTCTCCTTCCCTGCTCTAAAACTTATTGTACTAGCTATGGTCATCTCTCGATTAGACTTTGGCAACGCCCTATACTGCGGCATTCCCGCATACAACGTACGACGGCTACAACTGGTTCAGAACCAGGCCGCTCGTCTAGTCTACAACTTGGCCAAATCCCATCACGTCACCCCGCTTCTAAAATCCTTGCACTGGCTCCCTATCCGTGAACGCTCCCAGTTCAAAATGGGCTGCATCACTTTTCAGGATCAGTCAGGTTCCGCCCCTGCCTTTATCTCATCTGAGATTAAAGCCTATGCCGCCGCAAGGGAACTGCGCTCATCCTCTCAACACCTGCTGACTGTTCCCCGTTTTTGGCGTAAAAAATGGGGAGGCTCAAAATTCTCCACACTCGCCCCCACCTTCTGGAATTCTCTCCCGGCCCACCTCAGATCCTCCACCCAATACTCTCTCTTCCGAAAGGCACTAAAAACCTTTCTCTTTTTACAGGCTTTCCCACAATAATTCCTCCCCATGTCCCTCGGACCTCCCCACTCTCTGAGGCTCAGTGAACTACAGCGCCATGAAACCGCCAGGTGTACGCACGCTTTAGAAATGATTTAAACTCAAACTCAAGATTTGAACAAACAAGGGATACAAACTCAAGGTTCTTCTGAAGATATATTGTAGTGTAGTTCCTAACTTCCCAATAGGCTCTGCGCATTGGAATAACATATACTATAGATTTGACGTAGGACTGAGGACTACTAGGTCTCTATCGAATATATTAGACTTAATTGTGAGTGACAGCTAGCTCAGAGGTCACTAGAAACTTTCTCGAATTCACAAGAAGCAATTCGTTTCTGACAACCGCATAAACATAACAACTTTGTTTCCCAAGAACAATAATGTATCTCTAGAGGCGCGGAAACAATAGATAGTTATTTTACTCAGTCAATCGTGCATGCTTCGTTTCACCAGAGGTGCTGAGAAATAGAGAGACAGGCGTTTTCAATAAAAAGTATTTATTGAACAGTCTTCTCTCTCATGCAGAAGAAATGAACTGCTACAATCGTAAAACTCTTTGTAAAGTACAATGCGTACAGTGCGAAGAGTATTATAAAATAATACTGTAAAAACATGGTATGGTTTCTAAGCCATAAAATACATAGAATACATACATTAAGAAATAAAGACTAAAAAGTACTCAACTGGTGCTTACCCCGGTGTACCTAAACTAGGTCTAGTACAAGGGAAGAAGTAAGTGAGGTGTAGCTTAGTTTCAGTATTTGCCTAGAATCTAATCCAAGAATTCTCTAAGGGTCTAATCAGCTCGGTACCTCGGTTTTAGAATGAAGGAGGTCTGGTATCTCTCTCTCAGGACTCGATTTCCCAACAACCCGCAAGAGTAGTTTGGAAACACTGGAGCTGGATTTCTCAGCAAGAGAAAAGACAGCTTCTCTCTCAGTGCGTCTGCTGGAGGGTCGGCTTCCTTCAGCACTTGCTTCAGCGAGATGCTTCGGACAAGTAGATAGTCGAACTGCTCCAAACCACTGTGTGTTTGCCTGGACAAGTGTGGACATATTTATACCTTGAAGGTGCCTAGTTTGACGTAAGGTTGGGCATAATAACATCATCAAAGACTCAGTTCTTTGAAAACTCCATCAGTTCTTGGATAAATCAATATTCAAGCAAGTGGAAGTCCCTGACTGCTGAAGGCGGGTTTTTTCAAGAAATCGTTGTGGATTTTCAGAACTAGTGGAAGTAGCCATGCCGTATTTGGACTGCATCGGCTAAGTCTAAATATAGTTATGATTTCTATGCCTATATAAGGATAGGGTGATTTATACCTATATATGGGCATGAATCGGGAAAATTACACTATAGTCCTGAATTCATATACAACACCCACTCCACTTTATTATGTTTAACATTACTAAATTATAAGCACTAAAACATATCTAACGCATGTGTTTACAATCCCACCCAAAATACAAAAAATTCATTTGAAAAGGTTTGCACATGAAAAAATGAGCATTTGACTGTACGCATTTCAGAATAGTGTTTTCATATGAAGTATAACGCATTAATACTAACTAAATCAATAAAGAAATGTACATTCATGAAATGGCTCTTAATAACAGAAAAAAAAGTCGAGACCATCCCATAGCAGAATAATATACTGTTTTGGTTTTGAGGACAATGTCAAATATTGTCTCTAGGAAGTATTCAGAAGGGAATTTCTTGTTCTCTAAGAATAGTTCTACTTGAAGCAATTACTTTGTGCCCAAAAAAAAAAATCTAGTTTTTTGGGGGGAGAAAAAGTCAAAATTAGCCGTAGAAAAATAGAGTTCCAAAGCTTTCGAAGGATTGTTATGAAAAGTGAAGGCCAAATTCAGAGTTCATGGAACGCTGTGTGCAGATTTCAAAAGTTATTCTCGGTGTCAGGAGAAAACATCAAATTGTCTAGGCTGGCAAAGAAATCGTCTACCACAGTAGGTGAAAGTGGGACTACTTTATTAAGTAGATTAATTGTGCACAGATGAGAAGCATCGCCGTCAGCGTCAGCCGCGTTAGCAATGTTCAAATCAGATGGTACCTGGGTGCCTGTTGATCCGTATCTCACCTCCTGTTGGATTTGCCGGTGAGATCTCAATGAATGCCGTCATCAGGATAGGTAGCCGTTGGGGGCAACACAACATGTGAGCCGTTACCGGACTCAGTAATGCGTCATCATCCGTTGGCAGTGCTGATGGAAGTGTAAGACAAACGTCCAACACGCATTCTTCTCAACAAAGCAGGCATCGTAGAACAGGTAAGATGCAATCTTGCCAGATTGGTCTAAACGAAAGAAACCATGTGGTATACAGATCTCTTAAACGAGCCAAGCCAAGAATCTGTTCAATTCTGTCACGGTACCGCATACCGTCCTCAATGGTAGTCTGGGTATCGCTGGTGATTGGACTTGCCATATCGGAGCAGAAGAAACAAAAATCGAATTCCTGCAGCGAGTCCAAAAAGAATAGGCAGGCCGCGCCGCTGAACACAGAGTGCACGAAGTTTGGAAAAATGCCTAGGACTGCTTGAAATGGTGCTAACAGTCCCGAAAAAACTGTCTTAAAAAATGTACAATACCACTCGTATCAGACATGTTTAAGATACGACCTAACATTTCTGCGAAATGTATTGGGCAGTTTGTTGATAATAAGGTATGTATCTCTGCAGAAGTCATTGCAACTTGCAGATCATACGTTTCTCTGGACGAGGTCAGTGGCACAGTCTTTCGCAAAATAATGGCTTTCATTCTGCTTAAAGTATCAATTCGTGTAGAAGAGATATTCAGTGAAGGCCATAACGCCAACTTCCTGTCTGTCTTGCTTTTTGGAAACAATACTTTCATACAACAAGTGACCCTGGCTGACACACTAACTAGATAGGCTTTTTCTGGCAACATGCCACAACAGCTGTGATCTTTCAACATTATGCAGCTACCATTGGATAGCTGCCTGAAAACTGGATCTATCACTGCTGCTGGTGTACCGTGCAGGTGGCAAGAAAGGTTATTTGAAGAACCCTCACAGGCTCCGTAAATTAATACCCTGACACAAAAGCGTACCTCTTAGTGAGTTCTTACAATTTTTTCCACTAAGAAATACCTCCTTTTCCCCACTCCAACATTTGTGTGTGTATGGTAAATTCCAGGTTGACTTAATGTACTCTTTATCCAACCTTTTATTCAGGCCCGCAAGGTATGTGTTTTAAGCAATACTGAAACTGGAAAATCGTCACTGGTATTGTGATGGTGCCATGTATTATCCACTCCACGACTGGTTTCTCAGAGACAGTTAATGGTAATCCTTCCAGTTTTTCTATGCTCAGCACCGTATAGTCTGTTCCTCTTTGTGCCAAAGAGATTTGTTTATCTGAAAGGTTAAAGACAGTAAACAATGCCGTGGTGTTGATTAGACACCATGGCACGTAGCCTGAACAGAGATTTTGTAATGTGCAGCCTAGCAGCGTTATAGAACGTAATAGAGACTGGCCATGTTGTAACATTAGCAAGTCCTGCTCTATTATGTCAATGGCAGATGATACAATGCTGTCCAAAGAATAAATTCTGGAGGTCAGAGTCGTTAACCCATTGTCCACTACAGAGAGAGCTTTCTCTAAATTACTACGATCAATTTCTCGTATTCTTTCTGCAGTTTCCATTTGCGTGACTTTCCATGCTTCATTGTAAGCAGAGTATATACCAGCGTATATGAAACGTTTTTGACGTGGTTTACGAGGTCCAAGTAAGAAGTCTCGTAAGTCAACGCCTTCTTTAAGTAAAGTTTAGTGTTGTTTAATTTCTGGAAGTGTGGATTTCTGTAACCACTCAAGGCATAGTTTTCCTACACTGTATGTTGTACCTATCCCTGAATATTGTCTATGGTAATATCTTGGATCTCGCCTAGTTACTTAGAACCCTTGAATTTTGTTCTTGAATCTATCATGACAGTTATTCGTGTCTGTGGGCCAGATTAACAATTTTTTTCAATCTGGTTTAGTTCTGTTCTGTTGTAAAATCTGTTTTACGTCTACGTCCTCATCTGCAGTACCATTACTGTCAGGTGTGGCTTTAGGTATGGACGGTTTGTTTAAATCCTTTATCTTAGCTAAGCCAAGACATGATGTTTGTTGAACAGTGTCATTTAAAAATATTATTTGTTCTGGGATAATGCAGGCTCTGAATAAGGTTTCTAAACCTTGCACCTGCAGTTTTTTGTGCCCCAGACAGTTTTTGTCTCAATGTTATCTTTCCAAAAGTTAAAACCTAATGTAGACAGCTGAGCATAAAAGTTTGCAGAATAAATGTGTTTAGTATTAGTCAGCATGTTTTTCATTCCTGTCTTATTCACATTTTTGAAATAAAATGTTTCTGGATTTGTGATATTAAAACCTGAGAAGTATGGAAACTTTTCATAAAATGTTTTCGAGCTGCCTTTTGGCAGTGTTGGACAGTGTTCCCATTGATTATAAGTAAAACATTTCTGGGGTTTGCAGATTTGTGCAAATAATGGTGACCATAATGATTAAAACAATACATTTGTTCATAATCTGATGAACCTTCATGTATTCATGTTTAGTGAATTTAGCTGACATTTCTAAATCTGTCATCATGTTATTAACAGTTTCAAAGTCCCAATCATCTGAAAATGTGCTGGGTGAGACGAAGTCAATCAAAGAATCCTTAAACTGGTGTGGAATCTTCAACAGTTCCACTGGGCCATAAATGCCATATTCAGTTGTATCCCATGCTATACCACCAGGTATAGGAACGGCTGTGATGTTCACTGATGACAGGTCTCTTCGCTCACGATAAGATGATTTGTGAGGTTTCAGGACCAAGTTGATGTTCTTACTTGCTGTGTCCATTGGACTGTATCTTCCATCTATCATCTGTCCCAAACTTAAAACAAGAATGAGCCAAAGTAGGAGAAAAAGTACACCTAACACAATCCAAAATTCAACCCATGGTGAAACCAGATATGTATTTTGAAGTTGATGAACGAGTTCTGTTATTGTTTTCATTGAAAGTTTTATTTGATGGCGTAGTTTCAGGTTCACTGGGATCCTCAGAAAATATATCAAAGTTGATGAAATAGCCAGAGGCAGTTCTGTCAATTGTTGGGATTGCATTCGGATTGTGTGGAATCGTTGGAGCTGCTTCTTCCTTTGTCATATTTGTATAGTCAGAGGCTATATCATTGTAGACAGATGTTTCTTGACGAACTGTTATTTGGGTCTCAAGAGGTACAAGTTCCATGGCTTTGTTGCATAGTCCTTCTTTTCTCACTGTAGTTTTATCAAAGGTGATCAGTCTTTCAGTTTGAACCTCTTGGATTGTAGCAAGATTTGGTCGTCTGCTATATCCTGGGAGTCCACTGGGCCTACTACTTATTATCGGCCACATGATGTGGTTTGACCAGGTCGATGGACATGATTCTGTTCTCCCTTTTTCCAACAAGGGGCTATAGTAACACTGATCTTGTTCCGTGGATTGCTAAGACAGGTATTGGTTTTCTGTAAGAAGGCCCAAATTACTTCTTCACCGCGATCTTTTCCCTGACTAGATCCCCAATCTTTGGAATCCAGACAGGCCTTGCTGGGACAGGTGGTTTTTCTTCAGTGGTCGTTTGCTTCTGTATTGTGTTACTCAGACTTCTCCTTGCTTCATTTAAGTCCTATAAAACAGCCAAACGATCTTTGATGTCAAAGGGTTTTCGTTCTACTACTAAAGTTTGACAATCGAGGTCTTGGATAATCATTCCTGTACCAAAAAGTATTTCATATGGAGTGATTCCACCCAGAGAATTTCTTTGCAGATTATTAAGACTACGTTGGACAATTATTAGATGTTTGACCCACCCATCACCCGAGCCTAATACCCTAGCTGTTATAGATTGCTTTATGTCACATTTTTTTCTTTCCACTACCGCATTTTCCTCAGGATGGAATGGACGTGAGTACCGGAATGCAACACCCAAGCTAGCCATGGCCTCCTTGTAAGCTCGAGAGCTAAACGCAGGACCCTGTTCAGAATGTAGCGTGCCGATTCCATATGTGCCGATAAAGACTCGCAAATCTTTATAACAGTTCGGGCGTCAGCCGAGCGCTGAGGCCACATCCAAATGAATCTTGTGCAGGAATACACTGCGACCATGATATATTTATAGTTGCCATCCCTTTGTAAGGAACCACAGTGGTCCAGGTAAACAAGCGCTAATGGTTTATCTGAGATTAGAAGGGGCGTCTGTGCAGGTCGTTTTACGGTTGAAACTTTCATCTTCTGGCAGATTTCACATTCTAGAACATAGTTTTTAGTTTGTTTCCTCATGCGCGGCCACCAATATCTCTGTTTTAATAATGATACTGTGGTGGAAACTCCTGCGTGTTCAGAGGCGAGCCCTTCATGTGCTGCTAAAATTAGTCCTAACCTATGTTCCATGTTTGGGATTGCCCTATCCCCCACTCCAGGGATTTGAGCAAAAGGAACATTATTTGCATCATGTTTGGGTTTGCCCTATCCCCCACTCCAGGGATTTGAGCAAAAGGAACATTATTTGCATCAGTTATATATGAGTACTTTACTGGAAAGCCTTTTGGGAGTGTTTTACAGCTGTCTTTTACTGATGCAGCGACAGCTTGCATGATGTCGCTGTGTATTTTAGTTTTTGAACGAGTGAATGCAGCTACGGAAGCCGTTTGCACAGCTGCCTTTGCAGCTTCATCAGCCAATGAATTCCCTGCAACGTGAACGCCATCACGCTGATGACTCAGTGTATGAATCACGTGAGTCTTTTGTAGTTCTTTTTGTAATCGAACTACTTGTTCCTAAAGCATTTTATGCTTAATTGTGCCACCTTTTGCGTCTTTGAAACCGTTTTGAACCCAGTTCTGTAGATATTCATTGTAAGACTGGACGCAGTAATACGAATTGCACACTATGAGTGTGGGGAATTCGCAATCGGTATTTTCAAGCGCCATCTTGAAAGCCTGTAGTTCAGCTCGCTGACCTGTACAGTCTCCGAGTGATTGAGTTTTAGTGACCAATGGTCGAAATTTACCTACGCGCCAGCGACCTTTAACAATCGCGCACGCAGCACTATAGGCTTGTTTACCCCCAATTGCGGGCTGTGCTGATCCGTCTGTATAAATTATACATCCGTAATGTTCTAGAGGCAGAATCTCGGTCGGCAGAGGACATTTGTGTTTGTATTGTATAAATTCTTGTGTTTTCAAGTAGGGGTCAAAAACGTATTCAACGTCTTTTGCAGCAAGAGAGTTAACCCATTGTATCCATCTCAGATGTAAAGCCTTAGCATTTGGAATGCTCGCTTTTCTCACTGCCTCTAAAGCAGGTACAGGTGTAACGATCATTATGCGTTTACTCTGCGTGTGAGCTCTCTCTTTTACTACTGCAGTTTTAACTGCTGTCAGAATCTTTTCTGTGGAAGTGAATTCATTTCAGCTTGTGTGTACAAGTGTGATTTGTATGCTATTGGTACCTTTTCACCTTCATTAAAGGTTAGGTACGTGAATCCGCATCTCCCTGGGATGATTCGGATCACAAGGCTGCGTACGTTGTCGCGTGTTTGCAGTCTGTTTGCACTGAACGCAAAATTTCTGTGTGTTCTTGAGTCCATTTAGTTGATTTGAAATCAGGTTTTATTACTTCATAGAGAGGTCTAACCCTTTCTGCTTAATTTAGAACATAGGGTCTTCCAAATTTAAGGAAACCTAGAATTGACTGTAAGTTTTGCAGCGTTTTTGAAGGTTGAAGCAGCGCACATTTCTCTAGAAAGTTGGCTGCCAGGCTTTTGCCTTCACTTGATAACTCACATCCTAAGAATAGGACGTTGAGGTGGGCAATTCGTGATTTCTTAAAATTTAATTTGTACCTTTCAGAAGCGAACCCAAGTATTATGGTGTTCACTCTTTTTAAGAGCACGTCCAAATCATCGTCTGTAAGATAGATGTCATTGACATAAGATAATGCCTCATCATCATACGTTTGTAGTAACTCTGTTACTCTGGCTGAAAATAACTCTGGACTATTCTTGAATCCCTGGGGGAGACGGCAAAATTGTCGCCATTATTGAGAAAGCAGTCAAGTACCTACTTTCTGGTGCAATGTTTTGACAGAAAAAAACTTTAGAAATATCTAATGTAGTTTTATATTTTTTGCGCACGATTTTATTCATCAGTGCTGCATTGTGTGCTTTTTGTACTGCAAAAGTTTTGCAACAAGAGTTTAAGTGTCTGTAGTCTAAACTAGACGATATGTATTGTCTGGCTTGGAGACAGGAAACAAAGGACTGTTCATAGATGAGGTGCATGTTTCAATCACCCCTTGGAATTCAAGTTGATCTAAGATCTCCCTGACCTGTTTTTAGCTTCTTGCTTAACTGGATACTGCCTTTGTGCAGTAGGTTGATTTTTTAACTGGATTTTATGGTGAGGAGAGTCCTCATCCCATCCTACATGATTTTTGTATAATGCTGGAGCCTGGGCTACTGCCCATTTTCTGGCATATGTGTATTTTTTATGAATTGGAATGTGATTTGAGAAGGGTGGCATAATTACCTCTTTGCCATGTGGGCACTCCATGACAAATTTAGGTGGCCAGTCTTGTTCAGCTAGAAGAATGTCATAACCCTTAGATAGCTTCTCCCAAAAGAGTGCTTTTATTTTCCTACTTATGTCCCCCTCCATCCAGTGTTACTTCATATAACTTATCTGGTACACTAACCCTGGTGTCAGCAGTTTCACCTTGAATGTATTCATTCAAGTCCACTGTCCCCAGATGCTCCTTCAGGATCTTGCAAGCTATGGTCACTTCTGCTGTGCTGTCTAGCATTGTCTGGGCCCACTCCCTGTTCTTGAGTTGTGTCCTCAAGATCCTCGGCATGTCTGATCTTTAGACTTGCTGCCATCTTTTTGGTGAATTGGGTCTTCTTATTGTTCGGAACATGCTGTTCGTCTTTCGCCTTTATGCGTTCTTCCTTTTGTTCCGATCATCCTCTTCTTTCGGATTTCTGCGAGGAAGTCTGAAAGGTACGAGAGGAACGTGTATCAGTATGTTGATATCTATCAGGTTTTCTCAAATTATCCCTATTTCTGAGGTTATACCTCTTTTCAGAGGGCTCCTGTTAAGGAGACCTTCCTCTGGACTGAGGGCACTTCTCTTTAGGAAGTGTCTGTTTAGTGTTTCCCACTTCCTTTTAGGAATAGTGAGATTATTTTTAATAAAAGCTTTTTCAGGATTTTCTGTTAGTTGGGGTTTTACTGGTTTCCCACCCAAACTATCTCTACCTAGTTCTTCATAGGATTTTTCAATAATTCTTGCAAGTTCATACGGTTGCTTTGTTATATCAGTTTCTTTTAGTTTTTGGCGGATTGCAACGGATGCTGCTTCTCCTTTGCTGTTAGCTAGTAGTATAGCCGAGACCTGTTTGAAATCTTTTAGTAACTTCATACCAAGATTTAAGGCAGGTTCTGGTCCGTATTCATTTTGAATCTGTCTTAGGACGTCTGGTATTACCGCCATAGACGGAACACCATATGTTTTTGTGTAGATTGAAGCAAAGACTGTATCCCAAGTGTCACAGTCCTCTACGTGGGGTGCAATCCCCATTGGTAAACAGATTGTTAAAATCCTGTGTTTCTCTTGAGGTGTAATATCGGGAAATACTGCCTCTATTTGAGTAATTTTTTTAGCTAACTAGAACAGAGTTTGTTCCAGTTTTGCGGGTAATTTACCAATGACTGATTGCATAGTCTGTGGTGTAATTTTGTTTGTGTTCCCCTGATCAGGGGTGTGCTGTGGAATCCTTATAATAGGTTGGACTGTTAAAGTCTGCATGACATATTGAACCAATTGTCTGTATATTTTTATAAACTGTTTTAGCTGAGCTAACAGTTCTGGACCTGTCATTCTTTCAATATCAGGATGTGGTGTATAGCTGGCTAGTACCGGCCACGTTGCTCCTGGTCTACCTAGTGGATCGAGCCTTGTAAGGTGATTTTGATGTTGTAGGGCGCCTTTAAACCAGAGCTGATGCTCTTGGTAAGTTAGTGGAATTTCAACGTCCTCGAAAGGAACGTATTCCGCTGGAGGTTCCTCTACTTTGTAGTAGTGGAACTCGTGTGTTACCGGATTTGCTGCAGGAAACAGAATCCATGAATAGAATACCTCTATCTGCCTGCTAAATATTACTTTACCACCTCTCGATGATACTTCATTTTCTATCAGTTTTATAGTGATTGTTTTCCTTATATTTATCGGGATGAGTATAGCATCCAGATTATTTTGTTGGAGACTTGTGTCGTCTAGAACTGCTTGAGCTGCTGCTGCAGCTCTCTCCCTTTTGTCGTCACTCTCTGACATTTTGTTGACTGAAAGTTTGCAGAGCAAGTTTCAAGGAAACAAAGATAAGGTGCACAATATTTTTGGAACACTGTATCCTTCAACGTTGAACAAACCAAAAACTAATACATAGGATATTCGTCCTACTCAGTTATGGCGGATATTATATCCTTTTACCCACTCCAGACGTCTTTTGGAGTTTTTACAGGGAAGAAAGGGGTCTGTATGAAAAGCACGACTGAGTTACTCTAGTATCTAGTGTTAAATTATTGCCTTACCAAACGTTGGGTGCCATGTAGTTTAGTTCAGATATTCCCAATAGGCTCTGCGCATTGGAATAACATATACTTTAGATTTGACGTGGGACTGAGGTCTACTAGGTCTCTATCGAATATATTAGACTTAATTGTGAGTGCCAGTTAGTTCCGAGGTCACTAGAAACGTTCTCGAATTCACAAGAAGGGATTAGTTTCTGACAACCGCATAAACATGACAACAAGAATAAGAAATGTATCTCTAGAGTCGCGGAAACAATAGATAGTTATTTTACTCAGTCAATCGTGCATGCTTCGTTTCACCAGAGGTGCTGAGAAATAGAGAGAGACGGGCATTTTCAATAAAAAGTATTTATTGAACAGTCTTCTTTCTATTGCAGCAGAAATGAACTGTTACAATCTTAAAACTGGTTGTAAAGTACAATGCGTACAGTACGAAGAGTATTATAAAATAATACTGTAAAAGCATGGATTGGTTTCTAAGCCATAAAATACATAGAATACATACATTAATTAAAAAAGACTAAAAATTACTTAACTGGTGCTTCTAAAATACGCCTACCCCGGTGTACCTAACCTAGGTCTAGTACAAGAGAAGAAGTAAGTGAGGTGTAGCTTAGTTTCAGTATTCTTTTGCCAGGAATCTAATCCAAGAATTCTCTAAGGGTCTAATCAGCTCCGTAGCTTGGTTTTAGAATGAAGGAGGTCTAGTATCTTTCTCTCTGGACTCGATTTCCCAACAAACCGCAAGGGTAGCTTGGAAACACTGGAGCTGGATTTCTCGGCAAGAGAAAAGACAGCTTCTCTCGTAGTGCGTCTGCTGGAGGGTCGACTTCCTTCGGCACTTGCTTCAGCGAGATGCGTCAGGCAAGTAGATAGTCGAACTGCTTCAAAGCACTGTGTCTTTGCCTGGGCAAGTGTGGGCATATTTATACCTTGAAGGTGCCTAGTTTGACGTAAGGTTGGACATAATAATGTCATCAAAGACTCAGTTCTTTGAAAAGTCCATGAGTTCGTGGATAAATCAATATTCAAGCAAGGGGAAGTCCCTGACTGCTGAAGGCGGGTTTTTCCAAGAAATCGTTGTGGATTTTCGGAACTAGTGGAAGTAGCAATGCCATATTTGGACGTCATAGGCTAAGTCTAAATATGGTTATTATTTCTATGCCTATGTAAGAATAGGTGATTCATACCTATGTATGGGCATGAATTGGGAAAATTACACTAGGTTCCTAAATTCATATACAACAATATTTCAAATTATTCAAAAGATGACAGTGTGTCTTTCTAGGTGGACTCAGGAGCCATATCTCATGACAAGGTTAACATTCCTACCTCTGGTGTTTTCCTATAAGGATGGTTAACTTATAAGACCTGAAAATCTGTTGTACGTCAGACCACAACACCTCAGCCTTCACATAAATCTATTGGAATTCAAAGCTGTAGCATTGAGTGTACAGCTTTTTCTTCCAGTGATAAAGGACTCATCAGTGCTCATTTGCACGGGCAATACAACTTCAATGCTTAAGATCAGTTACCACCCTGCTTGTGGATGAAATGAATTGTCTCAGGAAGCCCAAAGAATTTGGACATGGTCACTTTTATCCCCTATAAACCTGAAAGCTGAACCTGTTCCCGGAATGCGGAAGGTTCTAGACAGATTCATTGAGCAGAATGAAAGCAGTTGACAGGAGTGGTAATTCAACATAAACATTCTGAACAGCATATTCACAGAATGGGGCAAGCCAAAACTAGACCTATTCTCAACCCAAAAAAAGGAAAATGCCAGTTTAACAAGTTGGCATCCACAACCGGGATCGTGGGATAATGTGTTTTTGATAGCTCGATTAGGGATCTTTGCTTACACTTTTCCTCCGTTGGTCCTGACACTTCTCAACAAAATGAAGAGCAAGCCATGTTGAATAACACTAATCGCCACGAAATAGCCCAGACAGCACTTGTTTGCTAAAATGTTGGAGAAACATCACATCTAGTTGAGACCAATCCCCAAATTTTTGGCAATGAACCACACCCAAGTGCTTAATTTGGATCCAAAATTATTATAATTGTCAGCCAGGCACCTGAACACAATGAGTTTGCACATTTGAGTATTCTGGAAGAATGTAAAGAAATTCTTCCATGGGCCAGAGCTGATACAACAAATTAAACCTACCAGCTCAAATCGAAGCGTTTCTGTTAAAGGTGGCACGAATCAAAGACAAAACCAATAATATTAATACTGGATATTACTTATCTATTATTTAGCTATAACTTCTGTTAAAGTGCACTTAGCAGTAATATCCTGCTTTAGGAGATCATCTGGTTCACCATCCTTTGGTCAAATAAGATCAAAGAGTTTCTAAAGGGATTTTTTTAGATTCTTCCCTCCAATAAGGCAGCCTTCTTCTGCTCCATGGCAACTAAATACACCATTCTCACAGATGAAGAGTCCATTGGATCCCATTCACAAGGCTCAAATTAAATTTCTTTAATGGAAACTATCACTTTTATTAGCCTTGACATCAGCAAGGAGAGTTAGTGAAATACAAGTGTTCAACATTGTTCAGGAGTGATCCAGTAATTTTGATGACAAATCCCTGATTAATTCAGAAAGTTCTGTCAGAATTTCATCAAATTGTGCCTACTGAAAAATATTCTTTCCAGACCTGAAGGATGTTGCAGAAAGGACATTGCATACATTGGATATTAAAAGATGTTTGAAAATTTACGTAGCTAGGAAAATCACACCAGTTGCTGGTTCCATATGATAATCCTCGAAAAGGATCTCCACCTCCCAAGCAAAGAATAGCACGCTGGATTTCGGCAGCCATTCAATTTTGTCATCGTGGAGCTGGAAAGCCTTTACTGTCTAAAGTACGAGCACGCTTCACAAGAAGTGTCTGCACGTTCATTGCTGTTTTTGCTGGTGTGTCTGTTCAAGGCATTTGTAGAGCAGTAATATGGAAAGACAGACATACATTTACCCTGCACTAATGCTTGGATTCAACAGTGCAGAAGGATGTGGCAGTGAATTCAGATATCGTTACTGTGTGTAGTTAATTAAAACCATTACAGTTACAAACACGTTTTATAAAATGAGAAAACTCTTGGCATGAATAGGGAGCGCCCATTTTAAAACAGTACAGCTGGCTAAAACAGTTATTCCGGTGCTGTGTCACTTTTACATTAAAAAAGCAAGATACTAAGGAGGGGAACCTAACAAAAGCAATAAAAACATCAATACATTAAATGAAGGGTGCTACCAAACGATTTTGCCTGACGCAAGTGCCATTCACAATGTTTTAAAAAGACACACAGTTCCTATGTGCTAATGCGACGAATTGTGGACTATACCTTAAAAACAATCATCATCAAAATTACATCATGCTAAAATCGTTTAGCAAATCACTCTAAAAGGTCAATTGCTCGTGCAGAAAGGGACCTAAATAAAACATTAAACAGTTTTACCATAAAAGATCAAGTTCTAAGAAAGACCTATTGCATTGCAAATCCTTGTTTAATATAGGAACTGGTTATTTTTTTATATAGAGCATGTAGTCAGCAGTAGTTATAAGATGAAACAAACTACCAGAAAAAAATGCAGCTCACGGTACATATGGTTGGGATACCCGTCACCCCCTCCCAACACACTCCCCAAGAATGGGAAGACGGAAACGGTTCTTGAACTTTTGGAAGGCGGGAGGGAGTTACCCTCCCGGCCGTATTTATTAAAATATGAAACAAAATTAAAACATTAAAATAACAGTTTCATATCATGTACAATTTCATTTACACATTACGATGTTTCTTGGCTAACCTTAACACATCTCTAATACAAAGGTTCTCCTAGCCGATTCTAAAACATCCTGTAAATGCATTTCTCAAAATTCAAATTGTACATCCTAACATTACGGGCCAACGGCAAGGTCGTAACCGGTGTCAGATCCCTAAACCAGAACTCCCCCCTCACTTGTGAGGGGCGGGCGCACAGAGGACTGTCCCTCTATGCCAACTTCCAATTTCCCTTGTCTTAACGGGGGCCCCCTATTTACTCGACGCCATCTTAGTGGTCGTCCGAGGACTCGTGTGAGGTGTCTAGAAGGTAGCGTAGACCCCCCTCCCACCCCACACTGCTTACCACATCTGCCGTCGCAGATGTCCTGGCCCCGGGAAATTCCCAGGAGGGGCCCGTAGCCCCTCCTCCCCAGGGAGGGGCCTATGACCGCCTTCCCTTTCGGCGGCCCCATCCTTAGAGGGGACCGCCTCCCCGTTTGAGGGGCCAATGGCCGCCTCCCCCCGGGCGCTCCCATCCATAATGGGTGACGCCCCCACCTCTAGGGATCTTCCAATTACTGCTCACCGATCATGACCTTACCGCCCGACCAAAATAAATACGACATTTTTTTAAACTAAAGAGGATGGAAAAGAGTTATACTGAGCGATTCAAAGTATAAACTCCTACTAAGCACTACATTTAACTCTGCTGCAACTGTTTTGCCGAAATACATGCTGAAAGAGCAACCACTTTATTACATACCAAAATTACCAACTTTATTCGAAAACAACCTGAAAAAGAAACAGTATCATGTCACTCGACTTTATTCCAAAACAAATCGCTGTCATCAGGGGCTGGTGGGTGGGTCAAAATTGGCTCCTTGTTCCGTCTCGAGCTCACGTGCAACGGGGAGGTGCAGCTTCTGAGCACAGGAACAAGAGGATGCTTCCTTGGATTGATGCTCCTTTTATCCTCCTTCGGGCGGGCGTGGACCCTCCTCCAATCCGACCACAGGGCGTGGCCAACGGTGTAGGTGTCTAGGACAACCCCTCTTGGGCGGGAAAAGGCGCGCCCCGGCTACGCCGCTTCGGCATACCAGCCGAGACTTGCCTCCCGCCCAAAATGGCTTCCCGGGGGGATCGGGGTACTCCACCATACGTTCGGGGGGACCGAGCGGTCGCCCCTTTCCATATGGTTGGGATACCCGTCACCCCCTCCCAACACACTCCCCAAGAATGGGAAGACGGAAACGGTTCTTGAACTTTTGGAAGGCGGGAGGGAGTTACCCTCCCGGCCGTATTTATTAAAATATGAAACAAAATTAAAACATTAAAATAACAGTTTCATATCATGTACAATTTCATTTACACATTACGATGTTTCTTGGCTAACCTTAACACATCTCTAATACAAAGGTTCTCCTAGCCGATTCTAAAACATCCTGTAAATGCATTTCTCAAAATTCAAATTGTACATCCTAACATTACGGGCCAACGGCAAGGTCGTAACCGGTGTCAGATCCCTAAACCAGAACTCCCCCCTCACTTGTGAGGGGCGGGCGCACAGAGGACTGTCCCCTGTGCCAACTTCCAATTTCCCTTGTCTTAACGGGGGCCCCCTATTTACTCGACGCCATCTTAGTGGTCGTCCGAGGACTCGTGTGAGGTGTCTAGAAGGTAGCGTAGACCCCCCTCCCACCCCACACTGCTTACCACATCTGCCGTCGCAGATGTCCTGGCCCCGGGAAATTCCCAGGAGGGGCCCGTAGCCCGTCCACCCCAGGGAGGGGCCTATGACCGCCTTCCCTTTCGGCGGCCCCATCCTTAGAGGGGACCGCCTCCCCGTTTGAGGGGCCAATGGCCGCCTCCCCCCGGGCGTTCCCATCCATAATGGGTGACGCCCCCACCTCTAGGGATCTTCCAATTACTGCTCACCGATCATGACCTTACCGCCACAGGCCGGATAGTTGACCGGCTATCCGGACCCCCCCACAAAAACTCCTACTTAAAGGTCATGGCTGCACAAACTCTTTAACCAAGCTACGAAGTCTCCTATGAGTAAGGCATTCCCCTCCCGGGACAAATGGACCCCATCCTCCAGATACATATGGTCCCCCCCGGATACATCCATGAGGAATACAATGCAATTTACCTGTACGAAACAACCTACCAAGTTTGTTATTTACTTTCTTCACCGACTGATTTAAAGCTGACACAGAAATAGCCCCCCGCCACACCTTCCGCGGAATCATGTGTGACCATGCAATCGTGCACCCCGGAACCCTTCTCGCCAACCAACTTACTGTGGGTAGGATTAACTCGAGCAGTACTTATCGACCAATGGTCACCAAATCATTGCCCCCAAGATGCACTATGATTACAGATGGCGGTGACCTTGTCCGCCCTAACAATCCCTCCATAAAATTTTGAAACTGGTCAATACAGAGCCCGCCCTTTCCGTAGAAGGTCACCCTGTACCCGTATTCCCCAGCCATGTGAATCATGTCACCTGCTTTGAATACGTCTGCGGCGCGCCTCACGTATGAGTGGCCGACGACCCACACCACTCTTCCCTCAGCCGGTGATCTTTGACCGCTGGTCCCCAGGTGTCGGGTCAACTGCACAGTCCGCCCCGCAAAGCCTGCTTGCGAAACTGAAAAAACAAACAGAAAACAAGAAGCGTGAGTGCATGACATTAGCTTCACAACATGTGCAACCGCACATACCTCTTATAACAATTCGAGGACCAACGCCCCAACTGTTTCACTTTATCCACACTCAACCCCCTGGCTGTAGCCTCTGTAGCAGCACCTATCCGGAATGAGTGGGTCCCAAAATCGCCCGGGTTCAAGCCCGCTGCCGCGATTGCCATTGTTAACACCCGCTGAAACTGAAACCTGGTCAGTGGGGTGGCGTCGGTATGTCTCAGCAAGGTCCCCCCCCATGATGCCGCCCTTTGCGCTAAGTACTCCTCTACGCATTTCACTGGGCACATGTGGGACCCTAGCATGCGCTGCACAACCACACTGTCTCCGATCGCTCCCTGATCGGTTTTGGACTTGGCTATAGTGACTACCATCGTGTCACCTTTAACCTGGATGTGTTCTCGACACAGACCTCCCCCCGTATACTGCTTTTTTTTTAAAATCTGTTTATTAGCATAGTGATTCGAGCAACAATACAGAGTTAACATTTAGGGTCAGCATGAGAAGGCGGCATGCTCTCGCAAACATAATATCAGCAAGTACATCGTACATTTTGTATTTTGTGGTATACTTAATAATGTAACATTCCCTTGAACCAACCGGAACAAAAACCCACCCTCCACCCACAGGAACCTCCCCCCCCTCGACACTCGTAATACATGTATGTGTAAGCCAGGTCGTGCTTGGTGGCACCCGTGAGTCTATTTCACCCAGTAGTACTGATTAATACAGATATCCCCCGTATACTGCTTGTTCCTTGCTACCAGTTCGCTTATCCGCATAGCCCTTTGGAATGCTAATGCAAAGGCGGCCCGGAACAGTACTGTCTCTGACTGAGATGAACAAGTCGCAGGGAGTACGGACATTAACTGGGACAACCTTGCCAGCCCTATCGGGCGCCTCTCGTCCTCTCTACGACCCTCAAGGCGTTGCCACCCGCGCAGCGCCTTCTTTACTAGAAAGGACGCTGTGGGGTCCTGAACGCCATGAGCCTGCGCCATGAACGCAATGGCGGCTCTGTGTCTATTGGCTGTTGCCACTGATCGGCCTACCTGATGCAATGATACTAGAAATTTCAGAACATATTCTTCCTGCCCCCAATGCTCCCCCCTAGCTGGACCCAAAAATGCCCAATAGGAACGGAACGCCCCTTCATATGCCTTCCTTGTCCTGGGGGCTAGACTCTCTCCCACGAGGTTTTGTAATCCGGGGCACCGAGAGACCAGAGAACTTCGGGAAATGGTGCCGCCACCAAGTCCGCAGAGGGCAGATGGCCCCGGAAGGCCTGCATGTGGGAACGAGAGAGTGCATCAGCCGCCTGGTTCAGTACCCCAGGCACATGTTTTGCTCTAAAGTGGACGTTTAATTTCATACATAGCAGGACAATTTCTTTCATCAATCTCAAGATCAATTTGCAGCGTGCTGCCTGATTATTGACACATTCTCCCACGGTCATATTATCCGACCAGAACACCACAGTGCGATCACGAAACCCCTCCGGCCATGTCTTCAAGGCCACTAGAATAGGGAACAGTTCAAGAAACCCAATGTTACCTGTGAGCCCACTCTCGTGCCACCATGCCGGCCATGTTCGTGCCGACCAATGATTACCAAAGATAGCGCCAAAACCCAAACTCCCTGCCGAGTCGGTCCACAATCCCAGCTCCTCGGAGGAAACCGCTGGTTTGTTCCACAGGACACGACCGTTGAAATCCGCCAGGAATGCCAACCATATGCGCATGTCCTGGCGAACCTCTGCCGAGAGTCTTGTGCGGTGATGCCCTTTCCTAAGGCCAACCATGGCTTGAGCAATAGAGCGAGAAAAGGGACGAGCCATTGGTATCACTCTAAGGGCAAAATTAAGCTGACCCACAGCCTGCTGCAACTGATGCAATGTTACTTTCGTCTCGCCAATACATGTCTCGAGCGAGGCCTTAAATTTCAATACCTTCTCCTTAGGCAAACGGAAGCACCCCTCTTCAGAATCGAGCTCAATGACTAGAAACTCGAGTGAAGTAGACGGCCCCACTGTCTTGCCTGGTGCCAGTGGCACGCCAAATCTTCTCATGAGATCACAAAATTTACTCAAAGCCTGCGCACATTCCGTGTCCCCGGCTGCCCCCAGAAACAGAAAATCATCAAGGTAATGCATAAGCTGCGTAAAGCCTGTGGCTCTGGTGAACGCCCATTGTAAAAAACTACTGAATTTTTCAAAATACGCACAAGAGATGGAGCAACCCATTGGCATACATTTATCCATGTAATAGCGTCCCTGGAACACAAAACCTAACAGACGCTGATCCTGTGGGTCTACCGGGAGTAACCGGAACGCTGACTCGATATCAGATTTAGCCATCAGCGCTCCGGGCCCCAGGCGATTCAACATGGCGACGGCCTCATCAAAGGAAGCATACCGCACCGAACAAACTCCCGGGTCAATCGCATCATTCACGGAAAGACCCTTAGGAGCGGACAAATTATGTATTAACCGAAACTCACCTGGGTCCTTCTTGGGGACTACTCCCAACGGTGAACAAACAAAATTAGAAACCGGCGGGTTCGCATATGGACCCGCAACCCGACCTCGGGCCACCTCCTTTGCAATCTTTGCCTGTACTACAACCGTATTCTGTTGAACTGACAGTTGGTTTTTACACAGTGCTTCCCCCCGAAAATCCCCCGCCGGGATGCGGAAACCACACGAGAAACCGTCCCTCAACACCCCGGCGGAGACATGATCAGGGTATTCGTTCAGCCAGGGGATCATTGCCATGATGTCGATGGGAGTAGGTAGCAGCGCCCCTCGGCCGTCATTAGACCTGTTTGGCGCCGCCTCTGCCCCCTGTATCGCCATTCTTGGCTCTGCATGAACTCTCGGGGTGTGAAGACTGTCTGCACCCTGCACACTCATGCCTGAACTTGCACGTCCCCTGTGGTCTAGTGCACTTGCCCCTGTTGAAGCTCCAACAGACCCCTTTCTTGCCCGAGTTCCCATTACTCTTTGTGTGCTGATCACTACCGGCGCCCGCTCGAAAGGGCACCGACGGGGAATGGCGGGAAGGCTCTGCCCCATTCCCACCAAACGAAGACGGCTTTGTCGGGTTTGACCTAACCTGTTTCTGCCAGGAAATGGAGTGGAAACAATCCCACGTCAGGGATGAGTCGTGCTCCTTGGCCTTACGAAATTTGTTATCATAACCCAACCATTGATCACCATCGTACGATTCATAAAACTCCATTATCCGTGTCTGGTAACAAGCCAATTCCTGTAACACCTCGGGCCTACGTTCCCCCATGATTGCAGTGAACATCCCAAAAGCCCTGCCCCAATTAGCGATTGTCTCATCAACTCTGAAACCCGCCATCTTTGCTCGCCATACACTTGGATGCAACAATTCCTTCTGATTTCTAACGTGTTCTATTTCATAATGATCAGTCAATAGCGAAAACATGTTCACATATTTATCCGCCCATATCATTTCCTTTGTGGCCAACGGGATATGTTGCACCACCTTTTCCCTCCTTGAGGGTAACGACCCCTCCCCAGCCATTGGCAACGGCTTATCACCCGAATCAGTAGCTGAACTCGCCGCTGCCGCGGTTCCAACGCTCGAAGACGGTTGTTCCGCTGGAACCTGAGGGGGAACAAAAGGACAAGGTGCCTTCGCAGCATCTCGCGATTGCCGCAACTGCTTCATTATTAGTTTGGCCTCTTCGGCCGTATCACCTGGAGCTATGGCACCCTCATTATTCTTGCCCAACCACGCCGCCAACTGGGCGGCCAACTCCGGTGGCATATCCCCCTCGTTCACAGGTGTAACTACGACAGGGATCGGCTGTCCTGCGTCCGGAATCGGAACTGGGGCCTCTACTGGCCTGACCGGGCTCGCCGGAGGTGACTCGGGAACCGGAGCCTCACCCCCTGCCGCCCTGTTCCTGGCCCTTTTACCTCTCCCGGCTGGGACTACCCCCGGCATTGCTGGTCCGATGACTTTCTTAGGCCGGCCCGTACCGTTCATGGCCGCCATCTGCTTCTTCATGTTCGTCATGTCCTTCACCAGCATACGAAGCATTTGGTCGGTGCTAACCTTCTTTCCGACCCTTTTGCCCGGCATTTTCTCACGATAGTCGACCGAAAGGTCCTGGAACCAAAGTTCGAAGCGCTAAAAGAGAGAAACACAAAATTACAAATTCTCAAAATTGGCTCCTTGTTCCGTCTCGAGCTCACGTGCAACGGGGAGGTGCAGCTTCTGAGCACAGGAACAAGAGGATGCTTCCTTGGATTGATGCTCCTTTTATCCTCCTTCGGGCGGGCGTGGACCCTCCTCCAATCCGCCCACAGGGCGTGGCCAACGGTGTAGGTGTCTAGGACAACCCCTCTTGGGCGGGAAAAGGCACGCCCCGGCTACGCCGCTTCGGGCATACCAGCCGAGACTCGCCTCCTGCCCAAAATGGCTTCCCAGGGGGATCGGGGTACTCCACCATACGTTCGGGGGGACCGAGCGGTCGCCCCTTTCCATTAATGAAGTGAAATTGTAAATCATTTTTTTTTTTTTTTTGTTGTCCTCATTTTCGCCCTTGGTATATCACATCAGGCTATCGGAGAGAGGAATATACTGCCACAGATATACTGGTAGTGCTTTCACCGATAATTCAATGTTGACACTCAGCATTATCACATCTCTCCATAAAGCACCCCGATATAACCGTAGCAGGGAGATATTGCTGCAATTCGATACCCACTGACGTTTGGGGAAACCATTGGGTATACCGAAAAGAAAAATATAGACCAAGCAGCTTAATCATAGGACAGTGGGGAAAATTTTTTTTTTTTAAAAAATACCCCCACAGTCAAAAACCAACTCATTCAAATTTAGGAGAAGCCAAAATTTACGTTTTTCGGGATTGCCAGATCTTGCGAGGTCAACTTTGGATGTTTGCAGGACTGAGATACGCCAGTCTAACAACGTGGGAGGTGCTGGGTCTTTCCATTTCCTGCAGATTTCCCTTCTGGCCAATAACATGCAGTAAAAAAGAAGGTTCTTAGCAGGGCCTCAAACTCCCGAAAATAATCCGAAGATTACGGTCATTGCATTGATTGAGATTGCTACCCCTAAAGATGTAGTCAATAGTTTACTAATTGATTCCCAATAGGAGAACAAGAGTGGGTATTCAAAAAACATATGTATGTCAGAGGCTGCTAGAAGCCCACACCTAGGGCAGGCTACAGGGGAGTTTATTGAAAATTTCGACAGCCGCTGTGGTGAATAATATGCCCTGTGTAGGGTAAAAAGATGATTCCTACGCAACCAGGCTGGTTTCACTATGTCCCATAAGATTTTAAAAGAGGCGTGCCAGATGTTATCAGTGTCCTGATCAATAAAGGAAGCGCTCCACAGTGTCTCCGGTAAGGTGAAATCCCCAATAATAAGTTATACCAGACTGAGATCTCCTTACTCACAGAAAGTTTGTCCAGCATCAGGGCCACTAAGCTGCTGTCTCCTCCCAGTTGGTATCTACCCCTAGCTTAACGCTGTGAGTGAGCCCAACTCGCAATCTGTATATACTTGAATCTGGAAAGACCCGGCCCTACTCTAGCTAGTAAAGCTTCCCAAGGGAGGAGAGAACCATTTATAAACAAGTCCCCCCAAACCTCCAAACCGGCCTCCCTCAGTGGTGTTGCCAGGCTATCAAGAAGCCAACCTGGACATCCCGGGGAATCCCACATTGGAGACCTGCCTGCAAAATATCCCAGTTTTATGGAGCCTCTTAGCTTAACCCACGTTTTTGTCAATCCCAATAATACCTTCAGCTTCACCTTTTTAAAAAACTTAGGGTCCCCAAATTTAAACAAAAAACCCTGTTGGCCAACTCCCTCTCCTCTAAGTAGTTTTTGTTTTTATGTGAGACCTTGTTTGTTATTATGCCTCGCAAGAAGGCTTTAAATGTGTCCCAAACACACCCGGGGGAAGCGGACCCAATGTTGTTATCAAAAAAACTTTGTGCTTCAATTTTTAAAGCGGTAATTTCATTGGGAGCAGTAAGTAATGAACGGTCAAATGACCAAACTTTAGGTGTATTTTTCAGCAGCCCGCCCAGTTCTAGAGAGATGGCCGCATGATCGGAAAAATGGAATGGGAGATGAGAGATGTTTTGTACCTGTTTAACTAGTTCCTGACTGATTAAGATATAATCTATTCTCGACTGGTGGTGGTATTTATAGTTGTGAAATGAGACACCTTGTTGAAGCCCAGATCTTAATCTCCAAATATCTACATAGCCAAATTCCTTCATTTTGTCAAGTAAAAGGGCCCTTGTTTTTGAGGGGATTACTGATCTATTAGTAGGGGATTTATCCAGTATAGGGTCCAAAACTATATTGAAATCTCCAGCCAGTATCGTGGGCTCCGGATACGCAAGCAGGAGAGAAAATACCGTATTCAATACCGAGGGGTCATCATGGTTGGGCCCGTAGTAACCTACTATTGTAATCGGAGCCCCCGCCACCGTCACAGAAACAATTACCCATCTACCTCCTGGATCTACGAGTTTATCAATTAACCTTGCTTTTAAAGATTTTTTGAAGAAGATCGCCACGCCTCTGGAGTTTAGAGATTGTGTAGTAGACACACAAAAATCTACCCATCTATTTTTTTTAACAACAGAGGTGATCTCAGTCTCTGTAAGATGGGTCTCTTGGAGTACAAGAATTTGAGCGTCTGAGTCTCGCAAATACTGCAATATATTCCATTTTCTGGGACTAGTGCGTAGGCCATTTATATTCCAGGAGAGAATTCCTATCTTCTCCTTAGGAACATCCACCCCATCACCCCATAACCAGTACCTAGAGTAAAAGAACCCTTAATATTAAAGCTAATGTATGCCATAGAATATGTGGCTCTCCCCAACAAGGACATAAAAAGTGGAACTGAGCAAAAAATGAGGACTTTTTTAAGAAATTTTCCCCCCTGCCCCCCTCCCGTGAGCACCCCAGAACCCTCCCCCTACCCGTGGGAAACCCCTACTCTAGTGAAATTGTAAATCATGTACGACTTGTACAATTTAGAACAAGCAAGAAACATCATTCTTTTTACAGTTTGTTTTACGTAATCGCTATAATTCTCACATTTTGCAAAAGTGTTTTTTAGTATTGTACAGTGTGCAAATAAAGTGCAATGTGCCCAAATTAATGAACATTTTATTAAATATTCACGGAGCTACCGGAAATACTAATGACCACTAGCACATTAAACCAATTAGCGATCCTAAATTTTAAATTCAAACTGTAAAGAAGTCTTCACATTTGCAGTAAATCCGAATAAAAGAAGAAGGGACACCAATACAGTGTAGAGCGCCATTTAATCCATCAAATCCAAGACAGGTACTGTTACGAAAGTCTGCAAACCGCCACCTGCCTTGTCTATATCCCCTTATGTTATAGAGAACAACGGTCCCTATTATAAGAAGAGAATACACAAAAGGGGTAATCATACACTAAATAGTAAGTATGTCTTTTGTCCAGCGGGACAAGAATTTATTTTCATAAAGGTATTCAATAGAAGAGTTTTAGAACAATTAATGACAAGTGGGCACAGCCGTGACCCACAGAACACAAGACAAAACAACGAAGCAGATTGGCCAAAAGGTGAGCAAAATAGGTCTGTACACTTGTACTCAGTTTAACAGACATAGATCAGTTTCTTAACGCCATTGCACAATATAATATAGCTCAATCTTATTGCATATGGCGTTTTGGTGTCTACGACGTTTCGATGCTAACACTACATACAAGGCATCATCTTCAGGACAATGAAATGAAGCATTGCAGTCTTGACAATATTATACATTATGCCTTTTTTTCAATACTGTACATTTAAAGGACAAGAGAAACCGTGGGATAAACAGGGGGGGGGGGGGCGGGAACACATAAAACACATTAGGGAAATAAGCTAGGCATGTTTTATCAAGAGAAGATCAGTGAATTCTGTCGTTTAAAAAGGTGGCAAGTGGCGTGATCCTGGCAGTGGATATATCGTGCTTAAGGGAGGGGCATGTGGCGCTGTTTATCCCATGAATAATGTCAAACGGCGCTTGGTGAGTTGAGACTGCTGGTGGTTTTTCAGAAATATGACAATAATGCAGGCGGCGAGTGGCGTGATCCCGCCGATGGATATATTGTGCTAGAGACAAGGGCACGTGGCGCTATTTAAACCGTGAATAATGAAAAAAACTGCGCATTTTGAGTTGAGACTGTGCTGGTCGTTTTTCAGAGATACGACAATCATGCATGCGGAGTAGCAGTCAAACAGCAGGATAATAGAAGGTGGTGCAATAGTGATATTGTCATATTAATCATAAAAACATTAAATAACGACACAGTGGTGGTAACTATAGAAGTGCGGTATGGGTGATGGATGGCGGGCGAGGATTGCGTGGAAAATGTACAATTACATAAGGCAGGAAAAGAATTGTTTCACACGTTGTCAATTCAGGTGCGCAGGCCTGCGTGAATCAATTACGGGATGTCGGCTTGCTTATAGCAGGTAGTATCTAGTACAAAGGAAGAAGGGGGTCAGGGTGGCCTTTGGGAGCTCATGGGTGATTTAAATATAAAGGGAGACCATATTTATCAGTTCCGGATAGGTATCGCAGAACGAAAATGCACAATCGCATTAGGAGGGGGCAAGACGTTGAATAATGCACAATCGCATTATCTGTAAACAAGAAAGTTATCGGGAGTTAGGCAGGAGACTACCAGATCGTGACGGAGTGTCACGGGTGGAAGGGAATGAAATTGCTGTAGCTTACTTGGTTAGCTGCGAGCTGGATGGCCTCATCAGCTGCCGTGTTGCTGGAGTCGCTGTGAGCATGCCGCTTGTGGTGCCGGTTTAAGGCGCAAGGCAGCAGTGTAGGTGGACAGCGAGGAAGGATTAGGTAGTCTTGGGTACTGGGGTTATGATAGGAAAGAAGGCGGCCATCTTAAGGTGGTGTGAGATAAACAGTGTTTGCGCAGGGAGGTGAGAGTGATGGGGGAGAGAGTCAGGGGAAAAATAAAAATAAAATTAATAAAGATAGTGAAAATAAAACCATGCAGAGTGGCGAGGCATGTGACTTGAATACATGTTACAGTACAGGATTACATTGGTACAGTGGTACAGGCGGCATCTTTTAGATTAGGGAGGTCCAGTCCTCAAGGCGATTGAGACAACTGCGGAAGCTGTTAGTCCTTAAAATCCAATGTAGTTCTTCTTTGTTTAGTAACTGTGATATGTCAGCGCCTCTGGGGCGCGGTTTGATCACTGTTATTATCGTCCATGCCAGGTCATTTTCACTGTGTCCTTTCTCTGTGAAGTGATCCACAAGAGGGGCATTGCCGTTTTGCAGCGGATCCTGCTGCGGTGCTGTCCGATCCTTAGTTTGATTTTCTGGCTTGTTTGACCTACGTAGATCAATTTGCAGGGGCAAAAAATAGCGTACACTACATTAGCTGAGTTACAGTTCGAAAAATACTTTCTGTCAAATATAATGGTGCCATATTCGAAGGTTTTGCCTTCCACAGTAGATTCACAACATATGCAGCTGCCACACTTGGCATGACCTGTCAAGGTCGGGAGGCCCCATGCATCATTTAGTGTGGTTTTTAAGGTTGGTTGAGGGAGAGATGCTCGGACCAGGTGATCTTTTATGTTTTTCGCTCTTTTAAAGGCGAACAGTGGGCGTTCAAGAATGAGTTGGCCAGCATTCAACACAGGCCAATGATTTATTACGCTTTTTCTTATAGCATTGGATGCTGGGGAGAACGTGATAACACATATGAGTCTATCCTGAGTTTTCTTAGGCTTGGGTTCCAAAAGGGTTTCCCTTGAGCAATACCAAGCTCGTTTTAAAGAGCGACGCACAAGTTTACGTGGGTAACCTCTGGCTCTTAGCTTGTGGCTGAGCGTTTTGACCTCAGTAAAATAATCCTCTTTAAAGTAGCAGTTTCTCCTTATGCGAAGGAACTGTGAGAAAGGGAGGGAATCTCTCAGAGCGCGCGGGTGGTGACTGTTGTAGTTTAACAAGGTGTTGCGCTCTGTTGGTTTACGATGTAGGCTGGTAGTGAGGCGGCCTTCCGTGTGTTTTATTACTAGATCTAGGAAGGGAAGGGATTCTTTACTGGTAGAGAGTGTGTACCTGAGGCCACCACTGTTATTATTAAGCCAGTGATGGAATTGTGTAAGGCCATCACAGGAGTCAGTCCAAAGTAAGAAAATGTCATCTATATACCGTTTCCACAAGGCGATGCCATTGTGGAAAGGGTTAGATGTGTCTAGGATACAGGATGTCTCAAGGTGGTCCATGTAAAGAATAGCCAGATTTGGGGCAAAAATCGCTCCCATAGAGGTGCCACGTACTTGGCCATAGAATTGCCCTTCAAAAAGGAAAAAATTCCTTGTCAGACATATCTCCAGTAATTGGAGAATAAAAAACGATGGGGCATTGTGTGGGCGTGGGCGTGTTTCTAATACTTTCTCAATGACACAGAGGGATTCAAACTGGGGAATGTTAGTGCAGAGTGATTCCACATCCAGCGTGCACATTGTGAGAAGTTGGCCTGATATGCAGTGCTCACTATTCTAGTGATCACTATGTATCAGTCCAAACAACCCTTATTGATGATTGGTTGTAAGTCAACCTTATAGACTAGCTATCCTAGTAGCGTGGACACGAGCAGTCTTCGGGCTAAACTCTAGAGGGCGTGTTAAGCCAGCTGTTATACCATCACATATACCCCTTGAACACCAAGTGAAAGGACACCACACAAGTGTTATGAAAATAAACAGTGTATTTATTTAGATCACAACAGCCCTGTACTCTTTATGAGGACAGGGTACTAAGCACACAACAAAACTCTTACGAAAATACTTTAAGTTGCACAATTTACACAAATGCCAGAGGGGCACGAAAAACCATATACTCTAAAAGTGGAATGCGAAATTACTAGCAGGTAAGTACTGGACTAATAGGCTTTGGAATCGCTAGGACTTGACTACTAAACCTTCAGATTACTAGCAGGAGGCCTAGGGGACTCGGGTGCAGAGTGTGCACTCTCACGCGGGATGCGGGACAAAGTCTATGGAGGCTAGTAAAAGCAAAGTTAAGGATATCGGACGAATCCGATCAGTTAGGCTGAAAACGAAAAACGATCTGGACCCTTGGATAGTGAGGCTATGCTGGGGCACCGAAATGCCGAAGTTACCTAGCCCAGGGGCTGCGGCTGCATAGGTCTGAAAAGACGTCGGGAATCCTCGTTGCAGTCTATGGAGCCTGAAAGGAGAAGTTGCTGGCAGGCGACCAGTGAAGATTGTTCGGTGGATCCAAGCCTGGATCGAAGATGGAAGACACCTGTAAGCAGAGGGGACCAAGTTCTGAATCACTAGCCAGTGATTAGATGGGCACCAGGATGGCACCGGATGGAGTCACCTCGACCAGGTGAGTGGGCGACGCTGGGCTCTGCAGTCTCACGGACCAGGAGGCGTTGTCGGCGACCAGGATGGAGGTGCGAGCTGTCCCACGATGGTTGATGCTGTCGACGTCGCTGGACCCAGGATTGGGGTAACAAGTCTTGGCAAATTCAAGCCCACGCGGTGGACCTAAAATGGCGCCTGGAGTGGACCAGGAGGGTCCGGGGTGCTCCTCTTTTGGAAGGGAGCAAGAGCCAGTCTGGAGCAATCAGACCAGCAGTGTTGTTGTCGTCGGGCGTCGTCGGGAAGGCCACAAGCCAGCGGGCTAGTAGCCAGACAACGCGGTGAGCAGCAAAAAGCAGAAGGGCCCCACGCAGATCTGGTGGATGCTGGAGGGCTGAACTTCGGTGCTGGAGCTACTCAGGGTTGGGGCTTCTCGGACCCCAAAGCACTCACTCGAGGATCCCTCGGCGGTCGTGCTGGGCAAGCGTCGTGCAAGATGGCCGGTCCTTCGAGGTCTCGTTGCACCCACGGATCTCAGCTGAGCTGACGATGTGGGTAGAGGTCAGAGGTGCCAGGGAAGCCGGGTCTCGTTGTGCTGGTCAGTCGGATTCCGGAGGAAGGACGTGCAGCAAACCGCATTGTTCTTGGATGGTGCCTGCGGGTGCAGGGTGACTACTCCTTAGCCACAAGGGAGAAATCTTGAGAAGAAGTCGAGAGTTCCTTTCGTAGAAAGTAGTTTCAGGATTCAAAGATGATCTAATTTGGAAGGGGGCCCGCTCCTATCTTTATACTAGGAAAAGGGGCTGGCACGCGACTAGGTCCTGCCCATGGGTGGGACCAGGAAGGGGGTGGTTACACCCCTCTCCCATGCCGGACTTTCCCCAGCTCAGGGGCTGGTGTGCCCCTGGAACTGGTTCTAGCCGGCAGATGCATAGTGAGCACCGGGGTGCCACTTGCAGTCACCTTCCTCTAAAGCCCTGCCTACCCAGGATACACAAAACCCTGTCTGGGATGGTGCTAGCACCGCCCCTGACAGGAAACCCTTTGTCCAAGCTCCCCTCGCTGGAAGGACTCCCAGCTGCAGGGGGTCAGACTTGTGTCTGTGGTGGCAGCATCCATTTTGTGATGCTGAGGCTTGAGTTAACTTTAACCGGGGTTCACAGTTACATACATGTCGTGGCCCTCTAGAAGGGTGGAATGCTAACCCCGTCGCCAGAATTGGCGAGGGGTTAGTATTCCAATTCGTATGACACCTTACTCGCCATGTTTTGATAAAGCGATACCAAAGATAGCATATAACCGCGAAGATTATAATGCACTTAAGAGTATATGGTACGCGTTATCATGCAACAGCTATAAGGACTTGGTTCTGCAAGATGCAAACGGGCTCAGCTCATGCCAGACCACCATCTCACACGATTCCAAGCACTCTGCCTTCAGGATTGTCAAGGCCTGCCATAGGAGTGACTGATAGGAATACGGGTGTCCATTTTAGGGTTAGATATAGGTATACTATATCTAAAGCAAAGGGTGATTACACCACCTTGCCCCAGCTGTCGTGCAGCCAGTTGTGTCAGATTTAGATGGCCAGCCAGGGGTGGCATAATACATGCTGCAGCCCCTGGTCGGCCCTGGGTACACCTATGCCCTGAGTTACAGGGTCTGATAAGGTGGCCCAGTACCAATTGGATATGTACCTAAGGTACATGGAATCCATTTTACAGAGAGAGCAGTAGGCCAGGGGTCCTGATTGGCAGGGTCCCAGGCCAACTAAGTCGGAAAACCAGCAAAACACCAGGCAAAAAGTTGGGGCAACCATAGTCAGGTATCCACCTTCCTACACACATGGTGCTGGATGTGGGATCAAACAGGAGGTCTTCAATAAGGTTAATCATATCCATGCTGTCTTTTATATAACAGACGGTTTCAGGGACAAATTGTTTGATGAAATAATCTATGTGGTGTCCGAGGGGTACCAGTACGGAACCACAACCCGAGACAATTGGGCGACCTGGCGGGGATTCTAAGTTCTTGTGAATCCTAGGGAGACAGTAGATTACTGGTATGCGCGGGGCTTTGGTGTTGAGGAATTCGTATTCTTTCTTTGAAAGGAAGTCAGATTCCAGGGCTTCCGTGGTAACTTGGACAATCAGTTTCTGGATATCATCAGTCGGGTTGCGGGATAATTTACAATAATGCTCGGTGTTATTGAGTTGTCGTAGGATTTCTTTTTTGTATTGGTCAAGATCCTGAAACGATCCCCCCTCCCTTATCTGCCGGTTTTATGACAAGGAACAGGTTGTTTTTTAAGGTGGATAAGGCGTTTTTTTCATCAATGGTAGTGAAGGACTGGGTTTTTCTAAGACCCAGCGGTGCCAGGGGACAACACCTGAAACCTTCGTGGGTAACCTGTTCCGGCGTACAAATGACAGAGACACGGGACACTTCCTTCGGCGTCAAAGATTCGATGTTTATTACTGCAGGGAACACAGAAGTCACGAGAAGTACATAACATGTAGGTTCACGGAGCCTGATTCGAATTGCTACTGTGGGTCGCTCCTTTTATACAAGTTTCTCTCATTGATTAACATGGTACACAAAGGTTTACAACTTGGTTCCCATCGTAGAGACCAAAAGGGTCGCTTTCATGTATTCAGGGGTCCGGAACATAAGTACAGAAACATTCGGTGATTCCCAACTGTAAAACCCATCTTCCCACCATTAGTACATTCCAATCAGCAGTAAAACAGATCGAAGAAGGAACAGAAACAGGTGTAGAGGAAGGCAGAAACAGTGGGGAGATCGGAAAGGGTGTAAAAGGGGTGGTATCGGGAAACACGAGCTGCAGGCATCAAAGGGACGTGCCTAATGAGATGCACACCTAAGACAATAGACCGGCACGGCAAGATGTGCCTCGAGCGGGGCCATCTGCCTTACAGTGTCATCCCCCTCATCATAAAGACACTTTCAAAGGAAACGTGTCTTCCGCAAAAGTCTTGGGAATCCCAGGGTCGCGAAGTGGACAGCATCCGTTCGCTGGCTACTTGAGGGCAAGAGACAAAATGGATGCCGTATCTAAGATGGAACCCGTGGGTACAGATAGAGAAACCCACGAAACAGACGAACGGTTTAGGCTAGTACAGCGAAAATGCGTACACCCACTAATCTCGTCATTTGCGGTTCGTAGATACCATATTCGTGCGAGTCGAAAACACCACTTACGATCGTCACGGAACCTCAGACGCTCCTTTTGCCCTCATGTAGGCAAGCACTAGTCGGAATCATATTCGATATTCATCAGACCATCTAAGTGCTGCTGCAACATCATTCTATCCATCAGAGTTCCCTTGGTAACAGGTGGCTGTCTCATACACGTTGTAGCATAGAGGCCACATAAGGCAGGACCACACTGCACACAAAGGCAACACGTGAACAGGAATGCTACGACAACTCCGATGATCATCAGAATCTTCCAACCCCAAGTCGACATCAGGCCCCAAAACCACCCAAGTAGCGTCCAATCCCCTACGTCCACGTGTATGGACTCAGAGATTTTATGCAACTTTGAGATGGTTTGATAGACAGTCGGAGCGTTATCTGGAATGAAAATACAGCAGCTCGAATGGATCACCTTGCATACTCCACCTCGATCGGCTAACACAACGTCTAAAACCATACGGTTTTGTAGCGTCATAAGCCTGTCCGCCTGAAGCTCTGCTGTGATGTCACCAAGGGAACTGGCAGTGATATTAGCTGTCGATTCCACCACTCGGGTCAACTGTCTCAGGTTCCTACTATTAACCATAGGTCTCCAAAACGGAAAGAAACCCTTGAAAAAGTCTCCTGCCTCTTGACCGGCAGTGTCTTCTTCGCTAATCACGCCCCTCACGACTCTAGTCTTGTGATAATCTGCATCAACGGTAAACGTCGGAGGCAACAAATTTGCAATGTAACATGAGCCCGCAAAGTCAGAGGGCAACCACGTATACGCACGATCATGACAGACGAAGTACGTACCCTTGGCAGTCAGAAACACAGGGGAAGAGAGCATCGGTAAGACATACGTCTCGGAGCAAGTGCTCTCTCCAAGATGAGCTCTCGGGCTTCGGCCACGACCTTTTAGACAGAAATTACCAAGGTGTGGTACGATCCATATTGGGGACGAGCTTTTAAGCTGTCTTTCACCCACGAGCGCACTATACTCAACCTCACTCAGATCCCTATAGGCTCGCACCTCTTCGTCTGGGATAAGCGATGGTTCATAGATATCCCTATCTAGATCGGCAATCGCTATGGCCAAAGGCTTATGGTACGGGCCAGGACCAAAGTGGGGAGGACGTGGCTCTCGATTGGGGTAGGAATCTAATGCACTTCGAAACATTGTTTGCAATGCTCGAGCTGAACCCTGGGAACTATAAGGAAGGACCAGGTATGGAATTCCCTTATCTGTGGTATGTGGCATTAACCCACACACCCAACAATTGGTAGTGTTAACCATTAACTGATGCTGATGAAGGAGCTGAATGAAGGAATTATTCATAAATTCCGCACGTCTAACCTGCTCGTGTTGAGGCAGAATGTGGAAGGAATGAGGGCACACAGTGGAGGTAGTCTTAGGTTCAACAGTAGGGGTAGGTATAACAGAAGGTAGGAAGTGCTGTATCATATAATACACCTCACCCGCTAATAACAAGGAAACAATTAGAAACAGAAGGAACACCTGAAACATGAAGCATTTTGTATGAGCAATTTGTTGCAGTTTGAATCTTTGCGCCTGAGCTTTTTCCAAGTCCACCAGCTTTGAAAAGGCTATCCTCTAAGACCGTCCGCAACGTTTCTTGACGCACTTCGTTCTGTGTAGCAGTAGTCAATCCCCAGGAGTTCCCAGGGACCAACGGCCTTCGACCTAGTGTCGAGACCTACTAACCAGAAGGAAGTACGCGCGCGGCCCTACGGCTCACCTTCGGATGCAAGGTATCCTAATTCACAAGTATATACAAAGTCTCTTAGCTGTGGAAGCAAAAACACATATATGGAAAAAACTCAATATTTACAAAATCAAAATATTACGAGTGTGTTCGGACTGAATGGTGTCAATAGGGTAATGTGGATGTCGAGGGAAAAGCGAAAAACTTTTTTTTATTTGTCCTTAGTATTGGATCTCAGGAAGTATCGGCTTCTCCCAGGACGTGTCTGTTTGTCAAACAATGGATCCGATGAGGGAACAGAGTTCTGTTGATCAGTCAATAATTCAGACCTTGAGTCTTGTGGTGACAAATGTTCAACAATGCCGTTCTGCTGCACTGAGGATTCTCCAACAGGCTGAGCGTCGCTAAAAGGTACGAAGGTCTGCAATCTTTCAGTTTCAGATGAAGCAATGCCCTTCCTCACCCACGAGTCCGCTGATAAAGGTATAGGTACCTTCTTGGTATGGGTGGCATGCACCCAATTCTTCCGGCCTTCCAAACGGACAGCAGTTCTTGTGGCAAGGAGGACTTGGTAGGGTCCAGTAAAGCGAGGTTCGAGATTGCGTTTTCTTCCAAAATTCCACGTCACCACCCAGTCTCCGGGCTGGAGCTGGTGGCCTGGACCCTCCGTCTGCGTCGGCAGTGCTTCAAAGACCTGTTGGTGAATTAACCTCAGTTTAGCAGTCAGATCTTGAAGATAATCAATCAACATTGGGTACTCAAGATCAGAGAACACACTCGGTCTAGGAACCCCCCAAACATTTGCAGGACGGCCGAACACTATTTCATAGGGACTGAGCCCTACTCTGGAGTGTACAGTCGCCCTAGTAGACAAAAGGGCTAGAGGTAAGGCATCAGGCCACGAAAGACCAGTCGTAGCCTGAACCTTCGCTAATTTTAGTTTAAGGGTGCCATTATACCCTTCAACCAAACCTGCTGCCTGGGGATGATTGGCGCTATGGAATTTTTGAGTAATTCCAAGGCCCTTACACACACTCTTCATCACACTCCCCACAAACTCACTTCCGTTATCAGACCATACAATCCGTGGCATTCCATACCGAGGGAAGTATTCCTTCAGTAGGATTTTCGCAGTGGACAAAGCAGTGTTATCTTTGAGAGGGTAGGCTTCAATCCATCGGGAGAATGCGCAAACCACAACTAAAACGTATTTAAGGTTATTGCATCGCTCCATATGGATGAAGTCTAGTTGAATCACCTCAAAAGGACATGAAGGCGGAGCAAAATGGCCAGGAGGTGTAGGGTTTCCCTTACCAGGATTGTACATCATACATATCATGCAATTCTTAACCAATCTCTCAGCACATTTAGTGATACCATCATTCTTCCACACAGGGGACAACAACTTGCAAATACCTTTCGCACTAATATGTGCTAACCCGTGTGCCATCGTCACAACAGCTAGCACATACGCATCCGGCAACATCCATCTCTTATGCTCCGACAAATCAATCCAGCAACCATTCGCATCCAGCTTTCCCGTACTCTCTTTCCACTTCGTCTTTTCAGTCTCGGTGGCCTCGTTCTGTATCGCTTTCACACTCTCGATAGTATCCTCACACATGCCAGTCTCTGTAGGCCACCTAACCGAACTCGTCACATACATTCTAGTACTAAGGTTCCGGGCAGTCTCCTTAACAGTCTCATCCGCAAACGCATTACCACGACCAACATCATCCGGCACCTTACGGTGCGCACTACATTTGACAATCGCTACCTGCTTAGGCAATGTAAGTGCATCCAAAAGATCATTCACAAGCTGTCCATGCTGAATCTTAGTGCCATGCGACGTCATAAAACCTCTCTCCACAAACGTCCAAAGCTATGCGCTACGCCAAATGCGTACTGACTGTCGGTAAACACATTCACTCGTTTCCCTTTCGACAACACACACGCTCTAGTCAAGGCAATCAGTTCTGCCGCCTGAGCAGAATTCTGATTCAATCTCACAGACTCCACAACAGTATTCAATGTCACCACAGCATAAGCAGTCGTTACATCACCATTCGGCAATTTAAAACATGAACCATCCACATACAGAGTCCCATCAGGATCTTCCAAAGGAGTGTTTTTCAGGTCTACACGACCTTTCGTTTCCTCCTCAGTCCGTAAGTAGCAATCATGAGGTGCTACTTCATCTGATTCCATACTAATTGGCAATAAAGTCGCCGGGTTCAGGACATTACAACGCTTTATCTGAATGTGACTTGCTAACAGCGTCAACTCGTACCCAGACAACCTTGCACTCGTCAAGTGTTGCGTTTTCGTACGATTTAAAAGAGTGTCAACTGCGTGCGGAACCATCACCGTAAGCATATTATCCATGACCAATCCTGCAGATTGTCGGATGGACACCGCAGCTGCCGCTGTTGCTCTCAAACAACTCGGCAATGCTCTAGATACTAGGTCCAAGGTCGAGGAAAAATATGCACATGGACGCTGCTTACCACCAAAAGGTTGCGTCAAAACACTCAACGCACAACCTTCTCTCTCGTGAACGTACAATGTAAACGGCTTACTGTAGTCAGGGGTCCCTAACACAGGAGCCGAACACAATGCGTCACGCAGTTCAGAAAAACTTTTCTGACATTCTTCCGTCCATGGTAAAGGAGTTGGAACATCCTTACATGTAAGAGCCACCAATGGTTTCGCTAGCAATGAAAAATTTGGAATCCACTGCCTGCAGTATGACGTGATACCTAGAAAGGCACGCACATCTCTCTGAGTCGTTGGCACAGTCATTCGAGCAATTGCTGCAATTCTCTCTGGGGTCAACCTTCTTCCCTCCTTTGACAATAAGTGACCTAGATAGGTGACTTCTTGACAACAATATTGTAATTTAGAAGGCGACACCTTATGATGTAAGTCACAGAGATGTTGCAGTAACGATACCGTAGCAGTTTTGCAAATGTCCTGAGTGTCTGCGGCCACCAATAAGTCATCGACATATTGGATCAAGGCTGCACCGGCCGGCAACACAAACGCATCTAGTTGGCCCTTCAAGGCTTGACTGTATATAGATGGACTTTCACAGTAGCCCTGAGGAGCGCGTTTAAACCTGAAGCTACGGCCACCAAGAGAGAAACCGAAAAGGTCTCTACTTTCCTCAGCAATCGGAATACTGAAGAAAGCATTCTTCAGATCGATCACCGAGAACCAAGATGCAGAGGCTGGAATCAGAGTCAGTAGCGCCGTGATGTCAGGCACAACAGGGAACGGAGGAATCACAATTTTATTCACCTCCCGTAAATCGATGACAAAACAGGTGGTTTGGATGGATCTGTGCGTTTCAAGATGGGCAGTACAGGGCTGTTGCACACGTTTCCCCGAGTCTCCTCAATGACATCTTTTTCGATCAAATCGTAAATGATCGCTAACAGTGCTCGCTCACCATCAAGGGAGATACGATACTGGGGAATACGTGGTAGTCGCACATTTGACTTCAAGTGAACAACATAAGGGGAGATGTCAAGCAGGCCCACGTCATTGGGACCTGTTGCCCACAAAGATGCAGGAAGAGAACTCAATTCCGGTGGAAGCTTATCGAGGGACAAATACATAGGAGAGACAACTCTCTCACCCAACGTAAGCTTTACTCCCGCAGGAGAACAATACAAAGTCGCATACAGACGTTTTAGCAAATCCAGGCCCAAATAGATTTTCACCACACCCAGTGGTCAAAATCAGCGGAGCTTTCAGCTCACGTGGCCCAATTGTAAGAGGCAAAGGGCACGAGACCGGATTGCTAACAGGGGCGCCAGAGAATCCAACGGAAACATTTGTTAAGCCAGACAAAGGTGCGCCAGGGAGTTTCGAATGCATTATGGAACTTTTCGCTGCACCAGTGTCCAACAGAAAAGGCTCAACGATGCCCGAGGTGGCAACTGCGACGTAAGGCCCTGTCTGATCAACCGGAACTGATACTACTCCCTCTCCTTGTCTATGGCTGTCCTAGTAATTACCGTCGTCAGTTCCCTGATCGACGTAATAATCATCCACATTGTACTGAGCAGATCGCCCTTGCGACGATCCGCGCTGGTCAAAACAATTATTGGAGTCAGAAGTATTAGTGGAACGATCGTTTTGAGCACCACGACCTCTACCACGTGGTGTCTGTTGAGAACCACCACGACCTCCTCTAGACGAATTACCACTATTACGCTCATTGAGAACTGGACAATCGAATTTTAAATGACCCTCATTCCTACAATAGGCACACTGATTGTACCCTAACGAAGATCTCTGCGAAGAGGAGTCATTTCGAGATTGCGACCTATTAGACTGCGGCTGCTGAGGTTCCGTGACAATTGTAAGTGGTGTTTTTGACTCGCACGAATATAGTCGAGTCTGGTATCTATGAACCGCAAATGACGAGTTTAGTAAGTGTGCGCAGTTTCGCTGTGCTAACTTAAACCGTTCGTTTGTTATGTGGGTTTTTCATCTGTACCCACGGGTTCCATCTTAGATACGGCATCCATTTTGTCTCTTGCCCTCAAGTAGCCAGCGAACGGACGCTGTCCGCTTCGTGACCCTGGGACTCCCAAGATATTTGCGGAAGACACATGTTCTTTGTAAGTGTCTTTATGACGAGGGGGATGCTACTGTAAGACAGATGGCGCCGCTCGAGGCTCATCTTGCCGCACGGACTTATTGTCTCAGCCGTGCATCTCATTAGGCACGTCCCTTTGATGCCTGTATCTCGTGTTTCCCGATACCTCCCCTTTTACACCCTTTCCGATCTCCCCACTGTCTCCGTCTTCCTCTGCACCTGTCTTTGTTCCTATTTCGATCTATTTTACTGCTGATTGGAATTTGCTAATGGTGGGAAGATGGTTTTTACAGTTGGGAATCGCCAAATGTTTCCGCACTTATGTTCCGGACCTGATGTGTTTCAAAGTGACCAAAGCGACCCCTCTGGGGGATAATTGTGGGAACCGGGTTGTAAACTTTTGTGCTCCATGTAATCCTATGGGTAAAAACTGTATAAAAGGAGCGATCCACAGAACCAATTTGAAGCAGTCTCCCCAAGTTGCACGCTGTGTACTTGTCGTGATCTCTGTGTTCCCTGCAGCAAATAAACCTTGAATCTTTGACGCCGAAGGAAGTGTCCCGTGTCTCTGTGACTTGTACGCCGGAGCAGGTTACCCACGAAGGTTTCAGGTGTTGTGCCCTGGCACCGCTGGGTCTTAAAGAACCCAGTCCTTCACTGCGATCGATTACGTTGTTGCGAATCATTCTGATTCGAACGCGGAGGATACGCCTGCTGTAACAACACTTTAGTTTTGAGCTCTTTCGTCTTTTTATCGGCACGATCATTCTCTTCTTTCTCCCTATTCTCATAATACTGTGCCGTAGCTAATATTTGAGCAGACGTAGAGACAGCCCACGCACTCTCAGAATTTCTTAATTTGTTGCTCAGGTCAGGCAATAAGTTAGAAACAAATTTGTCCACAAACAACCTCTGACCTCTCTCTGTACCCATATCCTGACCACTATGGTCGATGAATGCCTCCTCAAATCTCGTAAAGAAATCAGAGACACTCTCGTCCTTCTTTTGCTTGCAAGCGGACAACTTATCCCAATTCACCTTCATAGCTGGCATAAGTGTTTTCATTAGGGTAATGATTCTTTGAGGCAGAGCCGTAATTAATTGATCAGGCTTGGCCCCACCAACTTGCAAAGCGTCAGCAGCCCGCAATGCATTCCAATCACCACCTAGTTCTCCCGCATGGTCTTCCTGACGAATTTTTGCCCATACCGGTTGCGGTACGACATTGCCAAACAGCATATCGATATCAGCAAGATTCATTATCGTAGCATCCACGAGCTGCGATAATTCTTTATAATACCCTGCAGGATTTTTGCGAGGGTCAGGCAAAGATTGCTTTACCTGCAAAACTTCCGATCGTTTCCAAGGAAGATGTATCCACACTCTCTGAAAGTGCGGCAAAACCGCAGGATTTTGAGTAGCATCACCTGTCATCCATACTGGTGGAACTTCGCGCATGGGATACTGACCAGGCGCTGCAAACGGTCCTTCGATGTCCTCCACAAACAATGCCCGAGGCATTATAGAAGGACGGAAGGACAACAACTGTTCGACAGAACGCCGAACATTGCTACCCACCATGATTCCGCTCGCAAACTGGAGCTGGAGATTAGTGAGAGCAGTCAGTACATCATCGGATGCGTCAGCTGATATTAAGTCGCGTAAATGCTTACACATTTCGTCAAACACGTACCTTTGTGTCGGTACATTGAATTGACAGAAAGTATCAAGCACCGCACGTGGAGGATTTCTAAGGGGGTATTTCATCCAACCCATCGCCATGTTATACAGCGAGGCACGTTCCCTACCATCGGGAAGTTGACTTCGTCTTTGAGGACCGTCCGAACCAGCGGACTCAAGAATAGGTCCAAGAGAATTAAAGAAGTTAGCAGCAACAGAGGGGGTACGACGTCGAACAGATGGAGAAGAAGAGTAACACAACGGGGTAACAAGAGAAGTATCTTACTAGAATGGGCGGTCGTTCTTTTTATGTATTAGGACCCAGACTTTGGAATTCTCTTCCTTTAGACCTTCGCATGGAGCACTGCCATCTTCGCTTCCGTTAAGCCGTTAAGACCTGGCTTTTTGCCCAATAATTTCTTCAGAAAGTTGTTATCCTTGATCTGGTCTGTTGTGCTTTAGTTCCCTCTGGATTTTATGCTATAATGTCAATTAGCGCCGGGAAACCCTCACGGGTAGCTGTTCGCGCTCTACAAGACTAATAAATAAATAAATAAATAAATAAAATATCAGAAGCAGAAGAGACAGCAGGAGTGACCAGAACAGCAGGAGTAGCGGGAACAGGAGTAGGGGGAAGTACAAGTGGAGGGGCGGTAGGGACAGAAACAGGTAGGGGAGCAGGAACATTTTGAGGGACAGGTTGTGGAACAGGAGCAGGTGCAGGTGGAACCGCAGGAATTACAGTGCCCTGTGCGTACGGAGGTGGTGACTTCAAAAGATAGGACATTAAAGGGTCATCTGCAGATTCCACCTTCTTATCCGTACCCGTTGGTAAAGCGGGGTAACACTTATCTACAGACATACGCTGCAATCTATCGAAAACTTCCTTTTCCTTTTCCTCCTTATCTCGCTGGAACTGCTCTGCTTTTCTCACTGTAGTAACAACTCCTTCTCTCTGATTACGTTTAATCTGTCTGATTTCTCTCTGTTTGGCTTCTTTACGCCACAACCGAAAGGCATCAAACATGGCCGGCCTTGATTTTCTCTTAAACAATTTAGCTTCAAGATTGTCTAGAATCGGAGTCTCGAAACTACCATGAGGTGGCCAACTAAGGACACCATCCTTTTTAGTATAGCGAATCCAATATTCATTAAAAGTAATCGGGCCTAACCCATGTTTGCTATATAGCTCATAAGTTGGAGTTCCAACCGGAGGTATCGGACACGAGTCCTCCAGTCGGGAATCCTCACCACAACCCTTAAAACAACGAAACAAAGTACTACAGCCAGGCATCGTGCACACTAACCGAGTTTCACAAACTTCAAGGGTTACGGGATTACACTATATCCCAGCAATGAGCAAAAACCCTCGGTTTTTGGCGACTGCAGACGTCAAATATCACAACAAAGAACCAAGTACTAAGAACCACAAATGCAATGGAACCATGCAACAACTAAGCACCCACAACTAAGGACTCTGGGAGCGACCCACAAATACTTAACTCAAAGATCGATGGCGTCACCAGGAAGGCCCGTCAATCGTCTCGCTGTACCAAGGTCTACGCCAGGCGCCAAAACAGGTCTACAGTCAGGGCAGCAGTCCGTCGCAGTCGTCAGGAGGCGGGAATCTTCGCGGGAAAAGTCGTCGGGCCACTTGTTTCGACAACATGATCGATGAAGCGGGGTGCACCTTCCCTCGGAGATTTCACACGAAGTTCCTCACGATCGTCGGGCTTGGACCGGTACCACTGATGCAGCCCTACGTTGGGCGCCAACTGAAGGACTGGGTTTTTCTAAGACCCAGCGGTGCCAGGGGACAACACCTGAAACCTTCGTGGGTAACCAGTTCCGGCTTACAAATGACAGAGGCACGGGACACTTCCTTCGGCGTCAAAGATTCGAGGTTTATTACTGCAGGGAACACAGAAGTCACGAGAAGTACATAACATGTAGGTTCACGGAGCCTGATTCGAATTGCTACTGTGGGTCACTCCTTTTATACAAGTTTCTCTCGTTGATTAACATGGTACACAAAGGTTTACAACTTGGTTCCCATCGTAGAGACCAAAAGGGTCGCTTTCATGTATTGAGGGGTCCGGAACATAAGTACAGAAACATTCGGTGATTCCCAACTGTAAAACCCATCTTCCCACCATTAGTACATTCCAATCAGCAGTAAAACAGATCGAAGAAGGAACAGAAACAGGTGTAGAGGAAGGCAGAAACAGTGGGGAGATCGGAAAGGGTGTAAAAGGGGTGGTATCGGGAAACACGAGCTGCAGGCATCAAAGGGACGTGCCTAATGAGATGCACACCTAAGACAATAGACCGGCACAGCAAGATGTGCCTCGAGCGGGGCCATCTGCCTTACAGTGTCATCCCCCTCATCATAAAGACACTTTCAAAGGAAATGTGTCTTCCACAAAAGTCTTGGGAATCCCAGGGTCGCGAAGCGGACAGCGTCCGTTCGCTGGCTACTTGAGGGCAAGAGACAAAATGGATGCCGTATCTAAGATGGAACCCGTGGGTACAGATAGAGAAACCCACGAAACAGACGAACGGTTTAGGCTAGTACAGCGAAAATGCGTACACCCACTAAACTCGTCATTTGCGGTTCGTAGATACCAGACTCGACCATATTCGTGCGAGTCGAAAACACCACTTACGATCGTCACGGAACATCAGTAGTATTGTACGGTACAAATGATCTCTTGTTTTCAAGGTCGGCCAGGTCTCTTAAAACCAATTTTTCAAAGGTGGGAATTTCAGGAGGTATCATACCTGCAGTTGGGGAGAACTTGGATGGAGGTTTAAAAGGGGTATTGGAGTGTTTGGGGGAAGAGGGACTCAGAATGAAGAAGCTGTGTAAACGTACTTTTCTAAAAAATCTTAGAAGTTCGGTCTGAGCGTCCAAAACGTTTGGAGGTATTGTAGGCACAAATGATAGGCCTTTGTTTAATAGTGATACTTCGTCAGCCGACAAAGTGTGCTGAGTGAGATTAAAGATAGGTAGTAGGCCTTTTTCTAGCTCTGGTGCCATACAGTTTTCTGTTGGATCAGTTAATGTTACCATCGGTAATGCTGACGACGGGTGAACCGTTCGCCTGTGGGGTATGGGGGGTTGGGCCATCTCTGTGGTTGTTTTCCTTTTCCCGCACCAGGGGGCTCCGATTGGCCCCGTCCTCTTCCTAAAAAATTCATGTGTGAGGGACCTGGGCTATCGTGTTGGTCTGAATTCTCTGATGAGTCATCCGAGCTGTCAGTGAAACCTACAAAGTTTTGTCTTCTGTTGTACCTTCCCCAAGGCCTCTGGTTTTGTGGGCCACTGTAGAAGCGGTTAGTATAGTAGCCTTTAGAGAGGTACGGGTACGCTCTTTCTTGAGAAAAGCCTTTAATATCTTTTCAAACTTTAGTAGTTTTTTTGTTAAGTTCGATTTTATGGAATTCCTTAACAGTTTTTTGTATTTGTTCCAAGAGTTTTTTTTGCCTCAGTGGTGTTATTTTTGTCTTTGATTGGTTTCTCTAGATCACAAATTTCAGTGTTGATTTTTTTCAGTTCTTCAGTGGCTATGTCTATCCAGAGCACCATCCAGTGCCGAGAACAAGTAGTACTGATGTAGCTGAAGCCGTTAAAATATTTGGGGTTACTAGTGAAGACCCCTGGGATATTGCGGACTTGGAGTCTGACTGGGATTATATTGGCCTTTACTTTTTGGACGCTCAGACCGAACTTCTAAGATTTTTTAGAAATGTACGTTTACACTGCTTCTTCATTCTGAATCCCTCTTCCCCCAAACACTCCAATACCCCTTTTAAACATCCATTCAAGTTCTCCCCAACTGCAGGTATGATACCTCCTGAAATTCCCACCTTTGAAAACTTGGTTTTAAAAGACCTGGCCGACCTTGAAAACAAGAGATCATTTCTATCTTACAATATTACCATTGATGAAAAAACGCCTTATCCACCTTAAAAAACAACCAGTCCCTTGTCATAAAACCGGCAGCTAAGGAAGGGGGGATCGTTATTCAGGTTATCCTGTATTATAGGTATCTTTCATAGATTCACATGCCTGAATCTTTCCCCGTCGTCGGGGTGGGAGTCCCCGGTACATAAAAAGAGTAATGTCATATAGACATATACATAGTAATAAGCAAGAGGCCTCTCATTAGTAACATATCCATGTCTTTTTGTAAAAAGGACTAAACTTTGGCAAAGAGCCAATCAGATATCACCACCCTCAAGAACCTTCCTGGAAGGAGCCCTAGTCCCTCAGATTTTCTACCGCACATTGTACTAAGTGAGTCTCCTCTGAGCTCTGCTCAGTTTTTCTGGTATTCTTTACCTTTTCTCAATATTTTTCTCTTAGAAATTTTTCTCTGTGTTAGGAGTGTTTCAATTTTATCATGGCTGACACTCCTAAAAAAGGACTCTTTAGATCCTGTGCCTCTTGTGGTAAAAAGAGGTTTCATGTGGATGACAGGCATGAAGACTGCCTTTAATGTATCTACCCAGACCACTCTGCAAAAGATTGCAAGGTCTTCCGCACTTTTTCAACTAAAACTCTGAAGGACAGAGAGGGACGCCTGCTACTCTGGCTCCAGAGACTTAAAGACAAGGACCGGGTTGTCTCTTCAGGGGAGAGTGAGTGCTCCATCAAAAGTATTCATTCCTCTCCCAAAAGGCCTAGAACGTCATCCCCAGGACCATCTTCAGAGCGACCTCAAAAGAAGACGCCCAAGTCTTCAGAGGTTCGTTCAAAGGCCATGGCTGAGAAGGTTTCCATTCAAGATGCCACCTTCAAAAAGCCTGTCAGGACATCTTCAGTGGTGACTGTAACTACGTCGACAACAACAATCTCCACATCGATGGGATCGTTATTCTCCTCAACGTTGACGACTACTTCAGCCTCGTCGTCGACGGGTAGGTCCGTTCCGTCTATAATAATAATTAAAAAATCAACGACGAAGCCCCTGTCGACGAGTGCATCCTCGTCGACGAAACAGAAATCATCGTCGATGACTAAAGCCCCATCAACATCGATGAAACCCTCTTCATCGTCAACGAAATCCTCGTCGACGTCAGTGAAGCCTTCCTTCGACAGTTCCATCGTCGACAAAACCGCAGACGAGACCATCGACGTCGACACCAGCATCGGTGAAATCGAAGCCGTCGACGGGATCATCGACGACGACTCCAGCGTCGACGCTGCCGTCGACGAACAAAACACTGTCGACGACGCTACCGTCGATGAACAAAACACCGTCGACGATGGCACAGTGTTTTGTTTGTCGACGGTTCCGTCGTTGACGAGGACGCCGCGTCGACGCCGGCTATAACCGTCGCCGACCATACTGTCGACGGGCTCACCGATGACAGGATCACCTTCCTTGAACTACTCGTATACACATTTCAAGATAACTAAGCGTACTTTGACACCAGATTTGACCTCTCCAAGTAGAGTACAGCCACTGCCGCCGGCACAGTTGTTGGACACAGAAGATTCTGAGGATGGCTCACTGTTTCAGACTGCTACCAACCCATCAGAACCGAATATTAAAATCCATGAAAGTTCAGAGTGTGAAGACCTGGAGCAGGAAGGCATGGATTTCCAGTAGGAAGATCACTCTACTCCTCCTCCACATTTACAACCCATAGTGACGGATTTGCAATTTCTAATTGCGGATTATAAGCAGCGGTTTCCTACCAATCCGCCTCCTCCTGTAGGATCGCAACCTCCAGTTGTGATACCTATCCCTCCACCTCTCCCTAGACCGGCTCCGCTGGTCATTCAACCGGACTCTGCTTGTTTGCCACCTTTACAATCTTCTGATGAAGAAGAGGACGGTGGAGTGCAGGACGAGGACGAACAGAAGGAGGAAGTGGAACTGCAGGAAGACGAATGGAATGAATACGTTACTCCAGCTCTGGCTTCCCCTTACCAAGCACAGGCAGACTCGCCTTCGGAAGACATCGGAGGTTTTCGACTTGGTTGCGAAAGCTGCAGACAGGCTCAGCTAATGCTAGAGCACCATTTCACATAATTCCAAGCACTCTGCCTCCAGGATTGTTAAGGCCTGCCATAGGAGTGACTTATAGGAGTATATGTGTCCATTTTAGGTTTAGATATAGGTATACTATATCTAAAGCAAAGGGTGATTATACCACCTTGCCCCAGCTGATTGATCAGCCAGTTGTGTCAGATTTGGATGACCAGTCAGGGGTGGCATAATACATGCTGCAGCCCCTGCTAGGCCTTGGGTTCACTTATGCCCTGGGTACCTATGGTACACTGTACAAGGACTTGCAAGAGTGACCCAATATCAATTGGTAAATGCACCTAAAGTACATGGATGTCAACTTAGAGAGAGAACAGCTAGGCTGTGGGTCTGATTAGCAGGCCCACAGCCAGAGAAAGTCGTAAACCAGTGAAGCAAAAAGCAAAAATCTGAGGTGACCATTGGATTGCAGATCCCACTCTCCTACAATTGGCAAAAGATTTTCATCCATGTCGGCCCTCACTATACGAGCAGCTAACTCCCTAGCCCTGTTGGGGCGCTACAACCACCAAATGTGGGCGGATATTGCCCCATATTTGTCTACTATCCCAGAAGACCAAAAAAGAGGAAGCAAAAAAGATCCTTCTTGAGGGCGAACGTTCAGCCTCTGAAATGATCGACGTGGAAATGGCTATCGCCTCCACAGGATTCAGGCAATTGGCAGGGGCTGCGGTCCTAAGGCGCCAAGGATGGCTTAAGGCCACATCTTTCCGACCGGAAGTGCAGGCCAAGATATTGGACATGCCGTTCGATGGCCAGCTACAGTTTGGAAAAGACATAGACGACATGCTGCAAGGTATTAAAAAGGATACTGAGACCGCGATAGCCCTGGGTACTCTTCAGTTCAGAAATACTTCCTTTCAGGGCTCCAGGGGAAGAGGACAGCCTTCACGAGGTGGCTATCAGGGGTACAAATCATCATACAACTCAAACCAGCAGTACAAACCCCAGTACCAGCAAAAACAGCAGCATCAAAATTAGTCCTCATACAACAAATCTTCCGTTCGTGGACACGGAGGGAAGAAAGACACAGCCAGAAGGCAATGACCTCTTTCTACCGCAGGCCTCCATTTCTTCTCCATCTTACACAGTTGGAGGGAAAATCTAATTTTTCCTCCAGAATTGGCCACAGATTACAACGGATCGCTGGGTCCTCCAGCTAGTCCAGTTTGAACATTCATTGGAGTTCGTGGAGACTCCTCCTTCGAATCCTCCACATCTAATGAACCACAAGAATCTGCATCTCCTACAAAAAGAACTCTATATAATGATCCACAAAAGAGCCATAGAAAAAGTACCTCAGAAAGGCAAAGGATTCTATTCCCGATTCTTCCTTATAAGGAAGAAGGAGAAAAAATGGAGACCTATACTGGACTTACGAGACCTCAAAGTATACCTCAAGAAGCAGTCGTTCCGTATGGTATCCATTCAGGAGGTGCTGCAGCTCCTCGATTCAAAAGACTTCATGGTGTCTTTAGACCTCCAAGACGCCTATTTCCACATACCGATCCACAAAAACCACAGGCAATTCCTCAGGTTTGCGGTGGCGAGCAGACACTACCAATTCAGGGTGCTGCCCTTCGGACTGAAATCGGCTGCTCGCATTTTTACAACATTACCTGTCTCTGGTGGCAGCATATCTTCGCCAACACCATCACCAAGTCTTCCTCTACTTGAACGACTGGCTCGTCAAGGCATTCGCAGGCGTGAGCAGGTCCTCAGACGCCTGTCTGCAACTCTTCGAAAACCTGGGGCTCACTCTTAACCAAGAAAAGTCGGTACTTCAGCCTTCCCAGTGCCTCACTTTCTTGGGGGCAGTCCTGGATACGGATCAGGAAAAAGCCTTCACAGGAACGTCAGCTCAAACTCAGGTCTCTAGCAGCCCGGATTCAGGCCAAGAAGACCATCACGGTACACCTGTACAAGTCATTATTGGAGATGATGTCCTCCAACATCCTGCTGATCCCTCACTGCCGCCTTCGTATGCGGCCGCTGCAGGAGGCTCTGTCCACTCAGTGGACCCAGTCTGCAGGATCCTTCGACGATTTAATCCGGATCACTCCATCCATGGTGCGGGCCCTAGACTGGTGGCTTCACCCTCAAAATCTGGACCAGGGCCTTCCATTCCTACTACCAATCTCTCCGCATGTGATCACCACGGATGCTTCATTGGAGGGATGGGGTGCGTATCTGCAAGAACTCCAGATCAATGGGCTGTGGTCTGGGACAGAAAAACAGCAGCATATCAACCTTCTCAAATTAAGGGCAGTCAACCTGGCGCTAAGAGCATTCCTGCCCCGGATCAAGGATTCCCCAGTGCTTGTGAGAACAGACAACACCACCACAATGCACTATCTGAACAAACAAGGGGGAACTCGATCTCTGACGCTGTCGCTCGAATCTCAACGTATTTGGAAGTGGCTGCTTCGAAACAATATTTCTTTACGGGCAGAGTATATCCCAGGGGCAGACAATACCCTGGCGGACTCTCTAAGCAGGCAACGCTCCATCTGCCACGAGTGGGAGCTGGATCAACATCTTCTCAACTCTGTATTCTCCCGTTGGGGCAAGCCTCACCTGGACCTGTTTGTGACACAACTCAACGCAAAATGCCAATCATACGCACGCTGGCATCCCCAGAAGGGGTCTCTCCGGAATGCATTTTCCATCGCATGGTGCAACGTCTTCGCTTACGCATTTCCTCCATTTCCCCTGATTCCCAGGGTTCTCAGGAAAATTAAGGCGGAACATTGCACCCTAATCCTGATAGCCCCGGTGTGGCCACGCCAACACTGGTTTACGGAACTGCACCTCCGGTCGCTACAACCGCCAATTCCATTCAGGCCAAGCCCGACTCTCCTGACTATGAACCAGGGACAACTCCAAAATCCGGATCCACAATGTCTCAAATAATTGGCTTGGCTCCTGAGTACAGTGAGTTCCAGAACACGTATTCCCTTTAGTGGAAAAGATTCTGTATATGGTGTAAGACAAACAGGACTATTGGAAAACTACACAACTATAGCAAACACTCAATTAATAAATGCCATCTCTCTTAGAAAATGATTAAAACACAACAGAAAAGCGACCTTAAATTTTCTACTGTAGAGGAGGAGCTACGTCAGCAAGCAAGATGGCTGCTTAGGCTCCCGGCTCCGCCAACCTCCGTAACCCGCCACGATATCCTGTACGCTATCCTGACTTTACGCCTAGTCTCTGTGTGCATGAACTGTTCCACACTCCGATGGTGAAATCCGGATACTTTTATCGGCTTGTTTGACAAAGTTCCATCGAGTTGAAGTTTGCGGCCTACTCCAGCGGTGAAGCCGGGGCCTGGAGTACTTTCACAGCCGGGCTGTAGTGCAACAACATCGGCCAGGAGGATCGGGCTGGGTCCGATCGACCGGAGTGGAGGCTTTAATTCAGCCCGAAATTGGCAGCGATCGTTTCCATCGCTCAGCCTCGACCAAGGGGTGAGTCAGCTTGCTGCCGGCTACGGGTGGGGGCCCCCGTCCCGCGGCCCCGGTTTACGGTCTTCGGTGGTTCGGGGTCTCTGACCTGCGGCCTTCACCAGGTTGACCGTGGCTGCGGACGAAGACTGGTCACCCCTCCAAATTGCACGTTCGTGGTCCTGTCTGTCCCCCCCAAGGATGCCAGATTCACCCGGGGAGGTGATTGTGACTGATGTCGGGCATGAAACCATGAATCGAGCGGTGCATGAGCCATCACTGAGGTCAATACTGGCAGAACTTTGTGCATTTCGCTCACATGTGGATACTTTGGTGAGCAAATTGGACACTCGCTTATCTGGGATGCTCCGGGTGGAACCAGGCCCGGCCCTATCGTTGGAACCGGAATCTACAGCCATTCATACCGCCGCCATTTTGATTCCGTGCGAGAGCCCCGTGAGGAAACAAGCGTTGGATCCATCGGATGGTTCCCTGGGAGATCGTGTTCCCGAGGATGTCATGGTATTGCTGAACCTTCCACCACCACCGGCTTTGGAGATAACGTCATGCGCGCCCCCCCCCCGGAGACCTTTGTTTGGGACTTTCTTTTGTGGTCATCTTCTCCTTTCCTGGTGACGCTGCGACTCCTGTGCGAGACACATTGGGACTGTTCAACTAGGAGGGAGAGTCCGTCTGCGTCTACAGTTCCTGTAGACTAACTGCCTGCCGTAGCCATGGACTGCTTTCTGATGACTCTCTGCCTCTTTATTGCTTCTTTGTGTGCCTTTGGGTCTCACTGGGAGGGGTTTGTGTTCTTGTTCAGAAGGGCCAAGGTTGAGATCGACTGGGTCGGGACTGGTTGGCATGGCGTTTATAAATGCTGGACTTGTAATAGGCTGGGCGGTTTCACACTGTACCCTCTACTTTTATCTATATTGTTGTCTTAAACTTGTTTTTAATGATAGGGGATGGCTGTCTGAGGCGGGGGGTCTAAATGGGCCGGGAGTCCACACAGATATGCCCTCCTCCGTTCTCTCTCCTACCTTTGGGGTTTTAGTTATTAGGGGCGACAGCACGCTGCTAGTGGGGTCAGGCTATAGCCATTTGCAGGGGTGCAGGATGGGGGGCTGGAGGTTTTTTTTTTATTTTGCCTTTTTTATTTTCTATGGCCTTTCTTTCTTTCTTCCTTTCCCTTTTTAAGGATCAGTACAGCTATGAATCAACTGGACTCTTATTGTGTGCTTGTATTTCGTGCTTATGCTCTTATGATATCCTGATTCCTGGGTGGACGGGCTCTGAGTGCCGGACCAATATGGAATGTATATTTTGTTTTCTTCATACAGATCTCAATGCTCTGGTGCCAATTTTCCATTATAGTGGTTACTCTATGCAAATCCTGTTTTTTACCCTGTCCCCCGCATTCTGTTTGATTGTATAGCACCTGATCCTCTCGTATAAAATATTAAATGAAACCTCTGTCTCATCCTGGAACCCATCTGTGCATTCTAAATATAAGCCTTATCCTGAATTGCTGCCGGACCTCGGGATTGTCGGCTGATGAGCCGTGTTGTACGGTGATATTGGAGATTTTAATTTTCTTAGCGGCCGGCCCCTGCGGTTGTAGGCCCATACTTGTATTTTTACAGAATGCTACAATAAAGGTTCTAAAAAAAAATTCTACTATAAATATGGCAACAAACTTTGTTTTGATATAAACAACATTTTATTTTATACTAGCAGCCCGTCCCGACGTTGTCTGGGTATGAATTGCTGCCGGCCAGTAGTATATTGTTTTGGAGGATTTCGTTTTGATAGCATTTCTTATCTGTGACAGGCCTGTGAAACGCTCCGATTCACAGTGCACTGCTGATGCACTTAAGAATGCACGTTCAGTAGTGTGTGAACTCGAGTTTCCCTACTTTATTTTTCCTTGCAATATTATATAAAGCGAACTTGACAACATGGCATGAGCACAATTTACATTACAGAAGAACACATTCATTTGTTGTAGGCACGGGGAGATAAAGCGATTTGCCTGGAATGACAGGATGTTGAGCTGATGCCGAGATTCGAACGTAGCTCCCCAGCTCTAAAGTTTGCAATTCTAGAACTTGTGGCAGGAGGTGTGTCTAAAAGTGTAGCGATCACCCTGGGGAACAAGGTCTGGAGAGGTCGGCTAGCGGTAGTCAGAGAAAGAAATTACCGCAAATCGCCACTAGAGGGTGTTCGGCGACTGTGGAACTACAATCCCCAGAGGCCCATCAGACTAGGAAACGGAAGAGAAGTGATTACAAAAGCCTTCGGAAGTAACGGCTCGGGGCTTGTCAATCAGGACCTTGAGCGTAGTTTGAATTGGGCCATGCCGGTTTAGTTTGAACGGAGATCAAGAGTTTTGTAAGTCCTGAGCAGAACGGAGTCTGCTCCTGAATCGTCTCGAGATTGTTTCTTGCAACACTTTGTTTCTTTTAAGCGAGTCCCCGCAGTGGGTAAGACGGACGAACTCGCTCAAGCCAGTGGCGTTTGTGAGACCCGCGCAGGAGCGCGTTGTCGTCTCCGTCACTGTAGTATTCCAGGGTAACCTATTTCGGAACTTCGAGGCGTGCCGGCCGGTACGCTTTTCCAGGAGAATCCCTTGCTGATTTTGTTTTCCTTTATTTTCCTTGCTGATTTTGCCTACATTCCGAACCAGGACTAGAAATTGCCGAGCTGATATCTCAACGTCTTGGTTCTATCGAATGGATTGTTGTTTCCTGTTTTACTATCCTAAGGGCTTTCCTCAGAGATCCAGTCCCTCTTTTACAGTCAGTATCTTTTGGTAAAGTACATCTTGTCGTTTTATATCCTGTCCCAGTCCGGAGTTCTAAACTGTTGGTTATTCTTCTTTCCCCTTCTGCAGTGTTTTCCGGGGGTCCTAGAGACTGGCAAGAAAGTGGGTGGACGATTTCCCTGTATTCCTGAAGAGCCCAAGAGGACGTTTTACTTTGGTTATATCCCCCTTTTTCCCGGGAGGTACTTACGCATAGTTGTGTTAACCTACACTGTGTGTGGTGCGTTCTGGAGACGAGGGGGACTAGTCATCCTTCCATCGTTCCTGCTGACATCTTTCAGAGGTTAGTGGTAATATCCATTGACGTCGTGACAGATTGACAAGCCCACGAAATTCGTCAGCCTGAACGATGGATACTACTACAGTGTTGACCACTTTGCTGGAGAGCGTGAATGCACTCCAGCAGGAGGTACATGCTGCAAGGCAAGAAAATGTAGACCTTAGAACAGAAGTGAGTACGTTAAGACGGGAGGTGGCGGGTATTTCTCGCAAAGGGCGGAGTTACATTAGAGAGGCGACACTTCCCCCCCCTGCTCAAAACCTAGATGGGGCGGCCATGGGAGGTGGGTTTTTTACTTCACCACCCTCTAATCCCTCACCTTACAGTCCTGGTCCCACAGTTCATGTTATCCAGAATCCAGGTATACCATTGGCACCACCAGAGCGATTCTATGGGGACACGAAGAAATTTGAAACTTTTTTGAATCAGTGTAGGCTCCATTTCCTTTGTAAACCTACCATTTTTGTGGATGATGCTTCCAAAACTTCGTTCATGATGTCATACATGGGCGGAAACGCAGCTAGTTGGACTATTCCGTTGATGGAAAGGAATGACCCTGTGCTACACAATTTCCAGGATTTCTGTAGCGAAATGAGAAAGCTGTTTGATAGGAAAACCCACATGCTGTCGTTAGATCGTGAGCTGATGACGCTACGTCAAGGATCACAGGATCTGTTGACATATATCACCACATTCAATCGATTAATCGTTGAAACCGACTGGCCTCCAGAAAAACGTACATCATTGTTTTATCAGGGATTACGTGGGGAGTTAAAAGATGTACTTTCCCAAGTGGTACAATTACCCAAGACTTGTGATGAATTGATAGATCTTGCGGTCCAGCTGGATCACCGAGTTCAAGACAGAAAAGGGGACAAGAATAGAGGAGAAGTGCGGTCGTATTTTCCGAAACCTCGCCCTCCACCTGAGGAATACAACAAACCTGGGGTAGGAGTAGAACCCATGCAAATAGGAGGAGTGAGGGGTCCATTGTCCTCTGAAGAACGAGAGAAAAGACGCCTGCAAAAGTTATGTCATTATTGTGGGAAAAGCGGTCATTTTATTAAAGAATGCCGAGCTAGAGGAAGAACAAACAATCCGGGTCCAAGTCCTCGTAATCAAGTTGCAGCCACACAGGAATCGGAAAACTGAAGAGCCCAAGTACGGACGGGATCTCCGTCTTGGGTAAGGATAACGAAGAAAAGATCCCTTTGTATCTTGCAAACACCATGCAACCTTCCGTGGCTCATATGTGCATTACCGTGTCCTTGCAAATAACTGTGAACAGTGTAATCACGGTGTCTGCTCTATTGGATTCAGGAGCCACAGGAAATTTCATCGACCAACAGTATGCTCGGAGGATGGGTATTCAAAAAGAGAAGAAAAAGATCCCTGAAATGGTGAAAGCCGTGGATGGTAAGGCCCTGACCTCGGGCCCAGTGTGCTTTCACACAGAAGCCTTAGTGATGTATGTTGGTGAGAACCATCAGGAAATCATACAATTCGACATCATCGACGCTCCACAATTCCGCCTCATTCTCGGAATGCCCTGGTTGACTTTACATGACCCTGTGGTGCGATGGGCTGCACGTACCGTATCCCTGACATCTCAGTACTGTCAAGAACATTGCTGCCCTCCCCTCATGTCAGAAGACCAGTGTGAAACGAAGGCCATTTGTCTTGCCCAAGGATGTGTTGAAGGAATGTATTGCTGTGCTACCTCACTACCCTGTGAATACACGTCTTACAAGGATGTCTTCGACAAAAAGAAAGCAACAAGTCTACCACCCCACAGACCTTACGATTGTCGAATTGATCTTGTTCCCGGGGCCGATATCCCCTGCAGCCGTGTGTATGCACTGACTGAGCCTGAAACGCGATACTTGAAGACATATTTGGAGGAACTCCTTGCTTCGGGGTTTATACGCCATTCTACTTCCCCAGCTTCGTCTCCACTCTTTTTTATCACAAAAAAGGACTGTGATGAACTAAGAACGTGCATAGACTATAGGTCTATCAACAAAGTGACCATAAAGAATAGGTACCCTTTGCCCCTTATTCCCGTACTCCTGGACCAGCTACGAGGGGCTCAAGTGTTCACCAAATTGGATCTTCGTGGTGCTTATCACTTGGTACGGGTACAGTCTGGTGACGAGTGGAAAACGGCCTTCCTTACGAAGTTTGGCTTATACGAGTACCAAGTGATGCCTTTTGGGCTATGCAACGCCCCAGCTGCGTTCCAATACTTCATGGATGAAGTATTAAGAGGGCTGTTGGAAACGATTTGTATAGTATATATCGATGACATCCTGATATATTCTCGTAATATCACCGAACATGTCTGCCACGTGAAAGCAGTGCTGGATCGTCTTCGTCTCCACTCCCTGTTTGCCAAGTTAGACAAGTGTCTATTCCATGTCGAAGAAGTGGCCTTTTTGGGATATGTCATCAATGCCCAGGGGTTTCAAATGGACATGAACAAGGTAGAGGCAATAACCCAGTGGCCAGCTCCAACTCATGTGAAGTCTGTGCAGAGTTTTATGGGGTTCGCTAACTACTACCGACGGTTCATCAAGGATTTCTCTCGCATTCTCACTCCCATATCAAGACTGCTGAGAAAGAATGTATCCTTTGAGTGGACTCCAGAAGCGGATCAGGCATTTGAAACATTGAAGAAATGTTTCACTCAGGCACCCATACTGCGACATCCGGATCCTAGTCTACCGTTTGTGGTCGAAACAGATGCTTCACAATATGCCCTGGGTGGAGTGTTGTCCCAGCGCCATCCCGAGACGGGACAGTTACATCCAGTGGCCTTTTATTCCTGTAAACTCTCCCCCTGTGAGGTGAATTACTCAATCACGGATAAAGAACTACTGGCCATTAAACGGGCATGTGAAGAATGGAGACATTACTTGTTGGGGGCTCTGCATACAGTCGAAATCTACACGGATCATCGAAATCTGCTGTTTTTAAAGACTGCGAAAGCGTTAACTCCCAGGCAGCTAAGGTGGTCTCTTTTCTTTTCGGACTACGATTTCATCATAAAATACAGACCTGGAACCCAGAATGGCAAGGCAGATGCGCTATCCCGCAGAGTGGATCATGCAGAACCTCAGCAGATGGCACATGAGGAACCTCCTCCTATTATTTCTCCTTCGGCCTTTCCGACATCAACGTTGGCACTTGTGGTATCGGGAGAATTCTTGGACGACGTCAAGGTGGCAACTTCACAGATCGATGGCAAGGCATGGATGCAGGAAGAACCAGATCATAGAAGTTCCAAGGATGACCTACTATATCATTATCACGCTCTTTACGTGCCCCTGAAAATCCTCCAAGAACAAACCATGCATTGGTGTCATGATTCTACACTCGGTGGTCATCTGGGAGAATACAAGACCATCGCTAATATGGAACGTTCCTTTTGGTGGCCATCGCTGCGAAAAGATGTCAAAGACTATGTACAAAAATGTGCGGTTTGTGCTCAGAGTAAGGCCAGTCATTCCAAACCTGTGGGGTTCTTACGTCCCATTCCTATTCCACCCTCTCCTTGGCATACAGTGTCGATGGATTTTATTGTGGAATTACCCCCGTGTGAGACATACACTACCATTCTAGTTGTCATAGATCATCTGACGAAAATGGGTCATTTTATTCCTTTGAAGAAATTGCCTTCCTCCTCTGAATTAGCTTTGGTTTTTCTACAGCATGTGGTGCGAGCCCATGGTATACCTAGAGTATTAATCACTGACCGGGGTTCTCAGTTTACCTCTCGTTTTTGGAAGGCTCTTTGCCAGGCATTGCATATGGAGGCTCGTTTATCGACCAGTTTCCATCCGCAAACAGATGGGAAAACGGAGCGACTTAACCAGTCCCTAGAACAATATTTACGGTGTTTTACTTTGCTGAACACCGGTGACTGGTTTCCTCTGGTATGGATGGCTGAATTTGCATATAATAATGCCGACCATTCCACCCTAGGTTGTTCACCTTTTTTTTGTTCATATGGATTCCATCCTGATATGCTTCCTTTTGAGTGGCCTATCACCTCCACGCATCCATCCATACAGGAGCATCACGCTCACCTTCGGGCTGTTTTGATTGACGCTAGGAACCACCTGGCGCAATCGCAAGCATCCCAGAAACGATGTGCAGATCGAAATAGGGTTCCTGAGCCTGAATACAAGGTGGGGGATAAGGTCTGGTTATCCACTAGGAACTTACAATTGAAGGGAAAGGGTAAACTGGCTCCCAAGTACATAGGGCCCTATGGAATTGAGAGAATTATCAACCCTGTGGCCGTACGTTTATCCCTTCCCCTTTCTTGGAGGCTCCATCCAGTATTCCATGTATCTCTGCTTCGTCCCTGTCGGGAAGGAATGAGGCTTCCTTCTCGCCCAGGCCCCATCGATCTGGACGGGGATGAGGAGTATGAGGTAGAGGAGATCCTAGATTCCCGTTTGTCCCGAGGGAGGGTGCAATACCTGGTTTCGTGGAAGGGATATGGAGTGGAAGACAGAACTTGGGAACCATCGGCCAATTTGCATTGCCCTCTGTTGCTGGACCGGTTCCATGACACCTATCCTAGCAAGCCAGGACGACCGCCGGGACGTCGGTCCTTGAGGGGAGGCTCTGTAGCGATCACCCTGGGGAACAAGGTCTGGAGAGGGCGGCTAGCGGTAGTCAGAGAAAGAAATTACCGCAAATCGCCACTAGAGGGTGTTCGGCGACTGTGGAACTACAATCCCCAGAGGCCCATCAGACTAGGAAACGGAAGAGAAGTGATTACAAAAGCCTTCGGAAGTAACGGCTCGGGGCTTGTCAATCAGGACCTTGAGCGTAGTTTGAATTGGGCCATGCCGGTTTAGTTTGAACGGAGATCAAGAGTTTTGTAAGTCCTGAGCAGAACGGAGTCTGCTCCTGAATCGTCTCGAGATTGTTTCTTGCAACACTTTGTTTCTTTTAAGCGAGTCCCCGCAGTGGGTAAGACGGACGAACTCGCTCAAGCCAGTGGCGTTTGTGAGACCCGCGCAGGAGCGCGTTGTCGTCTCCGTCACTGTAGTATTCCAGGGTAACCTATTTCGGAACTTCGAGGCGTGCCGGCCGGTACGCTTTTCCAGGAGAATCCCTTGCTGATTTTGTTTTCCTTTATTTTCCTTGCTGATTTTGCCTACATTCCGAACCAGGACTAGAAATTGCCGAGCTGATATCTCAACGTCTTGGTTCTATCGAATGGATTGTTGTTTCCTGTTTTACTATCCTAAGGGCTTTCCTCAGAGATCCAGTCCCTCTTTTACAGTCAGTATCTTTTGGTAAAGTACATCTTGTCGTTTTATATCCTGTCCCAGTCCGGAGTTCTAAACTGTTGGTTATTCTTCTTTCCCCTTCTGCAGTGTTTTCCGGGGGTCCTAGAGACTGGCAAGAAAGTGGGTGGACGATTTCCCTGTATTCCTGAAGAGACCAAGAGGACGTTTTACTTTGGTTATATCCCCCTTTTTCCCGGGAGGTACTTACGCATAGTTGTGTTAACCTACACTGTGTGTGGTGCGTTCTGGAGACGAGGGGGACTAGTCATCCTTCCATCGTTCCTGCTGACATCTTTCAGAGGTTAGTGGTAATATCCATTGACGTCGTGACAAAAAGTGTATGTCGGTGCTGGCCATCAATGAGAGAGACCTGTGCATTTTTCAAATGGGTGGTGAAAAAATATGAGTATGTTGCTGGAGATGTGGGCCGCCGTGCCACCAATGTACTTACCGGGGGAGGGTAAACACCCATTATTCCGCAACTTTCTTTACGCATACCATCACTCCGCATACTTTCATTACGAAAGTACCATGATTCCGCAATGCCATTATAACGCATGGCATTACATTTTATATGCTTTTACCTCGCATACATTTACAACGAAATTCGTTGTAAATGCATGTATGGTAAAAGCATGTTTTTTTTAATGTTTGGATAAGATAAGTATGGGTATATGTTTTGGGGTACTGAGGTATATGTTTTGGGGTGTTTGGGTATTTTAAGGGTTCAGATATAGTTTTGGGTTATGGGGTACAGGGGTAGTTTTAGCGTTTAGGGATAGATATGGGTTTTGGGGTACAGGGGTATTTTTAGGGTTCTGGGCTAGGTTTGGGTTTTGGGGTATAGGGGTATTTTAAGGGTTCAGGGCTAGGTTTGGGTTTTGTGGAACAGGGGTATTTTTAGGATTCAGGGCTAGGTTTGGGTTTTGGGGTACAGGGGTATTTTTAGGGTTCAGGGGTAGGTTTGGGTTTTAGGGTACAGGGGTATTTTAAGGTTTCAGGGCTAGGTTTGGGTTTTGGGGTACAGGGGTATTTTAGGGTTCAGGGGTAGGTTTGCGTTTTGGGATACAGTGATATTTTTAGGGTTCAGAGCTAGGTTTGGGTTTTGGGGTACAGGGGTATTTTTAGGGTTCGGGGTAGGTTTGGGTTTTGAGGTACAGGGGTATTTGTAGGGTTCGAGGCTAGGTTTGGGTTTTGGGGTACAGGGGTATTTTTAGGGTTTAGGGATAGGTTTGGGTTTTGGGGTACAGGGTATATTTATAGGGTTAAGATGGGTTAGTGTTTAAGGGTGTTGGGGTATTTTAAGGAGTAAGGGTGGGTTATGATTATGGGGTGCATGGGTATTTAAAGGGACCAGGGTGGGATTAGCACACGATATGAGACATGGCATGAAGGGCGGAATGTACCACACGCCCCCAGCGATTGTCACGCCCCCAGCACACGCCCACAGCACAACGCAGACGCAGGCACTACTTTGCTGGCACGGTTCTTTTACCTTTTAAATGTATATGGTGGGCGCCTGCATAGCCTATGTCCTTCTGCTGCAACTGCCCTTTCCAACGCTGTATTGGGTGTTGTGATTGGTGCTGTGGTTCCTGAGATTACCCGCCTCAAAGGTTTGGGCTCTCTCTTTATTATATTAGTATAGATAAATATTTTGTTTAAGCATTTTTTTCCCCATAAATCTTTTCATTTTTCATTTTCTTTTTCAGTGAATCTTACAAATAAATTCAGGTTTATCAACAAATCACATATATATACAAAAGACAAACAGATATTACAACATGTCACATTGGACCGGTCAATATTCTATTGTAGTAGGCAAAGCGGTTGGATTTGACTACGCGCGTTTCAGCAATCTGCCTTCATCAGGTGACCGTCATTCGCACTGACACTTAACAGGACATAAACTAGAAGAAAAATACAAAAAATATATATATGTACATTATGTACACCAGTCGCATATTGTTAATTTACATAATCTATTTAAAAGTAGAGACTAGGTCACTATTTACAATAAAAATATGAAATACATTTTACTATTTACAAAACGCAGCACATGTATTATAATCCTTGTTGCTTCATAGTTTTGCCAAATATCATTATTTCGTTATAAATATCTAAACATATTTCATGCTCCTGCATAATATATAAGCTTGTATTCAAGAGATATCTATCTCGTATATACTAATAACAATCAATATGAACATTGTGGCCTAATCATCAGTTTATATTGCACTGTCACTGTCAGAAATTATCTTTTAGCCACTCTGGAGAATAAGCAGAATATGCAAGATAGATAAAGAAATTATAAATGGCGAAAGAGAGGAAAACATAATCATGTTTTTAACTGAGGTCCGATTAATGATCGCTAACCAATATTCTCAGTTTAACCAGCTTTCCAGGCCTAATTCCGCAAACTCAGCATCTATCGTTAGTTCTCACAAATAGCAAATTGCTTTTATACTTACATAAGTTCGACAGCACATTGTTTTTAAAAATAGTTTTTCTTAAATCTTCTATGGCACCACCGTGGGGCTTCTATGCTTATTTTTGTTCCTTATTAAACGTATGGTTAACCCTAGATGGAATATATAAAGGAGATGCTAGTGTGGTATATACTTCTTAATTTTGTTAAGCACAACAACTCATTATCCTATTTTATCCTATAGATAGTACAGACAGTTTCTATTCGGGAGAAACACATAGTGGAGACTCGATTCTGCTTCCATGTGGTGCCCTAACACAGCTAGATGCAACCTTCTGTCAGATTCTACTACTAGAGGCCATTGATATTTACCATATATAAAGAAGGGTGTATCCTGTTTCGTCTACAAATACCCATAAGGATTCTGTTCATGAGCCTTATATAACATCAGGGTGTATGCAGAGTCCATCTCTTACTTTTGTATACAATAACAATAATCACTTTCTATAACGCGCAAATTACCGGCGAGTCTGTCTTCGAGTTCTATGCCAATAGGATGAGTTTTTGTGCTTAACAAAATTAAGAAGTATATTCCACACTAGCGACAATTTTTAAAATACTGTATGGGTCCCCTGTTTTCCAAATAGTAAGACAAACAGGATACACCCATTTGAATCTTCGCTGGCTCAGATTCTGCCTTACCTGCTTCATTTGGCCCTCTCGGAATTGGCCCACGCCTCAAAGTTCACCTGGCGGCTACATCTCGGTATAGGCGTTCTTCGTCTGGTGTTTCTCTCTGGTCCAATAGACTGATCAAGCAGTTTCTGAAAGGATTGTTCAGGACATTCCCTCCAGTGAGGGCTTTGCCACCCACCTGGCAGCTCAACATAGTACTGGCTCAGTTAATGAAACACCCCTTTGAGCCAATACACAAAGTTGACATCAAATATCTATTGTGGAAAACTGCTCTGTTACTAGCACTCACATCAGCAAGGAGAGTGAGTGAACTCCAAGCCTTCTCTGTTCAGGACCCTTTCTTACAGTTCAAACAAGACAGAGTCGTCTTAAGAACTAATTCTAAATTCATACCAAAGGTTCCATCCAACTTTCACCTGAATGAACCTATTGTTCTGCGGTCCTTCTTCCCTAACCCAAGCACCGCAGCAGAAAGGTCTCTCCTATCCTTAGACCTCAAGAGATGTCTAAAGTTCTACATCCATAGAACAGAACAATTTCGAAAGTCCAACCAGCTATTTATTGCTTTTAGCAGGCCCAGGAAAGGTCTTCTATTGACAAAGCAGGCCATCTCAAGGTGGATCTCGGCAGCCATTACTTTCTGCCACCAGCAGGCAGGACATCCTCTGCATTCTATAGCCCGGGCCCACTCCACTAGAGCGGTCTCCACCTCTATGGCGCTCTTCGCTGGGGTACCCATCATCAACATATGCAGAGCGGCGTCATGGAAGACACCTCATACCTTCACCAAGCACTACTGCTTGGATTCAGAGCTGGTGAAGGATGCAGCGGTGGGTCAAGCGGTGCTACGCCATCTATTTCACTAGAGGTGAGCCTTCTTCCTTTCATCCCTTTATCCTATTACCTTCTTGCACATTTCTCTATGTTTAGAGTGTCGTATTACGTACTGTATTTCATGATTGATATTCCATTATCAGATGATTTTACAGGTTGTTCTCTACGAAATGTGCTGGTTATTGCTTGCTACTCTGATTCAGGCATGTGAATCTATGAAAGATACCTATAATACTGGATAAGAAATACGTTACTTACCTGTAACTGCAGTATCCAGTATTGGCATCTTTCATAGATTCGCATGCAACCCACCCGCCTCCCCCGGAAGGGCTCACCTTGGTTCTCTCAATAGGTAATACTTAGCACTGTGCTTACGAAAATCTGAGGGACTAGGGCTCCTTCCAGGAAGGTTCTAGAGGGTGGTGACATCTGATTGGCTCTTGGCCAAAGTTGACTCCTTCTTACAAAAGGAAATGGATATGTTACTAATAAAGGCCTCTGGCCTATTACTATGTATATGTCTATATGACATTACTCTTTTTATGTACCGGGGACTCCCACCGCGACGACGGGGAAAGATTCAGACATGTGAATCTATGAAAGATACCAATACTGGATAACTGCAGTTACAGGTAAGTAACGCATTTCATCTTGACCAATACAAAAAAGAAATCCTACTACAACTCAGTAACACCGAGCATTATTGTAAATTATCCCGCAACCCGACTGGTGAAATCCAGAAACTGACTGTCCAAGTTACCACTGAAGCTCTGGAATCTGGCTTCCTTTCAAAGAAAGAATACGAATTCCTCAACACCAAAGCCCCGCGCATACCAGTAATCTACTGTCTCCCTAAGATTCACAAGAACTTAGAATCCCCGCCAGGCCGCCAATCGTCTCGGGTTGTGGTTCCGTACTGGAACCCCTCGGACATAACATAGATTATTTCATCAAACAATTTGTCCCTGAAACCGTCTGTTATATAATAGACAGCATGGATATGATTAAGCTTATTGAAGACCTCCGGTTTGATCCCACATCCAGCACCATGTGCACTAACATTCCCCAGTTTGAATCCCTCCGTGTCATTGAGAAAGTATTAGAAACACGCCCACGCCCACACAATGTTCCATCGTTTTTTATTCTCCAATTACTGGAGTTATGTCTGACAAGGATTTTTTTCCTTTTTGAAGGACAATTCTATGGCCAAGTACGTGGCACCTCAATGGCAGCGATTTCTGCCCCAAATCTGGCTATTCTTTACATGGACCTCCTTGAGACATCTTGTATCCTAGACACGTCTAACTCTTTCCACAATGGCATCGCCTTGTGGAAACGGTATATAGATGACATTTTCTTACTTTGGACTGACTCCTGTGATGGCCTTACACAATTCCATCACTGGCTTAATAATAACAGTGGTGGCCTCAGGTACACACTCTCTACCAGTAAAGAATCACTTTCCTTCCTAGATCTAGTAATAAAACACACGGAAGGCTGCCTCACTACCAGCCTACATTGTAAACCAACAGAGCGCAACACCTTCTTAAACTACAACAGCCACCACCCGCGCGCTCTGAGAGATTCCCTCCCTTTCTCACAGTTCCTTCGCATAAGGAGAAACTGCTACTTTAAAGAGGATTATTTTACTGAGGCCAAAACGCTCAGCCACAAGCTAAGAGCCAGAGGTTACCCACGTAAACTTGTGCGTCGCTCTTTAAAACCCTTTTGGAACCCAAGCCTAAGAAAACTCAGGATAGACTCATATGTGTTACCACGTTCTCCCCAGCATCCAATGCTATAAGAAAAAGCCTAATAAAACATTGGCCTGTGCTGAATGCTGGCCAACTCATTCTTGAACGCCCACTGTTTGCCTTTAAAAGGGCAAAAAACATAAAAGATCACCTGGTCCGAGCATCTCTTCCTCAACCAACCTTAAAAACCACACTAAATGATGCATGGGGCCTCCCCACCTTGACAGGTCATGCCAAGTGTGGCAGCTGCATATGTTGCGAATTTAGTGTGGAAGGCAAAACCTTCGAATATGGCACCATTAAATTTGACAGAAAGTATTTTTCGAATTGTAACTCAGCTAATGTAGTGTACGCTATTTTTTGCCCCTGCAAGTTGATCTACGTAGGTCAAACAAGCCAGAAAATCAAACTCAGGATCGGACAGCACAGCAGCTGGATCCACTGCAAAACGGCTAATGCCCCCCTTGTGGATCACGATTTACAAAAAGGGGGTGGTGATGAACAGAGTGTCTGAGTTAAACAGACCACTCTTACCCAGTCCAAAGATCAGGGCTTGATCCATCACCGTTATTTATCTCACTGCCCCATCCCAGCTCAGAACCTGGCTATATGCAAATCAGTCTGTCCCTGGCCCAGTGCATCATGGGAACAGGGCAGACTAAACTACCAAGCCAATTCTTCACCAGAAAGGAGACAAGCTACCGGGGACCGGTTTCTGCCATTTCAGCCTTCTTCGGCCCGGCTTGCTTGAATCCTGATGGAGCAGTGAGAAAGGGACTCATGTCTGAGTATACCCTGCCACACCTATAGTGGCCAACAGCGAAAGGACACAGTGAAAATGACCTGGCATGGACAATAATAACAGTGAACAAACTGCCCCCCAGAGGCGCTGACATATCCCAGTTACTAAACAAAGAAGAACTACATTGGATTTTAAGGACTAACAGCTTCCGCAGTGGCCTCAATCGCCTTGAGGACTGGACCTCCCTACTATAAATGATGCTGCCTGTACTACTGTACCAATGTAATCCTGTACTGTAACATGTATTCAAGTCACATTCTGCGCCACTCTGCATGGTTTTATTTTCACTATCTACGGTATATTAATTTTATTTTTATTTTTCCCCTGACTCTCTCCCCCATCACTCTCACCTCCCTGCGCAAACACTGTTTATCTCACACCACCTTAAGATGGCTGCCTCCTTTCCTATCATAACCCCAGTACCCGAGACTACCTAGTCCTTCCTCGCTATCCACCTACACTGCTGCCTTGCGCCTTAATGCGACGCCACAAGCGGCATGCTCACAGCGACTCCAGAAACACGGCAGCTGATGAGGCCATCCAGCTCGCAGCTAACCAAGTAAGCTACAGCAATGTCATTCCCTTCCAACCGTGACACTCCATCACGATCTGGTAGTCTCCTGCCTAACTCCCGATAACTTTCTTGTTTACAGATAATGCGATTGTGCATTATTCAACGTCTTGCCCCCCTGCTAATGCGATTGTGCATTTTCGTTCTGCGAAACCTATCCGGAACTGGTAAATATGGTCTCCCTTTATATTTAAATCACCCGTGAGCTCCCAAAGGCCACCCTGACCGCCTTCTTCCTTTGTACTAGATACTACCTGCTGTAGGCGAGCCGACATCCCGTAATTGATTCATGCAGGCCTGGGCACCTGAATTGACAACGTGTGAAAAGATTCTTTTCCTGCCTTAGTTAATTGTACATTTTCCACGCAATCCTCGCCCGCCATCCATCACCCATACCGCACTTCTATAGTTACCACCACTGTGTCATTATTTAATGTTTTTATGATTAATATGACGATATCACTATTGCACCACCTTCTATTATCCTGCTGTTCGACTGCTACTCCGCATGCATGATTGTCGTATCTCTGAAAAACGACCAGCACAGTCTCAACTCAAAATGCGCCGTTTTATTCATTATTCACGGTTTAAATAGCGCCACGTGCCCTTGTCTCTAGCACAATATATCCATCGCCGGGATCACGCCACTCGCCGCCTGCATTATTGTCATATTTCTGAAAAACCACCAGCACAGTCTCAACTCACCAAGCGCCGTTTGACATTATTCACGGTTTAAACAGCGCCACATGCCCCTGCCTTAAGCACGATATATCCACCGCCAGGATCACGCCACTCGCCATCTTTTTAAACCACGGAATTCACTGATCTTCTCTTGATAAAACATGCCTAGCTTATTTCCCTAATGTGTTTTAAGTGTTTTCCCTCCCCCCTTGTTTATCCCACGGTTTCTCTTGTCCTTTAAATGTACAGTATTGAAAAAAAGGCATAATGTATTATATTGTCAAGACTGCAATGCTTCATTCCATTGTCCTGAAGATGATGCCTTGTATGTAGTGTTGGCATCGAAACATCGTCGACACCAAAACGCCATATGCAATAAGATTGAGCTATATTATATTGTGCAATGGCATTAAGAAACTGATCTATGTCTGTTAAACTGAGTACAAGTGTACAGACCAATTTTGCTAGCCTTTTGGCCAATCTGCTTCGTTGTTTTGTCTTGTGTTCAGTGGGTCACAGCTGTGCCCACTTGTCATTAATTGTTCTAAAACTCTTCTATTGAATACCTATGTGAAAATAAATTCTTGTCCGGCTGGACAAAAGACATACTTACTATTTAGTGTATGATTACCCGTTTTGTGTATTCTCTTCTCATAATAGGCACTGTTGTTCTCTATAACATGAAACTGCCCAAGGTCCCTATGACATTACCTTTGGGTCCCCTTGTTCCTGTATAATTGTCTATATCCCCAGCGCTCATTTTAAAACAATACAACCCGGTCAGAATTACATTTGAAGTAGACACGAGCGCTGGAGCACTCGTGCCAACTTCAAATGGCAACACATAACACACCTCCCTCCTTTTATTTAACAAAAGCCAAAAAAAAGTAAATAAATAGGAAAGTATTAAGAAAGCACAAAATCTTTGAATTTAGTAGGTAACTTGCGAATCCTTGAGCTTCTGGTAGGACATGCTGAAGCAGATAAGCTCAACGGATTTTCATTCACATCCAGAAATACAAAGGAAGAAGTGTTATCACAGAGATCCTTTTTACCTTTATAAATTGACACTCTATTAAAATTCCAAACACTCCCATCTTCAACCTGTACAGCATTCTTAAACACTTCCACTACTTGCACAGGATGCGACCAGTTAGATAATCCCATACATACAGAACAACTTTTGTTTAACCATACCAACTCTCCAGCCTGAACAAAATCATTCCTGACGGTTCTATTTTTTAACAGGTTATCTTTCATTTTGATTTTGTAAGCATCCATTTTACGACAAATTTCTTTAAAGTCTATCACAGCAATTTCTGCTTGTGTTTTGTTCTTGTTTTTTAAGCACCATGGAACCAGTTTTGTGCTAGGTTTGCGACCTCTCAATAATTCAAATGAACTTAAAGTAACCGCATTGGGTGATGTTCTATAAGATAGCAACATGGATTGGAAAGCTTTGTTCCAACACAATCCATCTTTGACTGCTAACTGAATAGCCTCCTTAACGACCCTATTAAATCTCTCAATTTGACCATTTGCTTCTGGGTGGAAAACTGCAATCCTTTTGTGAGTAATACCACATCTAATCAAATAATCTTCCATCTGTTTACTAACAAACTGTGGTCCGTTGTCAGTAACAAGCTCCTGAGGGATACCTTCCCTACTGAAAATATAATCTAAAAATTGTATAATGGCTTCAGAAGTAACTTCTCTGACCATCTTAATCTCAGGCCATTTTGAAAAATAATCCATTAGCACAATACCAAAAGAATGTTCATGCGATAAGATACTGAACGGACCAATTATGGCAATGCCCAATTTGCTCCAAGGTGCAGCAGGTAAATCCACAGGTTGTGGAGTAGCAATTAAAGCCTTAGGTGATTTATCACTGTTAGCACACAAGTTACAAAATCTCACGTGATGCTCAACATATGAATCTATGCCTGGCCACCAAAAACTATCCTTCAAGCGTCTCCTGGTGATAGAAATACCAAAATGCCCTTCATGAGCGATGTCAACAAACATCTTCCTGAGACTAAAAGGTGGAATAAATGCACCCCCCGCCCCCATAAAATTATATCATTCTCTATGGCCAATTCATCTCGAACCGTGAAATAACTAACCAAACTCCCTATAAACTCCCTCTCTTCTGGCCAACCGTCTGGTATAAACTTCTTCACTTCTTTAAGTTCTAGATCCTTCCCCATTTCTTCATTCCACAATTGCTCTTGAATAACGGAATTGTCATTGAACAACAAATTCACATCGCTCACAACATGTGCCACTTCACATTCATCAGTATCAACACTATCTGATTCCATACACGGAAGGGGTAATCTTGACATGCAGTCAGCATGAACATTAGTTTTGCCAGGAACATACTCCAACGAATACTGAAAGTTTTGTAGTCTAGAAGAAACTCTGGCTAACCTTGATCACAATGTGCGCCCACCACCAGCTTAAAGGCTTATGGTCAGACTTAATGGTGAATTTGGTTCCCCTTAAAAATGGTCTAAAGTGTTCAGCACCCCACACGCACGCTAATAGCTCTCTTTCAATTACAGAATAATGTCGGTCAGACTTTCGTAATGTTCTTGAAGCATATGCTACAATCCATTCTTTACCCCATTCCTCTTGAATCAGTACGGCACCTAGTCCACAATTGCTTGCATCCACCATTACAACACAATGTTTGCCAATTACAAAAGGTTTGAGACATGGAGCCTTAGTAATCATCTCCTAAACAGTGGAAAATGTTACAGTCATAACATCAGTCCAATTAAACTTCACATTTTTTTTCAACAGATTTCTAAATGGTTCAATTACAGTTGCATGAGGGAAGATATCCCGAAACCTGGGCCATGTCTCGGGTCTAGAGATCTTCACAACAACAAGTACTTACTTGCACCTACTGAGGTGAACCACTTACGAACCTTATGTACCAGAATCCTTAGGGGCGATCTGGAGGAGGGGCTAGCGGTGTGCGGTCCATTGCGGTTGTTTCTACAATTGCAGTTGCATAATTGGGAATTAACTTGGCATAGAACTCCACTAAACCCAAAAAAGCAACCAATTGTTCCTTGCTTTCAGGAATAGGAGCTTTACTGATGTTCTCCAAATGTGACATTTTAGGTTTCATTCCATCTCCGCTGATACTGTATCCTAAGTGTTCTTGTCTTTTGAATCTGCACTTGTCTGCACTGGGCGTTAAACCTTTGTTTGATAAAGCATTTAGAACCTGGACTAAATTGTGGTCATGTTCATCCTCATTTTTCCTGAAGACTAAAATATCGTCTTGAAATGCTATAGCTCCAGTAAGACCATCCAGAGTTTCTTTTATTAGTCTTTGCAAGACAGCAGCTGCAGTAGCCAAGCCAAAAGGCATCCTGAACAATCTGTACAGGTCCTCTGGTGGGTGTTATAAACGCAGTCAAATGTTTAGATTCTTCATGGAGAAGAACCTGGTGATAAGCGCCAGCTAGATAAAGACAGGAAAAAACGCATGCATCAGCTAATGTGGAAACCATTTCATGTAGATTGGGAAGAGGATGAGAGTCCACACAGATAGCATTTTGAAGACTGCGTAAGTCTATGCACAAACGAAGATCTCCACCAGATGTAATGGAAATGACAACTGGTGAAACCCAAGGAGATGACTATTGGTTCAATTATTATCTTAGTACACATATCATGGAGCATTTCTTTAAATTTTTTCCTCTAGGACAAAGGAACATTTCTTACCTTATTGGCATGTACTTTTATGCAATGTTTAAAGCCTTTGTATTCACCAAGTTTGTCACTAAATAATGTAGGAAAATCATTTTTTATTTTAGAAACTAGTAGAGAGTCATTAGACCTGATCAAATCCGGTTTCGTGGTAATTGTTTTAACAGAATATACAGGAGGATCGGCATTAGGATCTAATTTGATTCATACTTTTTCCTGATGTGGCCAGCCTAGGAGCAATTGCCCTACTTTGTAACATAAATTTTCCCACGTGTGATGCGTTCATCAAAGACTAATTCAGCAATGAAATACCCAAGGAGTTGCAGTTCATGACCAGCATAACCACTCGGTGAAATATCAGGATGTGTGAGTTCCATATTAGGCCAATTAGAACAAACAAGAGCGTGATGCAGAATAGTGTACCAGGAGAATGAATCTACTAGTACATTGGTAGAGATTCCATTAATAGTACCATTACATGAAGGACATTTTGTAGAGCTTATCTCTTTAGTCACACAAAGTATAGTATTTACATCATAATCATTATCACACAACTATTCATGTTCTTGTATAACATTGACTCTTTTCGGAGCAGACGTACAAACCCTGGGAAAATGCCCCTTTTTGTTACATCTGGCACACACCTTATCTAAAGCAGGACACGACTTTGAATATCCTAGGTGATAACTACTACCACATCTAAAGCAGTAAACATTATTCCACCTGGTGTCAGGTTTTTGTCATCTGTTTCTGGTTTCAGTTTTTTGAGAATTTTCATTCATTTGGGTTGTACATTTTTTTTGTTTGTAATTTTCCTTGTTGACAACACGTATATCACTTTTATCAAATCTCTCCATAACCATGTTGATTTTTTTTCTATAGCTAATGGAAAGTTATTTAGATGCAATTTGGTACGCATTTAAATCAGACGTGCTGGGCAACAGAGGTACATTTTTATATTCTTTGAGGGCTATTCCTCCAAGACAATGTTTTAGTAAGGCTAGTTTCCTGTCTGCTTCACATTCCTCTCCCTCCAGAACATCAACATAAGCTAGAAACATTACTTCCCATATGTGCCATTCAATTTGGGGTTCACCAGGCAACGAGTGAAAAGATGAAGGAGGTTGAATGCCCACATTGCTGCTTAAAAAATATACCTAACTGTCAAAGCGCAAAATTAAAACAAGTTCTTGATGATATAATAATTAAGGAAACAATTTGTGCATGTCACAGAAGATTTTAAATATATCCAAATACCTGTTTATTGGACACGCGGGCTGATATGTGTGCGTGTCACAGAAGAAGGAAAACAAACGAACCTGATATGAAGCTCTTCCAGCGATTGCGCTGTGAAGGATTAATTCTTCTGATGGTGAACAGCTGGGCTTTATAACTCCGCCTATTTGCAAAAGATGAGGAACATTAAGGTGCGTGAGGCGGCTATACCCAGAAACTAATCCTCCAATTGGGAGCTGCTGACGTTGGAGGAATATGCTACTCCCCAGTGTTCATCGGCCAATTGCGGCACTGAAGGTAAAGCATGAAGCGAATGAAAAGGACTTTGATGAATGCCGGTGTGTGTATGGCAGCAAAGCACACGGACAAACCTCCAATAGAAACTGCTGACGTTGTTGACCTGGGCTTGTCTCAGCAGTGGCCAGTGTAAAGTAGTCTTCACATTTGCAGTATATCTGAATAAAAGAAGAAGGGACACAAATACATTGTAGCGCTCATTTTAAAACAATACATCCGGCGCTGAATGACATTTGAAGTAGACACGAGCGTAAGAGCACTCGTGCCAACTTCAAATGACAAAACATAACACAAACCTTGAACATCTTCACAAGCAAATAATGCAATTGTGTCATTTGTATCTCTTCCAATTATAAATCTGCAGGGCTGCAGTGTGATTGCCCGGGAAGTTGAGGTTGAATGAAAGGGGGGCGGGCTACACTGACTCCCTGGGAAGGTGAAAAGTTCTGACAGCAGTGAGGGACAGGAGATCAGTTTCCTTGAGCTCCCAGCCAGGTGCAGCCAGGTGCAGCGTCCAAAGTAGGAGAATGAGGGGGGCGCACAGCATAGCAGAGTAACCAGGATTGGAAATTTAGCTTTCGAAACCGGCATATTGGGAACTAATTCAAGAGAGCACATTACCGACTGCAGCAGGTCGGATTCAAAGCCCAGTGTTGACGCCTCGCGACATTGTGTAATCCAAGACAAACAGCATACCGCGCTATGCTGCAGCCCGGCCTGTGAATTCCCAAACAGGGCAGAACCTATGGAAGCGTAGCTGCTCGGTTATCTTGAGCAAGTCTGTATGTGAATTGGCATTAAAGCAGCTACCCAAACTTCAGAAAACGTATTTACTCCAGTATTGGAACTTTCATAGATTCATATGCTTGAATCATTCCCCGTCGTTGAGATGGGTCCCCTTGGTATATAAAAATAGCAATGCAAAGCTTTTACAAACTAGAAACTAGGCATTCTAGTTTTGTAGCATATCCACCTCTTTATGTAAAAGAGACCAAATAAAACACACAACCAATCAGATCAGCCTCACCCTCTAGAACCATCCTAAGAGAACCTCAGACCTTCAGATTTTCTACTGCACGCTGTGCTAGGGAGTCTTCATTGAGCTCTGCTCATTTATTCTTTATTCTATTCATCTTATCAACTGATTATTTTCCAAACTCCTCTACAACTTGGATTTTCTCTATTCCTCATGGCAGACAAGGAGAAAAAGCCCTTTTCTAGAGCTTGTGCCACTGGCTCTAAGAAGAGGCTTTATGTGGATGACCCTCATAAGGATTGTATCTACTGCCTGTATCCGGACCACAAAGCCAAGGACTGCAAGGTATGTCATACCTTTTCCACTAAGACCATGAGGGATCATGAGGGGACGTCCCCTTACCTAGCTCAGGAAGTTAAAATCCAGGAGAGAGACGGTCTCTAGTGACGACAGTGATGAGGCCTCATCTGCTTCGTCTTCTAGAAAATCTGTGAAAAGGGGAAGATCTGACCCTACTTCTTCAGAGGAGCACCCTCAAAAAGCATCTTAAAAGACCTCCCATGGGTCTGACAGGCTCTGTCCAACTAAATCTCCTCACCAAGGTGAAATGGAGAAAGTGGAGTAAGGAAGTCGAGCTCTGTTCCTCCTGAAGGAAGAAAAGTAATAAAAATAAACCCTTATCTGTTCCTCTTGAGGAAAAACAGGCAAAGAAATTACCACAGTCGACGAAGCAAACGACAATACCATTGACAAAGAAACCCTCATCAACATCCTCGATGCGGAGTGACAAAGGCCAGACTCCTCAGCTTACAACAGTTCTGACTACGGGATTGTCGCTGAGAGCTTCTCTGATATCGAAGACCACGGTTCCGCCTCCATCGACGACGGAGGTGATGACCAAGGCTTGACAGCAGTGAAGACGAAGCTATCGCCGTCTACAGCGTCGAAGACGAAAACAACAGTGGTGACAAGAATGCCAACGGCGGCGACGGCAATGATGTCGACAGTAACGGCGATGGTATTAACGACAGCGCCGTCAATGGCAATATCAAGATTTTCGACGACAACGTCGACAACCTCGTCGACGGGAGTGACAATTTCCTGGGAAAAAGTGAGGAAGCGTCAGGTAACTCCTGGGATCACTTCCCCTAGCAAGGTGACCTCTCTACTACCTTCTCACCTCCTGGAAGAGGAAGATTCAGAAAAGGAAGGACCTTTCGTTTGCCCATAGCCCTTCGGAGCTGCACGTAAAGTGCCAGGAGGACGATTCTGAAGAAGGATAGGAAGGGGAGCAGGACTATCATCCTCCCCAGGACTACCTTAGGGAAAATCAAGAAGAGGTAGTCTGTATGCCGTCCTCTTTGATTTCGGACTTGCAGTATATGCTGTTGGACTACAAGAGAAGATTTCGAACACCATCTTTGATTCCGGAACGGGTCAGTTCCCACAAGGCGACTCTCCTTGCCTTCCACCCCCGGGTGCCACCACCATCGCTGCAAATTGAGGAGCCTCCTCTGACTCTACCTTTTATCGAACTCCAAGATACCCTGGATGACGATCAAGGGGACACAGATCTGCCAGACTCGCATAAGGGGTAGGATGATTATATTATCCCCACTTCATCTTCAGCTTCACCTTTTCCTGTGGATTCTCCGCCGGGGGACATAGGTGGTTTCCACAATCTGCTGGAAAGGGCGGCCAAGATGTTTGATCTGCCTATGCCTTCTTGGCAGACTGAATGTTTCTTATATGAATTTTAGGAGCCCTTTAAGAAGACGGTGCAAGCCACTCCCATTGTCAATCATGTGTGAGAGGAGGGTCTTAAGGTCATGAAGACCTCAGCCATGGTGGTCCCGGTGCTTCCACTATTGGAGAAGAAATATAAGGCTCCTGAAGATAGCCCGGCTTGCTTGGTGAGTCATTTGAAACTGAACTCAGTTATATCACTGGCAGCACAGTGGAAGTGAAAGAATCTGGCAGCTCCTCTCACTAAGCCTCCGACAAGGAAGGCATATGCCTGGACAATGCCTTCAAAGGATTCTCCTCTATGTCAGGCTTACTAGTCAAAGCAGCTAACGGTTTAGATATTCTGGGCCGTTACGACTGGCAGATGTAGTGTGATTTATCTCCTTACCTCGACCAGCTGCCAGGAAGGGTAGAGGGCCTCCTCGGAGGTCATTGATTGCGCAATGGACATTGCTACAACAGCTTTTCGATCCCTGGCGGGGGCAGCGGTCCTATATCGCATGTGTTGACTTTGAGCAACCTCGTTCAGACCAGAGGTCTAGAACGAAATACTGCATCCTCCATTTGATGGAGAAGCACTCTTGAGGAAAACATGTGGATGACGCTCTCCAAGACATAAAAAAGGACACAGACACGGCAAAGTCGTTCGGGGCGCTTCAACACCAGGAAATTCCTTTTCGAGGAGCCAGGGGATGAGGGCTTCCTACATACAGAGGAGGATACCAACAATATAGATACTCCTCTTACACACCTGCAACGCAGTCTTATCGACCATTGTTCCATCCTGACACCAAACAGCTGTACGGGGAAGGATTTCTTTGTGCTTCCAAAATTGGCAACAAATAACAACAGATCGATGGTTGCTCAACATAGTTAAATAGCCATATGTTGGAATTTGTTCATCCTCCTCCAAACATCCCTCCTCGCAGTCACATGACAAAACCTCTACATCTGCTGTGCCTAGAAGTCCAAAACATTTTACAGAAGCCGGCAATAGAACCAGTCCAGTTATCTCAAAGACGAATGGTATTCTACTCCCAGTTCTTTCTGGCTAGAGAGACTGTCGAAAAGTGGCACCCTATCCTAGATCTGAGGGAGCTCAATACCTATCGCATCAAGTAGTAGTTTCAAATGATCTCCTTACAGGACATACTACAGGGGAGATTTCATGGCCACTTTAGACCTGGAGGATGCATATTTTCAAGTCCCCATGCATCCTTCGCACAGGAAGATCCTTTACTTTACAGAAGCCAAGAGCCACTTTCAATTCAAAGTCCTCCCTTTCTGCCTCAGATCAGCATTAAGAATCTTTGCGAAAATTCTGGCTCCAGTAGAGGCCTTCCTCAGAAGAGAACAGCACCAGGTGTTTCCCTACCTAGACGACTGGTTGATGAAAGCCCCTTCTAAAACAACAACCAGGAATTCTGTGACAGCCTGTACAAAGCTGTTCAAAGGTCTAGGTCTTACCATCAACAGGAAAAAATGTCAAGCTTGCGTCCTTCCAAGAACGCCATTTTTCTAGGAGCCATATTGGACACGTCCCTGAACAGAGCATTTCCATCACTAGAAAGACAAGCCAAATGAATGTCAATGGCTCGTCTACTTCTAACAAGAAGGTCACTTTCAGTTTGCCTCTACAAGCCTCTTCTGGGATCCATTTTGTCATGTATTCCTTTCATACCCCACTGCAAGCTACAAATGCGTCCTCTTCAGGAGCAACTGGACTTACAATGGTGTCAGGCGGAAGGATCTTTCGAGGACATGATCACAGTAACTTCGCCTATGTGACAACCCGCATCATGGTTGATTCACAAGGCTGTGTTAATCAAAATAAGGAGGGACAGTGAGTAAAGGTCGGGGGACATCCCTATCTCCAAGTCTAATGTACAAACAATGTGAACATACCCACTAGAAAGGAAAAAGGTTTTGGACTCACTGTAATGGTAAACAGTGCCGAAGAACCATTAGGTTTTATTAAAAGACCCCTCACACACCAACCTGCTTGATGTCCTGCTTCATCATTGGGGTCCCAATGTCAGGGACTGTCCAGGACTATGTGGGGAACACAGTCAGGGACCTGGGCAAGGACTGGGAACTGGGTAGAAAATTGACACAGAAAGATGAGTACAGCACTGCCCAGGATCATCCAGGGAGTTAGAGGAGAAAAAGGGATGCAAAAGGGAAGCCTGTAGAAGTGAACAAGAAGGGTAAGACTCAGAAAGGATGGGCACTCACGAGGCAATTTGGCATTCAGACTAACTACACCCAGGACAGACGTGCAATACATATATATAATACAACATGAACAATAAAGGGGGTGTGGGGTAAAGCACTCAGGTGCTCCACACGGTAAGACTGAAGCTCAGTAAGTTCCTTACCCACAATTACTGTTACAGATACTGACTGCAAATACCCACATGTGGGATATGCATGCAAAGGCAGGGTCTGTGGAGCTTATAGCTATTGTGATGTTATAAATGCAACTCAAAGACAATACTCACAGTGAACAAGAAACACCACCTAGATAGTCAGCTGTGCCCATGGATCCTGGCGATCAAACAGGAACAAGCAAGGCAGTAACAGCAAGGGGGTAGAACTAAACACAAGCACAATAGACAAGGAGCTAGCAAGGAGGAGTGCTTAACAGGAAAGGAAGGAAATCACAGTGCACACTTGGCAGAAAGCAGGTAACAAACATACAATGCAACAGAAGGCAGCAGAATAGAAAGACAGAAAACTAGGACAGGAACCTGGAAAATGGGAAGAAAGGCAGGGATTGGAAAGGGATGTACAGAAGGGGAGGCTACAAGGGGATACTAGAATAGTGCAGGTTAAGGAATCAAGAAAACAAAGTAGCATAGAAGGCAGTGCTAGGACAGGAACAAGAAATGAGCTAAAGGTCAGTAGTCTAGGTAGCACTGCAGGCAGTGCTAGTACAGGAATAGGGAATTACTAAGGCTTTAGGAGTCAAAGTAGCACGACAGGCAGTGCTAGTTCAGGAACAGGGAATTAGCTACAACTCAGGAAACAAGAAGTCAAGAGAGCACTGCAAGCAATGCAAATCAGGAACAAGAAAATAGCTGAAGCCCAGGAACAGGTACAAAGAATAACTATAGCTCAGGAACTCAGGAAACAAGATAGCACTGCAGGCAGTGCTAGTTCAGGTACAAGGAATAGTAGTTATAGCTCAGGAACTCAGGAAACAAGATAGCACTGCAGGCAGTGCTAGTTCAGGTACAAGGAATAGTTATAGCTAGGGAACTCAGGAATCAAGATAGCACTGCAGGCAGTGCTAGTTCAGGTACAAGGAATATCTATAGCTCAGGAACTCAGGAAACAAGATAGCACTGCAGGCAGTGCTTATTCAGGAAAAGGGAATCTGCTGCAGTTCAGGAACAAGGAATACTAAGGCTCAGGCATCAAGGTAGCACTGCAGGCAGTGCTAATTCAGGAGAAGGGAAACTGCTGCAGTTCAGGAACAGGGAATGCTTAGGCTCAGGAGTCAAGGTAGCACTGCAGGCTGTGCTAATTCAGGAATAAGGAAAACAGCAGGAGTTCAAGAACAAGGAATAACGAAATCTCGGGAAACACTGGAAACAAGGATAGCAAAAGCTCAGGGAGCACTGAAAACAAGGATCGGTCTCACCGGTAAACAGCTACAATGACCAACCTTGGCCTGAAGGGAACTGGGCTTAAAATAGCTCACAGTAATCATATGCATCAGGTGTGAGCAGGCTTGCAGGAGCCAGCCACATGAGAGCTGATGTCCCCCACCCATCCTTGGCCTGCAGGGGAGAGACAAAGCAGTGAGCAGAGTATTCTGGGTGATGGAGTTTCAGTCATGAGTAGGCTGGCTTCAAGTATAAGCAGGCTGGCTTTCACAATACCCAGCATGGATTGGGAATGGATATCAGTTTCCAATAAATGTCCAAATGGCTGTAAGTCAGGATATGCATGCAGGGGAGGGTCTGAAGTCCCACTATGCGGCCCCCTGGTGGTGGGTATGAGAGCACAGGGAGCGAATCGTGACATCCAACCGGTTGGCCGAGTGCCGCCCGGTTGTGCTACTACGCCTGATTACAGCGGAGCTGGTGTGGTGTATTGGTGTGATGTGATAATGTGCAGGTTAAAAATATCTCTGGGAATCCTTGCCATAGGTGTTTATTTGTGGCGGCTCAGGATATGTCAGAATCCAAAAGTTCACTCCCACACTGAGGAGTGGATCAAGCAGCTTGCTGACTTCTTTGTTGACAAGATCCGTAGGATTCAGGACTCTTTCGATCGGGTGGAGTCCCTGGAAGTGGACGCAGCTGTGGAAAGTGATCTGTAGGTCCTTCCATCCGCTGCAGCCGAGCAGGTGCCCACTCTTTCGACGTTCCCCCCGCTATCCTGCGAGTCCTCTCTGGAGCTGCTTTCCCGGTTGAAATCTGGATCCCCCTTGGATGCGTGTCCGGCCAAATGCCTGAGCTCGGTGGCACCAGCTATTAACAACTTGCTGAACCCCTTGCTCAACATGTCTCTGAGTTCTGGAGTGGTCCCTAAAGAATGGAAGCATGCTCTTATTCTCCCGCTCATTAAGAAGCCTCTGCTCGACCCTTTACAGTGGGCCAACTATAGACCAATCTCCCTCCTCCCTGCTCTGGCGAAGGTGGCGGAGAAACATGTTCAGCACACTCTTACCACCTTTATAGAGAATAACAATCTGCTGCATGACTCCCAATCTGGTTTCCGTGCTAACTATAGTACGGAGACAGCTCTTGTGGAGGTGACCGACGCCATCAGGGAGACGCTTGATCTTGGGGGAAAGGCCATGTTGGTCTTGCTGGACCTGTCGGCGGCATTCGACACCGTCCCACACGCCGGCCTCCTCCGAAGACTCTGGGAGGTCGGTCTGCGGGGGACGGTGTTGGACTGGTTTCAATCCTTCTTAACCGACCGTCGGCAGGTGATCTGGGCTCCTCCGTTCTCCGCGGAAATGCCTTCGCTAGAGGTGGGGGTGCCTCAAGGATCCATCCTGAGCCCCACCATTTTTAACATTTATATGGCCCCTTTGGCGAAGGTCGCGGAGGCATTTGGAGCCCGGGTCATTTCATACGCTGACGACACCCAGCTCCTGTTCACCTGTAGGAAGGGAGAGGTTTTTAATGGCGACAGAATCAGAGACTGCCTAAGTGCTGTTTTTGCATGGTTTCAGCACCAGAACCTGAAGTGTAACTCGGATAAGTCCGAGTTGCTCTTTTTTGGCTGTGCTGAAGACCCTGGCTGGAAATCGGGGTGGCCTTCCGACATGTTCCCCCCTGAGAAACCAGTTGCCCAAGTAAAAAATCTGGGTGTGGTATTCGACGACAGTCTTTCCTTTCGTCCCCACATCACGGGCCTGGCGGGAAAATGTTTTGGTATCCTGAGGATGGTGAGGAAATTTCTCCCACTGCTTTCCCTTCAATATCGCAAGAACATTGTGCAAGCACTCGTGGGTTCGCGTTTAGATTACGCTAACGCACTCTTCGCTGGTCTGCCTAAATATCTGGTATCCAGATTGCAAGTGGTCCAAAACTCGGCGGCCAGAGCCATCTTTGGCCTTCCACGGAGAGCCAGTGCCTCTCTACTGCGTGGAAAACTGCATTGGCTGTCTATTCCCAGCAGAATTAGTTTCAAAGTCCTTACGTTGGCGTTTAAAGCCCTCCACTGCATCGGCCCAGCTTACCTCAGGAAGCGGATTGTTCGCTACGTTCCTCGGAGGAGCTTAAGATCTGCTGACCTGGCTAAAGTGGAGATACCAGTGATCAAACGCGTGCGGATGGGAGGCCGGTCTTTCCAGTTTATGGCGGCCAGGTTGTGGAATGAGCTCCCTCTATCACTCCGCAAGGCTAATAATCTCCTGGCCTTTAGAAAGGAGCTCAAGACGCTCCTATTCTCCACCTAACCAGTGGGCCTACAGTGTTTCTGCCGCTGGGTTTTTTCTTGGTTGTGTTCAGGACTCTCTGCCAAAGCGCCGGGACACCCGTTCTGGGTAGCCGTGCGCTCAAGAAATACAGTTCTAACATAACATAACATAACAAAAGTGCAACTAATGAAGTGATTTTACTCCTAGTTGTCTGCAGTAGGTCTACATGTTTCAGCCCAGAAAAAAAGATGTAAAGTGGGCTTTCATCAGGACTGTGTGAAAAAATGTGAGTGAACTTGAGGTTCGTGTCCCATGTGTTGATCCATTGGCAAAACGTTTTAAGAGAATCTTCGTCGCCTACCCAGATTAGAAGGATGTCATTGATGTAACGTTTACAGAATGTGATCTAGGGAATTTGAGATCTGTTTTGATGGAATAGGTAGGTAGTCCCGCCACACTGGGAGCGAAAATGCTTCCCATGGAAGTTCTATATTTTTGCAGGTATATTTTGCCTTCAAATTCAAAGTAGTTATCTTTGAGTGCTAATCATGCACACTCTAATATGAATAGTTCTGATGGATACATCTGCCTGTGGATTCCTCACCTTATGAATATCCCTTGCGCCAGCATTCCGTGGAAATTGTTCCTAGCTCTCCGAGCTGATGATGTTGTCACAGCGTCATGGCTCCGCACTCGGCTCCGCATGACGTCACCGGAGCCATAAGAAGACCACGTCGGCCTGATGACTTCAGTTCCCTTTTTTCCACGCTATTGATGCTAAAGTTTTTTTCTGGGACTCTCCATACTTCATTTGGATACTTTGTATTTTTGGTTCTATCTCTTCCTTTCTTTGTAGCAATGTCTGCTCCGAGGAAGTCCGGGTTTAAGCCTTGCAGAGAATGCGGTAAACATATGTCGATTCCTGACCCGCATGAGGATTACCTTTGGTGTTTGTCTTCAGACCATGACGTTGAGGGACGCTCTTCGTGCAGGAAGATGAATCTGAAGGTGTTAAAGGAGCAAGAAACAAAGCTTTACATGGCCAAAGCTAGAAAAGAAAAGAAGAGTAGAAAAAGGTCAAAATCTAGTACTTCGACGTCGTACGACTCCAAGAAGAAGCACAAGAAGAAGAGGAGACATAGTTCTCAACGCTGATCTTCGAAGTAAATGGTGTCAAGGTCACCGTCTCCTGCTCCTCGACGTCGAGAAAAGAACTTTGTTTCTCGATCACCTTTAGTGTCTCCTCAGGTGACTCCGGCTCATTCTCCTTCCTATAAGGGGACTCCAGAGCGGGCGGCAATGCCGAGATTCTCACCGTTGAATCCGGTTGATGAGGTTCCCTCGGCTCATCCCCCTGTGGCTCCAGCGGCTCCGATACCAGAGATACCTCGTTCGTATCCAGGACCTGCTCCTTACCCACAGTTTCCGACACCGGGTTCTGATCCCTCACATTTTTAAAATACAATGTATAGTGTTTTCCCCAGGCCCTCGTACCTCTCTGGAGCACCTCCGGGTCCCATGGGTTCTTCAGCATTTAATTTGGGTGTGCCTCACCATTATCCTCAGGCCCCCTTCATGCCGTTCATGCCGGCAACGTCCTCCTGGTCTTTTCCAGCTCCGAGGATGTCAACGCCGTATGGGCAGTCTCCGGCTCCATCCTGTGAAGCTTCCGGATTCGAATGGCACCGATAATGGATCCTCCTTCGACGCTCCTTTCGGAGCTGTCGACGCCGCATGTGGCGCTGCCGATGCCGCAGCTGAGCCTATACTTGATGTGTGGCGCAATCCTCTTTCTGCTCCTGCAGTCTCAAGGTCAGTTTCAAGAAGGTATAGACTTGCTCCTGGAGATCCGGTGTTTCTTTCCTCTCATCCCTCTCCTGAAAGTCTGGTTGTGCAGGCTTAATGCTCGGAGCAGTCATCAGGAGCATTTTCGCAGGCTCTGGCAGACAGGGACTCTAAGAAGTTGGAGCAGTCTGCGAAAAAGGTCTTTTCTTCAGCCAGTATGGCTTTAAAGTCGACCAACGCCACTTGTGTTTTGGGCAGATACATTCATGCTTTGATGGACTCTGCGAAACAGCTTCTCCCTAAGTTATCTGAGGAGGATAAGGGGAATCTGGGTGAGGTCATAAAGGTAAGGGGTAAAGAGGTCCCAATCCTTAATGGCCGGAAGATGAGCATAGATTCTCTTTTTTGGTTCTTGCCCTTGACAGGGGGAAAATCCCTAACCCCCTAATGTGAGGAAGGTTCAACAGGTTTGTCTGGGCCAGATTCGTTTCATCTGTTTTATCTGGAAAAAATTCCAATCACGCTCTGATTTTTTATAAGTTGTTTATGATAGTATTGGCACTCTAACCTTAAGAGTGAGTGAAAGAAAACAGCCAACATGTGTTTCACCCCTTTACATGGGCCATTCGGCCTGAGGCTTCCTCAGGGCTGTACATATATTCATAATTGAAAAAGGAGGACAGTGGTGTGTAACACCCAGGAAGGAAGGAAGAAAAATAAGAATGGTGAAAGAGAAAAGGGAAGATGAAAGTTAGATTTTTTTCGTTTATACCGTGACTGAGAAAAGGGTAGGTGGGGAAAGCAGGCAGGGGAAGAGAGGAAAGACACACAACGACAGAGGAGTATTAATGTTTAAATAGTTAGTGTAGAGCGAATGATTGTCAGGTATGAGAGATATAAAGGAGAGGTCAGAATAATCATTTTGAGGTAATCACACAGGAGAAAAGGGAGATTGAGCATTTAATAGAAATAAAAGGGTAGAAGGGAAGCAGAGAAAAGAAGGAGACAGGGAAGAAAGAGTGAAAACAGGAGTAGTAGTAAGAAGGATGGTAAGCGTATAGTATATGCATCATAAGTTTACATAGACATAATTTAAATTTACATGTTAGTGTAGAGGTGCAATTTTTTTTATTCATGTTTTGGCCCAATAATCGGTGATGAACCATTGGTCATCATATGTAAAAGGTTAATATTGTCATTGTAGCAGAAACGAAACAGGCAAATTCCATGTCATTGTAGGATTACATTTTTCAGAATGAGTCCAACCAGCAATCATCAGATTAAACCAAGGTTACATGATTGTTAGTTGAAAAAAGCATTATATGTGTAGAAACAACAGAAAGAAGAAACAAAGTAAAAAAACAAAGTTCAATTGGAAAATGTTAAGGGACAGATAATAATATAGGATCGTAGGTCGACCAATTTCGAGATTGCGATTCAGAGGAAAGCATATTTGGTGTAGACAGCGCATTGTGAGTGGGGACAAAAAGGCGATTATAAGCATTTGAACGTATCAATAATGATCGCGATATATATCGGATTTGAAGCATGCGACACAGAATAAATGACGTTGTTTAAGTTTAGTGCCACAAGTTGGTAACAATTAAAAGATGTATTTTTTAAGGAAAATAAATAAAGGCAATACGTTAGCGCGTAAGCTTGACACAGAAGAACAAAAAAGATGCATTTTCGGAGGAGAATAAATGTTGTCAATATGTTAGCGCATAGGCATGACACAGAAGGACAATACAATCAAGAAGGTTATAAGAATAGGGGTAATGGGGAGGAGCCAAGATGGCCGACAGGACGGACGTGTAGGCTCCCAGCTCCGCGAGCCTCTTCTTCCCACGCCGGTTTCCTGCCACTAATCCTGAAAACTGCCGCGGTGCCACGACCGCATGAGCGCGCAGATCTCGACCGCGTTCCTCCGAGGACTCTACCGGCCGTGTGGACGAAGATACGGTAGCGAGAGCCGCCCGCCATTGTATCCCCCTGGACTCCGCTTTGCTGGCCGCAGCGAGACGTCGGTGCCCCGGTGGATTGACACGGGAGGCGCTGCAACTCCCGCCAGAATTGCTGCTGGTGGGGTGGATCGACGAGGTCATCCCTATTTAATCGGGGGCTCTCCAGACTTGGATGCGGCGGGCGCTGGCGGGACGGGACCCCTACCCCTTTGTTTTCTGGAGTGACTCGGCTGGAGGGCTGACTCGGCTCCGGCTGGCAGTGCCGCCTGCGCCGGGGGCTGCCTTCCGACTAGCGGCGAGGGGTCGCCTGCGGTTTTGCCTCTCTGCTCTGCGGTCAGCTCCCATGCCGGCGCCCCCGCCTGCTGCATTTTGAATTTTGTACGTTCTTTCCCCCCACCCCTTGTTTCTGGATTGCGGCAGTAAAGATGGCGGTCCCGAGAGGAGGGGAGACAATCGCCTCTTTGTCCCCTGGTTGTCCTGCCTTGCCTGCACTACCCTGGTCCTGTCAACCGGGGACACCGACCCAAATGCCATATTGTGTGGCCCCGCAGCGGGCCCCGACTTGTATGGATGTCCTGGCGGCTCTCGAGGCTCTTGGCTCCGCATGTCGGCAGGTTACCTGTGAGTTGAGCCGCAAGTTTGATGAGGCGATATCTGCACCGGGACACCAGCTGTCTGAAACTATCCATGGTCCGGATACTATGTTTCAGCTGTCGCCCGCCACGGAACTGATGGTTTCTGGAGACAGTGTTGCTGACTTGCCTACCGCCGCGAAGGGGGATACTTTGTTGCTCTCCACCCTGCACTCTGAAGCTCAGCCTCCGCCATTACTGTTTCCACATGGTCTTTTGACGTCCCGGCTGCTGGACTTCCTTGCCGCTCCTGCAACAGGAACTTCATCCTTTCCTCAGTCGGTGGTACTCCTTCCCGTATGTGCTGAGAAGCCCCCCCTTTTTGTCGGTCATCCCCTTGTGGATCGGGATCCTGCAGTTCTTTCTTCCAGGTTTTCTCCTCGTGGGGGACGGCCATCTTGTCCCTTTGTTCTGCCTTCGGCATGGTTCCCGCGGTGGCCATTTTCGGAAGGACTGCAACGCTCAGGCCAGGGGTGATGTATCTTTGTACTGACTTTGTTTGCCTGGCTGCCAGATATCGGGACCCTTGTTCTATTTTGGAACTTTTGACGACGCTTTGTTTTGACCAGCATGGGGTTGTACTTGGTGGGCACAGCTGCTGATTTCTGCTTGAAAGATGGGGGTTCGGCGTGCGGGCGGGCCTGGTGTATGTGCAGAAAGGGGGGTCCCTGCTGTGGTTTTCTTCATTTGATTGGTTGCAGTTTGTATTGTGTCATTCCTCGATGTACTGGGAGGCTACAGGGTTGCTTGTTTTATGCTGCATCAGATATGGTCTCTGGCGGGTCGTGGTTGTCGGGTGGGAGATTAGGTGTGGGCTGGGAGCCCGGGTAATAATGTTTTTGGCCCTCCTCCGGGCTTCTGTACTATGGGAGTGGGATTGGCTTTTCTTCTCTTACTCTCATACTTCAGTCACTATCGTGTTTCCTTTTTCTCCCCTTTTTCTTTCTTAATCTAAATTTCGGGTTTATTGGGCGACAGACACACTGCTGGGGGGGGGGTAGGCCGTAGCCTCTGCATGCGTGTAGGGTGGTGGGTTGGGGGATGGGTTTTCTTATTTTCGGTTTCTATGGTGCCTTGTTTTTCCTTTTTATGATTTCTCTCTTTCTTCCTGCTTTGGGCCTGTGTCGGGACTGTGGGCGGGTGGCCGGGGGTGCACACCAGATGGTTTACTGATCCTGATACCCCTGTTGGCCGTACTTGACCCCTATGCTGCCTGCGGAACCTTGATTTTTATGTCATTATCAGTCTGGTGGACATGTCGCCACCGTTGCGTTTTACTCCTGCACGGGCCCTGCCTTATTATTTCCCTACTTCATCTTGTGCTTTATATTGAAACAGAAATGTTGGACTTTAATTGCTGCGAAAAAAAACCTTTAAAAATTAACCTCACAACTCCTGTGACGCGATATCACGTTAATTAATGGTGTAACCTTTTGATGTCAGCCTGTGTTCATTACGTGCTACCGTGTCATTGTATTGTTTGCGACAGTGCTGCTACAGTTTTCTTTCGTGGCCGGCCCGAGGGTTGTAGGCCCGTATATGTACTTCTGCAAATGCACAATAAAGGTTTTCCAAAAATAAAAAAATAAAAAAAAAAGAATAGGGGTAATGGTATATTTACAGTAATGATTTTCAAGATATCGGTTCCAACGGGAGCCAGGTTTTGCCGAACAAAGAAGGGGAAAGGGAGGCGAAAGTTATTAACACTTCGCAAACGTCTGTATAACTCATAAAATTCATGCCGTGGTTGTGAAGGTGATATCTCAGTTATATCCCGTTAGATAGGTGTTATAACTGGTAATTATTGTGTGTGTATTCTATTGTGGAGGCACTGTCTCCATTGTGGTAAGTCATGTGCAAGAGCAAGAGATAGCAGAGAGATGAGTGAGGAAACAGGCTCTACCAGTAACATCTCTGTATCATCACAGAGCAGTTTTGCCTCCAATAGTACAGTACAAGATGTCCCTTTAGAAGAAGCGGCCTCTTCCTTTCAGAGGGAATTGGCTGAACTGCGAATCAGCAACCGCCTACAGCAAAATAGAGAAATAAAAAAACAGTCGGGGGGGGTAGGAGGTCAAAAGGTAGATACAAAGGGAGCAGTTGTGAACAATCAAAATGTAGGGACAAACCCCAAGTTGTAATGGTTTGGAGCCCTGAGATATTGTTGATACCATGTCATGTCAAACATCTAACACTGATCTAAAGATTGTTAATCTTTCTGAAAAAATATTGGATACTGATGAATTGAAGGTTTTGAGTAAAGGTCTCAATTTTTACCCTGCTCAAGAATGGGACTTTGCTAGTACAATTGTGGATCTTTTCAAATTTACTAGGGTGTTGAAGTTGAAGCACTATTTCTCTAACAGGCCACAGGATCCAGTAGGGACAACTGATAATCAGCATATTGGGACACACACTATTAGGGAGGTACGGGGTGTACACTGTCTCCTGACCCTAAATAAAAATGAAGATTTGGATATGCCTACATTGCTCAAGGATATGAATATTGCTCAGGATATAAATGTTGATACTGGCCTTCGCCCCCAATCTAAGTTTGTCCCCACTCATTCCTACCATCATAACATCGATATCTTCCATGATAAGGTTACCCAGGAACTGTATGATTTGAAAATTCCTAATAGATTCACATCCAAAGTTACTCACAATATATCTGCGACAGAAAAACTGGCACTCAAACAACTCAATACTGACCAAGAAATTGTAATTTGAGAGGCAGATAAGGGCGGAAATATTGTCATTATGAACCACTGTGACTATATGCAGGAGATAGCCAGACAGCTTGACAATACTTCTAACTATCGAGAAATGCAGAGTAATCCCATACCTAACAGTACCCGCCTGATAAATGCCAAACTGAGTGAGTGAGAGAAACAGGATTACTGACTGAAGATGAGTGCAAGTACTTGTGGGTTGACTGTCCGTCCTTCCCCTGCATCTACGTGCTCCCAAAGGTGCACAAAGGTGGACGGTTTCCTCGTGGTAGGCCTATTATCTCATGGGTGGGGTCCCCCACGGAAAGATTGTCCCAGTTTGTAGATCTAAAACTCCAAAAATATGTCCCTAATTTGCCATCATTTGTTAAGGACAGCAAAGACATTTTGACCAAGTTCAAAGACTTCGAGTGGTCGGACGACTTGAGGTTTGTCACTCTCGATGTAGAGAGTTTGTATACCTATATTAACATGGAATATGGCATCAGGGCAATACGATCTTTTTGGATAAAGATGATGCAGGGTGTTATGACTACAATGAGATGATAATCTCAATGATTGAGATTATTCTAACAAACAATTTTTTCCTCTTTGACAACCGCTGGTTCCACCAAATACGTGGAACCGTGATGGGCTCCAAGTTTGCTCCCTCATATGCCTGCCTCTTTATCGGGTGGTATGAGAGGGAGCATGCTTGGGGCAGAAGTGCCTCCCCTGGACTAATAACATCATGTACTGGGGAGGTACATTGACGAAGTGATTTGCTTATGGTCCGGATCGGTCGAACTACTGGACGAATACTTCACTTTTCTTAATGCAAATACCTATGATGTGAAATTTACTATGACACATCATAGGGAACGTATTAATTTTCTAGACATCCAGTTTTACACCAGAATGGGTCAGATACATAGTACTCTTTTCAGAAAAGAGACTGCATGCAACGCAGTGTTGCATGCAACAAGTGCCCATCCGTGCTCTGTGATAAACCACATCCCCTACGGTGAAATGGTAAGAATTAGACGGAACTGTAGTGAGGGTAATATGTTCAATACGCACGTCAAGGATACCATTGAGAGATTCGCCAAACGGGGATACGAACAAGCAGTATTGACAAGAGCTGAGCACAGGGTCAACAATCTAATGAGAGACGACACATTAGGTGTATAACCTTTACGGGATGGTCCCAACTCCAAAGCGAGGTTTATAACCCAATATACCTCTTACAGTGGTGACATCTACAATATTTTTCGAAAGCATTGGCACCTCTTGACTGAGATACCAGGCCTAAAAGAGTCAATTTAAAATAGACCCTCCATCACTAATAGGAAGGGTAGATCCTTAAAAAATGTACTATGCCCAAGTTACGTGACTACACCTAAAGTAACACAAACATACATGGTTACCTACTAAACCAAAAGGTTTCTTCACTTGCGGGATGTGCAATGTATGCCCTTTGGGCAAAAATAAAACCTTGGGGTTCAGTTATAATACAAGCAAGAAATATGTGATTGGCCACTTTATAAACTTCAATACCACACATGTGGTTTATATCCTGGGTTGTAAATGTGGAATAATCTACGTGGGGAGTACTATTCTTAGTCTCAAAATAAGAATCCAGGAACATCGACGAGCCATCAGAATGAAAGACACAAGATACCCAATCACCAACCATTATGTAAGAGAACACCCTGATGATTCCTCCTTCTGGTTCATGCTATTGACCATGTCCCAGTGCCAGTGAGGGGTGGTAATAGGGCGCTATTACTACGACAAAAAGAATCACAATGGATATGTAATCTAAGAGCAACTAGCCTGGGACATAACACCGGTGGGGAAATGCACTATTTTCTCTGACCCATTTATGCAATGTAGTAACACCCTATTTGTTCCGCTGGGCTCAGCGTTACTATTTAAAATCCAATGAAGAATGCATAGATCTAAATGAACTAATTTGATTCAGATTAGGAAGCGGAATGAAGTAAACTTATAACATTATGTATAGATCTAAATGAACTAATTTGAATTCAGATTAGGAAGCAGAATGAAGTAAACCTATAAGATTATTTATTTCATGTTTTTTGTTTCCAATATCTCTGTGTCTTGCTTTCACTGTACTAAGTTAGAACGTTTTTGGAAGCCTAATCTGTTTCTATATATGTTCATCTAATGACTGTTATGGTATTGACCACCACTAGGTGGTTCTCTTGTTACAATATACTCTTAAAATACTGGCGCGATCTCAATGGAGGCATAGTATCAGATGTTACTTTCTATCTTGTATCATATACTTTGTACCATATTGTGCCAATTTCTGTTGGTAAACCTTTACTACACTTATCTTTTAAATTCACCTGAACTCCTCTTCGTTCTTTTCTCTTCCTTTTCTTTTGTTAGTGGTATATTCCCCTCAATTGATCCTCTTTTTATATATAAAAAATACTTTCGTTTGAGGGCCGCCGAATTGGTCTTATCTCGATTTTCTCCATTATTTCATTTTATACGATTTATATGGGTCGTGTTTCCGATCTCCTTTGTAGAAAACAGTGGAATATCAATTGCTCATCAGTAACTTTGCAACACACATACGTGTTACCACTTTAAGATGGCGCCCGATTTAGATATGACCTTTTCGGAATTTCGATACCGGAAATGATTGACATAGGTCGTGCGTTCGATAGTATTCAAACCTCATTTTATAGCTCTTTATTTTATTGCGTTTTCCCATGTTATACTGTTGTTGACCCTGTTCTCTCCTGTTCCTTTTTTCGTCTCCTTTCCATAATTTTGCTTAGGAGCATATTTTTCCTAATACCATAAGATGCACACTCTTATATTTTCCCTTCTCCTACATTTAGGGAGGACGCTTGTAGACGGTCAGGTTGGCCACTGAATACAGACTGGGGGTTATATATGCCCGGACAATTATTTAAGGTAAGCAGTGTGTACATATTATATGCCAAGTATAGACTTTAGGTCTGGCATATCTGCTTGTGCCCTTTTCATTTTTCGTGCTACGTCTACTTACTGGTGTCTGTTATGTTTTTATCACCTTGCTAGCTGGACGATCTTTGTTCTAGATGTTGACTCTGTGCATTCAAATTACGATTTAGAAATTTATAGGTGAGTGGCCAGGGGTGGACTGTTGCATACTGATCTTGTTTGTGAGCACTTTTTCACTACGTCTTTTTATTTGTGTTTTTATCTTCCCTGCTTCTGCATAGTGGGAGATTGTATTTTGATGGATTGATACCATATCATATCACTAGAACGCGCTAAGCGAAGGGCTTATTTTGGGCCCTTTTTCATAAGTTATTTCTTGTTTAAAATAGGCTTGTCTCAAGTAATATATCTGGCCCATATTGCTTTAGAAGAAGGTCGCCATGACATTGCAGTGACATTTTCCGTCTCTAGGTGAAGAACTTAAATAGCTCTACAAAGGTGAGATCATTAAGGTCGATATAAATTGGTTTGAGTGGGGGGTTTCACTGTTTAGGTGCATGTGAAACACTTTGCACACGTGAGAATTTTCGTTATGAATAATTGTCATGGAATCTTGTCCCTGGTGGGTTTGTTAACGCCACCTAGTAATTTTGCTGCGTATAGGTCCCCCCTTTGTCGAGACTGATGGTTTATAATGTTCAACTCTCTGACCCAATAAACCGTAAATGTCCTCCTACCTTACACTAGGTTCACACCAGTATTTTTAGTATGAATGCCAATTTCTTTGTGAGCTTATTCATAGTGATTAGATTGACTTTTTGTTTCTCGTGATGTGATATTTTTAGAATTTGTCCAACCTATTTATTTTCTTCAAGTCTCTTATTAATTTTGGTAATTAAATAATATTTAACTTTGTCTCCTTACATAGATTATACGTCTTGACTTGTGAACGGCAGGTGGACCTTTTCATTCTATGTTTTTCAACTTTGGAACCTTTAGTTACTTTTTGAGGTGAGACCCTTTTTCCCCGTATCTTTGCAGTCAGACCTATGGTTGGGTGACCAAGGTATTTTGTTTCTAATGTTCTTTCTTCCCCTCATTATTATCTTTTGCCTCTAAATTCCCTTTTTCATCTTTCAGATACTTGACATATAATCTCTTTTCTCCTCCCCAGTAATATGGTAGGAAGAATATCGTGAGCATGAACTTGTACACATGCCAAAATGTGCCCAGATATAATTACTTATTTGATTAGTGATTATATAGCTGTATATATGTATATATATATATATATATATAAATATATATATATATATATATATATATGTATATATTTATTACCTACTGGCGGTCGCCAGTAGGTAGTTATAGTTAGGATAATTTTCAATGTTAAATCTCAACATTCTATTTTGAATAACTTTGGCGCCGGTTGACGAATCTGCCTGAAATTTTCAGGAAAATGGTCTCATGGCGGTCCGGTCCTTCCCTGAAAGTTTGGGGGGGATTCGTCAAGCGGGGGCCGAGATAAAAGGGGGGTCCCAAAACGCGTTTTCCCCATGTTAATTTCCATAGGGCGGTCGATTTCACTTTTAGCCCGAACGGCTGAATGGATTTCCACCAAACTTGGCAAAATTGTAGGGACTGGTAGCCCGATGTGCCTTTGCTATGTCTCAAGATATGTGCTCCAGTGGATTTTGAGTAATTTAGGTTCAAAAAAATATATATATCTATAGGCGCTCTCCCGTGCGCGCACCCGAGTGCGCTCCAGGCGCGGCACGCGACTTGCGCGCAGGAAGCTGATTGGCTCTCAGTTGTCTGTAAACATTCTAAACAGTCCGGAGCGGCCGCCATCTTGTGTCTCGGTAAAATCGAGACACAAGGGGTTTGAAAAAAAAAGGGGCAAATGACCATAAGGGGGAAGAGTAGACCCCCTCTGACCCCCTAGGTTTGATGTAGGGACTAAAATAGGGTCCTGCAGGGCATTAAAATTTTTTTTTCGTTTTGCGCGGGGGAAGCGCATGGTACGCGCACCGGCGAAGCACGGGGAAAATCCAGGATTATATTTATGAAGGCCTTGCGCTGTTAGTTTTGCGCTTCCTGTGCGTCAATTTTTGTGACGCACCAGCGGTGTAAAAAAATGCGCATTGTTATGCAATATTTAAAAAGTGACGCATCTATCTAGATGCGTCACTTTTTAAATATAGTGCAACGAGGTACATTTTATTACACTGCTGGTGTTATGCGTCACTTTTCTGTGCGCACTCCTTATGACATTCCAGATGTGTCATATTTAATGTATGACGAATCATGTTGCAGATACAATATGGCGCAGAGTTTTAAAAAGTGACCCATGTACCTAGATGCGTCACTTTTTAAAAATAGCGTCAGGTATAATGCATGCAGAGGGGGTGTTCTCCCGCAAAAAGCTTTGTAATAGCGACGCAGTGAAATCTTTCAGATTTCACTGCGTCAGTTTTAGGATGCTGTTGCGTCAAAATCTTGTGCCTGCTTTACAGCAGGTGTTAGACTGAGGCAAGACCTTTCATATGCTGCTTTCCCCATTTGAAAGGACACATTACTGGAGTTGCGTCACTTTTGTGACGCACTCCAGCAATGCGTTACTTGGAATGTCATAAGGAGTGCGCACAGAAAAGTGACGCATTGCACCAGTAGTGTAAAAAAATGTGCCGCGTTGCGTTATATTTAAAAAGTGAGGTATCTAGGTAGATGGGTCACTTTTTAAAATCAAGCGCCACATTATATCTGCGTGAGGTATAATGCATGCAGAGGGGGTGTTCTCCCACTAAAAGCTTTGTAATAGCGACGCAGTGAAATGTTTGAGATTTCACTGCGTCACTTTTAGGATGCTGTTGCATCCTTTAAATATAGTGCAACGAGGCACATTTTATTACACTGCTGGTGTGATGCGTCACTTTTCTGTCCACAGTCCTTATGACATTCCAGATGTGTCATATTTAATGTATGACGAATCATGTTGCAAGGAGCTACAGATACGTCAGTATTTCTGACATATGTGTAAACATAAAAGTGATGCGAGGCCGGCGCAAAATTTTGACGCAATAGCATCCTAAAAGTGACGCAGGGAAATCTCATAGATTTCAGTACGTTGTTATTACCAAGCTTTTTGCGCGGGATTGCCCCTCTGCATACAATATACCTGATGCAGATACAATATGGCGCAGAGTTTTAAAAAGTGACCCATGTACCTAGATGCGTCACTTTTTAAAAAATAGTGTCAGGTATAATGCATGCAGAGGGGGTGTTCCTTGCAAAAAGCTTGGTAATAATGACGCAGTGCGTCACTTTTAGGATGCAGTTGCGCCAAAATCTTGCGCCTGCTTCACAGCAAACCTTTCACATGGTGCTTTTTCCATGTGAAAGGACACATTACTGGAGTTGCGTCACTTTTGTGACGCACTCCTGCAATGCGTTACTTTTGTGTTTACAGATATGTCAGAAATACTCCAGTTTATTCACTGTGTCATAACTTTCTTTTCTAACACTCACCTTCTTTCATTCCTCCTACTTCACTTCCTTTCACCTCTCATACCTTTCTGTTCTTTCTTACTCATTCTCCTTTCAATTATCAATGCACTATATTTCACTTACTCTTCATTTTTTAAGATTATAGCTCTTTGATGAGAATTGGAGGTAGTTCTGAAAAGAACTTTTGGTTTTCTTCTTTTAACTGAAGAGGAACAAAAACAGGGAATAGAAACTGCTCAACAGGAGCAAAAAGAAAAGAAAAAAATTAGGGGTGGGAAGGGCAGTGATGGTTCTCCAATGCCCGAACCATGAGCAGGACACTTTGCTCCCCATAGGTGAGGAGTTGATTGCAGTATCTGCATCTGACGACCCCATGGTTGAATGCAGGTTGAATGTTTGCTACCTGCCCCTGAGATTGTTCTCTTCCAGAAGAAGTTGCTCCTCCTGTTGATGTAGAGGCCCCATCTCTGGGAACCTCCTGTGCCAGAGCCCTGACACTTTCCCGGGCAAAATTCTGGGGGTGCCTCCTCTCCACATGTCGGATCATCGTAAAGTTCCCAAAAGAGTATTTTTTTTGGGGGTTACCCCGTGACAGGACCTGTTTGCAGATCCTGCACTCTACTTTTGGTGCATTCACCTTCTTCTGGCCTTCTGGAAACTTAAAAAATTTCCAAATGAAATGTTCCTTCACCTTTGGGGTAGGAGGCTCTTCATCAATGAAGTCATCTTCACTGCTGGATGGTCTGGCAGCCATGATGAATCCAGGAATATGGAGCAGCAAAAAAGGCAGGTCTTTCAGTCACAAAAGTGAAAGAAGAAGTGAAGGAAATGGGTGGGGATTTCATTCATTGTAAAAAAAAACTGTTAGCAACCAATGAAAAGTGTTATTTGAGGGTCACATGACCCGACGCGTTTACGCTGCGCGCTCCGGAGCACTTCCGGGTGCGTTTACGCAGCGCGATCGTAGGCGCTTCCGGGGCGCAAACGTGGCGCGATCGTAGGCGCTTTTCCGTGCGTTTATGCGCCGCGCACGTATGCGCTTCCGAGGGCACTTACGTTGCGCGCCGAAGTGACGTCATCAATCTTTTATAGAAATGCATAATCATTTTCCATATTAAAAAAAACTAATTTTATTTGTATGGTACGAAATGTTTTGCATTATTATTAACTTTTCATTCATATTTTTTTTTCACGAACGACAGTTGCGCTCTGGGTGCGCTTTCAGATGAGCTCTCGGAGAAGCTTACAGGAGAGCTTAGCTGAAAGCTTCCCGGAGCGCGCACCCAGAGCGCAAAAGAAAAAAATTATAAGAAAAAATGAATACTTAAAAAAAAACAGCAAATTGTAAAAAAAAAAAAGGTTAGAAACTCGATATACAAAGGAATTAGCATTTAAAAAACCTATGAAATTCACTGAAAAAACCATAGGTTTCACACCAGTTATAGTTAGGAATTAGCATTTAAAAAACCTATGAAATTCACTGAAAAAACCATAGGTTTCACACCAGTTATAGTTAGGAATTAGCATTTAAAAAACCTATTAAATTCACTGAAAAAACCATAGGTTTCACACCAGTTATAGTTAGCTGGAAATTTTACTGATATAAAACCATTGAAATTCCCACGTTATAGTTAGTCGGACTCACTATAACTTGCGCGTGCAATGCACTGCTGATGACATCACATATTACATCACTCATGACATGGTCAGTGACATCACTCATGACATCACTGATGACACCATCCTTGTGACACAGTGACAGACCTCCTTTCAGTGTAATGTAACCCATGAAACACATATTCAAAAATAGAAACTAATATTTTCAAAAAAGTGGATATACCCATACCAGTTACAACAACCAATTCAGTAATATCACCATCTAATACACATCCACTCATGTGTATGTATATGGGTTATTAGATATTTTTATTAGTATCAGTATGAGTGTCTATATGGTTTGGTGGGGGTATTACTTAGCACATAGATGCATGAGTGACTGACTCTTTGTTTGTATGTGTTTTGAAGACAACATATGTACAGGACTGTATGGGTGGATGAGTGTCTATATGTGTTTGTTAGTGAGTGAATGACTGTCTCACTAGTGTCTTTATCAGTAACTACATATGTTTTAATCTAGTATATATGAATATTGATGTATATAAGTGAGTATATGTGAGAGTAAGAGATTGTAAGAGTTCCTGTTTAAATAAGTATGTGTTTCTATAAGTGATTGTTTAAGAGAATAAATATGTGTAATTTTAAATAGAAGTAAGGTGGAAGTGTGTGTATAACTCTATATTCAAATAAATGGATGTCCAATAGTTTATTTGCACGTGTGAATATGTGTGTGAGTAACTTTTGGATGAATGTCGGTGTGTAACAGGATGTATAGGTGTATCACTTCATATGATGAGTGAGTATATGTATGAGTGACTATATAGAACTATTGGTGAATGAGTGGATGTGTATATAGATAGTGGAATTACTGAATTGCTTGTTGTAACTGATATAGGTATCTCCATTTTTTAAAAAATTTCAGTTTCTATTTTTGAATATGTGTCTCAAGGGTTACATTATAGTGAAAGGAGGTCTGTCACTATGTCACAAGGATGGTGTCATGAGTGATGTCACTGACCATGTCATGAGTGATGTAATATGTGATGTCATCAGCAGTGCATTGCACGCGCAAGTTATAGTGAGTCCGACTAACTATAACGTGGGAATTTCAATGGTTTTATATCAGTAAAATTTCCAGCTAACTATAACTGGTGTGAAACCTATGGTTTTTTCAGTGAATATATATATATATATATACATATATGTATATTGTTCCTATGTCCCATGATTCTCTGCTCTTTTGCAATTGTGTTTATCCAGTTAGTTTTTTTGGTTCTGTTATGATGTGTATTCTGCTTGTAATATTCCTTTTGTTGTCATTTAAGTATGAGTTTGTCAATATTTTTGTAGTATGTATTATATATTGATGTTGTGTATATGTGTATTGAGTTTGTCTATTTTAAACTCTTTTCAGCCCTGAAGAAGTTCCGCAAGGAATGAAACGCGTTGGCTGAGGCTTTTTAAGAATTTTGAAAAAAATAAAAAAGGACTTGATTTTGATAATACGTGAAGCTCTTTGGACTTGTCTTTGGTGCACCATCCTTGTCCTTAAACGTCCTGTGGTTATACCAATTAGTGATCAGGCGGGTGGAGATGCAAGTCGGTGCTATGATCGAGCATTAATTAAAGTAATGTGGGAACCATGTCGTCGCCATGTTCTGAAGTGGATTTTATCATAGGTAGGTGACTAGCTCTAGCTATGTGCCCTAAAAAAGTTGGGCAGTGAAGCTGCGGGCCGGAAGGAGAGGCGTATGATGGCTTACCAGATAGAAATCTTAGAATATCAGTCGACGTCCTTTTAAACAAAGTCCTAAGGATTCTGCGGGGGATAGAGAAGGGCAGGACGCTGACTAGCAAGTTCGGGGACGGGAACTCCGAAAATCAATGATTGGAGCGTGATCCTCAGGAGGAGGCTTACCTTTAAGTCTCTTTTTTTGAAAGTGGTCATTTTCACCCACATATTCTGCCCTGTTCGTCATCTTAACCCATTCCAATATGGCGCCCAAAAATATGATTACCTCTCCTTCTGAGTCATGACCCGGAAGTCCCACCACTGTGCCTTCAAAATGGCCACTACAGTCTTCTCGTTACCACCGACTCAAACTGACTGCCATAATCCAGACCGGCATTATGCCCGTGACTTAAAGGTAAGCGGGTGGCAGAGGGCAACCTGGCCTCTGCCAGCTGAAGTGCGCTCTGGGCCTCGGAGCGGGCCCACTGCGCTGTGTCTGCCGTGCTGGTTGGGGGTGGATCGGACCTCTGTTGCCCCCCACTGCGGAGACCCCCGGGGCCTGGCATGATCCTGCCATCTAGCCTACCTGAGGGATCGCCTTCCTGTTGGCCTGGCTGGAGTGGAGCTGCTGGACTGCCATCTTTCACGGGGCCGGGAGGCGGTCCGTTAGAGAGGAGCTCGAGCGGAGGTACTGCAGAGCTCCGCTACATTGCGGAAGCCCAGATTGTGGCGGGCCTGTGCTCCCGCAGCGGAAGAAAGACGCAGTGCATATCAGCACTGGGGGGATGAGAGGAGCTGAGGGGAGGTAGAGACGGCGAGGCTTTGCAGGGTGCTGCTGACCCTTCCTGGAGTGTGGTCGGACAAGCGCGGTGGACCCGCCATTTTGAGTGAGGCGGTAGGTCCGGCCGTGGCAGTGGAGCTCGGTCGGCAGCACTGCAGGCCTGCACAGCACTGAAGACACCCAGACTACAGGCAAGTGTCCGCGCAGCAGGGGGAAAGTCGCAGTGCATATCGGCACTGGTACTTGGGAGGAGCAGAGAGCCCGCTACGACAGAGGGGCTTGCCGCCTTGAGTCCCTTCCGGAGCTACAGCAGGGCTTACATCGGGGGACGCTTTGCCATAGCTGAGAGCGTGGCGGACAGCGTAGCGGAACCTCTGAGACTAGTGAGGCCTGCGGAGGACACTTGCGGGGGCTGTGAGCGTGGTACGTGGAGCGCTCTGTGCCAGCTTTGGCCTCACGGCGAGCCTAGATTTATGTGAACTGACGAGGTGTTGGGGGTAGCGGCCCGGGCTCCAGGGGGGGCCTGCAGACACTCTACGCAACAAGGCCTGACAGACGAGGGCATCCGGCACGGAGCCGGGGGCTCTGCTGCCTGGGTGAGACACAGGAGTGACTAGAAGCTTACTACTTGATGCAGATCCTCTCTCACGAATAGCATGTCCACCTTCCACGGCTGGCGGGACAAAACCCTCAAGGAACTCTTTGCAAAGTCCCAGGAGGGGCAGAAAACCGGGGACACTCCAGCGACCTTGGAGATGGCCACATCCCTGGAGGCTGAGGGAGGGGAGGTGATCACCAAGGCCTCCTTGAATCGCTGTCTGTGGCCCTGCGGGTCGATTTAACAAGACCTCACAACTGAAGTCAAAGAGATACGCCGAGACGTAGACAGCATAGGTGAAAGGGTCCTGGAACTTGAGCAAAAGGGTGACAGACGTGAGACGGAGATGTTGACACTACAACAAGATGTTAATCTGCATTCACAACCAGCAGGTGGACCTTCAGTCCCACCTGGAGGGCTTAGAAAACCGCTCCCGGCACCATAATATACGGATCCGGGGGGTTAAGGCCGATGAAGAAGTGGGTGAAGTATTCAAATACGCCAGAGAGCTCTTCAATCACATTAGTCGAGTGCTACTAGCATGCTTAGCAGACCTGGAAATCATTGCACAAGTTGCAGGATTTAAAGTGAATATGGAGAAGTCGATATCCCTGGATCTCTCCCTGACGCGACCCACCCATGAATGTCTTCAGGGCCTGCTCCCCATCCAATGGGTGATGGACACAATCCCATATCTGGGGATTCAATTAGCTTCCTCTCTCCCGAAAGTAGTTGCCACCAACTATACACACCTACGACAGAAGATTTGTCGAGAGTTTGGTCAGTGGAAACATTGTCCTCTCTCGTGGCTAGGCAAAACAGCAACAGACAAAATGAACATTTTACCCTAGATCCTCTATCTATTCCGTACTATCCCTCTCCGACCGCCTCCAGGTTGGATACAGCAGACGTAATCAGATCTTGCTCAGTTCATCTAGAACAGTCGGAAGCCACGATTGAAACAGATGCTAGCGACGCTCCCTCCGGAAAGGGGTGGCCTTGGGGTCCCTGATCTCTGGCTCCACTTCCAAGCGGCCCAGCTGCGCCATCTGGTTGAGTGGAGACGCTGGGAGTCGGAGAAACACTGGTTGTTTCAGGACAAGGCAGTAGATGCCAGACCCTGCAAGAAATTCCTTTTCTCAGCAAACGCCATAGACCCCCCAATTTATATGCCTCATATATTACACGAGTCCCCCTAGAAGTGTGGGACTACACTAATATCAAGCACGATCTCACCACCTTCCCGTCTCCGCTCAGCCCTTTGATGTACAACCCCACCTTCACCCCTGATATGGACACGATAGCTTTTGCAAGGTGGAGACCCTCTGGCTGCCGATTTCTATACCATATATATGACGCAGATGGAGTTCTTCCATTCCATCAATTTAAACAGGAATATGGGCTACCTGAAACGGAGAGACTTCGCTATCTGCAGGCACGGCATGGGGCGCTGCACGATCAGGTCTGCTCTGAGGCCGGTAGACATCTTTCCACCTATGAACGGTGGCTTATCACTCGCACATCAGATAAAAAGCAAATCTCCGATTTGTACAGGATGCTGCAAGCCAGATATGCTCACACTAACAATCCCGGCCGGACGCGCTGGGAGAGGGAACTAGGCAGAACACTAAGCCACAAAGAGTGGGAAGGATATACTATAGGGCCAGCCATTCAGCACACCACATGGGGCTAACTGAAACCCTCACAAAGGTAGCAACCTACTGGTATTATACCCCAGAGCGTCTTCACTCAATAGATCCCACACGGGAAGTGACATGTTGGCGGGGCTGTGAACACGTAAGCACTTTGGTACACCTTTTATGGGAGTGCGAACATATCCAGCTTTATTGGAAACAGGTGATAGACGAAGTGGATAAGCACTTCAATACAGAAATCCCACATTTCCCAGCATATGTCCTCTTGGGCCTTCAAAAACTAGCTGACTTATCCACTACGATCCCGTAGAGGTCAACGGATGGCATTTGTGCTATGTTCGGCGATACAAAATATACTCACACACTGGTGCACTTCCCACATCCCAACCTTCACAGGCTGGCTACATCGCCTGTGGCATGTTCTTGGTATGGAGAAGCTGACACTGACAACAACTGGTGAGGTGTCCAAATATGTTGAACTGTGGCAACCCTTTCTGTTCCTCTTGGCCTCTGAGTTCCGAGAGGTTACCTGCCCCCGATACCTCCGCCTATTGCGCCTCTCAGATATACAACAGTCAAAGAAGTGATTACGGCCAAATACAGTTTCAGGCAGGAACACGGGTGGGGGGTGGTGAGGGAGGGGGGAGTTGAAGGGGGTTTACAGCGTTTTTTCCTTTTTTTTAAATTTCCATTGCATGTAAGGTTTTCCTGTTTTGGTACAAGCCCAATGTTAAGGTTGCGGACCAGGCTTTGCCTTTTAAGCCATATGCAATGCAGTGTTGATGATATGACAGCTAAACCTGCATTATACTCGTGTTCGTTGGAAATTTCAGTAAAGAGATTTAAACCGTAAAAGTGACGAGGAGGAAGCCTCTGATAGCATGGGACTCTAGGTTGTATACTGAGTGCTTATATTACTGGGAAGACATGTTGACTGCTGTTCACCTGTGGCAGTTTTTCCAGTGGGGGTCAATCAGAGCCGGCGTGGGTCAGAGTAGCAACAGTTTTCTAGGTTATCAAGGTACTGGGTGCAGACTCAGAAATCTCAAGTTCTGGGTCAGAACTAGAATACACGTGAGATGTTTTGCTGTTGTAGGCCACAGGAGTTTATTAATAAGTTGCACATGTGGGATGTTGGCGCTGGTCGGACAGCATTAAGGAAAATTGGAAGACATGACAGGCTGTCTATAATGGGGGAACAGCAGCAAGCAGACTGCACAAGATTGGTGTTTGATTGTACTCTATGGAAAAAAAATTTAGGTTGTCAAGTTTGTTTATCCCTGACTTAAAACAGTTAGTGAGTTCAAAAGATCAACTTGTACATCCAGTTTGTAAGAATGATAATTTAAGGCAGATACAGTAGATTGTAATGTTTGCAAGAGGTGTGACCAGATTGTGCCAGGGGAAGCGGTAGTTGTTATTGAGACTGGTTTATATTGCAGACCAGGGCTCCAAATGGACTCTAAGAAAAACAAGCATTTGCAAGGCAATAGGTCTCGCAATAGGAAAGTTTGAGCTATTGGTTTTGTAATTGACAATATTTTTATTTATGTGTTTGTTTCGAAAATAGAGTAATTAATAGTTTTGTCATTTACAATGCCTATACTTTTAACTTTTGGAAATGTGACACCTATTGCATTTGTAAAGCAACATGTTTTGTTTTTATGTGACTTATATATATTGATATTACTAATAACAATATCTTAATTTTTGTAAATAATTAATACTTAAATAAAAGTTATTGTAATTTTTAATGGCAGTACTTTTGTAAATAACTTTTGTGAAGATTATGTTCAGTGTATTTTATTGTGACGAAAATCCAAGAACAGACGTGAAATATTAACATGTTTTTGTTAAATTTGTAATAAAGCTTGAAACATTGAGAGAACATATTTGAACCGGTTGTTGAATAGTTCCCCAGATTGATGCTGTGGTGGCGCTGAGTGATGTTGCAATGCGCCTGAGTGATGCTGTGGTGCTGTTGAGTGATGTTGTGTTGGTGCGATAGATAGACTGAGGGCGATAGATAGATAGAATGAGGGTGATAGATAGATAAATAGAGTGAGGGCGATAGATAGATAGATAGAGTGATTGCAATAGATAGAGCGAGTGCGAGTGATAGACAGATAGAGTGAGGGTGATAGATAGACAGATAGATATAGTGAGGGCGATAGCTAGAGTGAGGGCGATAGATAGAGTGAGGGCGATAGATAGAGTGAGGGCGACAGATAGATAGAGTGAGGGTGATAGATAGATAGAGTGAGGGTGACAGATAGATAGAGTGAGGGCGACAGATAAATAGAGGGAGGGCGATAGATAGATAGAGTGAGGGTGATGGATAGAGTGAGGGCGATAGATAGAGTGTGGTGGCCTTGTGGTGGCCGTGGTTGTGGTGGTGGACATGGTGGTGGTGGACATGGTGGTGGATGTGGTGGACATGGTGGTGGTGGGCATGGTGGTGGTGGATGTGGTGGTGGACGTGGTGATGGTGGTGGGTGTGGTAGTGGTGGATGTGGTGGTGGTGGACGTGGTGGTGGTGGACGTGGTGGTGGTGGTGGTGGACATGTGGTGGTGGGTGGTGGACGTGGTGGTGGTGGATGTGGTGGTGGACATGGTGGTGGTGGAGGTTGGTGTTTTGGTGGTGGACGTGGTGGTGTTGGACGTAGTGGTGGTGGATGTAGTGGTGGTGAATGTGGTGGTGGTGGTGGCGGTGGTGATTGTGGACGTGGGGGTGGTGGACATGGTGGACATGGTGGTGGTGGTGGTGGAGGATGTGGTGGTGTTGGTGGTGGACATGGTGGTGGTGGTGGACGTGGTGGACACGGTGGTGGTGGACCCGGTGGTGGTGGATGTGGTGGTGGTGGACGTGGAGGTGGTGGACGTGCAGGTGGTGGACGTGGTGGTGGTGGACATGGTGGTGGTGGTGGACGTGGTGGTGGTGGACATGGTGGTGGACGTAGTGGTGGTGGATGTGGTGGTGGTGATGGACGCGGTGGTGGTGGACGTGGTGGTGGTTGTGGACGTGGTGGTGGTGGATGGTGGACGTGGTGGTGGGTGTGGTGGTGATGGATGTGGTGGTGGACATGGTGGTGGTGGACGTAGTGGTGATGGATGTGGTGGATGTGGTGATTGTGGACGTGCTGGTGGTGGACGTGGTGGTGGAGGTGGTGGTGGGTGTGGTGGTGGATATGGTGGTGGACATGGTGGTGGACATGGTGGTGGATGCGGTAGTGGTGGATGTGGTGGTGCCCAATGTTCAGAGGGGACTGGCCCCTTCACACAACAATAGTTGTGTTTACACAAAAGAGCTGCTTGTTGCTCCGTCAGTTGTTGTCAAGGTTTGTTTGGGTTTAGAAACCAGTTCTGAGGCACTTCAAACAAGGAAATAATTCTTCTCAGTAGAAATCTACCTTTAGACATTTTTTTGATTTTTCATTTTGCAAAACAGCAGTTTTGGAAGTCTGTAATCTTTATGAAGAGTTTTAGAAAGCTCAAGAAACATGGAGAGGTGCAAAGTGTTGCAATTTAGCCTCAGCTCAGTGTACCTCCTGGGTGAAAGAAGCTTACATTACAGCTGCTTGTCCTGAATGTGTTTTGTGTACTATGGTCAAGTTTCTCTGCTTTTAGCATTGTACCACTTGGTCTGTGTGTGTGAGGAGATGCTGCACTGCTACTGCCGATTGTAAAGGACTCCCTAAACGTTTGTGTATACCCAGAAGGCTGTCAGTAAAAATATCAATTACAAAACTATTGTGTACAACACTTCATATCTGCGTTTGTTAGAAATATACATATCGTCAAAGTACATATATGGTAATTTTGTAGTGGACATTCTGAAACTTCAACATGCACTCTCGCTCAAGCACACACGTGCACACACCCTTGTATGTACCTTTCCGTGATTTTAAGCCGGAACCCTCAATGGTGCCCTGTCCTGTACTGGTGTTAGCTGGACATCCTTGGTGATGAACAGAGGGAAAGAGCTGCTGAAGGAAACAGGAACAATGGCTTTGCCTGAACCACCAGTGTGACTGGCTGACGTGGATTAAATGATTTCCTTTGATTTTCAGAGCCTGCTGCTACACAGTCGGTTTCACAGATAATTGGCTGAAGCTGAGCCAACTTCCGGCGAGGCTTGAAGTACTCATGTTCAACCAGTAGAGAACCGAAAAAACAGTAATCAACACATTCCTTAAACGAAGGTGACACTGGTGTACTTTTAGTCTAGATTTAAGGGTCAACAACCCCTCACCAATGTAGCTTGCAATGCATTGGGTGGAGCACGGGCACGAGCTGTGTGTGGAGAACAAAGGCCTGCATGAACACTCCTGGTTTAATTAGAGCCGTATTTATTGCAGGATTTTGAGACAGCTTTGTTAGGAGGAAAAGCCACTAACCGTGCAAGCCCCTGAGTGTGCAGGCCGGTCAGCACAGCGCCGTCTGGTTTTATTGCTAACTCTTCATCTTTGCGCTGCTAATTCTCCTCCAGTGAAGCACAAACCTAGAAACACGCAGTAACCTCTTTGACAGGCAGAGGAAGTGTCAGCGAAGAGATATAAACAATTTTTTCTGCACTCTAAATAACCTAAGGTTTCTGTGCTTTTATTAATCTTTCAGGGAGCGCAAGTGTGGGACTCTAGCGCCTGTTTTTTTATAGCTCGATTCGTAAATTGCTGGTATAAATCCAAGGTTTCCAGTGGCTCATGTTCTTGAAAATCAAACGCGAAAAGGATTCCACTGTGACAACAGTAACTTAGTAAACCCCAGGATTATCTATTGTCACTGGAAGACCACGTGCCAAAGCACAGAATTCTAATTTAGGAGTCGTTTGTAAAAGGACTGCTCTGTGGTGCGGGAGGGCGAAGGGCAAAGTGCCGGCGCCGAGTGTGAGAGGGAGGAAGGACAGACGGACATGAAGGCCAGCGTGACAGCGACAGCAACTGTGCAGGGCCTGCAGTGTTGTTCTTTGATGGGGATTGCTTTCTTCGTTCCTGGCTATGTCTGCACATCTTTCACTACAACATTATTAATATTTCGAGGCACAGTTATCAATTTATAGCATGCCAGCCCCCACTGAAGAAAATATGTCATAAGGTGAGAGAGGAAAAAGCACTGTTCTTTTGCACCGTCTCATGTATTACAAATCACCGCAGCCCGGATATCTTAATCAGCGCGTGAAAACACATCCTTATCAGCCTGAGCTGTAAAATATGTATCCGGGGCCCAGGATTCGCGCGGAAAGAAGGGAAGAATGGTAAGCTTATGATGGAAGAGCTTTGTGCCACAGCCCTGTTCATTTTCTCGCAGCGCTATTTGTTCTAGTAAAGTGGATAACAAAACAAACTAGTAGGCCGTCAGGTTTGCGGGGCTTCTCATCCAACATATATCTGAAGCAGGTTATGTGCTACATAAAGATTTCAACCTCATGCAGAGTTTATTACAACAGATGGCTTTGGTGTGGACGCGCTTCGCGCGCTGGATGGAAAGCGCGTGCAGCAGGGGGCGGAGCGGATCCCTTTGAAGTGACGGTTAGAGTTGCATCAGGAAAGCTAAGCGAGCAGGCGGATGAGCGTTCATGATCACGAGCACTTGTGGAAATCCGCCATCTGGTTTAGCTTTCCTGATGCAACCCTATAATTCTCGCTATTCATTCCTTGCGGAATGGAATAGTGAAACCTAAAATGGGCAGGTTCAGAAGAGACTGATTGTTTCTTTCCATGCCACCGGATCTGTGAGCAGAGTTTCATGAACTGTCCAAGTGGGATGGCTTCATAGGAGAGAGTAATACTACATTTCCTGCTGGGGCCTGGGTCTATTGGGCAGCAGGAGGATTAATGATGCTGTCCGCCCACGTTTGCTGCGTTGGGTTGGGCAGAGGACTGACTGCTGCCTTTAAGTAGCCTCTGGTTTGTTAGTGTTGCGTGTCCTGATATGGAGTCTCTTGATGCAAATAATGTTGAAACGTTGTGGCATTTGACCGGGCTGCTGGTTTGATGCTGTTTTATCCTGTTCAGCGATTTCTTACTTAGGCTCCACCAAGTTGACTCCTGCACTGTTCTCCATTAAGCTGTCTGTGGATTAATTGCAGTCTGAGGTAGGCAAAGTTGGCAGGGTGGATGTACTATAGCCTATAATTTAAATGTTGGGTATTTTCTTTATCTGTGCCGAACTGAATTGAGTAGATGGATCATCCTCACTTCCAGTGGAGACACCTGCACTATATGCGGGAGAGGATTTTTTAAGTAATCCCAGACAGTTGTCACACAGAGTCCTGGAGTGCCAACTGCTCTACTAGTGTCTGAGAAGCATAAGGGGAGCTTGGCCCTAGAGGACAAGTGGGGAGGCTGGGCCTAAGTATATGAACAATCAAAGAAGAGTGCCTCACCACTTACATTTGCAACCACATTTATGGAAAGTTGAACACGCTGTTTGTCGTTATCAACTGGGTATTTTTATTTATACCGAATACTTTTTTGATTAAACTCTGTTTGTCAAACACAACATATTATGGACAGACAAAAACATATGTACAATGTGAATTTGAACCAAGGTTAGACTTTTCTACACTACAAAGTGTCACAAACTAAATGTAGCCATTAATCACGAAAAATGAAAAACAATGTGAAACAGACAGTGACATTAGATATGCATGGCAATAAATGATAAACACACTTTCAAATGAATAGAGCATTGATTGAAGCAAAGAAAAGTAGAAAAAGGGGGGAAATTAGGAAAGGAGCGCGAAAATAAATTCGGGATTCTTTGTCAGCCAGCGAATGCTGGTATGCAAGTTATCCTTTTCTAATTGGCCGACGCGTTTCGAATCCAGGGGCTTGTTTTCCAGATTCTCATCTGGGCACAATTACTCTGTCTGTGAAATTTTGAAAGGAAGAAAGCTTTTTTAAGTATCATGGGTGAAAAAGGCAAGACTCCCTATGTTATGACACTCAGCCGAGGGACCTACCAGTTCTTTGAAGAAACAAATTCAGAGGACAATTGTCAGTGCAGGATGGATGAGCTCCATGAGGAGTCCAGTTGGCGGGGCTTCCTAAAACAAGGTGAGTTGACATTAGCACAGCTAAAAAGTGTTGCTGCCAGAATGTGCAAATAGATTGGGGACAAACGTACCGTCGGTTGTTTCAAAAGTTGACGGTGACGGCTACCTTTAATGTAGAAGGTAAATTCTTCTGCAGGCTCTCGCTGAGAAGGAGGCCAATGGCGCTGTGTGCAGAAACATAAGTATTGGTATTGGAAGCTGGGGTCTGAGTTATCGTTAAGTACTATACTGGCTGGCAAGAGACATACCTTTTAAATTTTATCAGAGTCGGTGCGAAGGGGTCTTGGTATCCGATCAAACTTTTTATGAGGGTCCGGCGTGTACAATTTTCACCGTGCTCTGTATCCGCTGATGGAAAACGGAAGAGATTTTGGTTAGTTTTTAGCGTTGACCGCAAGTAAAACAAAGACCAGCGGCGGGGTGCCACGGGAGCATCGCTTACCTCCGTGTTGCTCGGTCAAGGCCTCCAGCGTTCTGCATGATTCCATAGATGGACGCTATCGTTGTTGCCATGGAGAAAAGCACTTGGATGTTTGCTAAGCCTTATGGGATTTGTAGTTTGCGCTATTCTGTGCTAATGTCAGGAAATTACATGGATTGTGTCATGTGTATTGATTGGAACTGAGGAGAAACTGAGACGCGACCCGTTCGGTCATCAGGCACCAGGACACTATTGGATCAAAGTCTCGCGACTTCGGACAAGCTGTTAAGGCCCTTCTGTACACTGTTAAATTTCAGGATTAAGTATGCTTCCTTTTTGAGGAGCATTCTGTCCAAGTTTGCGTTGTTCTGTGATGGACGTAGTGTATGCAGTACCGTCCATCTGAGGTCATTGGCATCATGGTTGGCATTCAAGAAATGTTCAACCATGGGGGCAGTCATGATTTTGTTTTTAATTCGGGACCGGTGTTGGCAAATGCGTGTGTTAACTTGTTGTCTAGTTTTGCCAATATAGATTTGGTCACAGGGGCACTGAACCAGGTAAACAACATTCTTGGTTTTGCAGTTGGAAAATTCTGAGTGTTTCCATCTGGTGGCCCCATGCTGGAACTCGTCGCCCTCGATTGTATTTGGGCACACGACACAGGTACCACACTTGTGATGCCCTGTGATCGGTTTGAGGTTCCACTGGGTCAGTAGATCGCTTTTCTTTTTTGGTAACGATACATCTGCCCTCATGATGTGCTGTCCTACATTTTGGTTTCTCTTATAGGCGAACAGAGGTTGTGGAAGTGGGCATTCTAGATTCGCCATTAAGTGCCAACTATTCAGCACGGTTTTTCTCAGTTTGTGTGTGCCTGGTCCAAAGGTGGTGACACAGACCAGTCTTTCGAGTGTCGGTTTGGGCCGTACTTGTAAGAGGGTTTCGCGGGGAGTGAAGCGCGCTCTTTTGAAAGAGTGCTTCAACAGTTTCTTTGGGTACCCCCTTTCTTGCATTTCTTGACAAAACGTCTCCGCTTGGGACGTGAAGTCTTCCAAGTCGGAGCAGTTTCTCCTAATGCGCAACAGTTGCCCATATGGAAGGTTGGATTTCAGATTCCTAGGGTGGGCACTCTTATGGTGCAGAATGGTATTCCTGTCCGTATCTTTTTTGAAAAGGGATGATTTGAGAACCCCGTTGATGTTTGCTATTTCAACATCAAGGAAGGTCCTCCTTTCATTGCTCTGTGCCATCGAGAATTTGATGTCACCATGCCTGTTGTTGAGCCAGTCATGGAACGCTACCAGGTCAGTCTGGCTCCCCTGCCACAGGAGCCAGACATCATCTATGTAGCGGAACCATTGCAGGATGTGCTATTTAAAGGGTTATTGTTGTCAACAAATTTTTGTTCGTACTGAGCCATGTACAGTACGGCCATTTCAGGGGCATAAGGGCACCCCATCGCGGTGCCCTTAACCTGCATGAAAAAATCGCCATTGAATGAAAAATAATTCTTTTTTAAGGCAATTTCAGCCAGTCTCAAGATGAAGGAAGTGGGTACTTGGTGTGGCCTTTCCCTGAGATTCAGATAGATTTCCATCACCTCTAACGCTTCTTCCTGGGGAATTTGCGTGTAGAGTGAGGTAACATCCATTGTTACCAACAATTGGGTCTCTGGGTCGAACTCAGTGTCTTCTACCTTGAGAAGAAAATCAGTCGTATCGCGTAAATACGATTTGACCGTCTTTAAGAATGGTTTCAAAAAGAAATCCACGTACTGAGAAAGAGGTTCAAGGCACGAGTCACATCCAGAAACAATTGGACGTCCTGGGGGGTCTTGAAGGCTCTTGTGAGTTTTTGGCAAAAGGTAGAGCACTGGAGTTCTGGGATATTTTCTTAGAAGGTATTCATATTCTTTTTTACCCAAAAAGCCACCATCCAATCCAACCTGTAGTGTATCAGCAATGAGTCGTTGGATCTCTTTAACATTGTCTTCAGGAAGACGCCTGTACCAGGTTACATTATTCACCTGTTTGTTGCCTTCTGCTAGATATTTCTCACGAGACCACACTGTGAGAAGTTGGCCCGATATGCAACGTTCGCTATTCTAGCGACCGCTATGTATCGTTCCAACGACCCTTATGGTGTTTGGTTGTAAGTCAACCTATAGACCAGCTATCCTAGTAGCGTGGATACGAGCAGTCTAAGGCTAAAGACTCGAGAGGGCGCGTTAAGCCAGCTGTTTACCACACATGTACCCCTTGAACACCCAGTGAAAGGACACCACACAAGTGTTATGAAAATAAACAGTATATTTATTAAGAATCACAACAGCCCTGTACTCTTTATGAGGACAGGGTACTAAGCACAAACCAAATCTCTTTAGCAAATACTTCAAGTGCACGTTTAAACAAGTGTCCGAGGACACGGAAAGGTTAAGGTCTCGGGCGGACCCGATAAGGCAAGTCGGAAGCGAGGGACTCGGGACCCTAGAGTAAGGAGGCTATGCAGGCACCGAAATGCCGAGTTACCTAGCCACGAGGGCTGCGGCTGCACAAGTCTTACAGGCGTCGGGGTCTTCGCTGACGAGCCAGGAGCCGGAAGAAAAGGAGTTGCTGGCCGGCGACCAGTGCTGAATAGTTCGTAGAGATCCAAGCCTGGATCGGAGATTGATGAAACCTGAAAGCAGAGGGGACCAAGTTCGTACTACTAGCCAGTAGTCAGAGGGTACCAGGAAGGCACCGGTTGGCCGTCACCTCGACCAGGTGAGTGGGCGACGCTAGGCTCTGCAGTCTCACGGACCAGGAGGCGTTGTCGGCGACCACGGTGGAGGTGCGAGCTGTCCCACGAAGGATGATGCTGTCGGCGTCGCTGGGCCCAGGATGGGGCAACAAGCCTCGGCAAATCTCAGGGCCACGTGGTGGGCCTAAGATGGCGTCTTGAGTGGACCAGGAGGGTCCGGGGTGCTTCTCGCAAAGATGGAAGCAAGGGCCAGTCTGGAGCAACCAGACCAGCAGTGATGATTCTTGGATGTCGTCACAGAAGGACACCAGCCAGCGGCTAGTGACCAGACAACGTGCTGAGCAGCGAGCAGAAGGGCCCCACGCAGATCGTGGAGATGCTGGGGAGACTGCACTTCGGTGCTGGAGCGGCTCAGGGTCGGGGCTTCTCGGACCCCAGAGCACTCACCAGAGAGTTACCTCGATGGTCGTGCTGGTTTTTAAGAGCGTGCAGGTTCTGATGATGGCCGGTCCCTCGAGGTCTCGTCGCACCCACAGATCACAGCTGAGCTGATGACGTGGGTAGAGGTCAGAGGTGCCAGGGAAGCCAGTTCTCGTCGAGCTGGGCCGTCGAATTCCTTGAGGAAGGACTTACAGCAAACCGCAGAGTTCTTAGTTGGTGCCCGCTGATGCAGGGTGACTACTCCTTAGTCACAAGGGAGAAATCTTGAGAAGAGTCTTGAATGTCCTTTCGTAGAAAGTAGTTCTTGAATCAAAGATGATCTAATTTGGAAGGGTCCCCGCTCCGGTCTTTATCCTAAAGAAAGGGGTGGGTACATGACTAGGTCCTGCCCTAAGGGTGGGACCAGGAAGGGGGGCAGTTACACCCCTCTCCCCTGCCGGACTTTCCCCAGGCCAGGGCTGTCGCCCCTGGAACTGGTTCTAACCGGCAGATGCGTAGTGAGCACCGGGGTGCCACTCCGCAGTCACCTTCTCGCAAAAGCCCTACCTACCCAGAATACACAAACCCTGTCTGGGACGGTGCGAACACCGCCCTCGACAGGAAACCCTTTGTCCAAGCGCTCCCCGCTGGAAGGACTCCCAGCAGCAGGAGGTCAGACTCGTGTCTGTGGTGGCAGCCTCCATTTTGTGGAGCTGAGGCTTTCGTTAACTTTAACCGGGGTTCACAGTTACGTACATGTCGTGTCCCTCTAGAAGGGCGGAATGCTAACCTCGTCGCCAGGGTTGGTGAGAGGGCAGCACCCCGATTCGTATGACACCTTACTCGACATGTCTTGATAACGCGACACCGAAGTTACCGATGTGGTACGCGTTATCCTGGAACAGCCATTGGGTCTTTTCTCCGCAAGCTGCAACCGGCTCGGCTCGGGCCTGAACCTAGCTCACACGAGCCCATGCACTCTGCCTTCAGGATTGTTAAGGCCTGCCATAGGAGTGACTGATAGGAACTCGGGTGTCCATTGTGTGGTTAGATATAGAGCTACTATATCTAAAGCAAAGGGTGATTACACGACTTCGCCCCAGCTGTCATGCAGCCAGTTGTGTCAAATTTAAGAGGCCAGCCAGGGGTGGCATAATACATGCTGCAGCCCCTGGCGGCCCTGGGTACACCTATGCCCTGAGTTACAGGGTCTGATAAGGTGGCCCAGTACCAATTGGAAATGTACCTAGGGTACATGGAATCCATTTTAAAGAGAGAGCAGTAGGCCTGGGGTCCTGATTGGCAGGGTCCCAGGTCGACTATGTCCAAAACCAGCTAAAACACAGGGCAAAAAGTTGGGGGCAACCATAGTCAGGATGTACCTTCCTACACAACCCCCCCCCAAACGAAAGGAGATAAGGCTATCCTTGTCCAGGTAAGCCTCTATTACCTAAGTGGCCATATAGGAAGGACCAGCTCTGGCTTGGTTTCCCCCTGTGTCATGGTCCACTAGGCAACCCCTCACCCTAAGGGTATCTGAGGGTCTCCACCATAGGGAATCTCTGTCTCTGGTGTGTCTTGGGAAAGATGAAGGCTGATGCTGGGATGGAGTACTGAAGTGAGGCTCCTCTACCTTTGGGCTCAACTTCCTCCAATCACCATCCATCATGCGTGCCTTCCTTTCTTTAGCTGAGATGCACTGAGCTCTCAGGGTCAGCCTCTGGCTACCTAAAGCTGGAGGCTGAGTCCCTCTGTTTGGCTTACTGGGGGGACAGGTCCGGTCTAGGGTTTTTAGGCCCCATGTTTGGCTGTGCCCAACAGAATCCAGCTGTGGGAGTTCCCTAACTATTTGTAAGGGGGATCCCTCAGGAGTCTGTTTTATTTTCACTTGGCTAGGTTTACCAGCTTCAGTGATCCTAATCTTCTGATTAAGGGGTTCTTTTGGACAGGGGGCCCTTTGGGGTCCACCACTGGCCTCCCTGATCTCTCCAGCCCTGGGCTGACTGAGGCAGGGTAGAGAGGTGCAGGTTACCTGCTCCAGACTGGGTCCCACCTGGGAAGGGTCCACTGCCATCAGGGGCTCTGCCAGGCTAGGCCTGACTACCTCTGGGGCAGTTCCTTCAACAGGGGTAGAGTCAGTTCCCTGAGGAGGCTGGCTCTCACCTAGTGTCTGTGAGGGGGAAGACTCTTCTTCCTCCTCAATGCTCTCTGTTTGAGTGGAGTGATCCATCGTTTCAGGCTTCACAACCTCACTATCTGTCTGAGTAGAGGCTGAGACCATTTCAACCTTGCCAACCTTTTCAGGAGGGCACTCAGTCTGTGTTTGGGCTGTGACTGTCACAGCCCTCCTATCCTGTTCTGGAAAGTCTGTCTGAGCCTGGGCAGTGGCTACCACTGCCCTTCCAACCTTTTCAGGGAGGAATGGTGCTTGGACTGGGGCTGTAGCTATTACTGCCCCACTACCCTGTCTGGATAGGCCTATCATTCTGGAGTGAGTTTCTTGCTCCACCTCAGCCCATGCTGAGAGTTCCAGGTCATTCCCCAGTAAGCAATCTACAGGTAGGTTATCTGTCACTGCCACTCTCATGGGCCCTGTGACATTACCCCAGCTGAGCTTGACTACTGCCATGGGATGCCTTCTCTTCACTCCATGAATGTTTGTCACCTGATAAGTAAAACCAGGGGTCAGTTGAGCAGAGGGGACCAGATGGTCACTCACCATGGTGAGGCTGGCCCCTGTGTCTCTGAATGCCTCAACTTTCTCACCATTCACTAAAACTTCTTGTCTATACTTGCCCAAAATGTGGGGTCCAGTAGTGAAGTTGGCAAACCCCATGCCAGTCTCACAGACAAGAGTGTGGTCAGGGAACCTGGCTAAGCCATAGTCCTCCTGATTTCCCAAAGTAATGCCCACCACATTCTTGGGGGCACTCCCACCACCTGGGGGATTACCACTAGTGGTAACAGGAGGTTTAGGAGTATTACCTGGGGGTATATTTCCCTTATTACCATTTTTAGGGCACTTGGCATCACTTTTGTAATGGCCCACCTGTTTACAGGTATGGCAATAAGGTTTCTTCTGTTCTGAAGGAGTGTTCTGGGACCCACCACCCTTGTTGGAGTTTTGGGGCCCTTGGGAAGTCTTCTCTGTGGATTTATCCCCACCCTTCTCTTGAGGCTTGGTCGATTCCTTTTTCTGGTCACCACCCTGGTTTTTAGGCCTAACCCTGGTTCTGACCCATTTGTCTGCCCTCTTACCCAATTCCTGTGGAGAGGTCAGATCAGAGTCTACCAGGTGCTGGTGTAATAACTGGTTCTGACAATTATTTAAGATTTGCTCCCTTATAATTAGATTATACAATCCTTTAAAATCAGTAACCTTACTACCCAGTAGCCAGCCTTCAAAAGCCTTAGTGGCACAATCGACAAAGTCAGACCAATCTTGAGACTGCGTTTTCGGGGTATCCCTGAACAGCACCCTGTACTGCTCAGTGGTTAGGCCAAACCCTTCAACGAGTGTATTCCTCAAGACTTGGTAATTGTTAGCGTCCTCTACCCTTGTGGTGAGGAGCTTGTCTCTTCCTTTTCCTTCAAAGGAGAGCCACAAGATAGCTGCCCACTGACTCTGGGGAACACCCTGCACAGTGCAGGCCCTCTCCAAAGCAGTAATCCATTTGTGGATGTCGTCCCCTTGTTTAAAGGGGGGCACTATCTTCCCAAGGTGTTTCGTATCGAAACTCTTTTCCCTATTACTAGGTACATTGCTGCCACCAGTGGGGACTACCCCACTTAACTGTTGCTCTCTAGCAAAAGCAAGCTTTTCCTTGGCCAGGGCAAGTTCTTCCCTTTCAATCCTCAGATTAGCTGCCCTTTCCTTCGCTTCGTACACTCTCCTCTGAGGGGACGTCATCCCTCTTTGAGAAGAGTTGTGAGAGCCATTGGTATGAAGGGATCTGCCAGAGTCTCTTGACAGAGATCTGGCTCGTCCATTCCCCATGTTAAGCGGACCTGACAGCTGCGCCGGGGTTCCCCCAGTACCGCTATCATGTTTGCTTAAGTTGGACCGTGTTAGTCTGACGACTTCTACCTGTCCCTTATCTGCCTCGTCCCCAGAGAGATCCTCATCCTCATCCTCCTCCACATCCTCGTTCTCGGTTGCGAGGTGAATGAGGTCAGGATCGTCTCGGGTTCCCTCGAGGGGAGGCATGTCTCCTTCTGGATTAGAAGAGCTACGAAGTTTCTCAGCTCTCCTGGCATCATAAGTCTCCAAGAGACCAATCAGAAAGGACGTTGTGGGGTTAGACCCCTGCTGAATCTTCCTGGAGTGACACAGTCGTCTTAACTCCTTGAAGCTCAGCACAGTATATCCTGAAGGGATGACCTGTGGAGGGTCAACTGACACAAGGGGAGACTCAGAGTTTCCTCCTTGGCCCGACATACTGTTTCTAGTGTGGTGTAAGTGATGCACCTACCTACACTATGTGTTTTCCTACTGTTCCCTTGCTAAGAGTTGTAGCCAAGGTTTGCTAAGCCTTGAGGAGCTACAACAGCTGGTTCAGTAGAACTCAGAGTATTCTAAGCTTTTAGTTATATGTACTAACAGTACTTGTGCGATCTTTCAACAAGATATTCTTAGGATACGTGTGGTAAAACAACAGCAAGCTCAAATCCCAACCGCTGCTCACCAATGTGAGAAGTTGGCCCGATATGCAACGTTCGCTATTCTAGCGACCGCTATGTATCGTTCCAACGACCCTTATGGTGTTTGGTTGTAAGTCAACCTATAGACCAGCTATCCTAGTAGCGTGGATACGAGCAGTCTAAGGCTAAAGACTCGAGAGGGCGCGTTAAGCCAGCTGTTTACCACACATGTACCCCTTGAACACCCAGTGAAAGGACACCACACAAGTGTTATGAAAATAAACAGTATATTTATTAAGAATCACAACAGCCCTGTACTCTTTATGAGGACAGGGTACTAAGCACAAACCAAATCTCTTTAGCAAATACTTCAAGTGCACGTTTAAACAAGTGTCCGAGGACACGGAAAGGTTAAGGTCTCGGGCGGACCCGATAAGGCAAGTCGGAAGCGAGGGACTCGGGACCCTAGAGTAAGGAGGCTATGCAGGCACCGAAATGCCGAGTTACCTAGCCACGAGGGCTGCGGCTGTACAAGTCTTACAGGCGTCGGGGTCTTCGCTGACGAGCCAGGAGCCGGAAGAAAAGGAGTTGCTGGCCGGCGACCAGTGCTGAATAGTTCGTAGAGATCCAAGCCTGGATCGGAGATTGATGAAACCTGAAAGCAGAGGGGACCAAGTTTGTACTACTAGCCAGTAGTCAGAGGGTACCAGGAAGGCACCGGTTGGCCGTCACCTCGACCAGGTGAGTGGGCGACGCTAGGCTCTGCAGTCTCACGGACCAGGAGGCGTTGTCGGCGACCACGGTGGAGGTGCGAGCTGTCCCACGAAGGATGATGCTGTCGGCGTCGCTGGGCCCAGGATGGGGCAACAAGCCTCGGCAAATCTCAGGGCCACGTGGTGGGCCTAAGATGGCGTCTTGAGTGGACCAGGAGGGTCCGGGGTGCTTCTCGCAAAGATGGAAGCAAGGGCCAGTCTGGAGCAACCAGATCAGCAGTGATGATTCTTGGATGTCGTCACAGAAGGACACCAGCCAGCGGCTAGTGACCAGACAACGTGCTGAGCAGCGAGCAGAAGGGCCCCACGCAGATCGTGGAGATGCTGGGGAGACTGCACTTCGGTGCTGGAGCGGCTCAGGGTCGGGGCTTCTCGGACCCCAGAGCACTCACCAGAGAGTTACCTCGATGGTCGTGCTGGTTTTTAAGAGCGTGCAGGTTCTGATGATGGCCGGTCCCTCGAGGTCTCGTCGCACCCACAGATCACAGCTGAGCTGATGACGTGGGTAGAGGTCAGAGGTGCCAGGGAAGCCGGTTCTCGTCGAGCTGGGCCGTCGAATTCCTTGAGGAAGGACTTACAGCAAACCGCAGAGTTCTTAGTTGGTGCCCGCTGATGCAGGGTGACTACTCCTTAGTCACAAGGGAGAAATCTTGAGAAGAGTCTTGAATGTCCTTTCGTAGAAAGTAGTTCTTGAATCAAAGATGATCTAATTTGGAAGGGTCCCCGCTCCGGTCTTTATCCTAAAGAAAGGGGTGGGTACATGACTAGGTCCTGCCCTAAGGGTGGGACCAGGAAGGGGGGCAGTTACACCCCTCTCCCCTGCCGGACTTTCCCCAGGCCAGGGCTGTCGCCCCTGGAACTGGTTCTAACCGGCAGATGCGTAGTGAGCACCGGGGTGCCACTCCGCAGTCACCTTCTCGCAAAAGCCCTACCTACCCAGAATACACAAACCCTGTCTGGGACGGTGCGAACACCGCCCTCGACAGGAAACCCTTTGTCCAAGCGCTCCCCGCTGGAAGGACTCCCAGCAGCAGGAGGTCAGACTCGTGTCTGTGGTGGCAGCCTCCATTTTGTGGAGCTGAGGCTTTCGTTAACTTTAACCGGGGTTCACAGTTACGTACATGTCGTGTCCCTCTAGAAGGGCGGAATGCTAACCTCGTCGCCAGGGTTGGTGAGAGGGCAGCACCCCGATTCGTATGACACCTTACTCGACATGTCTTGATAACGCGACACCGAAGTTACCGATGTGGTACGCGTTATCCTGGAACAGCCATTGGGTCTTTTCTCCGCAAGCTGCAACCGGCTCGGCTCGGGCCTGAACCTAGCTCACACGAGCCCATGCACTCTGCCTTCAGGATTGTTAAGGCCTGCCATAGGAGTGACTGATAGGAACTCGGGTGTCCATTGTGTGGTTAGATATAGAGCTACTATATCTAAAGCAAAGGGTGATTACACGACTTCGCCCCAGCTGTCATGCAGCCAGTTGTGTCAAATTTAAGAGGCCAGCCAGGGGTGGCATAATACATGCTGCAGCCCCTGGCGGCCCTGGGTACACCTATGCCCTGAGTTACAGGGTCTGATAAGGTGGCCCAGTACCAATTGGAAATGTACCTAGGGTACATGGAATCCATTTTAAAGAGAGAGCAGTAGGCCTGGGGTCCTGATTGGCAGGGTCCCAGGTCGACTATGTCCAAAACCAGCTAAAACACAGGGCAAAAAGTTGGGGGCAACCATAGTCAGGATGTACCTTCCTACACACACCACAACTGCCCCGCCTTTATCGGCCTGCTTAATAATGATGGAATTGTCTTCCTTGAGAGCTTTGATTGCTGCACGTTGTTTTTGGCCTATATTTTGTTGAACAAAGTGTCTGCCCTTCTCAAGTTTCTCGATCGATGACAGCAGGACCTGTTCGAATGCGAGAACCTCTTTTGGAATGTTCTGATTGGGGACAAAGGTTGACTTGTTCCGTAACCCAGTGACTTCTGTGGTGGGCGATGAAGGATGATTCCAAAAAAAGATTTTAAGACGAATTTTGCGACAAAACTCAATAGCTTCTAACTTGAGTCTTGTGTAGTCAGTTTTTCTGCCAGGCACAAATTTGAGTCCCAGCGCTAAGACCGAGTGTTCTTCTGGCGTTAATGGTCTGTTGGACAAATTGACTACAGCACTGGAACCCTCTATGACTTGTATGAGCGGTTCCTGGTTCGCATCTCCCATGGTGGTTTGAAGCGAGCTTTTGGCTGTTGGCCCTGGTCTAAAAAAGCCACCTGTTTTTTGTTTGGGTTACGGTTGTCCGAGCCTGATGAATCAGAGGAAGAGGTTTCCGAAAATGTTGTAAACCTATTCCTTGACCGGCCTTGAAAGGTAGATAATGCTCTGCGTGATTCTTGCTGGGTATAGTAATCCTCCTTTAGAAAAGGATATACCTGCTCGATTTTGAATGACTTGACGTCTCTCTCATATTTAAAAGTTTTGTCATTAATAGTATTGTCCTTAAAGGTCCTGATTTCTTTTTCAATTTTCTCCAATAGTGCCTTAGCGTCCGTCACGGCCGGACTAGTCTTAATCGTCTCAATTAGTTCCTCAATTTCTTTTTGTTCTTGTAAGCACAACCTCTGTGCAGTTTCTATAGTGTGGACCATGAGGTCCCGGCTGCACTTTGTGTTGATAAAGCTGAAGTCTTTTTTATATTCTGCATCGTCCACAAATATCACAGGGACATTCTTGACCTGTAAGCCCCAGGGGATTGTTCCCCCTTTAAGGTGCCTAAGGAGAAAATGTCCATGTAGTTCTGTGCGTACATGCTTTTTTTGTAAACGTATTAGTCGATCTGATTCGTTCTGCTGTTCAGCGGTAGAGCTGAGTGTCACATTTGAAAAGAGAGAATTGTCAATAAGATTCTGGATGTGGTTTTCGCTAAAGGATAGCGTGTCTTTATCTGCCATTGGTGTAGGGAATGAGGGTTCCCAAAAGGATTTATCACACGTATAGAACAAACGACAAGGGTGTCCGTAGGCTCTCGCGGGTGAAAACCCGCACTGAAATAAGAAGCATAAGGGGAGCTTGACCCTAGAGGACAAGTGCGGAGGCTGGGCCTAAGTATATGAACAATCAAAGAAGAGTGCCTCACCACTTACATTTCCAACCACATTTATGGAAAGTTGAACATGCTGTTTGTCGTTATCAACTGGGTATTTTTATTTATACCGAATACTTTTTTGATTAAACTCTGTTTGTCAAACACAACATATTATGGACAGACAAAAACATATGTACAATGTGAATTTGAACCAAGGTTAGACTTTTCTACACAACAAAGTGTCACAAACTAAATGTAGTCATTAATCACGAAAAATGAAAAACAATGTGAAACAGACAGTGACATTAGATATGCCTGGCAATAAATGATAAACACACTTTCAAATGAATAGAGCATTGATTGAAGCAAAGAAAAGTAGAAAAAGGGGGGAAAATTAGGAAAGGAGCGCGAAAATAAATTCGGGATTCTTTGTCAGCCAGCGAATGCTGGTATGCAAGTTATCCTTTTCTAATTGCCCGACGCGTTTCGAATCCAGGGGCTTGTTTTCCGGATTCTCATCAGGGCACAATTACTCTGTCTGTGAAATTTTGAAAGGAAGAAAGCTTTTTTAAGTATCATGGGTGAAAAAGGCAAGACTCCCTATGTTACGACACTCAGCCGAGGGACCTACCAGTTCTTTGAAGAAACAAATTCAGAGGACAATTGTCAGTGCAGGCTGGATGAGCTCCACGAGGAGTCCAGTTGGCGGGGCTTCCTAAAACAAGGTGAGTTGACATTAGCACAGCTAAAAAGTGTTGCTGCCAGAATGTACAAATTGATTGGGGACAAACGTACCGTCGGTTGTTTCAAAAGTTGACGGTGACGGCTACCTTTAACGTAGAAGGTAAATTCTTCTGCAGGCTCTCGCTGAGAAGGAGGCCAATGGCGCTGTGTGCAGAAACATAAGTATTGGTATTGGAAGCTGGGGTCTGAGTTATCGCTAAGTACTATACTGGCTGGCAAGAGACATACCTTTTAAATTTTATCAGAGTCGGTGCGAAGGGGTCTTGGTATCCGATCAAACTTTTTATGGGGGTCCGGCGTGTACAATTTTCACCGTGCTCCGTATCCGCTGATGGAAAACGGAAGAGATTTTGGTTAGTTTTTAGCGTTGACCGCAAGTAAAACAAAGACCAGCGGCGGGGTGCCACGGGAGCATCGCTTACCTCCGTGTTGCTCGGTCAAGGCCTCCAGCGTTCTGCGTGATTCCAAAGATGGACGCTATCGTTGTTGCCATGGAGAAAAGCACTTGGATGTTTGCTAAGCCTTATGGGATTTATAGTTTGCGCTATTCTGTGCTAATGTCAGGAAATTACATGGATTGTGTCATGTGTATTGATTGGAACTGAGGAGAAACTGAGACGCGACCCGTACGGTCATCAGGCACCAGGACACTATTGCTTAACAGCTTGTCCGAAGTCGCGAGACTTTGATCCAATAGTGTCCTGGTGCCTGATGACCGTACGGGTCGCGTCTCAGTTTCTCCTCAGTTCCAATCAATACACATGACACAATCCATGTAATTTCCTGACATTAGCACAGAATAGCGCAAACTACAAATCCCATAAGGCTTAGCAAACATCCAAGTGCTTTTCTCCATGGCAACAGCGATAGCATCCATCTTTGGAATCACGCAGAACGCTGGAGGCCTTGACCGAGCAACACGGAGGTAAGCGATGCTCCCGTGGCACCCCGCCGCTGGTCTTTGTTTTACTTGCGGTCAACGCTAAAAACTAACCAAAATCTCTTCCGTTTTCCATCAGCGGATACGGAGCACGGTGAAAATTGTACACGCCGGACCCCCATAAAAAGTTTGATCGGATACCAAGACCCCTTCGCACCGACTCTGATAAAATTTAAAAGGTATGTCTCTTGCTAGCCAGTATAGTACTTAGCGATAACTCAGACCCCAGCTTCCAATACCAATACTTATGTTTCTGCACACAGCGCCATTGGCCTCCTTCTCAGCGAGAGCCTGCAGAAGAATTTACCTTCTACGTTTAAAGGTAGCCGTCACCGTCAACTTTTGAAACAACCGACGGTACGTTTGTCCCCAATCAATTTGCACATTCTGGCAGCAACACTTTTTAGCTGTGCTAATGTCAACTCACCTTGTTTTAGGAAGCCCCGCCAACTGGACTCCTCATGGAGCTCATCCAGCCTGCACTGACAATTGTCCTCTGAATTTGTTTCTTCAAAGAACTGGTAGGTCCCTCGGCTGAGTGTCATAACATAGGGAGTCTTGCCTTTTTCACCCATGATACTTAAAAAAGCTTTCTTCCTTTCAAAATTTCACAGACAGAGTAATTGTGCCCTGATGAGAATCCGGAAAACAAGCCCCTGGATTCGAAACGCGTCGGCCAATTAGAAAAGGATAACTTGCATACCAGCATTCGCTGGCTGACAAAGAATCCCAAATTTATTTTCGCGCTCCTTTCCTAAATTTCCCCCCTTTTTCTACTTTTCTTTGCTTCAATCAATGCTCTATTCATTTGAAAGTGTGTTTATCATTTATTGCCATGCATATCTTATGTCACTGTCTGTTTCACATTGTTTTTCATTTTTCGTGATTAATGACTACATTTAGTTTGTGACACTTTGTTGTGTAGAAAAGTCTAACCTTGCTTCAAATTCACATTGTACATATATTTTTGTCTGTCCATAATATGTTGTGTTTGACAAACAGAGTTTAATCAAAAAAGGATTCGGTATAAATAAAAATACCCAGTTGATAACGACAAACAGCGTGTTCAACTTTCTATAAATGTGGTTGCAAATGTAAGTGGTGAGGCACTCTTCTTTGATTGTTCATATACTTAGGCCCAGCCTCCTCACTTGTCCTCTAGGGCCAAGCTCCCCTTATGCTTCTTATTTCAGTGCGGGTTTTCACCCGCGAGAGCCTACGGACACCCTTGTCGTTTGTTCTATACATGTGATAAATCTTTTTGGGAACCCTCATTCCCTACACCAATGGCAGATAAAGACACGCTATCCTTTAGCGAAAACCACATCCAGAATCTTATTGACAATTCTTCCTTTTCAAATGTGACACTCAGCTCTACCGCTAAACAGCAGAACGAATCAGATTGACTAATACGTTTACAAAAAAAGCATGTACGCACAGAACTACATGGACATTTTCTCCTTAGGCACCTTAAAGGGGGAACAATCCCCTGGGGCTTACAGGTCAAGAATGTCCCTGTGATATTTGTTGACGATGCAGAATATAAAAAAGGCTTCAGCTTTATCAACACAAAGTGCAGCCGGGACCTCATGGTCCACACTATAGAAACTGCACAGAGGTTGTGCTTACAAGAACAAAAAGAAATTGAGGAACTAATTGAGACGATTAAGACTAGTCCGGCCGTGACGGACGCTAAGGCACTATTGGAGAAAATTGAAAAAGAAATCAGGACCTTTAAGGACAATACTATTAATGACAAAACTTTTAAATATGAGAGAGACGTCAAGTCATTCAAAATCGAGCAGGTATATCCTTTTCTAAAGGAGGATTACTATACCCAGCAAGAATCACGCAGAGCATTATCTACCTTTCAAGGCCGGTCAAGGAATAGGTTTACAACATTTTCGGAAACCTCTTCCTCTGATTCATCAGGCTCGGACAACCGTAACCCAAACAAAAAACAGGTGGCTTTTTTAGACCAGGGCCAACAGCTAAAAGCTCGCTTCAAACCACCATGGGAGATCCGAACCAGGAACCGCTCATACAAGTCATAGAGGGTTCCAGTGCTGTAGTCAATTTGTCCAACAGACCATTAACACCAGAAGAACACTCGGTCTTAGCGCTGGGACTCAAATTTGTGCCTGGCAGAAAAACTGACTACACAAGACTCAAGTTAGAAGCTATTGAGTTTTGTCGCAAAATTCGTCTTAAAATCTTTTTTTGGAATCATCCTTCATCGCCCACCACAGAAGTCACTGGGTTACGGAACAAATCAACCTTTACCCCCAATCAGAACATTCCAAAAGAGGTTCTCACATTCGAACAGGTCCTGCTGTCATCGATCGAGAAACTTGAGAAGGGCAGACACTTTGTTCAACAAAATATAGGCCAAAAACAACGTGCAGCAATCAAAGCTCTGAAGGAAGACAATTCCATCATTATTAAGCAGGCCGATAAAGGCGGGGCAGTTGTGGTGTGGTCTTGTGAGAAATATCTAGCAGAAGGCAACAAACAGGTGAATAATGTAACCTGGTACAGGCGTCTTCCTGAAGACCCTGTTAAAGAGATCCAACGACTCATTGCTGATACACTACAGGTTGGATTGGATGGTGGCTTTTTGGGTAAAAAAGAATATGAATACCTTCTAAGAAAATATCCCAGAACTCCAGTGCTCTACCTTTTGCCAAAAATTCACAAGAGCCTTCAAGACCCCCCAGGACGTCCAATTGTTTCTGGATGTCACTCGTGCCTTGAACCTCTTTCTCAGTACGTGGATTTCTTTTTGAAACCATTCCTAAAGACGGTCAAATCGTATTTACGCGATACGACTGATTATCTTCTCAAGGTAGAAGTCACTGAGTTCGACCCAGAGACCCAATTGTTGGTAACAATGAATGTTACCTCCCTCTACACGCAAATTCCCCAGGAAGAAGCGTTAGAGGTGATGGAAATCTATCTGAATCTCAGGGAGAGGCCACACCAAGTACCCACTTCCTTCATCTTGAGACTGCCTGAAATTGCCTTAAAAAAGAATTATTTTTCATTCAATGGCGATTTTTTCATGCAGGTTAAGGGCACCGCGATGGGGTGCCCTTATGCCCCTGAAATGGCCGTACTGTACATGGCTCAGTACGAACAAAAATTTGTTGACAACAATAACCCTTTTAAACAGCACATCCTGCAATGGTTCCGCTACATAGATGATGTCTGGCTCCTGTGGCAGGGGAGCCAGAATGACCTGGTAGCGTTCCATGACTGGCTCAACAACAGGCATGGTGACATCAAATTCTCGATGGCACAGAGCAATGAAAGGATGACCTTCCTTGATGTTGAAATAGCAAACATCAACGGGGTTCTCAAATCATCCCTTTTCAAAAAAGATACGGACAGGAATACCATTCTGCACCATAAGAGTGCCCACCCCAGGAATCTGAAATCCAACCTTCCATATGGGCAACTGTTGCGCATTAGGAGAAACTGCTCCGACTTGGAAGACTTCACGTCCCACGCGGAGACGTTTTGTCAAGAAATGCAAGAAAGGGGGTAGCCAAAGAAACTGTTGAAGCACTCTTTCAAAAGAGCGTGCTTTACTCCCCGCGAAACCCTCTTACTGTCGTAATTTAACAATGGCCGAGTTAGCGCTTAGCTGTGCTACACGTTTTCTCGCTTAATTTGGCTATACTTGGAAACGCCATCTTGTTTGTTACGGCGGCCATCTTAGATCATGAGCGGCCTCGTGGCCAGCGTGCCCTTTAGTCCGTTGTCCGTACCACTGACCACTCCAGTTTGCCCAGCAACAGGCTATTTTTAGTAACGGTCAAGCCTGTACATGCGCAGTCCCAACTGACCAGTCACCCCTCAGGAATGTGCCGCCAAACTGACCAGCGGGGTTGTAACCCCTCCAATGAGCTGGCTGTGTTCCAAAAAATGACCATATATGTACATACTGCTCTGTAACTTTGTGCCGCCTATCTTTTTATTACCTGCATATTGTATAAAAGAACGGGTCACACCGATGTTCGGGGTGATACTTCTTGCATTACCGAAGGGTGCTGTAGGAATGTACCACCACCCCATGGGGTCTTAATAAACTTGTTCTTTGTACTTTTCAGTTTCCGTGCCAACAGTTCTTTCAATGTAAGTGGGTTATCTTCGGAACATGTAGGCCTTGGGAACCCGATACTACAAATTGGCGACCACGAAGGGACTCATCGGCGACTCGGATGCCCGAAGGAGAGGTCGTGACGAAGGTTTGGAAACTCGCCATGGATGCGTACGCTGCCACCGAGTGACCCGAGTCTTGGCACCCGCGGTGTTTCTTCCTTTCCTTCTGATCTGACCTTCCAGGTGGCGCCGGTCTCCGACTGAGTTCTTGATCGTCTGCGTTGCTGGATAAAGTGCCGTTTGGCTGATTCGATTAAAAGACCTTGGTAGTTGGAATCTGGACCTTTGAGATTTGGGTAAGATTTGTGATCGGTAAGGTAGTCTGCGGACGCTTACTGAAGTTCTATGATTTGTGATCGGTAAGGTAGTCCTCGGACGCTTGCCGAAGTTCTATGATCTATGATTTTGATTTGAGTTAGCTAACATTTGTGAATTTGTGAACTGTGAATCTATATGTGTAGTGCACTTCACATAGGCAGGCATGTAGAGATGTTTCTCTAATTTTGTTTTTTTTCCTCTGAGCGGCACATTTGTGTGAAGTACTGTAAGTGCCAGTTATATAGTATCACGCTTCCGTGATACTTTTTGAACATGCCTGTTTTCAGCACACTCCGAGGGATGTGCTGTCTTGGAAATGGTACCTCAATTAGGTTAGCGGAATCACAGCCGGCTCCCCCAGAAGGAACTCCAAATCGGGAGATGTATATCAAATTTGGCCTTCCCCGTATAATGTACAGTAAATTATGGCATAAGTATACTAGAACAGATCCCGAGTTACAATGGCCTCTACATGGGTCGTTCGACTTACGAAAGGTTCAGTTTGTGGAGCAATGTTTGTTTCAACGAAGGACTAGACAAAACATGTTTGATTGTGTACGAATGTGGGAGAAAGCGGTGCGTGAGCGTATGAAGCGTGAGGTTGCCTTGGCGGACAAAGAGCAGCGCAAGGCTGCTCGGGATAAGGCTTTACAGCTTGAGGAAAAGGAGGCACAGGAGAAGATAGAGAGGGAAGAACGGGAACGTAAATTGCAAACAACTGGTCAATTCCCTATTCGTCGACCGCTTTATCCTGTCCTTAATAATGAAATTGATGATTTTTCGTTACTAGATCGATCACCGCCACCGTATGTTCCACCCACGGCTCCGACTGCGGACTCGGATGACTACGAACAGGATAAGTCGGGAAAAGGGAGCAAGTCGAGTGTCAGGTTACCTGCAGAAAGATCTGCGGATTTGCGTAGTTGGGCCCGTAAATTGAATACAAATTTTGTGACTGTGGCTGAAGTTCTTGCAGAGAGGGGTAAATTGTCAGAACTGGAATTGATGTGTTTTTTGTCCACTTTAGCTGATGAAGTCGTTACCGCATTTCGTAAATATTCGGACACGTTAGAACCTAAGGCTGTAGCGGTTCATCATGAGAATATAGGTAAAGGTTTATTTGTTCTTGCAGATGTTGATACGTTTTTCAAGCAACTGATGCAGCTGCGGGATGAGACGTCCAGATTGCGAGACGAACGGAAAAAGAATAAGGAGTCCGGGCCGGAGTCTACTGGGCAATCTAAGGAGTGTTCTCTCCGGGGTTCAGATAAGAGTTCTACAATGCATGTTATGCCTATGCGTGAAGCCGCACCTTTGTATGTTCCGCCTAAAGGGGAAGGTACAGATGATGATATATTGTCAAAGGATGCAAATGGATATTTTGTATATAATTGGGTGTATACGCCTTGGAATAGAGCGGATGTTATGGCGTTAAAAAATTCTTTACCTGATCTTCGTAAAAACCAGGCAGCGTTTTATGAAGGGGTCGAAGGGGCTATTTCGTCCTGTGTCATGACTTTGGTCGATATAGATTTGTTTTTTGGGTTAATTCTTCCGCCTGACATGTGGAGACTAATTCGTAAGAATAATGATGAAACAATACTTGGGGGAAAATGGAAGGAAATAAATGCAGCTGATTTAGATAGGGAACCGGCATGTAAGCCATGTCAGTTGATTTTAGACCTCCCGGCGGCTATTTTGGTTAAATTAAAAACGCTCGTCCCATCTAAGAAGATTGATTGGACCATGTTAGCCTCGTGCAAACAAAAGTTAGATGAAACGGTTTCAGATTTCTTTACACGCTTCGAAGAGGCGTTTCATGATTACAGTGGTCAATCGTTAACAGACGATACGGGTAGGCATTTGTTTGTTGATAAGTATGTGGCTAATCTCCTGCCGGAGATTGCGAAAAGGTTGAAGTCGAGTGAAAGTTCCTGGGCCACGGCGACCCCTGCGTCTTTGTTAACTATGGCTCAGTATTATGAGCGGCAGGAATTGGAGGCTAAAGAAAGTGTTGATAAGAAAGCGAAGGAGTTGAAAGCGAAGGTGATGTTGGCACAGGTTCGCGGAACGCAATCTAGAGGGAATGATAGAGGAAGACGAGGAGGGGGCAATGCGTCGTACGGGCGTACAGATATAGCGGAGGATCAATGTGCTTACTGTAAGGAGTTTGGACATTGGGCTGATGATTGTCCGGTACTTCGTGAGCAGCGTAGTCAGCGTGGTAGAGGAGGTGGAAGGTCGAGGGGAAGTTACTCGGGAGCGAGAGGTAGTGGAGGTGATCGTAGCAGGGTTGAAGAGAGGGGCCGTGGCCAGGATGAACGCAATACGTTTGATAGACGGAATCAGTATCGGATATCAGAGGGCGAGAATGTGGAACATCAGGATTATGTGCATGCATAGGATTGCGTAGGATGGGGTACGGAATCAGTTGAAGTGCCAGTAGATCAGAGTGGTCCATATGTATCAGCGGGCATCTTGGGTTCTACTGATCAGTTTCTAGTCGACACAGGAGCTACCCGTAGCGCTTTGTCTAAAAACTTGGTTCCGAGGGCTCCCCTGTCTGGCGATATGATAACATGTGTAGGGTTCGATGGCACACCCACTCCTAGCCCATTATCAAAGCCTCTTGCCCTTTGTCTCGATAAATTTTTCAGTTTTGGCCAATTTTTGTTGTCACCTTATACCCCGGATAATATTCTTGGCATTGATTTGCTTAAATATTTTCGAGCAACGATACGCTGTGCTCCCGAAGGGGTGCGGGTTATTTTAAATGACAACTACCCAGATCCGCATAGATTTTTCACGATTAAAGACATTGAAGCGTTAGCCTCTCTCCCTCACACGTTATGGGCAACCTCGGATACGGATGTGGGACAGATGCTTATTCCACCTATTCGGATTACTGTCAAAGAGGAGGCCTCTTTGCCACGTGTTCCGCAATATAAGATCTCTAAAGAAGGTGAAATTGCTCTTATACACATTGTTCAAGATTTGATCATTGCAGGGGTAGTGGAGGAAGTCCCCTATAATGTTTGCAATAGCCCTATTCTCCCGATCCTTAAGAAAGATACTGACGACAAAGTCTATCGATTTATTATTGATTTAAGGGAAATTAACAAAATTGTCATTCCCCAATACCCGGTGGTGTCTGACATCACGACCTTGCTTACACTGGTGCCACCAACGGCAACGACCTTTAGTGTTATTGACTTGAAAAATGCGTTCTTTTCCATTCCCATCCATCCTGATAGCAGATATTTATTTGGTTTCACGTTAAATAATAAGTCGTATAGATTTTGTCGTGTTCCCCAAGGTTACACAGAAAGTCCTAGCATTTATAGCCAGGCTTTAAAACGACAGCTTGATTCTTTTGAATTGCAACATGGAGTAGCCCTTATCCAGTGTGTGGATGATATTTTGTTGGCTGCGGATTCTTATGTACAATGTGAGGAAAGTACACTTGCCCTATTGTCCTTTTTAGCTCAGAATAACCACAAAGTGTCTAAGAAAAAGTTGCAATACTGTAGACCCAAGGTGACCTACCTCGGTCATCTTTTGTCTAAGGAGGGGCGTGCATTAACATCAGATCGAATTCAGGCGATTCTAGATACACAACTCCCCCGCACTCGGAGAGATGTACGTGCTTTCATAGGTTTGACGTCCTTCTGCAGACAGTGGATCATGGGGTTTTCGCATATTATCAAACCTTTGTTAGCGTTACTGTCTAAAACGACACCAATGCCCCTTGAATGGACAGATGAATGTCAGAATGCTTTGGAACAATTGAGACAGGCTCTTTGCTCTGCACCCGTGTTAGGTACACCAGACTATTCAAAGATTTTTACATTGTACGTGCACGAGAAAGATGGGTGCGCGTTATCAGTGTTAGTGTAAGTACACGGGGATAAGCAGAGGCCATGTGCATATTTCTCAGCCCTTCTTGATCCTGTAGCACGAGGGTTACCTGGGTGTTTCCGAGCAGTTGCAGCAACAGCAGTAGCTATACGACAGAGTGAGGGAATAGTTTTATCGCACAAATTGTTGGTGTTAGTTCCCCATGCAGTCGATGCCCTGTTGAATCAGACGAAAACCCAGTATCTCACGAGTGCACGTTTGACAGGATATGAGCTTACACTTTTGGCGCCACATATCACACTAAAAAGATGTGCTACCCTGAACCCTGCCACTTTATTGCCCTATCCGGTCGAGGAGGGTCAGGAAGAAAAACATCATGATTGTGTTTTCCTGACTGAGGAACAGACAAAGGGTTGTGTCGACTTACAGGATATGCCATTTCCAGATGTGGATGGGGAACTGTGGGTTGATGGATCGTGTTTGAGGCTGCCAGATGGTACGACTTCCGCAGCATATGCGTTCACGACACTTAAGACAGTGGTAGAAACAGCACGAATACCACAAAAATCAGCTCAGGCAGCAGAGCTGATAGCCCTGACGAGAGCCTGCGAATTGAGTGCTGGCCTATGTGTGAACATCTACACAGACAGCCGGTACGCCTTCGGAGTAGCACATGACTTCGGGCTACTCTGGAAAGAACGTGGGTTTTTAACTTCTCATGGAGTACACATTATGCACGGAGAATTGGTGCGTGATCTCTTAAACGCTTTGCTTTGTCCGAAGAAAGTAGCGATCATTAAGTGCAGCGCCCATAAAAAGATCACAGATAAAGTGGGCCAAGGAAATGCCTTTGCAGATAGCATAGCGAGACAAACAGCTATGTCCCGAACTGACTCCCCTATGTACGTAACAAAATCACAAGCTGAGCGATGGTATGATGCTAGAGCAGAGATACTAGACATCCAGAAATCAGCGACTGAAGCAGAACTTGCGGCATGGGCAGCAGATGGGGTGCTAGATGATGAGGGTTGTTGGAGAAGCAAAGATATGGAGAAATGGAAATTGCCTGCAGCTTATTTGCAAGCAATGGTTCAGATGACTCATGGACTAGCACATGTGGGATCTCTGGCGATCACTCGGTTGTTATCACGAGTTTGGGAGCATCCTGAGATCGCCAATACTGCCAAGAGAGTAGTGCAGACCTGTTTGATATGTTTACAGCACAATCCTGCGAAAGGGACCCATACTCCGAAAGGAGGGTTCGTTCCACCTTCTGCACCATTTGAGGTACTCCAAATGGATTATATCCAGCTTGAGCGTTGCAACAACCTGAAGTATGTCTTAGTGGTGGTATGCGCTTTTAGCAAATGGGTTGAGGCTTTCCCCACGAAAGACAATACAGCTTTGACAACAGCTAAGGTGTTGCTCAAGGAGTACTTCCCTCGATTTGGAGTTTGCAAATTTTTGTGGAGCGACAATGGGCCTCATTTTGTTGGGAAAATTGTGGAGTATGTGCTGAAAGGGTTAGGAATCCAGCAGAAGTTTCACGCTGTGTTTCATCCTCAGTCAGCGGGTCTTGTTGAGCGGTACAATGCCACGTTGAAACTAAAATTGGCTAAGATTGTGGCGTCCACGTCATTGAAGTGGCCGGATGCCTTACCGCTAGCATTACTCTCTCTCTCAGATCAGTACCCCACTCTCGAACTGGCCTCACACCATATGAAGTGGTGTTTGGAAGGCCGATGAACATCTGGGGAGTGCCTAAGCCGCGATTGATACATGATGTGCCTTGTATAATGATGAATGACTATTTGGCACGATTAACAAATGATTTACTTTCTATTCATCAACAGGTTCGAGAAGCGCTCCCTGACAACTCTACTGGAGAGGCTCACAATCTCCGTCCTGGAGACTTTGTCATGATCAAGTCGTTTGAGAGGGCGAATAGCTTGGAACCGAGGTGGCGTGGCCCCGAGCAGGTCCTCCTGGCCACTCGAACAGCTGTACGAGTGACCAACAGAAAGCGGTGGGTGCACTCAACTCACTGCCGCCGTGTTTCTCCGGACCTGGTGAATCCTGCGGTGTTGACCGACTACAAGGAGATTCTGGATAAAGAAAAGAGCCCAGCTGTGACATCGGTCGAAGTTGAGGGAGCCTTCCCGGACCACACTGTTTCTGGACGAGAGCGCTATAATCTGCGGCCACGATAAAGAAGAATCTTTGGTTTTTCGAGACTGGTTGGTTACCGCTCTGGGGTTTGTGAAACGGAAACCGGGAATCTCAAGGGGGGGGATCAGTTTTGCCAAGAGTAGCGACACCCGTCTTGACCCCGGAGAAGAAAACAACGGCTACCTCGGAGCTCAGCACCGTATTTTTCTTTTTTAGGTATATACATATGTACATTTGAGACTTTGTGAACTTTTTGAACTATCTGAGGCATTAAGAACTTTTTGAACTATGGCGTCCTCAGCATCACGAGACAAAAGAATACTTGGTGCCATCCTTTTCGTCTTGACAATTGTGGTAATAGCAGTGATAGCCTGGGTAGTTGAACTCGTGGTGCCTGCACGTGAACATTTGCTGCCGACTACCCCGGCTCCATCTGAACATTTTCACTTCACCTTGCCCTACCATGAAGAACGGCACCGACAGACTTATTTGAACAATAGCTTTATTCAGATTCTGCATCATACGCATAACATGACAAATACGTCTAATTGTTGGGTGTGTGGGATGTTGCCTGGGCATCAGAAGAAAGGGGGCACTCCACTCATTCCACTCCCGTTTGCACATAATGGTTCCTGTAACGCCTGGTACACTCTTCTCTTCACCTTACGATGGCCAACAAAAGGGGGGGTGCTTTTCCGTTTGAATAAAATTTACTATCATGACCGGGATGGGTATCCACGGGCCGAGGGTACTCGATTTGAGTGGGAGGAGTACCGCCCCGATAATGTGTCTGCCCCACGTGTTTACAGCAATCAAAGGAATATCAATGTATCCAGTTCGCATGCTATTAATGTTATTGCTACTAAAGCTGATTTGTGCATACGCAATAAAGGTACAATTCCGGTGGGGAAAAGTGAATGTAACACTACACTTACATTTGACAGTCCGAATGGCATATCGTTTGTAGCATCTCGCAATACTTACTTCATTTGTGGAACGAAGGGTTATCATCAGCTCCCACTAGGATGGTTAGGCACATGTTATGTATCGTTTGTATTGCCCCCTGTATTCATTGCCCCACCAATGTATCATAATGATTATGTCCTTTACCACGATTTCGTGTTGAATCGTGTTAGACGGTCTGTTGTTTTGGATGACATCGATCAGACCGATACTGCTTTACAACAATATGTGGACTTTAATTTGGGACTGTTTTCCTTTGTGGGGGCTGCACTGAATAGCCGGAAAATACGACGACTGACCCGTGTTGTTGAGGCTGTAGCTAATGATACTGCTATTGCACTAGGTAATATTACTGAAGAACTCCAGATCTCTAGGATTGTCACGCTCCAGAACAGAATGGTTCTAGATGTGGTTCTAGCTGACCGTGGGGGGGGCATGTAGAATCATCGGAAGTAGCTGCTGTGTATATGTACCTGATAATTCGCCATCTGTTTATGATGCTATTTCGATAGCTGCCGAAATACACCCGGATAATGGAACTTGGACTCTTTCAGGGTGGTTCTGGTCGATGCTTACCACTTGGGGTTGGAAACTGCTAACGATTCTATGTATCATTGTTGGGATATTGTTTTTTGTATGTTTGTGTATACAATGTGGTCCAGCTTTATGTTCCATGTGCTTATCTGCTTGCATACCATCAAGACGAGCTCTTGCTCACAACAAAATGATGCTTCATAAAGAAGTAGCCCAAATAATGCTAATTGATATAGAAGATGAACACCCTGACTATGTTCACTATGAGGTAGCTTCAGCTAAACGCTAAAAGGGTCGTCTGTCGTAATTTAACAATGGCCGAGTTAGCGCTTAGCTGTGCTACACGTTTTCTCGCTTAATTTGGCTATACTTGGAAACGCCATCTTGTTTGTTACGGCGGCCATCTTAGATCATGAGCGGCCTCGTGGCCAGCGTGCCCTTTAGTCCGTTGTCCGTACCACTGACCACTCGAGTTTGCCCAGCAACAGGCTATTTTTAGTAACGGTCAAGCCTGTACATGCGCAGTCCCAACTGACCAGTCACCCCTCAGGAATGTGCCGCCAAACTGACCAGCGGGGTTGTAACCCCTCCAATGAGCTGGCTGTGTTCCAAAAAATGACCATATATGTACATACTGCTCTGTAACTTTGTGCCGCCTATCTTTTTATTACCTGCATATTGTATAAAAGAACGGGTCACACCGATGTTCGGGGTGATACTTCTTGCATTACCGAAGGGTGCTGTAGGAATGTACCACCACCCCATGGGGTCTTAATAAACTTGTTCTTTGTACTTTTCAGTTTCCGTGCCAACAGTTCTTTCAATGTAAGTGGGTTATCTTCGGAACATGTAGGCCTTGGGAACCCGATACTACTTTACAAGTACGGCCCAAACCCACACTCGAAAGACTGGTCTGTGTCACCACCTTTGGACCAGACACACACAAACTGAGAAAAACCGTGCTGGATGATTGGCACTTAATGGCGAATCTAGAATGCCCACTTCCACAACCTCTGTTCGCCTATAAGAGAAACCAAAATGTGGGACAGCACATCATGAGGGCAGATGTATCGTTACCAAAAAAGAAAAGCGATCTACTGACCCAGTGGAACCTCAAACCGATCAAAGGGCATCACAAGTGTGGTACCTGTGTCGTGTGCCCAAATACAATCGAGGGCGACGAGTTGCAGCATGGGGCCACCAGATGGAAACACTCTGAATTTTCCAACTGCAAAACCAAGAATGTTGTTTACCTGGTTCAGTGCCCCTGTGACCAAATCTATATTGGCAAAACTAGACAACAAGTTAACACACGCATTTGCCAACACCGGTCCCGAATTAAAAACTAAATCATGACTGCCCCCATGGTTGAACATTTCTTGAATGCCAACCATGATGCCAATGACCTCAGATGGACGGTATTGCATACACTACGTCCATCACAGAACAACGCAGACTTGGACAGAATGCTCCTCAAAAAGGAAGCATACTTAATCCTGAAATGTAACAGTGTACAGAAGGGCCTTAACAGCTTGTCCGAAGTCGCGAGACTTTGATCCAATAGTGTCCTGGTGCCTGATGACCGTACGGGTCGCGTCTCAGTTTCTCCTCAGTTCCAATCAATACACATGACACAATCCATGTAATTTCCTGACATTAGCACAGAATAGCGCAAACTATAAATCCCATAAGGCTTAGCAAACATCCAAGTGCTTTTCTCCATGGCAACAACGATAGCGTCCATCTTTGGAATCACGCAGAACGCTGGAGGCCTTGACCGAGCAACACGGAGGTAAGCGATGCTCCCGTGGCACCCCGCCGCTGGTCTTTGTTTTACTTGCGGTCAACGCTAAAAACTAACCAAAATCTCTTCCGTTTTCCATCAGCGGATACGGAGCACGGTGAAAATTGTACACGCCGGACCCCCATAAAAAGTTTGATCGGATACCAAGACCCCTTCGCACCGACTCTGATAACATTTAAAAGGTATGTCTCTTGCCAGCCAGTATAGTACTTAGCGATAACTCAGACCCCAGCTTCCAATACCAATACTTATGTTTCTGCACACAGCGCCATTGGCCTCCTTCTCAGCGAGAGCCTGCAGAAGAATTTACCTTCTACGTTAAAGGTAGCCGTCACCGTCAACTTTTGAAACAACCGACGGTACGTTTGTCCCCAATCAATTTGTACATTCTGGCAGCAACACTTTTTAGCTGTGCTAATGTCAACTCACCTTGTTTTAGGAAGCCCCGCCAACTGGACTCCTCATGGAGCTCATCCAGCCTGCACTGACAATTGTCCTCTGAATTTGTTTCTTCAAAGAACTGGTAGGTCCCTCGGCTGAGTGTCATAACATAGGGAGTCTTGCCTTTTTCACCCATGATACTTAAAAAAGCTTTCTTCCTTTCAAAATTTCACAGACAGAGTAATTGTGCCCTGATGAGAATCCGGAAAACAAGCCCCTGGATTCGAAACGCGCCGGCCAATTAGAAAAGGATAACTTGCATACCAGCATTCGCTGGCTGACAAAGAATCCCGAATTTATTTTTGCGCTCCTTTCCTAATTTTCCCCCCTTTTTCTACTTTTCTTTGCTTCAATCAATGCTCTATTCATTTGAAAGTGTGTTTATCATTTATTGCCAGGCATATCTAATGTCACTGTCTGTTTCACATTGTTTTTCATTTTTCGTGATTAATGACTACATTTAGTTTGTGACACTTTGTTGTGTAGAAAAGTCTAACCTTGGTTCAAATTCACATTGTACATATGTTTTTGTCTGTCCATAATATGTTGTGTTTGACAAACAGAGTTTAATCAAAAAAGTATTCGGTATAAATAAAAATACTCAGTTGATAACGACAAACAGCATGTTTAACTTTCCATAAATGTGGTTGGAAATGTAAGTGGTGAGGCACTCTTCTTTGATTGTTCATATACTTAGGCCCAGCCTCCCCACTTGTCCTCTAGGGCCAAGCTCCCCTTATGCTTCTTATTTCAGTGCGGGTTTTCACCCGCGAGAGCCTACGGACACCCTTGTCGTTTGTTCTATACATGTGATAAATCCTTTTGGGAACCCTCATTCCCTACATCAATGGCAGATAAAGACACGCTATCCTTTAGCGAAAGCCACATCCAGAATCTTATTGACAATTCTCCCTTTTCAAATGTGACACTCAGCTCTACCGCTAAACAGCAGAACGAATCAGATCGACTAATACGTTTACAAAAAAAGCATGTACGCACAGAACTACATGGACATTTTCTCCTTAGGCACCTTAAAGGGGGAACAATCCCCTGGGGCTTACAGGTCAAGAATGTCCCTGTGATATTTGTGGACGATGCAGAATATAAAAAAGGCTTCAGCTTTATCAACACAAAGTGCAGCCGGGACCTCATGGTCCACACTATAGAAACTGCACAGAGGTTGTGCTTACAAGAACAAAAAGAAATTGAGGAACTAATTGAGACGTTTAAGACTAGTCCGGCCGTGACGGACGCTAAGGCACTATTGGAGAAAATTGAAAAAGAAATCAGGACTTTTAAGGACAATACTATTAATGACAAAACTTTTAAATATGAGAGAGACGTCAAGTCATTCAAAATCGAGCAGGTATATCCTTTTCTAAAGGAGGATTACTATACCCAGCAAGAATCACGCAGAGCATTATCTACCTTTCGAGGCCGGTCAAGGAATAGGTTTACAACATTTTCGGAAACTTCTTCCTCTGATTCATCAGGCTCGGACAACCGTAACCCAAACAAAAAACAGGTGGCTTTTTTAGACCAGGAATGGGATTAACTATTTAATAGTTTTTTTATTTTTAACAAAATTTAGGATAAGCAAAAAATTCTCAATTTTTTCATATACAAAAGGACATATTTAGAAAAGGACACAGGAAACTAAGGGATAAGTTTGGAGTTCATCAGTCATACGTGTTTCATACATATCACATACATTCAAAACACAATCATACCACTCAGGGACAGGGGAGGTGTGGGGTACAAATAGCAATAAAATTCTGTACACTAAGATATACTACAAAACAAACTCCGCAATAGGCCACTGTCTGCGGACACTATTTACAGAAAGAATGATGGAAAACAGTCACTATATACTGTACAATCCTAAAATTGTCTACAAACAAAACTTTTTAACAGTAGAACTCGGTATTGTACTAGCGACCAAGAAAAAACCAATGAACTCTTGTCGCTCTCGCAGACACCGTGTGGCAGGGGCCTACGCGTTTTGAATCCCGTTGACTTCCCTGGGATTCTCTTCAGGGCCTTATGTAGTATCTGAATGAGGAATAAATGAAACAAAAATACAAAAATTACAAACAGGAAAATGTTTTTTAAGTAATCAAGGGACCAACCATCAGTGAACCCAACCTAGTGAAGTTCCGTATCTCTGATTTCTTACCGGTGGAGACGAAGCCAAATAAGAATGGTAACGTGGGGGCACAATACAGTTGTCTTTATATCTATAAATGCAAAGGCATATATTTAGTTTAACCTCCTAGAATGTAATGGAGAGGAGGGGTTTGAACATATTCTGCGGGCCTACTTGCCTGGTGTCCTTGCTATGTAGGCCTTTGTCCTACGAACTGGGGAAAATGGAGACTCAAGCTGAAAACCAGAGCAGAACTCGGAATCTTTCTGTTGGAGAAAAATGATATTCTTTAGATCCGGCTTCTATTCGTAACCCAGAGATTAGTCTATAATCAAAGTCACGCTTACCAACGGCACAAGGTAGCCTTGGTTTTTCAAGCTTCAAACCGGAGTCTGATAATATATCCAGTCGTTCTATAAGGTAGAGAAAACGACGATTATAATAGCACATTGAATGCCGTATTTAAAGTGAAGCAGTTGTTAAACCGTTGTTACCTTATCCGGTCAGGCGGGGGACCGTAAAGAGATTTATCTATTCCTCACAAGTGAAGGGCGTTTAGCGATCTAAAGGAAATGAAGCGGTAACAAAGTAAGTTGGTTTGAATGAATCAAACAAGCGGCTAAGTATTTCTATAATGTGATCGTCACATCACTCCGCTTACCGCTAACATTGACCACAGTAGAATATAGTCACGAATCCGAAGTTTTATTTTTGCCTATGCCTGGAAAAGTAAATGAAAAAGTGGTATAAAATGCAGGCACTTCAGTTAACCATAAACTGGAACTTAATAAGCAAATGCGCTTACCGCCTGATATCTCTATTGTCGCTTCCAGCAGACATTGAATCGGCACGCTCGTGAAAACTTAATTTTAATCCGACCTGTAATGAGACAAGCCGGGATTTTTAAAAAAAAATGTAAAGTACTAACAACAGAGGATAAAGAGCAAGAAAAGTTTAGACTCACTCATAAAGTTAGCCGGCATCCGCCGGTCAACTGGCGTTGTGGAAGGTACTAATCTCTAGCGCATGCGTCTCGCAGACCATAGGTTGCTACTCTCTGACCTATATAGGGTAGAGAGGCGCGCTTTTAGCGACGGAAGGAAATGCCGGACTGGATTTCGAAGCCTTACGCAGCAGGTGTATAAGTCTGCGTATTTCACACAAAAAGTAACCGTGGTTGTAATGAGGTTCTCACAATTTGAAGATTTCACTCAGTTCATTAAGACCAGATGTGGTTGAGTCGAATTTAACAATAAGGTATGCCTTCCTTTTAGACATTTGTAAGTTCATGTCCCCCCCATGGGGATCCTTCTCGATCCGTGATATCACCGTCCATTTGAGGTCACTGATATTATGCTGCATTTGTGTCCAATGTTGCACCAATGGTGCGTTCTCAATTTTATGTCTCAGTCTCGATTTATGTTGTGAAATGCGCTGTCGCACTTCTTGACTGGTTTTCCCTATATACAGGAGTAGGCAGGGACATATTATGCCATATACGACATATTTGCTTTTGCAATTGCTGAATGAATTGTGTTTCCACGATATTCCATTATGTTGGAAAAGGGAACCTTCCACTGTGGACACACAACACAAACAACTACCACATTTGTGATGTCCCGTCACCGGGGGCATTCCCATCATTTGTCGCAGTGTGGGCGGTTTAGATGTTGGCAAGGCGCACGTACGATGTGATTGGCAATGTTGTTTTCCTTCTTGAATGCAAACAGGGGCAACTCTTGCAGGTTGTCATCCAAGTTGTTCACTAGATGCCAATTTTGCCAAATGATTTTTTTGAGCTGATTGGCGTTGGGACAGAAAGTTGTCAAGCAAACCTGTCGTTTCAAGTTGGGTTTCTCTTTTCGTTCTAGAAGGGTTTCACGTGGGGTCCACTGGGCTCGCTTTTTGCAGTTTTTTACTAGCTTTTTCGGGTAGCCTCTATCACACAACTTCGATATTAGTTTCTCTGCGTGTAGATGGAAATCCTCATTGTACGTGCAGTTTCGGCGTACCCGCAGAAACTGCCCGTATGGGAGATTTTCCTTGAGGCTCCGGGGATGGTTGCTGTTAAACATCAGAGCTTTATTGCGGTCCGTGGGTTTGGTAAACAGCCTAGCAGCTAATTTACCTTCTCTCGGAAAAACCTCAACGTCCAGAAAAGAAATTTTACTCATGGACTGAGTTAGGCTGAATTTGATGTCAGCTGTCCTAGAGTTTAGCCATTGATGGAACTGGGACAAGGTGTTGCTGTCTCCTGTCCATATCATGAACACATCGTCAATAAATCGGAGCCAAGTTCCGATATATTGATGGAATGGGTTGTTGTTATGTATGAAAGTATCCTCATACAGGGACATAAAGAGCACCGCTAATTCGGGCGCAAAGGGGCAGCCCATAGCTACACCTTTCACTTGGAAGAAGAACTCCTTATTGAAACTAAAGTAATTCTTCTTCAATGCGAAAGTAGCGAGATCGAGTAAGAATTTTGTAGGTATTCGCGTTGGGCGAGGTCTTGAATCCAGAAAGTAGGACAATACATCAATTGCCTCGTCCTGAGGAATCTGTGTGTACAAGGATGTCACATCTAGAGTGACCAGGATGTCCCGATGTTCACAAAACTCAATCTTGGACAATTTGTTAATAAAGTCCGTGGTATCCTGCAGGTAAGATGTCACCTGACACATAAATTCCTTCAAGAAACAATCTACGTATTTTGAAATAGGCTCAAGCAGGGAACCACATCCTGCCACGATGGGACTGCCTGGCGGATGATTGTCATCTTTGTGGATTTTAGGTAATACGTAGAACACCGGGGTCTTGGGGTGTTTAATCTTAAGATATTCCAATTCTTTAGGGCCGACAAAGCCTTGATCGAACCCATCTTGTACTATCAAGAAGAGTTCGTTTTGAAGATCGGTGGTCGGATCTTTTTCTATTTTGCGATAGCAGGTAGGGTCATTTAATTGCTTCATTACTTCGGCGGTGTAATCATTGGTATCCCAAACCACTATAGCACCGCCTTTGTCGGCTTGTTTTACTACTACAGAGGTGTCATTTTTTAGAGTATTCAATGCGGTCATCTGACTTTTAGTGGTGTTAAATTTCACAAACTTTTTTTGCCTTTCCATTGCTGAAATAGCTGAAAGGACACTTTTTTCAAAGGTTAAGAGTTCTTTTGGTATTTTATTTGAAGGAGGACAAAACGTCTACTTATTTCTTAGACCGGTCACCTCCATATGATTTTGAGCCGGGGTGTCCTTAAAGAAAAGAGTGAGACCTAGCTTCCTACAGAATTCAATGAACTCAGATTTCATCTTTACAAAATCTGTTCTTTTCGATGGCACGAAAGATAAACCCTTGGCTAAAATACTCTCTTCTTCTAGTGTGAGTATTCTTTTAGAAAGGTTAAAGATAGGTGATATCCTTAGTTCTTGTAATGCTGACGTCTCGTTTTCATCTCCCATGGGACCCTGTATCTCACCCTGGCCCTGGGGCGCGTCTGGCCTCTTCCTAAAAAATGGGGGTTAGAAGATTGATTCTGTTGTTGCTGATTACTATTCCAGTTATTCCGATTTCTGTTGGGGCGGTTGTAATTGCCACCAGCGTCACTGTCCGTTCCTGACGACGAGGTGTCGGAGAACGAGATAAACTGTTTCCTCGACCTGCCTTGATTTTCAGAGAGGAAACGGCCTGATTCAGTATTTGAATAGAAATCTGCCTTCAAATAAGGGTAGGTTTTCTCCAAAGAGAAGGATTTTTTATCTTTCTCAAATTGATTACTTTTTTGAGTTACCGTATAATCTTTGAACTCTTCAATCTCCTTTGCTACCTTTTCTAATAGTGCTTTAGCATCAGCTATGGTGGGATTAGTGCTGATTTCAGCTTCTAATTTTGCGATTTCCGCAAGTTCCTCTTTAGAAATTCTTACTGCAGTTTCAACAGTCATGACCATAAGGTCTCTGCTGCACTTAGTCTCTATAAGAGAAAAGCCTTTTTTGAAAATAGGCAGGTCGAGGAAACAGTTTATCTCGTAATCAGCAACAACAGAATCAATCTTCTAACCCCCATTTTTTAGGAAGAGGCCAGACGCGCCCCAAGGCCAGGGTGAGATACACGGTCCCATGGGAGATGAAAACGAGACGTCAGCATTACCAGAACTAAGGATATCACCTATCTTTAACCTTTCTAAAAGAATACTCACACTAGAAGAAGAGAGTATTTTAGCCAAGGGTTTATCTTTCGTGCCATCGAAAAGAACAGATTTTGTAAAGATGAAATCTGAGTTCATTGAATTCTGTAGGAAGCTACGTCTCACTCTTTTCTTTAAGGACACCCCGGCTCAAAATCATATGGAGGTGACCGGTCTAAGAAATAAGTTGACGTTTTGTCCTCCTTCAAATAAAATACCAAAAGAACTCTTAACCTTTGAAAAAAGTGTCCTTTCAGCTATTTCAGCCATGGAAAAGCAAAAAAAGTTTGTGAAATTTAACACCACTAAAAGTCAGATGACCGCATTGAATACTCTAAAAAATGACACCTCTGTAGTAGTAAAACAAGCCGACAAAGGCGGTGCTATAGTGGTTTGGGATACCAATGATTACATCGCTGAAGTAATGAAGCAATTAAATGACCCTACCTGCTATCGCAAAATAGAAAAAGATCCGACCACCGATCTTCAAAACGAACTCTTCTTGATAGTACAAGATGGGTTCGATCAAGGCTTTGTCGGCCCTAAAGAATTGGAATATCTTAAGATCAAACACCCCAAGACCCCGGTGTTCTACGTATTACCTAAAATCCACAAAGATGACAATCATCCGCCAGGCAGACCCATCGTGGCAGGATGTGGTTCCCTGCTTGAGCCTATTTCAAAATACGTAGATTGTTTCTTGAAGGAATTTATGTGTCAGGTGACATCTTACCTGCAGGATACCACGGACTTTATTAACAAATTGTCCAAGATTGAGTTTTGTGAACATCGGGACATCCTGGTCACCCTAGATGTGACATCCTTGTACACACAGATTCCTCAGGACGAGGCAATTGCTGTATTGTCCCACTTTCTGGATTCAAGACCTCGCCCAACTCGAGTACCTACAAAATTCTTACTCGATCTCGCTACTTTCGCATTGAAGAAGAATTACTTTAGTTTCAATAAGGAGTTCTTCTTCCAAGTGAAAGGTGTAGCTATGGGCTGCCCCTTTGCGCCCGAATTAGCGGTGCTCTTTATGTCCCTGTATGAGGATACTTTCATACATAACAACAACCCATTCCATCAATATATCGGAACTTGGCTCCGATTTATTGACGATGTGTTCATGATATGGACAGGAGACAGCAACACCTTGTCCCAGTTCCATCAATGGCTAAACTCTAGGACAGCTGACATCAAATTCAGCCTAACTCAGTCCATGAGTAAAATTTCTTTTCTGGACGTTGAGGTTTTTCCGAGAGAAGGTTAATTAGCTACTACGCTGTTTACCAAACCCACGGACCGCAATAAAGCTCTGATGTTTAACAGCAACCATCCCCGGAGCCTCAAGGAAAATCTCCCTTACGGGCAGTTTCTGCGGGTACGCCGAAACTGCACGTACAATGAGGATTTCCATCTACACGCAGAGAAACTAATATCGAAGTTGTGTGATAGAGGCTACCCGAAAAAGCTAGTAAAAAACTGCAAAAAGCGAGCCCAGTGGACCCCACGTGAATCCCTTCTAGAACGAAAAGAGAAACCCAACTTGAAACGACAGGCTTGCGTGACAACTTTCTGTCCCAACGCCAATCAGCTCAAAAAAATCATTAAGCAAAATTGGCATCTAGTGAACAACTTGGATGACAACCTGCAAGAGTTGCCCCTGTTTGCATTCAAGAAGGAAAACAACATTGCCAATAACATCGTACGTGTGGCCTTGCCAACATCTAAACCGCCCACACTGCGACAAATGATGGGAATGCCCCCGGTGACGGGACATCACAAATGTTGTAGTTGTTTGTGTTGTGCGTCCACAGTGGAAGGTTCCCTTTTCCAACATAATGGAATATCGTGGAAACACAATTCATTCAGCAATTGCAAAAGCAAATATGTCGTATATGGCATAATATGTCCCTGCCTACTCCTGTATATAGGGAAAACCAGTCAAGAAGTGCGACAGCGCATTTCACAACATAAATCGAGACTGAGACATAAAATTGAGAACGCACCATTGGTGCAACATTGGACACAAATGCAGCATAATATCAGTGACCTCAAATGGACGGTGATATCACGGATCGAGAAGGATCCCCGTGGGGGGGACATGAACTTACAACTGTATAAAAGGGAGGCATACCTTATTGTTAAATTCGACACAACCACATCTGGTCTTAATGAACTGAGTGAAATCTTCAAATTGTGAGAACCTCATTACAACCACGGTTACTTTTTGTGTGAAATACGCAGACTAATACACCTGCTGCGTAAGGCTTCGAAATCCAGTCCGGCATTTCCTTCCGTCGCTAAAAGCGCGCCTCTCTACCCTATATAGGTCAGAGAGTAGCAACCTATGGTCTGCGAGACGCATGCGCTAGAGATTAGTACCTTCCACAACGCCAGTTGACCGGCGGCTGCCGGCTAACTTTATGAGTGAGTCTAAACTTTTCTTGCTCTTTATCCTCTGTTGTTAGTACTTTACATTTTTTTTTTTAAATCCCGGCTTGTCTCATTACAGGTCGGATTAAAATTAAGTTTTCACGAGCGTGCCGATTCAATGTCTGCTGGAAGCGACAATAGAGATATCAGGCGGTAAGCGCATTTGCTTATTAAGTTCCAGTTTACGGTTAACTGAAGTGCCTGCATTTTATACCACTTTTTCATTTACTTTTCCAGGCATAGGCAAAAATAAAACTTCGGATTCGTGACTATATTCTACTGTGGTCAATGTTAGCGGTAAGCGGAGTGATGTGACGATCACATTATAGAAATACTTAGCCGCTTGTTTGATCCATTCAAACCAACTTACTTTGTTACCGCTTCATTTCCTTTAGATCGCTAAACGCCCTTCACTTGTGAGGAATAGATAAATCTCTCTACGGTCCCCCGCCTGACCGGATAAGGTAACAACGGTTTAACAACTGCTTCACTTTAAATACGGCATTCAATGTGCTATTATAATCGTCGTTTTCTCTACCTTATAGAACGACTGGATATATTATCAGACTCCGGTTTGAAGCTTGAAAAACCAAGGCTACCTTGTGCCGTTGGTAAGCGTGACTTTGATTATAGACTAATCTCTGGGTTACGAATAGAAGCCGAATCTAAAGAATATCATTTTTCTCCAACAGAAAGATTCCGAGTTCTGCTCTGGTTTTCAGCTTGAGTCTCCATTTTCCCCAGTTCGTAGGACGAAGGCCTACATAGCAAGGACACCAGGCAAGTAGGCCCGCAGAATATGTTCAAACCCCTCCTCTCCATTACATTCTAGGAGGTTAAACTAAATATATGCCTTTGCATTTATAGATATAAAGACAACTGTATTGTGCCCCCACGTTACCATTCTTATTTGGCTTCGTCTCCACCGGTAGGAAATCAGAGATACGGAACTTCACTAGGTTGGGTTCACTGATGGTTGGTCCCTTGATTACTTAAAAAACATTTTCCTGTTTGTAATTTTTGTATTTTTGTTTCATTTATTCCTCATTCAGATACTACATAAGGCCCTGAAGAGAATCCCAGGGAAGTCAACGGGATTCGAAACGCGTAGGCCCCTGCCACACGGTGTCTGCGAGAGCGACAAGAGTTCATTGGTTTTTTCTTGGTCGCTAGTACAATACCGAGTTCTACTGTTAAAAAGTTTTGTTTGTAGACAATTTTAGGATTGTACAGTATATAGTGACTGTTTTCCATCATTCTTTCTGTAAATAGTGTCCGCAGACAGTGGCCTATTGCTGAGTTTGTTTTGTAGTATATCTTAGTGTACAGAATTTTATTGCTATTTGAACCCCACACCTCCCCTGTCCCTGAGTGGTATGATTGTGTTTTGAATGTATGTGATATGTATGAAACACGTATGACTGATGAACTCCAAACTTATCCCTTAGTTTCCTGTGTCCTTTTGTAAATATGTCCTTTTGTATATGAAAAAATTGAGAATTTTTTGCTTATCCTAAATTTTGTTACAAATAAAAAAACTGGGGGGGCGTGGCTAGCAGCCGATGATGGCGGCTGCTTAGAAGGAGAGCTCCGCGGCTGAAGCGGCCTCCTACAACATCCGATAGCTGATCCGGGACACAAATGTCACATGCGGGCAGGTACTGATGCCAAGGACCGGGCGGCAGAGGTACGGACAAGCGGGAAGTGAAATCCGAGACCGGGGAGACCAGTAGTAACGGACCCCGTGTGGGCCCCTGAGGAAATCCTGAGCCGGGGAATCGCCTGGGCTAACACGCCGACAGGAAGTGATCTGACCTGGGCAGAGTGCGGCCGGAAGTGCCCGCCCGCACCGATCACGGAGGGGGAGGCTCCCCTGCGTCCTGCACCCACAACCGGACCTCGAGAGCCCCAGACGGGACCCCAGGCGCCCCCTCGCTGAGTGGAGGGGAGCGGTCCGGACGACAGGAGAAGTTGATTACGGGCGCTCGGCGCGGCCGAATCCAGAGCGGGGCCCGCCATTTTGAAGACCCGGTGGGGGTCCCTTGCCCGCCGCAGCGGAGTAGGCAACGCCGGCGGACCACAGGTACCATCACCAGGCAATTCCGCCACCCGGTACGACGGGGCTTAGCTACCGCCCCCCCCCCCCTCCCCCCCGCTGAGCGGGGACACACTGCAAGTAAGAGTGGCGCGAGCGTGCACAGGAACATAGTGTGCGATACAAACCCGCCCACACTGATCCTTTCTCCCGGACGCGGGCCGGCATCATCAGGGGCCCCATAGACAATGCAGCGGCTGCGAGGGTGAAGTGGAAGTCTCCAAGACCGCAAAGCGGGACGGCACACACGGCATAGCTGGGGCGAAACGGAAGCATCCCCATAGCAAGAGACTCGCTGACACCCCGCGGCTGGGATTAGTCATCTGTGGAATTACCCACCCCACTGGCCTCACAGGTAGCGGCAAACAGAGGATCACACACAGCCACTATAACTGACCGGAGGCGAGCCTCAGGTACCACGTCAGACCACCGAGGGGCACGACTACGGGTGGACGGTGATCCCGTGTACGTCGCAAAGTCTTGAGAGGGGAGGGGCTGCCCCGACGGAGGGCTGAAGACCGGGCAGAACCGACCGGGGGTCTGAGTGTTCAGCTCCGCATCCAGGATGGCCGGCAAAGGGCCGAAAAACAACGCGGCGCACTCCCGCCTAGACCGCTTCGCATATGAAAAATCCGATGCCTCCCCACCGGACGCGAGGTCACAGATGGGCAAGACAGGGGAGTCGACAGGGGGCAAGAAGGCGACCCTGGATGATGTCATGCGGGCCCTCACACAGGTGCAAGCCACGGTGGGGTCGATCTCGGCCGAAATTACACTAATTCGTGCAGATTTCCACAAAATGACGGAGAAAGTGAACCAGATGGAAGTGGTGACCAAAGCCTTGGTGGAAGATGTGTCGGAACTGCAGATTAGTATGGAACGTGTCTCGAAAGAAAATAAGGAACTGCGTGACAAGCTTGACGACCAGGAAGGGCGCTCGAGGCGCAATAACATACGTATAATAGGTGTGCCGGAATCGGAAGACACAAGGACAATGGATTTGTACGTGGAGAATCTGATCAAACAGCATCTACAGCCTAAGGGACTCTCCAATTTTTTCACAGTAGAGAGGGCACACAGAGTCCCTGGAGGGCGCCGGCAAGCGGGCGCTAACCCCAGGCCGATTATAGCACGGCTCTTTAATTTCAGGGATCGAGATGTCATTCTACAGGCGGCAAGAACCTCACCCCCCATCAGGATACAAAACTCCACGCTAGCCTTTTTTCCGGACTACACGGCGGAGGTCGCACGGAGAAGGAGAACTTTCTTCGAGGTAAAGAAAGAACTGAAAGCCAGAGAAATCCCTTATTCAATGCTTTTTCCGGCCAAACTCCGGATTGTGGCCGACAACAAGACTTGGTTTTTCGACAACCCGGAGGCAGCACAGGACTGGCTGGAGGGGTGGCGGACGGCGGGCCTCCCTCGCCGCTCCGGCAGGCAGACGAAAAACCGCACTGGTGGGTCTCAGCGGGGCTCACAATCAACCGGCGAGGAAGCGGAGCCACTCTCGCCTCTGAATGATGTTCAGGAAGGGGGCGATGACGGAGAACAGTGATCCCTGGATATTGTCTACTTGACTTGACTGTAATGCTGTCCGACAATGCCGCCTTGGACACTGGGCTGAGGACCTCCGCGGCCAAAGGAGGGGGCCGCCGACTCCGGAGAGTCCTTCACCCCAGCGAGCAAGTACTATGTTTTGGGTTGGGAGCGGGCACTCTGCTGAGTTGGGGGGGCGGGCAGTTGTAAGTCCGTTGAGCAGGGGGGCAGGGAGGGGGGGAGTTGGGGAGAGGGCAGGTTTTGGGTCTTTTGTTAGTTTTCAGGGTTTAGACACGACACTTCTGACACAAGCGCGTAGAATAGCGGTACCACGGCATAGCACTCATGCTAACTTCATAAGAGGCTTGGCGCCTAACGATCCTGACCACACAATACATTTCACCAAGCATGGTGGGAGGAGACGATAATGTAGGGCAGGCATCCCCGTTGAACCTTATGTCCTGGAATGTAAGGGGGCTGGGAGACAAAATTAAAAGGGGGCTAGTGCTACAAGGCATTAAGAGACTGAATCCCGCCCTGGTCCTACTGCAGGAAACGCATCTCACTGGCGCAGCGACACGGGCCCTAGATAGGAAGGGGTACAGTATGATTGTTCACTCTCAATTTACAAAGGGGTCCCGTGGCACGGGAATACTGATGCACAGATCATCAAGATTCATAACCCAATCCACTAAAACGGACACACAGGGGCGCTTTGCGGCGACACATGGGCAATGGGAGGGAAAACCGCTGTACGTGGTCTCGGTGTATATTCCGCCGGCACTGCACGCCACGACCCTCCCAGAATTGGGAAAATTCTTACTAGACCTGCCGGAGGGGGATCTTATTTTAGGGGGAGACTTCAATGCTGTGGCACATAACTCAATGGACCGCTTCCCTGTGCGCACACAAACACCGGGGCCCTCCCGATTGCATGACTTCATGGAAGCGCAGGGGTTGATCGACATATGGAGACGGTCCCACCCAAACGACCGACAATACACATATTACTCGGCAGTTCATGACAGCCTATCACGAATTGACTACCTCCTCACACTGGGGGGGGGCCTCCTCGCAATAACCGAAGCTCAAATCCGTCCACGAGGGGTCTCAGATCATTCCCCGCTAACACTGACTCTTTCCAATCAAGAACGGACACACAAACGCATCTACCCTATCCACCCAGGATACCTTCGAGAACCGACAGTAGCCAAGGCATTGACAAGGGGTACGAGAACCTACTTCACCGAAAATACAGGGTCAGTTGGTTCCCCTACAACCCTGTGGGAAGCCTACAAAACGGTTCTGCGCGGGCAGGCCATCTCCGCTATAACACATCATAGGCACACACGGCGTCGGGAACTGGTAGATTTAGAAGACCAAATTGAGAGGGCCACGCGAGATCACGAGAGGGACCCGACCGGGGACACACAACATGCGCTCCGACTGTGCCAGCAACGTCACGCGGCCCATGTGCGACGCGGGGTGCTGGAGAATATGGCAGCGACAATGAACAGGGTGTACGATATAGGCGACAAGGCGGGTAAACTGTTGGCCTGGTTGGAAAAGAAACAGGGAGGGCAGAGAGCCATACTGCAATTAAAAGACCCAGAGGGCGTGGTGCAGACCAGACCGTCTCAAATAGTGGACATACTAGCGGACCATTTCCAATCAGTATATTCCCCTGAATTCGAGGTCACCCGGGAGATGGCGGAGGGGTCTCTAGCTGGAGTGCCCACGCGTACTCTATCACAAGACGATCGAGACGAGCTGGACTCGGACCCGACAGCCGAGGAGATACAGGTGGCTATTGCGGCGTTACACCCAGGGAAAGCGCTTGGCACAAACGGTGTGCCGATTGAATGGTACAAGACCATGGCGGAGACGTTATCTACGCCTCTACTCCAAATGTACAAGGAGTGCCGGGAGAAGGGGCAACTGCCGCCCGACCAACGCACGGCCACTATAATCGCAATTCCGAAACCCGGTAAACCCCCTGATGACTGTGGGTCATACCGACCAATCTCTCTCCTTAACGCCGAAAGTAAAATTTTGGCGAAATTATTGGCCACTAGACTGCTGCCTCATTTGGCGCATCTAATTCATCCGGACCAGTCGGGCTTTATGCCTCACCGGAGCATGGCGATGAACCTTCGACGGCTCCACGGCGTGCTGGCACGCGCTTCACTGTTGGAGGAACAGGCGGCAGTATTGTCATTGGATGCCAAAATGGCATTCGACATGGTGGAGTGGCGCTATCTCTTCGCGGTGCTGGAACATATGGGTATTGGAGCGAAATTCATATCCTGGGTCAGGCTACTATACACCAGCCCCGTAGCACGGGTGACGGCCAATGGCCACATCTCAATAGAGCTCCCGCTGGCGAGAGGCACGAGACAGGGTTGCCCGCTCTCACCGCTGCTATTCGCCTTAGTGTTGGAACCCTTGGCGACGGTTATCAGAACCACCCAGCTGCTGAAAGGCATCCACTGGGGAGGCGAGTGGGAGGATAGAATCTCCCTCTACGCCGACGACATGTTAATCTACCTTACGGACCTCGCGAATGGTGTGCCGGTCCTGTTGGCTCTCTGTGAGAAACATGGTACGGCGTCGGGGTATAAAATCAACTGGTCAAAATCGGTCCTCTACTTGATAAGTGGCACTCCACCGCCTCTGAATGCTGAATGCCCGTTGCTGGTGGAGCCCTTCTCCTTCAAGTACCTAGGGATTCGTATTACACGAGACCAAGCAACCTTTCAGGACCTGAACCATCAGCCACTACTGGACAGGCTAAAGGCAGACGTGCGCCACTGGAAGACCCTCCCTCTAACTCTGTTGGGAAGGGCGGCACTCTTCAAAATGATGGCACTGCCGCGCCTCTTGTATGTCCTGGAGAACACGCCGGCGACGGTGCCACCATCGTTTTTCCGCCAGGTGGCAGCACAAGTGTCGGGCCTGTTGTGGGGCAACAAGCCGGCCAGAGTCGCACAATTGAAACTGGTTAGAGACTGGTATAGCGGGGGGATAGCGCTCCCAAACCTTGAATTGTACTACTGGGCAGCCCACCTTAAGGTGATCAACCAGTGGATCCATGTTGCACAGGATGACCCGGCATACCGGGCTGACAGGAGTCAACTAGGCATGAACACCCTGCTGGCCCCGCTGTACAACAAGGGATTGTTGACAAAATTGAGAGGCCCGACCAAACACACGGTGTCTATATGGCATAAAGCTCAAAGATGCCTAGCCTGGGAGGGGGTGATTACCAAGCTCACACCACTATGGGATGCCAAGGTCTTAGGTAATCTGCGACGCAGTAAGGGATTTGACCGGTGGGACGACATCGGGATCTCCACAGTAGGAGATATGTGGGCGAGGGATGGTGTGATCCCATTCGCGGCCCTAAGGGAACAGTACGACATGGGAATAAATGAAACATACAGATATGTACAAATTAGACATGCACTCCTATCTGTACTAGAGCCAGGTACGATGGTCCCGGAATCGGCTCCGTTGGAAGACCGATTGCTTACGGACTATATGGAAGCAAGGGCTACGTCACTCACCTACCGTAAACTGGTAAACAACCTACCGGATCCACTGGTGAAGCTGAAGGAACACTGGGAGGACGAGATTGGGGACATGGATGAGGCAAACTGGAATGAGGCATTGGCATCGCCCAGGGAAGCGGGTATATCAGCACGCTTTAGATTGGTGCAATTTAAAATATTACATAGGGTCTATTACACCCGCACGGCACTACACAGAATCCACAGGGCAGATCACCCATATTGTCTGAGAAACTGTGGGGAGGAGGGTACACTATTCCATACGTTGTGGACCTGCCCCAATGTGCAAGACTACTGGCGGCGAGTGGCACGCACGGTAGGCCAGACTTTGCAAACAACATTTACACCTGACCCTAGGGTTTGCCTACTGAATGTTTGGGACCCGACAGACCTGACGCAGCATGGGAAGAGATGGGTAATCATTGGTATGATGCTGGCAAAACATGATATAGCAATGAACTGGGGGGCGCAAAACACCCCGACCCTGGCGCAGTGGTGCAGAAATATGGATATGTTGATGATGACGGAAAGAGCAGTATATCAGCAGAGGCATAACCCACGTAAATGGAATAAAATATGGTCACCTTGGAACATATATAGGGGGGAAATCTGCGAGCCACTGCCTGAGGATGACGATATTGATAGTGCAGAGGAGGATGAGGAGATTGAATGAGGGGGAGGAGTGATGGCAGGGGGAGGGGCAATGGGTACAATGGGATGCAGGAGCCTTACGGATCGCTATGTTGCTAGGTACTTGATAAACTATAAACTATGTATATTGACTTGAGAAGTTTTTACCCATGAAACTGGAATAAGTTAATTTTGTCAGCGAAAATGTGTCAGGACCCGTTGGTTGTAAGTTGAAACGTAGATAAAAGATAAAATTTGAAAAGTTGTTCAAATGATTGGAGGCAGCTGAATGTTGAAGCTGCACTGATAACTGATTAAAAGTGTTTGTATAACATGTGACAGCAACAATAAAAACAAATTTAAAAAAAAAAAAAAACTATTAAATAGTTAATCCCGTTCTTGATTCCTTCGAGTTCTGTTTTGGGCATTAGTTGGTTAAATATTATTCATATCAGCACTGGCACCTTCTTTTGTTCATTGATATTCTGGCTCAGCCTTGCTGATTAGAGCCCACCCGTAGTTGTTTTCCACTTTTTTAGACCAGGGCCAACAGCCAAAAGCTCGCTTCAAACCACCATGGGAGATGCGAACCAGGAACCGCTCATACAAGTCATAGAGGGTTCCAGTGCTGTAGTCAATTTGTCCAACAGACCATTAACACCAGAAGAACACTCGGTCTTAGCGCTGGGACTCAAATTTGTGCCTGGCAGAAAAACTGACTACACAAGACTCAAGTTAGAAGCTATTGAGTTTTGTCGCAAAATTCGTCTTAAAATCTATTTTTGGAATCATCCTTCATCGCCCACCACAGAAGTCACTGGGTTACGGAACAAGTCAACCTTTGTCCCCAATCAGAACATTCCAAAAGAGGTTCTTGCATTCGAACAGGTCCTGCTGTCATCGATCGAGAAACTTGAGAAGGGCAGACACTTTGTTCAACAAAATATAGGCCAAAAACAACGTGCAGCAATCAAAGCTCTCAAGGAAGACAATTCCATCATTATTAAGCAGGCCGATAAAGGCGGGGCAGTTGTGGTGTGGTCTCGTGAGAAATATCTAGCAGAAGGCAACAAACAGGTGAATAATGTAACCTGGTACAGGCGTCTTCCTGAAGACCCTGTTAAAGAGATCCAACGACTCATTGCTGATACACTACAGGTTGGATTGGATGGTGGCTTTTTGGGTAAAAAAGAATATGAATACCTTCTAAGAAAATATCCCAGAACTCCAGTGCTCTACCTTTGGCCAAAAATTCACAAGAGCCTTCAAGACCCCCCAGGACGTCCAATTGTTTCTGGATGTGACTCGTGCCTTGAACCTCTTTCTCAGTACGTGGATTTCTTTTTGAAACCATTCCTAAAGACTGTCAAATCGTATTTACGCGATACGAGGTAGAAGACACTGAGTTCGACCCAGAGACCCAATTGTTGGTAACAATGGATGTTACCTCCCTCTACACGCAAATTCCCGAGGAAGAAGCGTTAGAGGTGATGGAAATCTATCTGAATCTCAGGGAGAGGCCACACCAAGTATCCACTTCCTTCATCTTGAGACTGGCTGAAATTGCCTTAAAAAATAATTATTTTTCATTCAATGGCGATTTTTTCATGCAGGTTAAGGGCACCGCGATGGGGTGCCCTTATGCCCCTGAAATGGCCGTACTGTACATGGCTCAGTACGAACAAAAATTTGTTGACAACAATAACCCTTTTAAACAGCACATCCTGCAATGGTTCCGCTACATAGATGATGTCTGGCTCCTGTGGCAGGGGAGCCAGAATGACCTGGTAGCGTTCCATGAGTGGCTCAACAACAGGCATGGTGACATCAAATTCTCGATGGCACAGAGCAATGAAAGGGTGACCTTCCTTGATGTTGAAATAGCAAACATCAACGGGGTTCTCAAATCATCCCTTTTCAAAAAAGATACGGACAGGAATACCATTCTGCATCATAAGAGTGCCCACCCCAGGAATCTGAAATCCAACCTTCCATATGGGCAACTGTTGCGCATTAGGAGAAACTGCTCCGACTTGGAAGACTTCACGTCCCACGCGGAAACGTTTTGTCAAGAAATGCAAGAAAGGGGGTACCCAAAGAAACTGTTGAAGCACTCTTTCAAAAGAGCGCGCTTCACTCCCCGCGAAACCCTCTTACAAGTACGGCCCAAACCGACACTCGGAAGACTGGTCTGTGTCACCACCTTTGGACCAGACACACACAAACTGAGAAAAACCGTGCTGAATAATTGGCACTTAATGGCGAATCTAGAATGCCCACTTCCACAACCTCTGTTCGCCTATAAGAGAAACCAAAATGTCGGACAGCACATCATGAGGGCAGATGTATCGTTACCAAAAAAGAAAAGCGATCTACTGACCCAGTGGAACCTCAAACCGATCACAGGGCATCACAAGTGTGGTACCTGTGTCGTGTGCCCAAATACAATCGAGGGCGACGAGTTCCAGCATGGGGCCACCAGATGGAAACACTCAGAATTTTCCAACTGCAAAACCAAGAATGTTGTTTACCTGGTTCAGTGCCCCTGTGACCAAATCTATATTGGCAAAACTAGACAACAAGTTAACACACGCATTTGCCAACACCGGTCCCGAATTAAAAACAAAATCATGACTGCCCCCATGGTTGAACATTTCTTGAATGCCAACCATGATGCCCATGACCTCAGATGGACGGTATTGCATACACTACGTCCATCACAGAACAACGCAGACTTGGACAGAATGCTCCTCAAAAAGGAAGCATACTTAATCCTGAAATTTAACAGTGTACAGAAGGGCCTTAACAGCTTGTCCGAAGTCGCGAGACTTTGATCCAATAGTGTCCTGGTGCCTGATGACCGTACGGGTCGCGTCTCAGTTTCTCCTCAGTTCCAATCAATACACATGACACAATCCATGTAATTTCCTGACATTAGCACAGAATAGCGCAAACTATAAATCCCATAAGGCTTAGCAAACATCCAAGTGCTTTTCTCCATGGCAACAACGATAGCGTCCATCTTTGGAATCACGCAGAACGCTGGAGGCCTTGACCGAGCAACACGGAGGTAAGCGATGCTCCCGTGGCACCCCGCCGCTGGTCTTTGTTTTACTTGCGGTCAACGCTAAAAACTAACCAAAATCTCTTCCGTTTTCCATCAGCGGATACGGAGCACGGTGAAAATTGTACACGCCGGACCCCCATAAAAAGTTTGATCGGATACCAAGACCCCTTCGCACCGACTCTGATAAAATTTAAAAGGTATGTCTCTTGCCAGCCAGTATAGTACTTAGCGATAACTCAGACCCCAGCTTCCAATACCAATACTTATGTTTCTGCACACAGCGCCAATGGCCTCCTTCTCAGCGAGAGCCTGCAGAAGAATTTACCTTCTACGTTAAAGGTAGCCGTCACCGTCAACTTTTGAAACAACCGACGGTACGTTTGTCCCCAATCAATTTGCACATTCTGGCAGCAACACTTTTTAGCTGTGCTAATGTCAACTCACCTTGTTTTAGGAAGCCCCGCCAACTGGACTCCTCATGGAGCTCATCCAGCCTGCACTGACAATTGTCCTCTGAATTTGTTTCTTCAAAGAACTGGTAGGTCCCTCGGCTGAGTGTCATAACATAGGGAGTCTTGCCTTTTTCACCCATGATACTTAAAAAAGCTTTCTTCCTTTCAAAATTTCACAGACAGAGTAATTGTGCCCTGATGAGAATCCGGAAAACAAGCCCCTGGATTCGAAACGCGTCGGCCAATTAGAAAAGGATAACTTGCATACCAGCATTCGCTGGCTGACAAAGAATCCCGAATTTATTTTCGCGCTCCTTTCCTAATTTTCCCCCTTTTTCTACTTTTCTTTGCTTCAATCAATGCTCTATTCATTTGAAAGTGTGTTTATCATTTATTGCCATGCATATCTAATGTCACTGTCTGTTTCACATTGTTTTTCATTTTTCGTGATTAATGACTACATTTAGTTTGTGACACTTTGTTGTGTAGAAAAGTCTAACCTTGGTTCAAATTCACATTGTACATATGTTTTTGTCTGTCCATAATATGTTGTGTTTGACAAACAGAGTTTAATCAAAAAAGTATTCGGTATAAATAAAAATACCCAGTTGATAACGACAAACAGCGTGTTCAACTTTCCATAAATGTGGTTGCAAATGTAAGTGGTGAGGCACTCTACTAGTGTCTGAGGCAGCAGTCAAAGTGTGAACGGAGACTGAAGTTGATTCTTAGCGGTTCAATTTCATAGGGGCAGCATCGAAGGTGGGGGTCGATGGTGAAGAGCATTATTGACTCAAGGACTAACGACAGAGATTCTCAAGTCCCAACATTGCCCAACTTGCTCTTCCTATGTCCTAGAGCAATTACGGCCTCCTTCCTCTTCCTGCCAGACCTCAGGGCTTGTGACTCCTGGGGGCACCTTTGGTAGTATTGCCTTATCTCCCCTTTGTGATGGAACTCAACTGGAGTGGGAGGGAGGGGCATGAGCACGCTATCCTCAGCTGGCTAGGCTAGTTAGGGTGCCTTATCTGTAGCTTTGAGTGAAAAGTGGAGAAGAAATGGGCTTGGTGTGCCTTCAGTGTGCTCATTCCCGGCTGCTTGCCTGATTGATTTGGCGTACGGAGAGAAACTGTGCTTTTACTGCAATCCGCTAGCACGATAACAAACCAGATTAATATTGTTTTTTTGCAGATTAATATTATTGGATGGTTGCTGCAGAGTCCTGCGATGAAAGCCTGTAGTAAGCAGATGGTACTGGACACCACCCCCTGCGTGTAAGGCGCACCAGGCTGATGCTGTCTGCTTTCGTACTTCAGGGGCTCGAGCCTGCACCCTAGCGCTCCAAAAACAAACCACTACAGGAGTTGATTGCGGGTAGTTGTAGCTGATTGAGAAAGTTGTCACTCACCCCTGTGATCTGCTCCTTCTGTGGAAGCAGCCCAGTCGCATGATACCAACTGGGCCTGCCGAAGACATTAAAAGGTGCAGTGCCTCACTTTGCACAGCTATCGCCCTTACAATATGAAGGGAAGGCTATAATAAACCCTGCAAAGCGGCAGATGGCAGAGTTTTTGCCGTACTCCGTGCTCCGTGGAAAACACCGCAAACTCTGCTCGCAGAGCAGAGAATTTCTGAATTAAATTTTTTAAATAAAACTCCATTAGTACTTGGCACTGGGCAGCCTACCTGGGGGTGTGTGTTGCTCACTTGGCCAGTCTCGTGATTACTGGCGGCTGATGCTTTTCACAGCTTCTTCTCCTTTGGGCCCACCTGAAGATCACTTGCTCGTCTTGTATTTCCATGGGCTGCTGCTAGGTGGAGCTGTGGCCACTTCTACTAATGTCAGGCCATTTTTTCACAGCTGCCCTCTAGTTTTTCTCCAAACTGAAGGTAAGGGGATTGCACAATACTGGAGTGGCAGGGCTCCTTTGTTTTGTGTGGAGCTGCCTAGCGTTTTACTTTTGCAAGTCTTCAAACCATTGTGCTACCTCTTTGGCAAGGGTGCGATGCAATGAACAGCCACAAGGTGGCACGGCTGCGCCTCTAGTTACACTTCCTGGCTCATTCCTGAGATTACGGCCAGGAAGCTCTCATGTGCCGAGAGGGGAGACTGCTCTCGCAGCAGCAGGCATTTTGAAGAGGTTAGGTAACTAGGGGCATTATGGGCTATTTTTGATTTACTGTGACCCTGATAGGCCGTGTTGACAGCTCCACGCCTGACCTCTGGGGGGGCCTACTGTGGATTTGAGCTCTCCGACTATGTTGCGTTGTGGTGATCGTTCTCTAGGGGGGCGCTGCGGCCTCGACTTTGCTGCGGGCGAGCTGCACAGAACTGAAATGCCTTTTGTGGGGGTTCGTTGATGCTGGTGCTGAAGAATGGGCATCACTTCTTGCGGGCTGAGGACAGCTCCACTTATAATGCGGCGCTGGAGATACAGGTGCAGAGGCTTTCTATTACTGGGTGTCTTCTTTTTTAGGTCTCAAATAGGGCAGCACATGCGCTGCCTCTATGAGGCATCAAGTAATTAGTATTTTTGTCCCTTACCATTGGTTTAAATCTGACATTGCTTTTTTAAAGTCTCTCATTATTGGCAGGTGGGCTGGTGCTTTACTTCAGTTTTCAGAGGAAGCAGCATCGACCAACTACAGTTCCCTGATGCTGCAGGGCAGTATCTTTCAATTGTAGGGACTACTTTGTTGTTGCCTTGTGCCTCCTCTCACGCCCCGACAGGACCAGGACGCACTTGGGCCCACAGTAGGTATTTTTTCAGAGCAGCCGGTGTATTAGTGACTGTGAGACAACTTCTGCCGTTCGCTCATCACTCGGTGCTCCGGACCACACCTGCTCCCTGTGCCGGACAGTATCTCGAGGAGCCAACCTGCACCCAACATGTCTCTGAGAAATATCGTAGAAAGGTTTGGGTTAGTCGCAGAGTAGGATCTGTGCCTGTGAAATTTGAGCGTGAGGCGCGCGCGTGGCCAATGCTTGTTTTTACACTGGTAATGGTTTTGAGAGTCAGTGCCGCTCGCTGGTTTTTACAATGCTTGTTTATTTCCCTCATTTTGCGTGAAAACAAAAATGCGCTAAAATAACGACATTTGCATTTTTTTTACACTGTTAATGGTTTTTGGGAGGCGGCGTGGTAAATCGGCTTTTCCAATCCACATTTCATTTCAATACGAGGCTCTTTAAAAAAAAAAAAAACTCTCTGGAAGGCTTATCTAAACTACCTTTTCTCGGCGGCTCCACCCCAGCAGCGACATGGCTGGCTCTGTTCCAGTATTTAAACACATTCAGGCTGCATGCCTTGTGAGATTTTCCACCTCCTAACCAGTAGGAGGAATAATCTGCCCGATCTGCAGAACTCTAATCAAATACAGTGAAATCAGTGAAGTCCGTGTTCGAAGAGCTTTAGTTTACCATGTGGAATTGAAACAGTAAGACTATAGCTGCAAAAGGTAGAAGGCTGCGTCTGGGCATATCTGTGTGGTATGTATAATGTGTCTTAATATTAAGTAAAGATTAATGTTTTACTAATTGTATCACTAAAATGTGCTCTCTTAACGTGTTTTAAATCTTGTGTATACTTTCTTATACTTATGTTTAACAGGCCTAATGTGGCTGTTGTATACACTTGAGATTTGGCAGCAGCAGGCGGGAGAGTCCGTGAAAAATGGGAGAGGAGGTGTGGAGAGAGAGAAGGCAAGATTTGTCCACTTATTAGCCTGGCATTCATTCCTCTTGTGCGGACTTATTTCTGTCTTCGTTGTACAGTAGTGCAAGCTCATTGCAGGCAGAGCCCACAGGTGTTATTTATGTTGTTTTTCACCTCCCTGTATTGAAAATTACCTCCCAAATGCCTCTCGTCCCAGGAAACTGAGGTTTTTTTTTTTTGTCCTCATACGCCAATAAAGATATTTTCGGTATTGATTATACTGAGAATCTTTATGGAAGCTCTTTTTGCAGACACCCAATATGAATCTTACGGTACCACCATGTCTATAGTCAGCTCAGTCTTACACTTTACTAGACCCTTGGTCTGATTTTAGGGTGGTTCGTTCCGCAAAAAGGCATAATCATTGGACAAAGTTGATTTATAGTCCATCGAGCCAATTAATGCAAGGAGTCCAAAAATGTTTCCTTCTCTTCCATACCACTTTATCTAAGCTAAGATTGTGCCTGATTGCCCTAACCCAATCTAAATATATTGGTGCCTTAGTACTCAACCACAATTTACATATTTCTCTACGTGATAAAATAATTAAGTATAAAAATAACTTATTACTATCTTGAGATACTATCTCGTAATTGAGGGGAATTCCCAAAAATACTTGTTGTGTACTAACCTGTATTTCATACCCAAAGAGGGCTTTCATACCTTCTTGTACTTCAAACCAAAATTGCGATAGTTCGGGGCAAGTCATAAACATATGGAGATCATCCGCTTTGTCCAGAAAGCACTTTGGACAGCAGGGAGTAGGCCCCTTTGAAATTTTAGCAATCCTGGCCGGAGACCAGTATACCCTATGGAGAGAAAACAAGTGGTTCCGCTTTAAATTGGCAGGTGAGACCGTAAGATGTAGCAAATCAAAGGGTACTTGCCATAAGGTCTGCAAGTCGGCATCCGGAACTTGGTCTCTCCATAGATGTTCTGGAAGGCTGAACTCTCCATCCTCTCCTTCAAGTATTGTCCAGTATAGAGTCGATGTTTTGAGCAGAGTTGTTTTCTTCATTAATAGTTCATCCAGGATAGATTTAGCACCTTTGCCCTCTGTGACAGCTTGATCCCAACTTTTTATTTGTAAATACTTAAATTTGGATAGATTTTTATCTGTGAAAGGAGAAATGTCTTCCCAGCTCAAGAGATTACCTTCAGGCATTAGCTGGCCCCATAATCTGATATTTGCACTCTGGAGAGCTAAGCATGATAGATCTTTAGTCCATTCTGGGGCGCCCAGAGAGTCCCAAATTGGTGCTAAGTTGGCATAATATTGGATGTTAAGCTTTTTCCTTACTCTGGCCCATACATATGCCATGTCTCTAAGAACCTTTAGACGCACTTTTAAAAAAAATCGCATATCTCCAAACTTAAAGATAAATGCATGAGACCCTCTCTGAGTCTCAGAAAGCATATTTTGAAACATAATGTCAGTTTCTGTACCCCCTAAAGTATCAAATAAACTAATTCCGGCTTTCAATAGTAGGGTCCAGGCATACACTCTCAGATCAGGTGCGCACAGCCCACCTTTGCCTTTTTTCCTTCGTAGTTTTTTCCAAGAAATTCTTATACCTTTTGAGGCCCAGATAAACGAATTCCATTTAGCTTGTATTTTAGTTAATTTGGCTTCTTTGAAAGCAAGTGAAATGTTCTGAAATATATATATTGTTTGGGTAACGACATCATTTTTACTATATTGATCCTACCAATTAAAGTCAGAGGCAGGAGTGACCAGTTTTTTAGGGAATCTGCCATTTCTTTATCGATCTTTTCAAGATTTGTTTCTGCAAGTTGGTTTATGTCCTGTGTAATTTGGATTCCCAGATATCTGATTTGGTTTCTCAGAATTGGAATGAGACTAATCTGAGTAATATTCCAACACATAGACTCCGATTTAGCTTGATTAATCAGGTATCCAGAGACTTGACCAAATTGCTCTGCCGCTTTTTAAATAAGTGGAATTGATTTGATAGGGTCAATGGTATATAACATCAAATCGTCCGCATAAAGGGCAACTTTCTTCACCCAGCTCTTATATTTAAAGGGTAGAATATCTTGGTCTTGTCTGATCTTTTCTGCGAATGATTCCATGTATAAATCAAATAGTCAAGGTGATAACGGACACCCTTGTCTTGTCCCCCTTTGGATTTTTATGGGAGAAGATAGACTACCATTTATCAATAATAAGCTTGGTAAAATGCTGCTATTGTGCCACAAAAGTTTTTCCCCAAATTGACCTTTGCTAATACTTTAGTAAGGAATTCCCAGTTGACACGGTCAAAGCGTCCAGGGTAATAACCGCTAATGGTATTTAGTATTGAGAAGCTACATCTATCGCTCCCACCAATGTTTGTGTGAGCTCTTGTATAGAACAACCCTTTATAAAGCCCTTCTGGTCTAAATGTAGAAGTTTGGCTGCCGATCCGTTTAGTCTTTTTGGTAGTATATTTGCCATAAGCTTATAATCAGTGTTAAGAAGGGAGATGGGCCTATATGAGTCACACTGATATGCTCTCTTCATTGGCTTTAAAATGAGAACCACTATGGCCTTGTTCCAAGAAACAGGGATATTATCCCCTTCCTCAAATATACCGGTGAATAGCCTTTTCAAGATGGGTATAATTACTGGAGCTAATAGTCTGTAAATTTCTGATGGTAACCCGTCAGGGCCTGGAGCCTTACTATTCTTGGCGGAATCTATCGCCGCAGCTATTTCAGTGGAGCTGATCTCTCTATTAAGATTATAGGAGGACTGATCATCTAAAGCTTGAACCTGGTATTGGGCAAGCCATGAATATATTGATTGTTGTTGAGGGCGTAAATCTTCTCTATAAACTTTGTCGAAGTGATGGAAAAAGGCCTGTTCAATATCTAGCCTGTTCTCAGAAATCATATCCGTGTCTGTGATCTGCACTTCCTTTATGGAGTTCTTTTCATTATCTTTTTTAGTTTTCCAGGCTAAGAGTTTTCCGCTGGCCTCTCCATATTCGAAAAGTGCTAGTGCACTAGCCTGCCAGCGCTTCCTCAGCCTTCCATCTAATACCTGCTCTAGTTCTAATTTACAGGTTAGGAGATCTTTTTTATTGTTATTCTCTTCGTCTGGGGAGCTGGGGACTAGCACAGCTTGTTCTAAGGCCCTTATTCTTTCTTCGATCTGTGTGATTTGTGCCCTGTATGCTTTATGTTTTGCAATCTGATATGCTAGTAATCGCCCTCTCAAAAAGGCGTTGTACGTGTCCCAGACTATTGGGAGTGTGACTGTGTCTAGATTAAACGTGAAAAACTCATTTGATTCATCAATCAATTTATTTGTTACTTCTTCATCTAAAAGGATGCTTCTATCTATAGTCCATCTCTTGACCATCTGGGGTCCTGAGAGCTTTAAAGTTAAAGTAACCCCTGAATGATCGGAGATATGGGCAGCAAGATGTTTTATCTCCTCCACTTGTTGGACTAAATGTTCTGTGATTAGAAAAAAATCTAGTCTCGATTTGTGACGGAGTTTCTTATTATGGAATGTGAATTCTCTTTTTATTCCATTTTTTTGTCTCCAGATATCTTTCCAGCCAAACTGGGCTATTGCATTAGATAATATTGCCCTGGTTTTGGGATTATGAGAAAACCTGGCCGCAGATGTTTTATCCAGCTTTGGGTCAATTACTAGATTAAAGTCCCCTGCGAAAATGATTGGATCTTCAAAATCTAAAAGTTCAACTAGCAGTTCTTTTAGGGGGTCATCTGTATTTGGACCATAATATCCTACATTCGTAAATGTATGTGAATGTTGTTTTATCTTTGCTATAGCCCATCTTCCCCTTTTATCAGACCTAGACTGTACCAGATTTATCCCTGAATTAGATTTAATCAAGATAGCAACCCCTTTAGTAGAGGACTGTTGTGAAGAAGTTATAACCTGTTGGATCAATTTTTTTTCTCAAAGATGTCTCTTAGTTCTTGTTCAGTAGAATGAGTCTCTTGTAAAATGAATATATTTTCGGGTGCGTCCTTTAAATACTGAAGGATTCTCTCCCTTTCTATGTTTAACTCGTAACCCATTCACATTCCATGATAGAATCGTGATGAATGATGCTGTTGTTACCCTACCTTGCGCTATCTGTCCTGACAAAGGTATAAACAGAAAAAAATTAGAATCTGGCGATTTGGACATTTTTTTTCCCCATGCTCCCCACCCAGTGTCCCCGCCTCCCCCCTCACTCCCCTGAACCCCCGTGCTCCCCTGGAGAACCCCCCTCCTTTTCTTGGCCACACTTGGCCATCGAGACTCTTCCGTCCGGGTGTATTGTATAATTAAGTTATGAGTGGTAGAAAAGAAATTCAGCTAACTATGTATAGAAAAAGAGTTAGAAAATATGATGATAGTGATAGAGGATACCTCATCTAGAATCTTTTAGTAATTTGAATGATTATTAGCTTGTTCGCTCTGATGGTCATCTGTAAGTAGTTGAAGGTATTCCTCTGCTTCATCTAACCGTTTTAGAACTTTCATTATATTTTTATACATCACTTTCAGTGATGCAGGAAATTTGAGCTGAGCTGTAGCGCCTAGTTGTTTAACCCCTTCCCTGCTGGCCGGTTTCCGCCCCCGTGCGGTAAACAAACGAACAGGGGCGGGCCATGACGAACCCCAGCCGTCATCAGCACACGAGCACCGTAGTGCATGACGGCTGGGGTTCGTCACCAGCATGGAAGGGGTTAAAGGGTTCTAGCAGTTTACCAAGCTCCCACTGTCTAGACGCTGTAATGGAGGAGACATCAGACCTGATCTGGTAGGAGAATCCTTCCAACAAGAGTTCACTAGTTCTTAAAGCTCTATTAAGGATCTCCTCTTTTAAAGCGTAAGTCTGAAAATACACGAGGATCTTTCTAGGTCTACTTTTGTTCGGTTTCAACCTGAATGGATCCCTGTGAACTCGCTGGATATCTTTTATTGTTTCTGCTTCTGAAACCTCCAGCTCAATAGTTTGCTTGATCAATCTAGCTACAAACTCCTTAACATTGCCCGCCTCTGCCCATTCCGGAAACTTCAGGAGGCGCAGGTTATTGCGTCTTTGCGCATTTTCAAGGGACTCCATCTTTTCCTGGAGCCCTTGCTCCCTTTGTTTGAGATCCTCGAGCGTCTTGTTATGCTGGTTGGCAAGCTTTTTTAAATCTACAACTGACGACTCCAGTTCAGAAGTTCTGGTGGCTAATGCGTCAAATTTCTCTTTTAACTCCTGCTGGTTGGTTAGTGTAGCTTGAAAACCACTTTTTACCTCAAAACTCAGAAACTGAGGGGTTGTGGAGTTATTCTGCTCGCCCCTCCCAGACTACTGTGGGCCTTTTGCGTGAACAAAGGTTAAAGTTCTCGTGACAATCCTGCTCCCTCCCACTGGACTCAGTGGAGCCTAGAAGGTGGTGGTAGTTTTTTCACAGAATGTGATGTTTCGGAATCAACACCACAAACTCTAGAAACAATAGTTTTCTTGGAGGAAAAATCGGATCTTTTGATTATTTTCAGATTTTTGAGTAAGCAGTGTACAGTGGCACCCTGCTCTTGGCTTAATATTAGAAGTATCATTTAATTGTGTATTTATTTATTTTTTACAAAGCAACATGAGAAATGAGGGTCAGATAAAAAGAGAAACCTGCAGCGCTTTTTTAAAACCCACAGCAAAAACACACAAAATGATGGACGAAATGTTGCACAATGGCAAAACATTAACCCCCAGTCACAGATCTGGGTTTAATCCATCATTATTTTGCTCACCAAGCCACCCCAGTTCAGACATGGCCATATGCAAATCAGGCTTGACCCTGTGACTCATGGGAACAGTCCAGACAGAACTGCCAAGCCATGTCTTCCCTGGACCGGAATCAAGCATCCTAGGACCGGTTTCTGGCTATCAGCCGTCTTCAGCCAGGATAGCTTGACTCCAGTGGCGTAGTGAGCACGGGACCCACTTCTGGGCATACCCTTTCCACATATGGTGAACAGCAAAACACACAAGATGATGGACGGAATGTTCACCCCCAGTCACAGATCTGGGTTTAATCTATCGCTATTTTGCTCACCAACCCACCCCAGTTCAGACATGGCCATATGCAAATCAGTCTTGACCATGTGCCTAACGGAAACAGACCAGACCTTACTGCCAAGCCATGTCTTCCCTGGACCGGAATCATGCATCCCAGGAACGGTTTATGGCTATCAGCTGTCTTCAGCCAGGATATCTTGACTCCAGTGGCGTAGTGAGCACGGGACCCACTTCCTGGCATACCCTTCCCACATATGGTGAACAGCAAAACACACAAGATGATGGACGGAATGTCGCACAATGGCAAAACATTTACCCCCAGTCACAGATCTGGGTTTAATCCATTGTTTTTTTGCTCACCAAGCCACTCCAGTTCAGACATGGCCATATTCAAATCAGTCTTGACCCTGTGACTCATGGGAACAGTCCAGACAGAACTGCCAAGCCATGTCTTCCCTGGACCGGATTCAAGCATCCTAGAACCGGTTTCTGGCTATCAGCCGTCTTCAGCCAGGATAGCTTGACTCCAGTGGCGTAGTGAGCACGGGACCCACTTCTGGGCATACCCTTCCCACATAAGGTGAACAGCAAAACACACAAGATGATGGACGGAATCTTGCACAATGGCAAAACATTCACCCCCAGTCACAGATCTGGGTTTAATCCATTGTTTTTTTGCTCACCAAGCCACTCCAGTTCAGACATGGCCATATGCAAATCAGTCTTGATCCTGTGCCTCATGGGAACAGTCCAGACCGAACTGCCAAGCCATGTCTTCCCTGGACCGGAATGAAGCATCCTAGGAACGGTTTATGGCTATCAGCCGTCTTCAGCCAGGACAGCTTGACTCCAGTGGCGTAGTGAGCACGGGACCCACTTCTGGGCATACCCTTCCCACATATGGTGAACAGCAAAACACACAAGATGATGAACGGAATGTCGCACAATGGCAAAACATTTACCCCCAGTCACAGATCTGGGTTTAATCTATCGTTATTTTGCTCACCAACCCACCCCAGTTCAGACATGGCCATATGCAAATCAGTCTTGACCATGTGCCTCATGGGAACAGACCAGACCTTACTGCCAAGCCATGTCTTCCCTGGACTGGAATCAAGCATCCTCGGACGGGTTTCAGGCTATCAGCCGTCTTCAGCCAGGATAGCTTGACTCCAGTGGCGTAGTGAGCACGGGACCCACGTCTGGGCATACCATCCCACATAAGGGGAACAGCAAAACACACAAGATGATGGACGGAATGTTGCACAATGGCAGACATTCACCCCCAGTCACAGATCTGGGTTTAATCCATTGTTATTTTGCTCACCAAGCTACCCCAGTTCAGACATGGCAGTATTCAAATCAGTCTTGACCCTGTGACTCATGGGAACAGCCCAGACAGAACTGCCAAGCCATGTCTTCACTGGACCGGATTCAAGTATCCTAGGACCGGTTTCTGGATATCAGCCGTCTTCAGCCAGGATAGCTTGAATCCAGTGGCGTAGTGAGCACGGGACCCACTTCTGGGCATACCCTTCCCACATATGGTGAACAGCAAAACACACAAGATGATGGACGAAATCTTGCACAATGGCAAAACATTCACCCCCAGTCACAGATCTGGGTTTAATCCATTGTTTTTTTGCTCACCAAGCCACTCCAGTTCAGACATGGTCATATGCAAATCAGTCTTGATCCTGTGCCTCATGGGAACAGTCCAGACCGAACTGCCAAGCCATGTCTTCCCTGGACCGGAATCAAGCATCCTAGGAACGGTTTATGGCTATCAGCCGTCTTCAGCCAGGACAGCTTGACTCCAGTGGCGTAGTGAGCACGGGACCCACTTCTGGGCATACCCTTCCCACATATGGTGAACAGCAAAACACACAAGATGATGGACAGAATGTCGCACAATGGCAAAACATTTACCCCCAGTCACAGATCTGGGTTTAATCCATTGTTTTTTTGCTCACCAAGCCACTCCAGTTCAGACATGGCCATATTCAAATCAGTCTTGACCCTGTGACTCATGGGAACAGTCCAGACAGAACTGCCAAGCCATGTCTTCCCTGGACCGGAATCAAGCATCCTAGGACCGGTTTCTGGCTATCAGCCGTCTTCAGCCAGGACAGCTTGACTCCAGTGGCGTAGTGAGCACGGGACCCACTTCTGGGCATACCCTTCCCACATATGGTGAACAGCAAAACACACAAGATGATGGACAGAATGTCGCACAATGGCAAAACATTTACCCCCAGTCACAGATCTGGGTTTAATCCATTGTTTTATTGCTCACCAAGCCACTCCAGTTCAGACATGGCCATATTCAAATCAGTCTTGACCCTGTGACTCATGGGAACAGTCCAGACAGAACTGCCAAGCCATGTCTTCCCTGGACCGGAATCAAGCATCCTAGGACCGGTTTCTGGCTATCAGCCGTCTTCAGCCAGGATAGCTTGACTCCAGTGGCGTAGTGAGCACGGGACCCACTTCTGGGCATACCCTTCCCACATATGGTGAACAGCAAAACACACAAGATGATGGACGGAATGTTGCATAATGGCAAAACATTCACCCCCAGTCACAGATCTGGGTTTAATCTATCGTTATTTTGCTCACCAACCCACCCCAGTTCAGTCTTGACCATGTGCCTCATGGGAACAGACCAGACCTTACTGCCAAGGCATGTCTTCCCTGGACTGGAATCAAGCATCCTAGGACCGGTTCCAGGCTATCAGCCGTCTTCAGCCAGGATAGCTTGACTCCAGTGGTGTAGTGAGCACGGGGCCCACGTCTGGGCATACCCATCCCACATAAGGGGAACAGCAAAACTCACAAGATGATGGACGGAATGTTGCACAATGGCAGACATTCACCCGCAGTCACAGATCTGGGTTTAATCCATCGTTATTTTGCTCACCAAGCTACCCCAGTTCAGACTTGGCCATATACAAATCAGTCTTAAAACCCACAGTCATTATAATGTCACCCCTGTGTTGAAAAAAGAAAAACTGGCATCTCCTACCTCCAGAGAAGTGGAGGGTAATCCACTCCGTTTTACGTCTAGTATGCTATAAACCAAAGGGCGCTGCTCTGGGAGGTATTTGCATCTTTTGGTTAACATCGTGGTAAAGTGAATACAGATACACATCAGCTCTTTAAACACAAAGTTAAATGTATGTCTAAAGGACTTTGTAGCATTATGGGCCTTGTAAAGTTGAGTTTGTATGCTTAATGTAAGATTTTGTAATATTTAAAAATAGTTCTGTAGTTACTATCTTCATTGTAAGTTGCATACTCAGTTTTATGGGCCTGCTTAAATGGGTGGCACAATAAGTGCTGCAGACCCACTTTCTTGATTTAGTCGTGCAATATAGTGAGATTTTTTAGGAATTATTTGGATGTTTGTCCTTGGTTGTGTAAGTGGATCCCCCCCCCCCCCCCCCCCCCCAAATCCCCCCCCCCCCTGTGAACACTAAAAAAAAATAGTACTGTGAACCTGAGACTGGCCTGTTGTGGTGGGTGTATGGAGTGAGTGTTGTGTTCAAGTGATTGTCGAGTTTGATTGTTGGTATGAGTGAAGATTTGCATTGAGTGTGTGTTTGTGTCTCTATGGTTTTTTGAGTAGCATTGAGTTTGTTGGTTGTATATATTTGTACTGTATATATTTATGATGTACATGTGGAAGATGTGGGTAGAAAGCAAATATAAAAGAAGCGTTTTGCCAAAATAAAAAAGAGTTATGGCACTATGAACAGTGTGGACCTATATGTTTAGTTTCTTTGGGTCTAGAGATCAAATAGGTTACGGAGTTGTGCTCAGTATTGGCATCTGTTTTGTTTCGTTCTTATATTGACTCAGCCTTACTGAGTAGAGTCAAGGCCCTGTGGTGTTTCTTGAGCAGACCCACTAGTAGCATTAAATATACATGCCCTGGGTACATTTTGTACCCCTTTCCTAGAGGTGTACACGTAAATTAAATGGCCATATCATGGTAAGCCAATTTTAAAATGTTTAGGGAGACATCATAATCACTTTAGCACTAGATAGCAGTGGCAAAGTGCACAAAGTCCTAAAAGCCAACAAAAACGGATTTAGGAACATGGAGGCGTGAAGGAAAAATGTTTGGAATAACCCTTAAGAGAGGGTATACTCCAAAAAGTTTTTAATATTCACTATTCAAAAGCAAAAGTAAAAATGCAGTTATATATTGTCTTGAAGGAAAACCAAGTGCACAATGCCATCACTCACAGTGAAGTTAGCCAATAGCTGAAGAGGGCTGACACACTGGCCTATGATGTATGCTATAATGGGTGGAAATAAAATATAAGTGACACAGAAAAGAGCTTGATAAAAGTGTGTAAGTCAGTATATTACACATATCATTATAGTACAGAGATGAGATGCTGGCTAATGCCAGACCTCAAAAAACACCGTGTGTGCCGTGTGAGGGAAATCATCCTTTATGTTGTTTAAGCTCACAACATAAGCAATTACATTTGGGGACATTGGATGAATCTAGCATATTTTCACAAAGTTATGTTATGCTGCGTTCCTGTTGTCTCTTCTGTTAGGTGCTTTTTCAAAAACTGGTCTTTGTTGTTTTTCTTATAACATTGCGTAGAATGCTCCTTTAATTTCATAAGATTTTTTTGATAAATGATGTGCTGATCAGACAGTAAACATACATTCAATAGATCCACAATATTAATATGAATTAGATCAATAAGCATCCTGTTCATAGAAGCATTGTATTCTGTGTTCTCTTTGGCCTAATTTCCTTATGACATGCCTCTGTCTCTCATCTTTGCTGGCTCCTCATTGGTTTGCGTACCCAATATATCACTTTCATTTGTGGCCGGGAGCACTGGCCAACTACTGTTTCCTTACCCTGTTGTTGTTTATATATTCCTTTCGGGGCGACTTAATTTCATTTCCTGCTGTGTTACACTGTGGGTGCCTGTTTCTACTGCCGTGGGGTGTTTAATTCATCCTCACAACGCCCACTTCAGGGGCGCCGCACACATAATTTGCATCTACACCAGTGCCACGCTTCATATTTTAGCATGGCGCCCGCTTTGTTTCCTGTTTTTATGCGTCCATTCCACTCCAAGTCAAAACCCATTGGTAAAAGACATTGTAATTTACGATGCCGATAGCCCTAACTCCCATAAATGCGAGACCTATTGCATTGAAAATGCTAGTTTTTTTTATTGTTTGACCCTTCTGGGCTTCTGATACCGTTACTGTTGTCTGGTGGGGTGTATATTGGTGACCGTCAGGTGGCGCTCAGATCACTTTTGTAGGCCACAGCAGCTTCCATGACACTGCGGGCCTCGCGGTGCATTGGAGATGCCATTTTCATTCTGTGGATGTCTCCACTCACAGCACCTCTTAGTCATGCCTAATGGGAGCAGGCAGAGCAGTCTTTGGGCACCTCTGCAGGCAGGGGCGTAGGAGACACTACATTTCTGGGAGGGACAGAGACAACCTTGTGTACTTTCCTGCGTCCCTATACAAATCGCCCGTTGCATGAGACCGTACGCCCCATAAACGAATATAATCGGATAGTTTTGAAGAAAAATATTGAGAAAGGAGGGAATATAGTCACATTATGCTTTATTGTTATTTGCATTCATAAAGTAATTAGACCAAATGTGGAAAAATCATGTCTATTGTTTATAGTGCTACTCATAGTTCACTCAGTTTTGTGATCTGCATGGTACATGTTCTTTGCAGCAGGCACATTAACCCTCCGCACTACTTTACGATGAGCCAAAACTTTCACTAGACAAAATTTCGAACTCTCACTAGTAGGAACATTAATCACTAGAGTTATCTTGACATTTTTATTATTGCCTGAAAACTGCCTGATGCACAAGGAAGTTCATTTGCTTTTAAACCAAAAATTATTTTTAAACTCGGTGTCCTTCACCAAAGTCAACGTGAGGTGCGGCTGCAACAGGTCACACCGCCCTAAAGCCGGTCAAGCTCCCAGCAATTGGGCAGCACAAGCATTTCCTGAAACTGGATCAGACCTAACCTTATAGCCATTATATGAGGAAAAACATCGATGTAATTGGTGGGGTGGAATACTTTCCCCAGTTTGCAGCAAGCAAAACAATTTACCAAGTTTCTTCTAGAAGATTTAAAGGAGAGTTGACTTCTTCCCTGACAATGTTTTGAAATTTGTGGGATCAAATTTCTAAAATGTGGGAGACCCTTATGGGGCATTCATAAAATATTCCAGTACTTTCAAAGTGCACCAAGGAGGCCTGGCTTTTTTAGGAGTAAATCTGATTTTTTTTCAAATGTCTTATGTCAGAAATAACTTCCACTATGCCAAGGTCCTAATTTTTTCATGGTCTAGCCCCATATGCCAATGAGTACATTCAATATGACAGTGCCAAAAAGTGACCATGGATACTGCAGCAATAGTCTTGGGTACCTCTGTAAAATCCCTCTGTAGGCGTAGCATGCATACACTCACACACACACATTCTCTCACACACTTTCTCACTATGGGCCCGATGTAGGTGGCCATTTACCGGCTGGTAACGGCCGAATCGGCCGTTACCGGCCAGTAAATGGGTTTTCTTGATGTAGGGGGCCTATTTTACCGATTCGGTAAATTTACCGAATCGGTAAAATACCGAATTAGTATTTTTACTGATTCAGTAACTTCTATATGTAGGTGGGACTCTTCTAAGTCCCAAAGGCCTGTCAGATTCGGTATTTTACCACCCAATCCAATTGGGTGGTAAAATACCGAATCCAGGTGTGCATGCACATGTGTGCATGCACACCCATGCCATGTGACAGACAGACAAGCACTTAGGGAAGGTCTGTGTGCCACATGGCACACATGCCTGTATTTGGGGTGCTAGAGGGTGTCAAAGTGACACCCCTTGCACCCTTGCTGCAATCGGTATTTACCGAATCGGTAAATACCGATTCGGTAATGCCCATTGATTCCTATGGGCTGCAAAGCCCATAGGAATCAATAGGCATTACCGATTCGGTATTTACGGAATCGGTAAATACCGAATCTCAACGATTCGGTATGTACCGAATCTGAAATACCTACACCCCCCCCTCCATTTTACCACTTCTTAAATACTGAATCGGTATGATTCGGTATTTAAGCAGTGGTAAAATGAATTTACGTACATCTAGCCGTATATCTCTTGTACCTTTGTTCTCCGTCACACTCACACACACACACACACTGCCACTCACACTTCAATTAGTAAATTTGCTTTTATTGTGTTAGAAAAGCTTGCCCTGCTGCTAGTGCTTTACTTGCCTTACCCTTTAGGGAAACTTAATGAAAACAGATTCTCTATACATTATTCAAAATAGTAATACATTACTTTGTCAATGTTTGTTACAAGAATGATATGTATGAAAAATGCACTTCCTTAAAATAGCTCTGCAAGGCTTAAATTTGGTTTTACTTGTGGATCAAGCAGTTACAGTATTAACATGTAGTATCACAGCATCTAATGACCTAATGAAATGTTTGACTTCTTCGACAACCATTGATTTCACCCAGTAACACTTTACATTTTTGTTTTTTTGGGACCCAACTTGCAATGTAAAAACAAACCGACATGTCTCGGGATGGAGCATTTTAGCAAATAGAAAGCCAGGAATGGCTAAAGCTGTCACACTTTTTTCAATCCAGCACCATACCCCAAAGCCTCCGCCCAAGTCTCCCTCCTCGTGCCATCCCACATTGTCAGTCCACTCTCTGCTCTTGCACCAGCCCCTTTGCTGTAGATGGAATTAATTAGGCATGTAGTACCACGGAAAGAGCATGTATTCTTAAGGGTGCCTTTGTAGCAATATTAGTAGATTCATGAGAGTTGTAAAATGTTGTTATTGTTTAGAGTTAGAGGTGTGCTCATGTAAGTGCTGGTTGATAGTGAATAGTGTGAGTGAATGTAGCATGAGTGGCGAGAGTGTAGGGGGAAAAATTTGCCAATGTGAGTGTCAGGTAAGCTGCATGCATGCAATGTGAGTGGAGGGCCCATGTGAGTGTCGGGTGGGAGGAGTGAGTGCAGTGCTAGGAGCAAATGCAAGGTGGTGTGAGTACAGGATGAGTGGTGTGCCTGTGTGTGGTATAGGGTGAGCGGCAAGGGTGAAGGGTGATTTGTGAGATTGTCTGGTGAGTGCATGTGGAGTGCAGTTAGTGCAGAATATGTGATGTGTTCCGGCAGACTATTGTCCTTGTGTGCATGAAGGATGAACAGGTTGCCTTGATGAATACAGCCTGAGAGATTTGCCTGTGTGAGTGCAGGGTGAGAGGAGGAAGTGCAGGGTAAGTGGTGTGACTCCAGGGTGAGTGCTGTGCTTGTTTGTGTGATATGAGTTCAGGGTGAGTGTTGTGCCCATGGGAGCCAAGATGTGAGTCAAGATGTGAGTGAAGATGTGTGTGAAGATGTGAGTGAAGGGTGAGCTGTGTAAGTGACAGGAATGCCTATGTGAGTGCACAGTTAGCGATGTGACAGTGGATGAGTAGGGTGAGAGGAGTGACTGCAGGGTAAGTGTTGTGACATTTGAGTTTGGGTGCGGGTGAAAGTGCAGAGTTGGAGAAATGAATGCTTAGTGAGAAATGTGCTTGCTTGAGTGAGACTGCAAATTTAGACAGGTGATTGAAGTGGCACATGATTGCAGGATGAGTGGTGTGCTCGTGTAAGTGCAGGGTGAAAAGCGTGAGTGGTGTGAGTGCAGCACGATCACTGTAAGTGCAGGGTAAAAGGTGTGTTTATGTGACCACAGGGTAAGAGGAGGGAGAACAGCGTGAGGGACAAGAGTGCAGTGTGGTCGCTGTGAGTACAAAGTGAGTGGTGTGCTTGTGTGAGCGCAGGGTAAGAGGAGGATGAATGTGCGATGAATGTGCGAGTAGACAGTAACAGTGTGAGTGCAGTGTGTTGGCTGTGAGTGCAGGGTGAGGAGTGAAAGGGACAAGTCAGTGGAGTGTCATGTGCATGCAGGGCAAGAGGTATGCTTATGTGGGTGCAGGGTAGGAGGAGGGTGAATGGCGTTAGTGCATGGTGAGCAGTGTGATCGCTGTGAGTGCAGGGTGAGCGTGAAAGTGAAGGGTGAGTGATGAGAATGAGGGGTGAGGTGTCTGAATGCAGGATGTATACCCAGATACCTGTAGTAACTCAGCATTGTATTGACGTTTGGGTTGTATATGCACAGTATAGAGCCTGGCCACAGACTAAAGCTTTTTAGTTACATTTGTGCTAGTAGAAGTAGGACCCACAAAATGATCTTTGGTGTGGTAATTCATTTAAATTAGTTACAAAGGTGCAACATCTGTGACAAAAAAACTTTTCAGTTTGCAATTGCTAATTTTTCAGGAATCCCACGGCAATCAGAGGTTACCAGGCTCCGATTTCATCAATGATAGGCTTTAATCACTGATGTCCTGGGTCTTTACCTTTCTGTTGGAAACAAAGTTAACTACCAAAAGAGAGAAAGAGAAAGGGGGCTGGGTGTGTGTGTGTGGATGTGTGTGTGTGTTGGTGCGTGTGTGTGTGTGTTTTCAATAATTGTCCATCAAGGGTGTTTACTTAGAGGAAAAATCACTTTATCTCAACACACAATTCAATACTGTACATAAATGTTAGAGGGCATTAATATGGCATGCAAATAATAAGACATTTTTTCCATAAGCAGAGGGCAGCCAGTACTGACTTGTGCTATTTAAAAGGCACTGGCATCAATGTACTCTTGCAGGAGGGAAAGGCTGGTGAGTTGTACTCTGTTGACCCCTCGTGGTTCCCTGTAGACCCTCTCCAATGGATAGTGATATAGAGCGATGTGTTCTAAAGTTATTGCTGCAATGCCTCGCTTTTGCACTGTACCTTGCTTCCGTCTTCGCAGTCATCTGCAGGCCAGGTCTGCTGTTTGCAAGCGAGGTTGAGAGCCATGCTGCTTTTAATGGTGTGTCATCCGCACAACACAAGGCAGTCCCACTCGGTGATTGTGCACTGACTTGGCCGAGACAGACTAGGTTTCTGGTGCGCATACTTGTGCCTCTGAAGGAAGGCTGCCATTGAACTCTGGTAGATGAAGAGGCTCTGCTTCACTGTATCTTATGATGATCTGGGGTTCTTCAGTGTGAGATATTGCTCAATCCCAAGCAGGAACCCAACACTCAAAGTGAAGATCCCACCTTGCCTCACAGAGGTGATCCAAATGGGGGTCAAAGCAACCACTGATTGCTGTAAGAAATCTGGGTTTATGGCCAGTTTTCTCAAGGTGTTTTGGTTTATTCTGTTGAGACTGACAAATGTTAATGTTAATATTATATGAGCTTGTATAGCGCGCAGCTGCCCCAGCCAAGGGGCGTCCCGGCGCTTACTGTAAGAGGAGTGGACAGAAGAAGGGAACAGGAGGAAGGAAGGGAGAGGAGTTTAGCAGAAGAGGTGAGTTTTTATAGCTTTCCTAAAGGACTGCAGGTCCTGTATCCCTCTGATAGGATCAGGGAGGTTGTTCCAAAGCTTTGCGGCCAAGTACTTGAAGGAGCGGCCGCCCATCCAGGATAGTTTGATGCGAGGTACTGTAGCGAGATTTTGACCTTCTGAGCGTAAAGTACGTCGAGGGACGTTGTCAGACTTTCTAAACATCAAGCCTCCCTTTTGCATCCTGATAAACTTCCACTGTCTGGGAAAACAACTTCACCCACAACTTGTCCACAGAAACATGCTTGGGACGTCCAAATGGAACACATAGGCCTTCATAACTGCTTTGCATACACGTATACTGCATGTACTACAATAGTTACTCACAACATGCACTTGGACGGAATTAGGTGATTAACAGGGTATAAATATGTTTGCATACGGGATTAGGTGATTAAACAGGGTATAAATATGTTTGCATACTGGAGAGACAATCTCAACCAGTGACAAAAAATTTATTTTTATTGAGTAAGTGAAAAAAATCTATTTACAGAAGAGTGAAGAAAGACCTTTACATGAAAACTTCTCTTTTGTCTGTGCCAGCTCCCTTGTGCAGTGTACAGACCATGTACCAAGGTTGGGATACTCCAGACTATGCTTAAAAAGGCTACCCAGGGCTTGGCATACAGCAGGATTGAACTCTTAATGTTTAAATGATGTCTGCACTCAGAATCACATGTTTAAGCTATCTTCCTCAGATATGGAGCGCTATGTATCATGTTGTTTCTTGCTACAGCCTACATTCTCTGACTAATTGCTAACTCAGAAATCCTTCTCCCACTATGTTCCTCAATCCTGCATGAAATATTGACAATAAACTACTCTTGCTTGATTCCTCTCCTTTCTTTCTCCTGAGTGACCCTCTTCTAGCCTTGCATCCTCTGCATACCTTCTATTTCTGAGAATAGCCTTCTCTGTCTCATGCCTGTCTGTCTCAATCCTTCTTATTGTAATTCAGCAATTGGCTGATACCTCATGTCATCAATTACAACCTCTCCTCCTTAAGACCCAATCCCTTTAATGCAACATTAACTAATCTCTACCAGCCTATCTACCCCACCAACCATTCACCTAAAAGCACAGAGCCTCCTCTAATGAGCACACCACCTGTTATTAATACATCAGAAAATAATTGGAGTAAATGCATGCACTTTTCCTTGAGAGCACAGTACTAATCCCAATAACTAACAATAACCACTGGACTAACCACTAACCTTGTGTTCTAGAGTAGCATTCTACTTCTCGTAAAGCACTCCACGCCTTGCCAGGGGGAGTAAGCGCTACATAAATCCAATTACAGCTACTTGTACGTTGGCTTTTATTGGAGGGGGTAAGGGGCGGAATCACATGATGAAATTATTTTGTGAGTACTTAGCCGTCACAAACACTTCTGCTTCTGGGCACGTTGCAGGGGCACCAGTGTATCAAAACCGCACAACACAGCCTGAGAGTGCAGGTTGCAGAACTTTCCAGTCTGTGTTCCCAGCTCCTAGCAAAGTGGAGTTGTCAGTCAGTGACTCCATACCGTGGAGCATAGAAGAGTTTCTCGTTCTCCACTGGTAAGGGACCTCAGATTCTGGTTCCAGAGAAAGCCTAGCACATTGGTTAGTGGTTTCTGCCCCATACTTTTAGCAAGTCAGAAGAAAAACTCAGCTCTGTGAGCTGTTTCAGATAGTCTCCGTCTTTGGTGTATTTCTTACAGCCATAGCCTTTGCTTCAGTGCCAGCAGGAAGGCAGGGTTATGTTGGGTGTTTTATATCAGGGAGGTTTCTTATCTGGGAGGTTTCCTGTCAGAGGGGACTCAAAATTAAGGCTCAAAAGATGGAGAGGCTTCTCCATTCAATTTCCCTCAACTTGCTGTTGGTAACGCTGTTAGGGAAGAATGGAGATGGAGGGGGAAAGGGTTTCTCAACACTACAAAAGGACCTTTGTCTCCTTCATTCCAATTCATAGAGTCTGGTTCACCTCAGAGGACTTCAGTAATGCATTGGAGAAACCCTTAATTCAGAATGATGTTGAGGCTCTTTACAACCACTACCTTATCCACTTCGAGAGTACAGGAAATCAAAATGAATCCCCGAGAGACCACAGTCTCCTCTAGCATTTAAACTCCACACACATCCTACTTGACATACATGAGCTACACACTCATAAGTTATCCATGTCCAGGGTCCCAGCATACCGGGACAATTTTGAGGATTACCTTCACAGGGGGGAACACGCACCTCTAAACGGGAGACCACCCCAGAATTCCATCACTTGATTTCCTCCTCCATCTCAGCACATCGTCAGCAAAACGGCATCAGATCCAAATAACCCACCACTCTGATGTTGTCATGATGAGTGCCTCACTGCCTTTATTTTTTAATGTCTTCAAGCATCCTCTAGCATACCTTTTGCACCATTGGTTGTCTGGAGGTGCTTTTGAACACAATTCCTGAATTCCAATTGGAGAGCACAGTATGACTCGTCCTAGTAGGTGCTCCTTGCTTACTTCTGAAAATCTACATTTACTATGGATTTGTAATCGCTCTGCAGAGTTTGGGGTGCCTGTACATCATCTTCATGGACAATGTGTTTTGTAACAGTCATCAACGACAGCACAACACAAAAAAGCTCTTCACTCTAGAGACACCACAATGATGGGTCTTGTTTTATTAATTGTTTGAAGGCTTAAAACAGAGTAACAATCACATTTGACTGCAAACCTAATGTGAACAGTGCTTTACCTGCCAGTAGATAGGAATGTGGAGCACTGCCTTATTGCCCTAAAGAAATTACTAAACGTGTATATCTTATGAAAGCAGCTTCAGGTGTGACCTAAAATCCATTTGTCAGGAGTTCTCTCAACATGGCAGTGGATGTCAAAGGGTTCATTTACAAAACAAATTCTACTGTCCAGTCCCAACAGAGTCCTCCTTTTGCCTGTTTCCTCTGCTCTCTCTGAGGACCATACCCTGCTCACCGATGTTCATTTTGGGTTGCCATTCTTTCCTCTCTCTGTATCAGGTGGAGGATGAGACCTTCTCTCCGTTCTGTGCCACAGTAGAGGAGCCTCCATACAACTTCATACATAGACTGCTGACCTTGCACCCTTTCACCAGCAATCCCCCTCCATTCTTTGCCTGCATTGAATCAGAAAAATAATTTACTTTGTTATGCTGAGGGCCATAGAAATAGTCTTCTGGTCTCCAACATGGTACAGGCACTCTTGCCAGCTCCAGACGCTGTAGCCCCTGCACTAGAAAACTGCAAAGCCGGACAGGAGTTCAAGCATCAATTGCAAGCTGGTCACCACTGTGGTAAACTACAGAAACATGGTTTCAGATTCACATTTGCCTGGCTGCATCCTAAGAATATCGTTGGTCAATAAAGTTTTCCCCTTTGAATTTACAAAATGCAAGCCTTAATAGCAACAGATATCCGCTTCAGAACATATGTTGCACATAACTGAAAGTAATCAAACTCGTTTCAATGGAAAATGTACTGCATGTTTATAACTGCTCCACAAAATATTTTCTGGTTTTGTCGAATCTTTTAACAGTGCTCACACATGCTTGTGGTCACTTCTGAGCAATTATCATCAACAAAATGTGACTGAAGTCAGAAAAAACTAACCTTAACGGAGGTCAACAATGAGAGAAATCATCCTGGTTCTAGCTCGTATTGTTGCAGAAGTGGTCAAGTCCCCCCCTGCCCCCTGGTTTCCAAACTTTGAGACTGTAATGTCAAATTATTGGGGTATTGACAGAGGTTCATTTGTCAGGGTATGAACTCCAAGCTGCAAATCCCGGGGAGAATGCCTGCACGTCTTTAAACTGCATTGTCTATAAGGCACTGAAAAACAACATAAAATGTGACAGCGCTTTGCATGTGGAAGAGCAAGCACTTCAACGGATGCACACTGATTTTGAGGCTAAGCAATAATGATCACAGTATACAAGTGCAACAAAAGCGTGTACATTTTTAAAACTGTTAGAATTGCACTCAACGTTTGAAAAATGAATGCCCCCATAGGAAAATAGTTATTCAAGTTTAAAAGATTCCAATAAAGCAGTGTCATAGCTCTGAAAAACCAACATTAAAGACTAAATTACAACAAAAAATAAAATTAAGCAATAATATATTCTCAACAAAAAGTTCTCTTACTGACTCTGCAGACAACAAATGGTAGGTATTTTTCTTTAGGAAAGGTGGCATCCCTACTTGTGAGATGCCTTTTCATTAAATGCATTCTCCTACTGTGACAGTAAAAATAAAACTAAGTAAGTAAGGAATAGATAATAGGCGGAGTGGGGACACAGGGGGTTCTGGAATAAGTTAACAAAACAACAAAGCCTTCTTAGCCAGTTCCAAATGGATGCAAATGGTCTTTTAAAGACCTGTGAAAAACGTGTGTGTAGCAGAGACAGAGGCGGACACCAGGCACTGTCCAGCAACTTGAGCTGCAGCAGCCCCGGCTTGAGACACACGACGAGGGAGAAGGGGGTTGAAGGGGGGGGGGGTATAATCCCTTTTAGCCCTATCAGGCATGCAGCTGATCACAGGTAACTTTGGGCAGGTCACAAGTCAAGTGCGGGCCATTATGCGCTTTCGCGTGCTAATGGCCCTGCGATTCACAGGAGAGGGAAATTCCTTTGTCCCCTCGTCCCCCCCCACCCTTGTCCCCCCCTGCCCCCCCCACTCCAAAATCTGGGGGGGATATGTCCCCCGCTTCCCCCACACTTCCTACGCCCATGTCTGCAGGTATGGTAGTTTGCAGTGCCGGTAGTCCGCCAGGGGTGTCGGGGCTCCTCGCAAACGCTGCTCGGCTCCACTACGATCAGGGATCTTACTAAGAAGTGGGGTTATGAATTTTTAAAGAATAAACTGAAATGTAGTACTTAAAAGCATGAAGTGGTAACTAAGGCTATCTGGCAGCAGTAGACCGGGTCAAATCCAAAAGTTCATGCAGTGTGCGATGGACTAGCCTTAGCCCGCTGAAAGTACCTTGGGTAAATGGATGGCGAAGACAAGATGCAAGGTGCAGAGGAGGCGATGCGTTGTCAAAGACGAATTGCGAGGTGCAGAGGAGGCGATGTGTTGTTGTTGCTCCATGGAATGAAGGCAATGAATTGGCTCCATGCCGAGCAAAGTCAAAGATGCATTGGGCATGGTGTCGCTGCACCACGTAGTTGCCGATGCGTCAGAGTGGATCCTCACAACGGCGGTAAAGTGTCAATTCCAAGATGATGTATCAACAGTGTTGTGTGATTTCTGCTGGAGTAGCACTTTAACCCACTTTCCAAGGGCCCAGGACTGTATTCGCACCACTTGGTAGGGCAGACCCACTGATGGCAGAGTCCCAGTTCTGAGGCAAGTGAGTTGGAATTCTTTGATGTTCCTGAGACTTCAGACCAGGCGGCAAGCCAGCAAGCCTGTGGAGTCACTCTGGTTGTGGATTCAAGTGATGTGGGTCCAGTCCTTCTCACCCAGGCAAGGAGGGCAATAGGCAAGCAAACAAGAAAGCAGTTCTTCTAGAGCAGCAGCCCAGCAGCACAGCAGTCCTTCTTCCTGGCAGAGTATCCATAGGTCCAGAAGTATACTGAAGTGGTAGGGTCAGAAATCCAGTTGTTATACCCAGTGCTGCCTTTGAAATGGGGGATGACTTCAAAGAAGGGCTTTGGAGCCACAACAGGAAGGGAAGACCTCTGTGCACTACAGACTAACTACAATGGGGGTTAATTAGTCCTTTGTGTATGGACAGTACACAGCCTATTCAGGTGTGTGAGGCTGTGCCCAGCTCCTCACTCCCATCCGGCCCAGGATGGCTCATCAGGATGTGGATGGCCCATCAAGTCACGCCTAAGCTCCCATTGTGTTTGGCTGTCTAGAGGGAATGCACAGCGTCCAGCTGTCACCCACCCAGATGTGTATTAGAGACAGGTTGCAGGCACACAGTCTAAGAGCAGAAAAATAGCATCTTTCAAAAAGTGGCATTTTAAAAATTGTAATGATAAATTAGACTTTACCACTAAAAGGATTTATTATTACAATTCCATAGGCACTAAACATGACAGCTTTACCTCCTTCCAATTAGGAATTACAGCTCATTAGACGTAACAAGGAATCCCCAGTGTTAACCTATGGGAGGGGTAGGCTTCACACAAATGGCAGAAGAATTCGGGAGTTGTTCACTACCAGCACTCACAAAGCTTAAAAGTACATGTCCTACCTTTTAATTACACAGCACCCTGCTCTATGGGCTACCTAGGGCCTACCTTAGGGGCTGATTCATATGTAATAACAAAGGGTATTTAGGGCTTGGCAAGAGTTTTTAAATGCCAACAGTCATGGCCGATACAGGTACGATCGGTGGGGCGGGCGGGGGGAAGTTGACGGACGATGGGATAGGATCTATAAAATAAATAAATAAATGAAACCCCTAACCTTGCGCTCCCTGCATCGCCAATTCGGCGATGCAGTGACCGCAAGGTAAGTGTTTTTTATTTATTTATTTATTTTTCCTATCCTGTCGACTGCTCCCTCAATACCACCCCACCCTACTCCTCTTACCTGTACCGACCACACCTTAAGTCGACATGGGAGTGTAAACTGCACACATAGGCTCTGCAGTCACAGGTCTGAAACATGTTTTAAAAGGCTACTTAAGTGGGTGGCCCAATCAGAATTGCAGGCCCACTAGTAGCATTTAATTTACAGGCCCTAGGCACATGTAGTGCGCTTTGCATTGGCGGTCACCAAGGGCTGTTGTTGCTAAAGCACAAAGTACAGATCTCGCTTTGCCCATTCTTGCTGGCGAACCCGTAGTGCAAAGAGTCAGGGTCACCGGTGCTCCGCAGTGGCGGCTAGTGCAGGCAGCAGAGTCTTGGCACAAACAGGCCAATCCAACATCTTGTCTCCTTTTATATCATTGCCTTGGAGGAATACACTAAGCCTAACAGCAGAGCCAGACACAGAACCCAAACCACTGACAGCAGGAAACAGATATATAGTGCAAGAGCAACTTTCTAAAAGTGTCATTTTCAGAATTGTTACTCAAAATCAGACTTTACTATTAAAGAGGATTCTAAACTACAATTCATTTGCATCCAAATGTGACATTCTTATCTGCTCTTTTTTTTTTGCAAATCTGTTTTATTTTTTGTTGTTGTAAAAGTTACAATACGGGTGATACCTGCATGCACGTAGTAGTGGACTTTATGACATGTAACATGGGTATGACACAAATACATTTGTGTGTCACAATCATGTTATCAGGATCACGGACTGAGTGTTCATTAAGAAAAGAAGATAACATTAGCATCAAGTTTGTGAGTACAGTCACATTTCGTGTCCATCAATCAATTTCAAAAGGAGGGGAAACTGTGGAGGCAAAGCATATCAACGACTGTGGACATATGGCTTCAGTTGTCCAAGAAATCATGCAGATTATTAACTGTCTGCTGTTGCATGCCTTTACACAAGTTAACTTACAACAAGGGTAATACCAATAGTATTGGCACTGTGCTAGGCGGTATCATTAGCTTAGAAAGAGAAGGCAAAACATAGATTGCGTTAAATTATAAAATAAACATACAAAACCTATGCAACTGTTGTTCAGCCCTTAACGTCCTATTGAGAGGTGTGTGCTGTACTCTCACTGCTGGGGACTACCAGCTACTAGTTCTGCCAGGCCATGATTGATAATGGGGGGGTCAGGCGCTTTGTGGTTCCTGGTAATAAGCCACTTTGCTACTATCATCCCCAAGTCTAGGAATCTCAGGGTAACCTTTGTAGCGGGAGTTCTATGGAATTTGTGCAACAGGTAGGTCGACCAGTCGTGAGGTAGAGTTCGACCAGTGCTGGTTCATAGTAGGGAAGCCACTTAGCACCAGTAAGTACCAGCGGCACAGCCCCAGAGTATGTGTATTTAATCAGCCCCCCGTTTAGTGCATTTCGGACACTCAGCATTTATGCAATTAAAGTATTCATTCATTTACGCAGGCGTGAAATATGCCCTGTGAACGATATAGAGCTGTATTTGCCGAAAACGCATATTGCGGGGTATGCGTGTCGGGCACTCAAGTACCCGAGCCCATTCTGTATCTGTAAGCTGGTGTCCCAGATCATGTTCCCATTTATGACGCAGTGGGTCTAGGCTAATTGCAGCATGAGCCCTCAGTGAAGCTGCGAACCAGCGTGTCAGGTGTCTACCCGACCCCATGACATGTAGGTATTGCATGGTAAGATGTGTCTGTGGCTCTGCATTAAGTCTCCCCATTTAGCCGTGAGTGAAGCTACCAGTGCACTGTGAATCAGAAAGTGTCCAGGTGCCCAACCTCCTCTACTAAGGATGTGTATGGTAAAAGTACCCCCTCCCGATCTAGGTCTCTGCGTGTCTGAATGTCATTCTCATGCCACCTCCTAAGTATGTGTGTAGCGATTACCGTGCGTCCATCGGGGGTTCCTTCCAAAGGTATCGCTGGCGCATAGGGGGTCACCTTACGGGTGACATATAGGCTCCTACGGAAGCATCTATAGGCCACATCAAGTAGTAAGGTCTCCGGCGGTCTTGAGCATGCACCCGGGTGGAAAAGGCTAACTATGTGTTGCAGGGATAGGGCAGATGCGTAGTGGCAGTGTCTGCGCAATGCTGATTTGAGATCCAACGTGCCACCCACTAAATTTGGGATACAAAATAGTAATGTTTGAGACAAAGAGCCGCCATTACTCCCTGGTCCACTGGTAGGTACAACTTCTTCTGTGCCATCCTGTGTCTAGCATTCAGATAAAATCATGGATCTGTTTTTCTATAGGTGTGAAGAAAGAGGCTGGGATATAGACTGGCAGATTTGTAAAATAGAATAAAAGTCTCAGGAGTACAACCATTTTAGTAAGTGCAACCCTGCCCGTTACAGCCAATGGTAGAGTACTCCCTCCCGATCTACGTCTCCGCGTGTCTGAATGTCATTCTCATGCCACCTCCTAAGTATGTGTGTAGCGATTACCGTGCGTCCATCTGCTAATTACTCCATTGCGAACACAAACAGGAGTGGAATGAGGAATGAATCAAAAGCCTTCTCCAAGTCCAATACAAGGCAACCCGCCCGTGGCCAGATTGAGGGAGGTGCTGCGGGAAAGCACACAGCTGTTTTGATCTGTGTGAACCATTGACGGGACAACCTGCGCCAGCCTATCTGCTAACACGTCGCTAGTATCTTGTAATCGGTGTTAAGCAATGCTAAGGGCCTATAGGACCAAACTCCGTTGGATCTTTATTAGGTTTCAACAGTGAGATCAGGTGCGCTTTGTGCATAGAGGGTGGGAGCTGCTAGGACTCTAATGCAGTGGTGTATATAGTGTGGAGACGCTGCACAAGGGAAACCCGGTATGCTTTATAGTATTCTGCCGGTAGCCCATCTGGGCCCGGTGCCTTTCCAGAAGCAAGGGATTGTATGGCTTCCCCAATCTCTTCCAGCGTAATCTGTGTTGAGTGCTTCCCTATGTTCCCATCCCACCATGGGCAGCTGCAAAGTGTCTAGGAACCCCTCTAGGTCTCACTCCGTGTCCCGTCTACGGGAGCAGTACAAACTGGCATAGTGGTGTGTCAGGGCTTCATGTATTTTATGTTGCATACATAACATCTATCCCATCCTTCCCCGCAGTGTCCCAATGGGGGCATGAGTGTACTCCTGCCGTATCTGCCATGCTAACAGCCTGTCCGTTCTATCAGCAGTAGTGTGCGTACGAGTTGTATGTACAGTATAATTATGGCAGCGAAGACGCTCTAACTGTTCTGCATGTGTAGAGCGCAGCACTTCAAGACAACTCGAGTCTCAGCCCGCCACTTCACCCTCTTGTTCCTATTGAAACAGTTGTTTTTCTACCTTTGTGAGGGAATTTGATAATTGTTTACACATATTCCATGTGGCTCCGAGACAGTGACCCCTGATTGATACCTTGAACGCTTCCCATTCGATAAGTGCATCACTTGCTGTACATTCATTTAGTCCAAAATATGTTAAAATTGCCTTTCCCAGCAAGGCACGAAACGCTGAGATCTCCAGCGCGCTAGTTTGGAGTTGCCATGTAGGGACCGGAGGGCATTGCATCTCCCATTAGAGCTGTAATCACAGGGGATTATGATCGGAATGTGTCCGCCCTAGGTATTCAATGCTATGGACCAGAGGGAGTAGTGTCTGTGACCCCATCAGTCACGTGTAGCCTGTGTACTGCAGAATAGTGAGAATAAACCCGGGCAGTGGGATTAAGGAAGCACCATATATCCAGGAGAGCCCATGTGTGAGGGCCTTTGCATTAGACAGGAAGGGGTTCTATTCAGTGGCGGGAATGACCTGTCCAATTCGACATTCAGCATCGAGTTAAAATCGCCGCCCAACATTCCATCGGGCCAGGACCCCTGAGATGTGCTCAAGGAAGGAGGTTTGGTCTATGTTGGAGACATAAATGGAACCCAGCAGTACAATTTGGCCATTTAATCGCTCCTTCACAAAGGTGTACCTGCCCCTTTGCGTTATTCATGACCTTGTTGCAGATATATGGGACCCCAGCCCTAATCCATACTAGTGTACCTCGTGCGTTCGCCGAAAAGGTGGTGCCGAACAACTGACCCCTCCACCTACTGCACAGGCACTATAGTTGGATCTGTAACATGTGGGTCTCCTGAAGTAATGCTATGTATGTCATATGCCTTTGTAGGTACAAATATATAGTGTATCTATGTGTGGGCGTATGCCTACCGCTTATATTTCACGTTGTCATGTTTACTTGTGTCATGTTGGGGTACTATACATTGTCGGTGCAGGTGGGGTGAGCAGCGGTGTATCCGGCACACAAAATATACGGGGATCGCAGGCTGATCTTGCTGAACTAAAACTTAAAACATGAACCAGAACCATGTCAACAATCGGGGCGAACTCTGCAGTGATGTTCATCCAAACTACTACGTTGCCCAACAAAGCAGTGACTGTTACAGTCTGGAGACTGATGGGGGGGTGTGGGCAAGTCTGGAGACTGATGGAGGGTGTAGGCAGTGTAGACTTAGCTACATACTTTGCTCATCCCTCTGTGTCAGGGTGTAAATACCCGTCTCCCAACCTGTATGTTAGTGGGTATGGTGCGTTAAACCTGCGTTGTAGCGACTACGGCTTACATGCAAACTGTTTCCGTATTACTTATAAGGCAGCATTGCCAGATCGCATACCAGTGAACCAACATCATTACATTTAGTCAGTGCAAGGCAGTCTCTACTTGCGTGCCTGTGGTCTTCCATATCTCTGTTTCTTGGCAGCTTATCACATGAGGTCATCAGCAGTCTACGGGGTGACATCGGGCAACCGCAGGTCGTTAGAGTCTTCAGGTCGAGTGGTGGACGAGCCGCTAGCAGTTGCTGAACCCGAGGAGCTGATTTCTCTCGCCTCTCGATATACCTGAGTCCCCAATGGTGTGGCTGTTTCCAGGGAGTCTCGACGTTCCATCGTGCTCTGTTCCGGCTCAGCGCCACTGCTTGCCTGGACGTGTTTCGTACTCGTTCCCGCTTCCCCCATCGGCGGGTTCTCCTATTGTCTGGTCTAGTTGGGTCTTCACTTGAGGTGCAGGGCCCCGTCCATAGTCCCGACTCCTCCAGCCAGTCCTATGTTTCTCCGGGCGAGTCAAAGCAGCGTGTAGTGCATTTAGCCACCACTCTCAGCCTGGCGGGGAATAGCAGAGAATAGGGAAGTTCCAAGTCACTCAGCTGACGTTTCACCGCTGTGAGAGTGCTCTGGCGTCTCTGTACTTGTGACGTGTAATCTGGGAACACCATGATTGAGCTTCCACAGACCTTTAACTCCGAGAGCTTACGAGTTTCACACAAGATCGCATCCCTGTCGTTTAGGAGTCTGAAGAGGAGAGGTCTTGGTAGAGCCCCTGGGGGGGCTTTTGGGCCAGTACTCAGTGCACCCCATCCACTATGAAGTGCGGCTCCAGCGCCCCAGCAGGTAGAATGTCTCGGAGCCAATGTTCCACATATGTTTCTGGGGGCCGTCCTACCTCTCCCTCCGGGAGGCCACCATGCAGATTTTATTGCGGTGTGAGCGTCCCAACGCATCTTCAACTCTGTCCTCAAGTAAGTGTACTCGGTCAAGGACATCTTGCAAGTCTGCAGTATGGCTTTGAGTGACAGGCTTCAATTCCGATAGCTTTAAACACAAAACTGGTTCCAGCACTCTTTACAATAATGTCAAAAAATTCCTTGTTGTCACTAATCAAACAATTCAAGTAATTCAGCACATAGGGAATGAAAAAACATTTTTGCGATACGGAAACACTGTGCGAATTGCTGGTGGTTATGTAAATGTAAATGTACAGGAAGTTATATAGCGCAAATCACAGAGCGGTTTCTAAGCGCTTGATTAGGGAACCCGTCCTGGTATTCCCCTGTGAGATAACCCCGGCAGAGTATCCGCAAGGTGAAAGCCAGGCATCCCACCGCGAGGGGCCGTTTTGGAGATTAAGCAAGCTATTGCCCAGAGTCGCAGAGTGTGAACCCGTGAATCGAGTAGGCACCGGAGCGAGAATTGTCGAGTCCATGGGCATTTTAGGACTCAAGACCCCGCCGAGCCGGGAATTGAATCCTGGTCCCGGGCTGACCTCTGCTTCCAGGTCTGCCTCCTCTAACCAGTGAGCCACACTTCTCCACCGCTTATCGATTGTCGGAACATTGCATAAAAAAAACTGTGTTCATATTGGCATTGGAAACATTGTGTTCTGTTTGGGAAATTCACCTTATGATAAACATTGAAAGCCCTGAAGAAGTCTCTCAGGAGACAAAACGCGTTGGCTATGATGTATGAATTTATGAAAGAAAAATAAAGAACATTTGGATAAAGAAAAATATACTCTGAACTTGGATACCTGTTTTTTCCTTCTCTATGTGCTGAATTACTTGAATTGTTTGATTAGTGACAACGAGGCATATTTTGACATTATTGTAAAGAGTGCTGGAACCATTTTTGTGTTTAAAGTTTGTTAGGTTTTGTACCTATATTGTGGGGAGTAGAGAGGAAAGTACTCCCTGGTTCCGTGAGGTCTCACCTTTGAATGTATTGGCATTCTCCCCTCTGTCCCACAGCTCTGGTGTGCGCATACAGTCAATTGGACAATCCGCAGGCAGTTGGCGCGCCATGGGTCTACCTTGTCACTTGAGGTACAACTCACTCATGGTTTCCGAGCCCATACCACCCTGCAATGTTGCCTCGGGCACTGGAAAGGTAGCTAGGGTGTCCAGCCGCATACCAAGCACTGCAGCATGTGGTCCAGGCCTATGGCACTCTGTAATGGTTGTCCCACTGCTGCACAGTCTCCGCTGGTGTGGGCGTAGATTGAGTCGCTTAGTTCGGGCTCGTGCAGGCGTTGGGTGGGTGCAGGATGCAGGATATAGTGTGTAGTTCCCACCAGACGTAGATGTAAGACTCATACCCACACGTTGCTGCGGTGTCCCGTGGAGCAACACGCTCGGTCACAGGCACAGCAGCGGGGTCCACCCACAGCAGGGTGCCTGCCATGTTGTTTTCTTGTCTCCGCTCCAGCCGGAGACCAAATCGTTCGCCTTGTCGTGGTCACAGGAGGCAGGCCTCCCGGGAGCAGAATGTAGGTCACGGCCGTCTACAGGTTTCCCCTGTCCACGGGCCAATGACTACGATTCTGTCGGATCACTTGGGACGAGGTCTGGGCGACGACAGGCGGCTCCACCCAGTTAGGGCTGCGACGGTAAAAGGGTGAATAGATACCAAGAATGCCTCCTACGAGCCTCAGCGACACGGTGACAGTGCACTTAGCTGTAGGGCAGCTCTGTAATCCCAGGTGTTGCTACTCGGTTGGCGGAGTATTCCCGCTCCAGGACTCTCAGGGCTTCACACTCGCTCCTGCTCTGTTACAGGCCGGGGCCGTGTTTCATGCCCGTCGCAGGAACTCAGCCGCAGTTACATCATGGCGTCAACTAAAAACTACAACTTTCCTTTTCGGATGGGTCGGATGACAGGCGAAAATCAGGATAATTGAGGGATTAGTTGCAGAGCCTTATGAAGTTGCGGCCGCCATGATGGCTCACTGGCCACGCACCTCCCTTCTCTGCTCTTAACCAGAATTTAGCACTTATTAAATGTAATAAGGTAATCCAATGTTATGCAAGGGGAGAGACAGGCCTCACAGGAGTGAAAAACATATTTAGGAGTTTAACACTACCAGAACATATGAAACATAAACCTACTTGTCCTACGTTTTAAAGCCTGTAAGGAGTGGCTCTGTTGCTGGATATGGTTTGTGTAGTCTCGAATAATGCTGACCCAGGAAGAGTCAACAGTCTAGTTAGACTTAAGGTGTGATTGGCACAGCACAGTGTCTCCCCCAGTGTAGTTCAGGAATTGGACAGTTATAGGTCTTAGAGGAGGTTCTTGGGGGTGGGAGAGGCTTGCTGAAAGCGAGTGGTGTGCCCGTTTTATGATGAAGAACGGTAACACCACATCTGCCAGCACACAGGTTTTCAGCCATGTAATTAGAAATTGTTCTGCGTTATATCCCTCCTGTCCCTCAGCAATGCCTACAAATCAGAGGTTGTTCCTTTGTAATCTGCCTGTGGCATATTCTTCTCTATGTTCCAGACGGTTCACTGTACCCTTTGATCATGCGAAAACCATGGTTAATATTTTAAAAGTGTCTTCCATAGTGGAGAGTCCAGCTTCGACTTCTGTAATCCTCTCAGCAACTTTCCAAAGATCTTGTCACGAGACCACCTCGATTCCTACCCCAGTGGACTGTGTCTCCATGGTTAGATTAGTCATGTGTATTGCTCTGAAGATTAGTTCTGAGGTGACCTGCGCTCTGGTGGGTTTATTAGGGCCTGCACTGCCACCGCCATGCTGTTATTCTACTGTAGATTTAGCGTATTTGGGAATCTTAGTTTGCTGTTGCGTCCATGAGATCTGTGTGTTCACAATTGTTGCAGTGAAGCTGGCAAAGTTTTGTAATAGGAGTAATTTACCATCTCGGCATTTTGAGCTGCCCAGCCCACCAATCATTGGACTGTCTCAATTCAATGCAGGAGGTCAGCCATGGAAAAAAGTGTCCTATAGGGCACGACACACAGGTCAGTACATGTCATATTTAATAGATCGGCCCAAACTGGCTGATTAAGGCCCGCTGGGTGTGCTACCAGAACGAACATTTGCACACTGCCAGAACTGAGGTCTTTTCAATTTACATTTATGGAGTTGATTGTGGAAGACTGCTGTTACACCCCCCACCCCCCACCTTGGCATATAACCAGGTGGACAGGAGCTCCACATGGACTGTCTATGTGAGTCCTCCTAGCTCTGTGTATCCTCAGTTGCATCACCAGGAAGATTATCCATTCGGTGTAATTCAGGAATCCTGAGCATCCTCCCGAGCATCACCATCATTCATACCTCAACTTAATGCATGAAGAACAGGGTCAAGATTGATTTGCATATGGCTGGGTCTAAACTAGGGTGGCATGGTGAGCAAAAGAACAATGGATTTTACCCTGATCTCTTGACTGGGGTTGAATTCGTGATTTGTTATTCATTCCATCCATCATTTGTGTGTCTTTTGCTTTCTTGCCCTAAGTGCGCCGGGTATGCTCAGACTTGGGTCTTGGGCTCACTGGATTCAAGTTAGCCTTTAGAGTTGTGTGGTTTGATGGGTCACAGAAATCTTGAACAGGGCAGTCGTTAGCAGACACCGAAATGAAAGGACGTTTGTGAAAGAAAGTGCCTCTTTTTGAAATGGTCACCCCCACTTTTTGCTCCTTGGAAGTGATGTTGATTGGTAGTGCACTGGGCCCCTACTAACCGGACCCACTCCCAGTGATCTTTCCCTAAAAACAAGACAAATGTTCAATTCTAACCCAATTGGCAAGGATTTTCGCAACCTTTTAAGTCACTGGTAAATTAATTCATCCCCTGGTACCCAGGGCATGGGTACTAAAGAGGGTCCCCAAGGGCTGCAGAATTTGCCCCAGTATTGGAACTTTCATAGATTCCCATGCTTTTGTATCATTCACCGTCGTCGGCATGGGAGTCTCGGTAACAAAAATAACATAGCAGTAGGTACAAAAGAGAAAGAAACAGGCCTAGGCCTCATTCCCTTTTGTAGCATATCCGCTTCTTTTTGTAAAAGAGACCAAACGTAGGACCCCATAGAACCCTTCTGAAGGAACCTCAGAGCCTCAGATGTTCTACCGCACGTTGTGCTAGGGAGTCTACTTTGAGCTCTGCTCAACATCTACTCTTCAGAAGTTTTTCTTCAGGTTTTTTCTTCAGGTTTTCTACTTTTCTTCAGATTGTTAGCTGATCCTTCCAGGATGTCTGACAAGGAGAAAAAGAAGGACCTTTTCAAGCCATGTTCCACCTGTGGCAAGAAAAGACTATCCATTGAGGATAATCATAAAGATTGCATCTATTGCCTCTATCCTGATCACAAGGCTGGGGACTGTAAGATCTGCCACACCTTTTCAACCAAGACCCTCTGGGACCGAGAGGGTAGGCTTCTGACATGGCTCCGGAGGTTGAAGTCCAGGAAGGATACTGTCTCCAGTGACAGTGAGGACACTGCATCTGCGTCTTCAACAAGAAGGTCAGTCAAAAGGGGTAGGGGTTCCCCTTCTCCTTCTGTGGAGCATCCTTCTAAGGCCTCAAAAAAGACTCCCAGAGGGTCTGAGAGCCGGGGTCCAGGCGAATCTCCTCACCATGGTGAAAAGGAGAGGGTAGGAACATCTACGCCTTCGAAGGGTTTGAAGACTGATCCAGCCTTCAAAAAACCCTCTTCCCCATCTTCTGAAAAATCTGACAGAAGTTCCGAGGCGTCGTCGATGAAGGCGTCGTCGACGGAGGCTCCATTGACGAAGAAAAAGAAGCCTAAGCTGAAACTGGTTCAGTCGACGTGCTCGTCGATGGGACAATTGACGACGACGACAGGAACGTCGACGAGGATGGAATCGTCGGCGACGAATACAACAGCGTCAACGAAGATGCCGAAGACGACAGCGGCGTCGACGACGAAGATGCCGACGACGACAGCGGCGTCGACGACGAGGTCGACGACGATGGTGACGACGAAGAGTTCGTCGACGGTAGCGACAACGACAGTGTCGTCGACGAGGGCTTCGACGACGACAACATTGACAACAACGACGGCGGGGACGTCGACAGTCTCGTCGTCGACAACAGCGACGACGCCTATCATGTTGTTGAGTATTTCTGTGTCCACGATGCATATTCCGTCCACGAAGCCGACGACGGCTGCATTTTCAGGTCCATCGTTGACAGGACCGTCGATGATTTTGGCATCGGAGAAGAGAATCACTATTTCAATGACCAGAATTACACCGGACATGACATCTCCGAGGAGGGTAATCTCCTTGCCACCAGCACTGCTGTTTGATGAGGATGAGTCAGAGGAGGAGGATCAGGACTGATATGACTACGCTGACAGTCCTTCTCAGCTTCTGGTCAAGTGCCAGGAGACATATTCAGAAGGAGCGTATGACCAAGAAAGTGATTATCATCATCATCATCCTCATCATTCTGACCAACCTCAACAATATTCAGGTCAAGACATGGTTTCTGTCCCATCTTCTTTCCTGCAGGACCTGCACAGGATGCTACAGGATTACAAATCTAAAGCTGCAAAGCCTGCTCCGGCTCCAGTTGCGCAAGCCGTTCCTGTCCCGGCGCCTACCTCAACGGCTGTTCCTGAGATACCAGCTCAGGTGTCCCCTCAGCCACAGGCACCTAGTCCACAAGAGCCTTCCAGACCAGCAGACACCCATGATTATTCCTCGGATGAGGATCATAATTCGGACGATGAAGCTGATCAAGCTTCTGAAAGGGATGAGTACATCATTCCGGACCCCCCTCTCTGTCTGTGTCCAGATCCGGTGGATTCCCCTCCAGCAGATATAGGAGGATTCCATCAGCTGATGGAAAGAGCTACGGGCAGATTCAAGTTGGCAATGCCTGCAGTGGCCTCTGAATGTTTCTTGTATGATTTCAAGGAACCTTATAGGAAGTCGACACAGTCCATACCAATAGTGCAGCATCTGTGGGATGAAGGCCTTATGGCAATGAAAAATCCAGCGACGATGGTAGCTGTACTACCGCGTCTAGATAAAAAGTACAAAGCGCCTAACGATGGTCCAGCTGCCTTGACGGGCCACCCAAAACTGGACTCTGTTATTTCCCAAGCAGCACAGAGAAAATCCTGTAACCCCTCTGCTCCTTTAACAACTCCTCCGGACAAGGAAGGAAGGAGATTAGACAATGCCGGGAAGAGATTCTCTTCAATGGCGAGTCTTCTGGTGCGGGAAGCTAATGCCCTAGCGATATTGGGCAGATATGACCGCCAACTATGGTGTGATGTCGCACCATTCCTGGATCAGCTTCCTCCAGAATCAAAAGTAGAAGCAAAGAAGGTCTTACAGGAAGGGGAGGCTACATCAATGGAGATCATTGACTTTGCCATGGACATTGCCACAACAGCGTTTCGTTCTCTGGCGGGGGCTGCTGTCCTTGGTCGCCAGGGTTGGTTGAAGGTGACCTGGTTTCGACCCGAGATCCAAAATAAGGTCCTGGATCTTCCTTTTGATGGAGAAGCACTATTCGGGAAATTGATTGATGACACCCTACAAGACATTAAAAACGACACTGAGACCGCCAGATCTTTGGGTATGCTTCAGTACCGCAAGGCTCCTTTTAGAGGGTCCAGAGGCAAAAGTGACAATCTGCAGAAGACAAACTACAGAAGATATTACCAACAACAGAGATACTCATCCTACGGTTCAGGTTCGCCACAATACCGCCAGCCTCATCAGCAAAGGCAGGGCCAATCCTCCAATTACTCCAGGCCTGACAACAGAGGGAAGCAGGCTCGCCAAGGACGCGATACGTCCAAACAACAATAGCGGCCTCCTGGCTCTTCCTACTGGACCCTCCTCCAAGAAGTCATCAGTTGGAGGCAGGGTATCCCAATACTTTCAGAATTGGTCCAAGATAACATCGGACCGTTGGGTGCTCAATATCATTCGAAAGGGCCATACCTTAGAATTCACTCAAATCCCACCATCCAAGCCCCCTGCAGCCATTCCATCAAAACATCTGCGTCTTCTGCGGCTCGAAGCTCATCAAATGCTCCTGAAGGGGGCAATAGAGCCGGTTCCCTCCGACCAATGAGGACAAGGATTCTATTCCAGGTTCTTCCTGGTAAAGAAGATACTAGAGAAATGGCCCCCCATTTTAGATCTCGGGGAGCTCAACACCTATCTCATCTCTCTGTCTTTCCGGGTGGTCTCTCTTCAAGACATCCTGTGGCTGATCAACCGGGGATTTCATGGCCACGCTCGATCTCGAGGATGCGTACTTTCATGTACCAATTCACCCAGCGCACAGAAGGTTCCTACGATTTACAGTAGCCAAGAGCCATTTTCAATTCAAGGTTTTACCCTTTGGTCTTCGCTCGGCCCGAGGATCTTCACGGAGGTGCTGGACCCGGTAGCGGCTTTCCTGCGAAGGAATCATTTTCAAGTCTTCCCTTACCTGGACGACTGGTTGCTGAAGGTCCCGTCCAGGAGAGCTGCGCGAGACGCGGTTCAGGCATGACCAAACCTATTTCAAAATCTAGGACTCACTTTAAACAAAGACAAATCATCTCTGGTCCCATCCAGGGAGGCGCGTTTCCTGGGAGCCATCCTGAACTCAGAACTCTCGAAAGCTTTTCCAACCCTAGAAAGGCGGGGAAAACTGCAGTCCATGGCTCTGGACTTACGAAAAAGAAGGTGTTTTTCAGTACACTGCTACAAATCTCTGTTGGGGGTAATTTCGTCATGCATACCTCTGATTCCTCACTGCAGACTGCGAATACTTCTTCTTCAGGAGCAACTGGACATCCAATGGACACAGATTCAAGGATCATTCGACGACAAGGTGACAGTCACTCCGACAATGAAAAGAGCGGCCCTATGGTGGTCAGACCAGAGAAACCTGTCCCAAGGTCTATCCTTCATAAGCGATCCGTCTCCTCAAGTAGTGACAACGGATGCGTCATTGGATGGCTGGGGAGCGGTGATGCAAGACCTGCATGTCAGCAGCCATTGGTCTCCTCACGATCGTTGACTCCACATCAATCTCTCTGAGCTAAGAGCAAGAAAACTGGCTCTACAAGCCTTTCTCCTTCGCCTAAGAGGTTCACAAGTGCTCATCAGAACGGACAACACCACGGCCATGCCTTACGTGAACAAGGAGGGAGGAACTAGGTCTCTCCCGTTGTCGCAGGAAGCTCAGGAGATCTGGGAATGGGCGATCCTTCACGGAATGTCGCTGCAGGCAGAACACTTGCCAGGAATTCTAAACGAGAATGCCGACACACTGAGCAGGTTATCCTCAGTCAGTCACGAGTGGGAGCTAAATCAGCGAGTTCTAGAAGAAGTCTTCCAACGGTGGGGCAGACCTGCAATAGATCTCTTTGCCACGCCGACCAACAAGAAATGCCGATCTTATGCAAGCAGGCTTCACCACCGAGGATCATTGGGGAATGCGCTTTCAATAGCCTGGTCAAGGACATTTGTCTACGCCTTTCCCCCCATCCCACTGATCCCGAGACTGATCAGGAAGATCAAAGAGGAACCATGCAGGATGATCTTGATAACCCCTGCTTGGCCGAGACAGTGCTGGTACACGGAGCTCCATCTGTTGTCGCTGGCTCCTCCGCTCCCCTTGAGGACTATTCCAGACCTTCTCACAATGTCAGAAGGACAGATTTGGCATCCAGATCCGCAGTCATTACACCTGACAGCATGGCTCCTGAGCAGCGAGAGTTTATGAATCTCCCCATCTCAAACAAGATTAAAGAAGTCCTCTCCCAGGCGAGAACTCCTTCTGCGAACAAGACGATTTTGCATTTGGTGCACGAGAGAGAAGATTGGCCCCTTTTCTTCAAAACCTCATCAGCTTCTACCTTATCTCTTGTCCTTGGCTAAGTCGGGGCTGGCCCATTCATCTATAAAAGTTCATTTGGAGGCAATTTCAAGGTACAGACTGTCGGAATCTGGACCTTCGTTGTGGTCTTCCAGGATTGTTAAGCAATTTCTTAAGGGCTTGTTCCGGGTCTATCCACCAGTGAGGACTCCGCCTCCTACTTGTCACCTGAATCTAGTCCTCACTCAACTCATGAAAAGCCCGTTTGAACCAATTCATCGATCAGACATATAGTTCCTTTCATGGAAATTGGCTCTCCTTCTTGCCCTCACATCTGCAAGGCGTATTGGGGAATTGCAGGCTCTCACTATCCAAGAGCCTTTCCTGCAATTCAAAAGGAACACAGTTATCTTGAGAACGAACCCAAAGTTCATACCCAAAGTACCCTCGGACTTCCACTTGAACAAGCCGGTTATTCTTAAGGCTTTCTTTCCTCGCCCGGCTACACCACCGGAGAGGTCGCTACATTCTCTGGGTGTACAACGAAGTTTAAAATTCTATTTGGATCGCACCAAAGGATTTCGGAAATCCTCCCAATTGTTTGTTGCTTTTGGTGGTCCGAGCAAGGGTCTCCCTCTGTCAAAGCAGGGGATTGCAAGATGGATTACCAGTGCCATGCTACATTGCCATACTGCATCAGGTAAACCACTGACTGTCAGGGTTTGAACACATTTCCACAAGATCAGTGGCTTCTTCAACAGCTCTCTTCGCAGGGGTGCAGATTAAGGACATTTGCAGAGCTGCTACCTGGAGCAGCGTCCACACCTTTACTAAGCATTACTGCTTGGAATCCTTTGAACAAGAAGATACAGCAGTGCGCCAAGCAGTCCTGAGGAACCTCTTCCACTAATTGGTGAGCTTTGCTGTCTATCCCACCTTCCGTTATTTTGCACATTTTGTATCTTTATGTCATGTTGGCTATTGCAAGGTATGTTATGACACAAAATGTGTTTTTTATTGCTAACTGCTTGCTACTCTGATACAAAAGCATGGAAATCTTTGAAAGTTCCAATACTGGGGCAAGAAAACAATTTACTTACCTGTAACTTTGGTTCCCCAGTATTGGTAACTTACATAGATTCCCATGCGCCCACCCACATCCCCGGGGAAAGCTCAGCCTTCAGCAGATATGGTGACTGTTACACAACGGCTACGAAAATCTGAGGCTCTGAGGTTCCTTCAGGAGGGTTCTATGGGGTGAGGCTCTTCTGATTGGCTGATTCCTAAGTTTGGTCTCTTTTACAAAAAGAGGCGGATATGCTACAAAAGGGAATGAGGCCTAGGCCTGTTTCTTTCTCTTTTGTACCTACTGCTATGTTATTTTTGATACCGTGACTCCCATTTCGACGACGGGGAATGATACAAAAGCATGGGAATCTATGAAAGTTACCAATACTGGGGAACCAAAGTTACAGGTAAGTAACTTGTTTTCTTATTAAGCCACCTTATGGACCCACACACAAACTGCATAGAGACTGCCATTGCTGGATGTGTGAAATGATGCAAACCATTCATGAAACACGACATAGCACCCCCACTGAGTCCCATGTCCCTGTACACTGCATATATTACATGTAAGTGGTACAAAAGGGCGTTCTTTAGCCCACTCTGCCACCCCAGTTCATATATGGCCATATGCAAATCAGTCTGACCCTGTGCCTCATGGGAACAGTCCAGCCCGAACTGCCAAGCCATGCCTTCCCTTGACCGGAAAAAAGCTTCCGAGAACCGGTTTCTGGCATTTCAGCCGTCTTCAGCCCGGCTTGCTTGAATCCAGTGGCAAAGGGAGCAAAATGACTCGCGTCACCATACCCTGCCAACCTATGGAGAACAAAGTGGTACAAAAGGGGGTGGTGATGGACGGAGCATCTGAACCTATTAAACACTCACACCCAGACAACAGATCTGGGTTTAATCCATCACCGTATTTAGCCCCAGCTTGTTTACAGTCCAGGGAAGGCATGGCTTGGCAGTTTGGGCTGGACTGTTCCCATGAGGCACTGGGTCAGACTGATTTGCATATGGCCATGTCTGAACTGGGGTGGCAGAGTGGGCTAAGGAACGGGGATGGATCAAACCCAGATCTGTTGACTGGGTGTGAGTGTTTTATTGGTTCAGATACTCCGTCCATCACCACCCCCTTTTGTACTGCTATATTACATGCAAGGCACCCCTACAGGAGACCTTAGAGCCCTAAGGCATGGTGCAGAGTCCCTGTAATGCCTAGTTCCATTGCTAAGCATTGCAAGTGAACAGGAAGCAATCTTAAGGTATGTACTGGGCACTGGTCATTACAAGTTACTCAGCTATATAATAACTTCCCTGAAAACAATAATTATGTTTGGTATCAAACATCTTGTCTTAATAAATGTGTACTGATGCCAGTACCGGAATTATTATGACATGCACCCAGAGGGCACATTAGAGGTGCCGCATGAAACCCTACTAGTCACATAGTGTGACGGCTGACTGGTATCTTCCAGCCTGCCGTCACAGAAGAATTTCTGCAGGTGAGAGCCTGCTCTCTCTGAGGCCAGGAACAGTACCTGTCCAGCAGAAGGGGATCACATCTCTTCCAGCAAGATGGCTAGCAGATTAGCATCTCAAGGCCAGAGACTTCCAAGCCTCTGGTGCTTTTTAAATTCAACCACAGCTCCCTACCTCCGTCCCACCTGGGGAATGCAACCCCCTGCCCTGAGACCCATTTGGCTTCAGAGCAAGCGGCAAATGAGGTAGTTAGAAGGCGTGTCACACTTATAGGCTAGACACAACCCTAAGGTGGGCCACCTAAAGTGAACAGTCAATGAAGAGTTTCACCATCTTGGTTTTGGTGAAACTAGGAACTCTGGGTCAAGATCATGCCGACTCCTCGAAGGAAGTGGTTGTATAGGGGGTGTAGACACCCCAGGGAAGGTAGCCCATTGACTACTGTCTTTCACTTCCCTAAATGTCGCTAAATTGAGTATTTAGGGGTCCCCCTGATATCAGAACAGCAGATTCATCTACCTGGGAACAGAAGAAGGACATCACAAGAACAGAGTACCTGCTCCGACATTGGCGCCAAACCTTGCCTGGCTGCTGGTATCTCGACAATGGTAAAGACCCTACTCATCCAAAAGCTGTGCATCCTCCCCAACACTTGGAGGACTGCTCAGCACTTTGCCAGCCATCTAGCATTTCTCTTGGGATGGAGGAGCCATCCCTCTGCAGGCACCGACCACGTCTGCCCAGTACACTGTGCTGTTGGCCATCGGACCACTGAGGGAGCAGCACGTCAGGTAGAGGTCAGTCCCATCTCTCCAGCAAGTTTCAAGACGCAAGAGCCTCTCTACACCAGTACCCTGGGTACCGGACCACCAGCATCGACCAAGGCTTGTTTATGTCCAGGCCAGACACCACAGCCAAGGAAGACCAATCTGCACGTTGAGGGACTTCAAGGTCAGTGAGACCCATGATGAGAGTTTTCCAGCTGCCCTCCTCTGAAAAACCAATGACAACCTTGAGAACATAAGTCCCTCTGCACCCGAGCCCCACAGCCTGAGTTAACGGAAACCGACTGCGCCCCTGTGCCCCAGAGATCCTCACGAGCTGAGCCTTCCTTTAAGTTCTGCTAGACTTGTCCCCAAGTCCCCACTTGCAGCCTTTTTTGTTGCAGGTACTATTGACTTCAACAGTGTACAGCTCAAGGCTACCAACTCATCCAGCCTCTGCACCCGGACACACCATGTCACATAAACCCAAACTGCCGGTGGTTCTTTGGAAATTGGACATTGGCACCTTAACACCTCAAGTCCAAAAGGGCATCCCCGTACACCAACTGTAAGTACTGTTTTGCTGTATATGTTTTTCCTCCCATAGGTTAACATTACCACATTCAAGGCTCATACCTCAAAAAACGGTATTTGACTAGTTTACTGTTTTCTTGTAAAATACCTAACTCCGAAAGCACTTACCCCAATCTGATGATCTCGATGTCAAAAATGATAAGAAAATGTATTTTATTTTACAAAATTGGTCTCGAATTTCTTTTTGAGTGTGTGTCTCATTTAGTGACTCTGTGTGAGCAACAAATGCTTAACACTCCCCTCTGGTAAGCCTAAGCTTCTCAACCATACTACCACAAATAGAGCACTTGGGATTATTAAAGTAAGCCCTTGAAAACCAATAAGGGTCGTCTGGACATTTTGCATGGAGTGCCTCTACATTGGTCCACTACATAAAAAGCCAGCTTCCTATAGTTTAGTGCAGTTCTAATATCTTCAATGCAATATTTGTAAGAATAAATGTACATATAACATCCAGGCAGCACTTTTCTTTCAAAACATCTCTTTTGAACTTCATCAGGGCTCATATGCGTCGCTTTGAAGTCCATATAGTATCAAAATGCACTTCATATGATTACAAATTGGTCTGTTCCAGTGAAGTGCATTACGTCCACCCACACAGGTGGTGCAATGTTGTTCTTGGGAGAAATGTGGGAACACATGGTGGTAATACTTTGGATGTTGGCTGGAACTGCTCGAGATTTCTTAGATAAATATTTGAAAATGCTGGATTTTGACCCTTACTTTGATGTTCTTAGTGCATTCTGGGGAAGAAATTGTGCTGGTACCCACAGAAGCCATACCACTTCATACTCCCCTGCGTATCTAAGTTTTAGGAAGCCCAGAGTTGTAGGGTTCTCTGTGTGTCGGCCGATGCTGATCTGAAATGTTGCAGCCATCCCCTGATGAAAATAGAGAGGAAATTGTGTGTTTCAGACATATTTTTGACATAGGCAGGGCAGTTTAGGTAAACACACTTGTTAGGATCCATGTATACCATACCACACCACCCTGGATTCCTCTGTGTTAAGGTTTCAGAACTGCCCTGGATTGGTAGGATTCCATGGGTGCCAGCTGCTTCTAAAGCCGAATACTGCATCTATTCCTCATTTAAAGTGAGAGAAACTGGAGTTTCTTTGGATGTTGTTTTGACATGTGGATGATAGAGAGCAAGTAAACTCTCCATCCTGCCGCTCTAGGGGCAGAAACACTGGTATTCTGTAGGCCTTTCTTCCCCTCTTTCTCACTGTGGAGGAGAACAGTTTAATAGTTAATGCGCCAATAGGCCCTCCAAGGAGGGAGAAAAACCAGCGCTTGGGGAATTAGGGCGCCACCTGTTGCTACGATGGAACACCCCCAATCCTTTTTAACATTCTGTTTCCCTGGTGGCCTGATTGGCTTTCTGCTCCCGAAGAGTGGGCAAATTGGGTCTTTTTCCTCCCATACTCTGACCCCGGGTTGTGGCCTAGAAAACCAGGGGAAAAAGTGAGAAACAGAATAAAGTGCATGACTGTGCACGCCTATAACGCCTATACCACTGTTTAGACTTTTTCTAGAAAGAAATAGTCTAAGGTGTCGCAAAGAGATTGACTGGCAACTGTGTTTTTTTTAGTACAATTAGTGGTTAGTTCAGTAACTATCTGAAATACTTCTTTAGTTGAAGTTTTAGCACCTTCAATCTTCTTTGTATAATAGGAGGCCTAGAGTTAGAAATGGGATCTCTGGTTGGCTAAGGCTTGCGCCAAAGCCAGGCAGAAACCACTACTCTAGTCAGGTACAGGGAGTTACACGCCAAAGATAACCCCTGCTCACCCCCTTGGTAGCTTTGCACGAGCAGTCAGGTTTATCCCGGAGTCCATGTGTAAAGCATTTGCGCACGCAGACAGCAACAACATCCCAGGCAGACTACAAAAGGAACTCCACCCAAGGTTATATCAAAAATAGCCTTTGTATTCTCATAACACAATAGAATAGTAAACACATAGTATACACTGTGCCAACTGGCAAGGGCAATATTCAGAAGGGATTATATACACATGACAGGGCCACTAGGACCAATTTCAGAACCATCACAAGGAGAACTTAGTAAAAGTAAAATAGATCATAGACATACAACCAGTAAACACTGGTACTCACTGTACTTAGCATCAGCCTGTAACATAAACTACATTATGCACAGCATCACATCAGGCATGAATTACATTCTGCGCTAAACCAGCATAAACACATTATGCAATCTTCTCACAAGTCTAAACACATTAGACCCTAACTCCTAAGTATAACTCACATTAGGGGCATAAATCACAGAGAGAGAGAGACATAATCTCACTAGCTTAAACCGTCCAGTCCAGGCACTGGACTGGAGCCCCATCTGTGATTCCAAGATATTCGTTCTGTCCCCTTAGGTGTCGATTTGAAGGCTTCAACTCCAATCTTCCTGTTGAGCGGGCAGAAAGCTTACAAGACAGCAGAGATTGGTGTCCAACAAAGGAATGGTGTGCAATGTCATCCCATATTGTCACCTAATTATAACCCCTGAAACCAGGCAGTCTTTATATCAACTGCACAAGCCAGAATGGAAGGGCGGTGCTTAATTCCTCTGGGCCATTTGTCAAAACTATGCATAAAGAATCCATATGGCCGGGATGCCTGTCACCCCCTCCCAACACAATCCCCAAGGATGGGAAGACGGACGCAGTTCTGAACTTTTGGAAGGCGGGAGGGAGTTACCCTCCCGGCCGTATTTATTAAAATATGAAACAAAATTAAAACATTAAAAATAACAGTTTCATATCATGTACAATTTTCATTTATTACATTATGATGAAGACACGTTGATTGGCTAACCTTAACAAATCTCTAGTACAAAGGTTTTCCTAGCCGAGTCTAACATCCTGCCAATGCATACTTTTCTAAATTAAAATTGTACATCCTAGCATTACGGGCCAACGGCAAGGTCGCAACCGGTGTCAGATCCCAACTACCAGAACTCCCCCCTCACGGTGTGAGGGGCGGGCGCACAGAGGACTGTACCTCTGTGCCAACTCCAATTTCCCTTGTCTTCGCGGGGGCCCTCTATTTAACTCGACGCCATCTTAATGGTCGTCCGAGGACTCGTGTGAGGTGTCTAGAAGGTAGCGTGGACCCCCCTCCCACCCCACACTGCTTCTCATATCCGCCGTCGCGGATATCCTGGCCCCGGGAAATTCATAGGAGGGGCATCGAGCCACCTCCTCCCCTGGAAGGGGCCTATGACCACCTTCCCTTAGGCGACCCCATACTTAGTGGGTGCCGCCTCCCCGTTTGAGGGGCCAATGGCCGCCTCCCCCCGGGCGCTCCCATCCATAATGGGTGGCGCCCCCCCTCTAGGGATCTTGAAATTACTGCTCACCGATCATGACCTTATCGCCTGACCAAAATAAATACGACGTTTGTTTACCTACTAAGAAAGAAAAAATGATTACTCATACATTCGACACTTCCTTCCACTAGACTGTTATACTCCGCTCCACAAGGAAGGAAAAAATTGTTATGAACAAATCACTTATTGCAGTACCAACATCGACATTTTTATTAACGACTAAACCAGGAGGAAAGAGATGCTTATCAAAGCACAACATTTTATTGCAGTACTAACTTTGCCATAAGGGGCTGGTAGGTGGGTCTCAAAAATTGCTCTTTGTTCCGTCGAGGGCTCACGTGCAACGAGGGGTGCAGCTTCCTAGCACAGGAACAAGAGGATGCTTCTTCGGATTGCTGCTCCTTTTATTCCTCTTCGGGAGGGTGTGTACCCTCCTCCGGTACGCCTATGGGGCGTGGCCACCGGTGTAGGTGTCTAGGACAACCCCTCTTGGGCGGGAAAAGGCGCGCCCCGGCTACGCCGCTTCGGGCATACCAGCCGTGACACGCCCCCCGCACAAAATGGTTTCCCGGGAGGATCCGGGCCCCCGACCATACGTTCGGGGGGACCGAGTGGTCGCCCCTTTCCATATGGCCGGGATGCCTGTCACCCCCTCCCAACACAATCCCCAAGGATGGGAAGACGGACGCAGTTCTGAACTTTTGGAAGGCGGGAGGGAGTTACCCTCCCGGCCGTATTTATTAAAATATGAAACAAAATTAAAACATTAAAAATAACAGTTTCATATCATGTACAATTTTCATTTATTACATTATGATGAAGACACGTTGATTGGCTAACCTTAAAAAATCTCTAGTACAAAGGTTTTCCTAGCCGAGTCTAACATCCTGCCAATGCATACTTTTCTAAATTAAAATTGTACATCCTAGCATTACGGACCAACGGCAAGGTCGCAACCGGTGTCAGATCCCAACTACCAGAACTCCCCCCTCACGGTGTGAGGGGCGGGCGCACAGAGGACTGTACCTCTGTGCCAACTCCAATTTCCCTTGTCTTCGCGGGGGCCCTCTATTTAACTCGACGCCATCTTAATGGTCGTCCGAGGACTCGTGTGAGGTGTCTAGAAGGTAGCGTGGACCCCCCTCCCACCCCACACTGCTTCTCATATCCGCCGTCGCGGATATCCTGGCCCCGGGAAATTCATAGGAGGGGCATCGAGCCACCTCCTCCCCTGGAAGGGGCCTATGACCACCTTCCCTTAGGCGACCCCATACTTAGTGGGTGCCGCCTCCCCGTTTGAGGGGCCAATGGCCGCCTCCCCCCGGGCGCTCCCATCCATAATGGGTGGCGCCCCCCCTCTAGGGATCTTGAAATTACTGCTCACCGATCATGACCTTATCGCCTGACCAAAATAAATACGACGTTTGTTTACCTACTAAGAAAGAAAAAATGATTACTCATACATTCGACACTTCCTTCCACTAGACTGTTATACTCCGCTCCACAAGGAAGGAAAAAATTGTTATGAACAAATCACTTATTGCAGTACCAACATCGACATTTTTATTAACGACTAAACCAGGAGGAAAGAGATGCTTATCAAAGCACAACATTTTATTGCAGTACTAACTTTGCCATAAGGGGCTGGTAGGTGGGTCTCAAAAATTGCTCTTTGTTCCGTCGAGGGCTCACGTGCAACGAGGGGTGCAGCTTCCTAGCACAGGAACAAGAGGATGCTTCTTCGGATTGCTGCTCCTTTTATTCCTCTTCGGGAGGGTGTGTACCCTCCTCCGGTACGCCTATGGGGCGTGGCCACCGGTGTAGGTGTCTAGGACAACCCCTCTTGGGCGGGAAAAGGCGCGCCCCGGCTACGCCGCTTCGGGCATACCAGCCGTGACACGCCCCCCGCACAAAATGGTTTCCCGGGAGGATCCGGGCCCCCGACCATACGTTCGGGGGGACCGAGTGGTCGCCCCTTTCCATATGGCCGGGATGCCTGTCACCCCCTCCCAACACAATCCCCAAGGATGGGAAGACGGACGCAGTTCTGAACTTTTGGAAGGCGGGAGGGAGTTACCCTCCCGGCCGTATTTATTAAAATATGAAACAAAATTAAAACATTAAAAATAACAGTTTCATATCATGTACAATTTTCATTTATTACATTATGATGAAGACACGTTGATTGGCTAACCTTAAAAAATCTCTAGTACAAAGGTTTTCCTAGCCGAGTCTAACATCCTGCCAATGCATACTTTTCTAAATTAAAATTGTACATCCTAGCATTACGGACCAACGGCAAGGTCGCAACCGGTGTCAGATCCCAACTACCAGAACTCCCCCCTCACGGTGTGAGGGGCGGGCGCACAGAGGACTGTACCTCTGTGCCAACTCCAATTTCCCTTGTCTTCGCGGGGGCCCTCTATTTAACTCGACGCCATCTTAATGGTCGTCCGAGGACTCGTGTGAGGTGTCTAGAAGGTAGCGTGGACCCCCCTCCCACCCCACACTGCTTCTCATATCCGCCGTCGCGGATATCCTGGCCCCGGGAAATTCATAGGAGGGGCATCGAGCCACCTCCTCCCCTGGAAGGGGCCTATGACCACCTTCCCTTAGGCGACCCCATACTTAGTGGGTGCCGCCTCCCCATTTGAGGGGCCAATGGCCGCCTCCCCCCGGGCGCTCCCATCCATAATGGGTGGCGCCCCCCCTCTAGGGATCTTGAAATTACTGCTCACCGATCATGACCTTACCGCCACATGCCGGATAGTTGACCGGTTATCCGGCCCCCCCACAAACTCCTACTAAAGGTCATGCTTTTACAGACCCCTTAACCAAGCTACGAAGTCTCCTATGAGTAAGACATTCCCCTCCCGGGACAAATGGACCCCATCCTCGAGATACATGTGATCCCCCCGAATACATCCATGCGGAATACAGTGCAACTGCGCCGAGCGAAAGAACCTACCAAGTTTGTTATTGACCTTCTTCACTGAATGGTTCAGTGCTGACACAGAGAGGCCCCCCCGCCACATCTTCCTGGGAATCATGTGGGACCATGCTATCGTGCACCCCGGGATCCTTCTCGCCAGCCAGCTAACAGTAGATAGGACTCGCTCGAGTAGTACTCGCCGACCGAGTGTCACTAAGTCATTGCCTCCCAGGTGAACTATGATTACAGACGGCGGTGACCTTGTCCGCCCTAACAGTTCCTCAATAAAACATTGAAACCGGTCAATACAGAGCCCGCCCCTTCCGTGGAAGGTCACCCTGTACCCGTATTCCCCAGCTGCGTGAATCACGTCACCTGCTTTGAATACGTCCCCGGCCCGCCTCACGTATGAGTGGCCCACGACCCACACCACTCTTTCCTCAGCCGGTGATCTCTGACCGCTGGTCCCCAGGTGCCGGGTCGACTGCACAGTCCGCCCCGCATCGTATGCTCGCGAAACTGTAAACCACACAGAAAACAAGAAGCGTGAGTGCATGACATTGGCTTCACATTATGTGCAACCACACATACCTTCTATAACAGTTCGAGGACCATCGTCCCAGCTGTTTCACCTTCTCAACACTCTGACCCCTGGCTGTAGCCTCTGTAGCAGCCCCTATTCTAAAGGAATGGGTCCCGAAATCGCCCGGGTCCAAGCCCGCCGCTGCGATTGCCATCGTTAGCACCCACTGAAACTGGAACCTCGTCAGTGGGGTGGCGTCGATGTGTCTCAGCAAGCTTCCCCCCCATGCATCCGCCCTTCGCGCCAGATATTCCTCAACGCACATCACCGGGCACATGGGGGACCCTCGCACGCTGGACGATAATACTGTCTCCCATAGCACCCTGGTCGGTCTTGGACCTGGCTATTGTGATCACCATTGAATCACCCTTGATCAGAATGTGATCCCGACACAGGCCTCCCTCTACATCTTTCTTATTTCTTGCTACCAGCTCGCTCACCCGCATAGCCCCATGGAACGCTAATGCGAAAGCGGCCCGGAACAGCACTGCCTCGAACTGGGAGGAACATGTCGTGGGGAGTATCGACATCAGCAGGGACAACCTCTCTAACCCAATTGGGCGCCTTTCGTCTACTCTACGACCCTGAAGGCGTTGCCAACCACGAAGGGCCTTCTTTACCAAAAAAGACGATGTGGGGTCCTCGATGCCATGCGCCTGCGCCATGAATGAAATGGCGGCCCGGTGCCTATTGGCCGTTGCCGCTGATCGGCCTGCACTGTGTGGTGCTACAAGAAACTTCAGGACATACTCCTCCTGACCCCAATTGACCCCCCCTGCCGGACCCAAAAATGCACAATAGGAACGAAACGCTCCTTCGTATGCCTTCCATGGTCTGGGGGTTAGGCTTGCTGCCACGAGGTCTTGTAATCCGGGGCACCGAGTAACCAGAGTGCTTCGGGAAATGGGGCCGCCGCTAGGTCCGCGGAAGGTAGATAACCCCTGAAAGCCTGCATGTGTGAACGAGAGAGTGCATCAGCCGCCTGGTTGAGTACCCCTGGCACATGCCTCGCCCTGAATTGTACGTTCAGTCCCATGCAAATTAGTACAATTTCCTTCAGTAATCTCAATATCCACTTGCAGCGCGCTGCCTGACTATTTATACATTCAACAACAGTCATATTGTCGGACCAAAACACCACAGAGCGATCTCTGAACTCATCCGGCCATGCCATCAGAGCCACCAAAATGGGGGACAACTCGAGAAACCCAATGTTACCTGTGAGACCGCTGGTGTGCCACCATGTCGGCCATGTTTGCGCCGACCAGCAATTACCAAAGATGGCGCCAAAGCCCACGCTCCCCGCCGAGTCGGTCCACAAACCCAGCTCGTCCGAGGACGCTGGTGGTTTGGTCCACACCACTCGACCGTTGAAATCCGCCAGGAATGCCAACCATATGCGCATGTCCTGGCGAACTTCTGCAGACAGTCTCGTGCGATGGTGTCCTTCCTTGAGACCGACCATGGCTTGTGCAATAGAGCGGGAAAAGGGGCGGGCCATTGGAATCACTCGGAGGGCAAAGTTAAGCTGGCCCACCGCTTGTTGTAGCTGATGAAGCGTGACTTTTTCTTTGCTGATGCACAATTCCAAGGAAGCCCTGAACTTCGCTACCTTCCCCACCGGTAAACGGAAACATCCCTCCACAAAATCGAGCTCAATGCCTAGAAACTCGAGTGAAGTCGATGGTCCAACCGTCTTACCTGGTGCCAATGGCACCCCGAATTGCTCCATGAGAGTGCAAAATTCTCGTAACGCCTGCGCACACTGAGTGTCGCCGGCTGCCCCCAAGAACAAGAAATCGTCTAGGTAATGCATAACCTGGGTATGGCCCGTGGCCTTGGTAAACGCCCATTGCAGAAAAGAACTGAACATTTCAAAATAAGCACAAGAAATGGAGCAACCCATTGGCATACATCTATCCATCTAGTAACGTCCTTGAAAAACAAAGCCTAACAGACGCTGATCCTGTGGGTGTACCGGGAGCAACCGGACGCTGACTCGATATCCGACTTTGCCATCAGCGCTCCGGGCCCCAGGCGATTCAACATGGCAACGGCATCATCGAAGGATGCGTACCGCACCGAACAAACTCCCGGGTCAATCGCATCGTTCACCGAAAGACCCCTAGGAGCTGACAAGTTGTGGATCAACCTAAACTCACCCGGGTCCCTCTTGGGGACTACTCCCAACGGAGAACAGATGAAATTAGTGACTGGCGGGTGCCTATAAGGCCCAGCGACTCGGCCAAGGGCAACCTCTTTTGTAATCTTTCTTTCCACCACTGCTGGATTATGCTGTGCCGACAGTTGGTTTCTACACAATGATTCCCCCCGAAAATCCCCCGCCGGGATGCGGAAACCGTACGAGAAGCCGTTCCTCAACACCCCAGCGGAGACATGATCAGGGTATTCATTTAGCCAGGGGATCATTGCCATGATATCTACAGGGGTTGGTAGCGGAACTCCTTGGTCCACCTCAGACCTGTTTGGCCCCTCCTCTACCCCCCGTCTCACCATTCTTGGCTCTGCACGCACTCTCGGGGTGAGAAGAATTTCCGCAACTTGCACACTCATGTCTGAACTTACACGTCCCTTGTGGCCTAGTGCACTTGCCCCTGTTAAAATTCCAACAGACCCCTTTTCTACCCCCGTTCCCACCACTCTTCGGCTGGTGGTCACCAGCGGGGCCCGCTCGAAAGGGCGCCGCCGGCCGGTGGCGGGACGGCCCCGACCCATTCCCGCCAAGCGTGGACGACTTCGTCGCGCCCGGCAGGAGCTGCTTCTGCCAAGAGATGGAGTCGAGACAATCCCACGTCAGAGATACATCGTGCTCCTTGGCGTTGCGAAACTTCATATCATAGCCCATCCATTCATCTCCCTCATAAGTTTCATAAAAATCCATTATACATGCCTGATAACAGGCCAATTCGGTCAAAACCTCGGGCTGACGTTCCCCAATAATTGCCGTAAACATTGCAAAGGCCTTGGCCCAATTTGAGATTGTTTTGTCAACCCTGAATCCCGCCATTTTTGCTCGCCACACACTCGGATGCCACAAATCCTTCTGAGTCTTAACATACTCCATCTCGTGATGGTCGGTCAGGAGAGAAAACATATTCACATATTTATCAGCCCAAATCATCTCTTTTGTGGCCAGCGGTATATGTTGGACCACCTTTTCCCTTCTCGAGGGCAAAGACCCCTCCCTTGCCATTGGCAATGCCTGCTTACCCGGCTTCATTGCAGGTCCCGCTGCTTTGTCGACGCCGGCTGCTGGTCCTTCCGAGGTCACCTGTGGGGGGGCAAGAGGGAGATTCGCCTTCGCGGCATCTCGTGACTGCCGCAACTGCTGCATTAGTTGTTTGGCCTCTTCGGCCGTGTCTCCCGGTGCCGTAGCACCCCCTGTGTTCCTGCCGAGCCATGCGGCTACCTGCCTGGGCGGCTAACTCTGGAGGCATATCCTCCTCGCTGGCGGGCGTAACAACGACCGGAATCGGTTGGCCCGCATCCGGGATCGGTACCGGGGCCTCAACTGGAATGACCGGGCTTGCCGGGAGTAACTCGGGAATCGGGACCTCCCCCCCTGCTGCCCTATCCCTGATCCTTTTACCTCTCCCAGCGGGGACGACTCCGGGCAACGCCGGTCCTATGACCTTCTTCGGTCTTCCCGTATTGTTCATTGCTGCCATCTGCTTCTTCATACTCGCCATATCTTTCATCAGCATGCGAAGCATCTGGTCAGTCCCTGGCTTCCTTCCGGCCTTCCTGTTGTCGGATGTTCGACCCTTGTTGTTCAACACGGTCCTGGATCCGAAGGTTCGAAGTCACTGGAAGAGAAACACAAAAATTACAAGTTCTCAAAAATTGCTCTTTGTTCCGTCGAGGGCTCACGTGCAACGAGGGGTGCAGCTTCCTAGCACAGGAACAAGAGGATGCTTCTTCGGATTGCTGCTCCTTTTATTCCTCTTCGGGAGGGCGTGTACCCTCCTCCGGTACGCCTACGGGGCGTGGCCAACGGTGTAGGTGTCTAGGACAACCCCTCTTGGGCGGGAAAAGGCGCGCCCCAGCTACGCCGCTTCGGGCATACCAGCCGTGACACGCCCCCCGCACAAAATGGTTTCCCGGGAGGATCCGGGCCCCCGACCATACGTTCGGGGGGACCGAGTGGTCGCCCCTTTCCAAACTACCTCTCTCTTTCCATGGCGATTACTGCAGAATTCGGGACCTGGGTCCAGTGTAATGGGGTAGAAAGACTGCATGCTTGAAGTTGTGGGGGTTGAGGTCTGATGCCACGATGGGATGGCCACCCTAATCCTTTTTTAAAGAAAAAAACATGTAGGCCCAAATTACACATTGGTGCGCTGTTACTATATGCATTGCTGCTCATCCTTACTTAGGTGCAAACAGCAAAGACCGGTAAAGCGTGCTTAGTTACAAAAAAACTCACTGTCCTCAGGTATGAATCAAATCAAATCAAATCAAATCAAGGGCATTTGTATCGCGCACAAATCACATCCGAGGAGTCTCATGGAGCTAGCAGACGACTCTAACATGGAAGATAAAAAGGTAGGTGGCTAGTTAGCAAAAAGCCAAGTCTTCAAACCTTTTCGAAAGAGGCTGTGTTCAGGAAGGGTGTGGAGATGGAGGGGCATCTTATTCCAGTGGGAGGGAGCAAGAAAGGAGAAGGCACGACCGCCATTTCTCGAGGTTTGTATTCTCAAGGGTGCCAGCCGAAACTCCTTGCTGGATCGAAGTTCTCTTTGAGGCTTATACCATCTCAGTTTATTGGACCAATACTTTGGACCGCTTTTGTACATATGTTGATGCACCAGGCATAGGGTTTTAAAAAGAATACGCATACCGGAAGGCAATGAAGATTTTTCAAACAGACGGTGGCTGAAGATCGTTGTGGGAGGCCTAGTACCAGTCGTGCGGCGGTGTTCTGAAAAACTTGGAGACTGTTCAGGTAATGCTTGTTTATAGAAAGTAAAAGCGCATTCCCATAGTCCATTCTGTTAATAATTAAGCCTTGTACTAGGGGTTTCCTGGCCTCTGCTGGAATCCACTTATAGATCTTTCTCAGACTGCGAATTAGCCCAAAACAAGTGGCCGCAATATGATTGATTTGGTTTCCATGGACAGTTTATTATCCATGTGAAAGCCCAAATTTCGGACTGACTCCTTCGGTGTTGGACAACTGCCTAGTTCAGCTGGCCACCAATCATGAGTCCAGTATTCGGCTGCCTTGCCGAAAAGCAGAACCTCTGATTTACCACCATTTAACTGCAGTTGATTAACATTCATCCATGATTTAACGTGGATCAGGCAGTTTTTAACCGTAATTTTGTATCATTTACATCAGGTCCCAGTGTGATAAAAATTTGAGTGTCAACAGCATAAGACTGCATGTCAAATCCGTAAGCCCTGATCACTCTTGCCACAGGTGTCATATAGACATTAAAGAGTGTGGGGCTCAAAATTGAGCCCTGTTGCACCCCCATTTTAACAGGTGTTTTTCCTGCCTTGTATTTGTCGATCTGAACAGCAGTGGTCCTATCAGATAGATAGCTGGAGAACCATTTTAGCGCCTTTCCTCTGACACCAATCTCCCACAGCCGTTGTATCAAAATGCGGTGGGAGATGGGGTCAAAGGCCGCGGACAAATCGAGCAGGACGAGGATAGCTGATTGATGGTCATCCAATGCCAGTCTGATGTTATCAACGACCTCTATCAATGCTGTCTCCGTACAATGGAGTGCCCTGAAACCAGACTGCGATGTATCCAGGAGTCCATTTTTATCTAGATGATTCACGAGCTGTGTATTGACAAAGGACTCCAACATTTTCCCCAAGTATGGAATCAGTGAAATGGGTCAATAATTTAGCAAGACGTTGGGGTCGGCTGTGGGCTTTTTTAAGATTGGTCTAATTTTTGCTGTTTTCCATATTTCAGGGAACACTGCATCTGAAAGTGATTTATTAAAAAGGTTAGTCAGATGTCCTGCTAGCGCAGGGGCAAGTATTGAAAATATTTTAGGTGAGAGCTGGTCGGAGGATGATCCAGACTTTATTTTCAGACCAATTGAAATGACTGTATTACAGTCAAATTTTAAAAATTCATTTATTACATGAGATGGGTCAGGTTTTCTGATTTACCAGGACTTCGCACTGCTCTATATTTTGATAATGGGGGAAAGAGCGATGAATGGCCGTTATCTTATCCTCAAAAAATGTTGAGAGAACATTGGTCCACTCTTGGGAATTGGGAATTACCGAAGTACTTCTAGAGATAGTAAGTTCTTTTAGAATTTGAAAGAGTTCTTTAGATGAATTTCCCGCTTTGTTTATCCGTTCAGCTAAGAATGCTCTCTTTGTCACCTTGATGTCATGCATGTAGCTGGAGTGCAATAGTTTATATTTTTTCTGATCAGCCTACTCTTATGCCATTCTTTCTCAGCAGTTCTGCATAGAGATTTCATGGTTTTTAATTGATCAGTAAACAAGGGGGCTGATCTGTTCTTGCATTTGACTTTACTCACAGGGGCAATTTTGTCCAGTGCTATCTCTATCGCCTTTTCGAATTGTAGTGCAGCGATGCTTGCACTTATAGCTGGTGTTAATTCGTCCAAATGAAATTTTTATAGAAATACAGGTAAAGTAATTTTTTTTAAAGGTCTGCATACTATATGTTCATTAGCCAATGGCGACTTGACCGTGGTCGTAGGAAGTGAGAATTTCAATAAGTAATGGTCCATCCAGAGAAGCGGAATTGGAGCGTCCACTAAAATTTCAGGGGAATTAGAAAACAGAAGGTCCAGCGTATGGCCGGCTCGATGTGTGGGGCCAATGACCTTCTGGGCAAGTCCCGAAGTATTAATTTTAGCCATTAGTTTTCCAGTGTCAGAATTTGATTGTATATCTGCATGATAGTTGAAATCCCTTATCAAAAGAAATTTATTAGAGTCCAGAACATGAGGTGTAATAATCTCCAAAAGTTTATTAGCAGATTCTCCTTTAGCACCAGGAGGGCGGTATATTAGAGCTCCTTTCCAGATATTATTAGCAGATCCCTCAATTTTGAACACAATAATTTCTAGATAGTTGGAAATTAAGTTTTCCAAACTAACAATTTTTAATTTTTTTGTAGTTGCAATGAAAAGTCCACCCCCTCTAGTTTCCTTCCTATCCAGCTATATAATTCCATACTCTGATGAGAAAGCAGTATTTACATCTGGCATGGCGTTTTCAAGCAGCCAGGTTTCTGCTACGAAACAGACATCGGGAGCCTCTAAATCAAGTAGACTCCAGATTTCTGACACATGCCTCGGGACTGAATGGGCATTGAAATATAAGGCCTTAAGTTGTGCGACAGGTTTGTCAGTATTAGAGAGCACATTAGTGAAAGAGAAAGCACATTAGTGAAAGATAGGGCTGTGGGTTCAAACCACAACTCGTACTTTCACTCAAAGGGGATCAGCCTTTCTTTGAAGAGGGAGATGTCTAGACGTTCATTAGGACCTCGTTCTTTCCTGCCAACACAGGTTTTGTCTCTGTTCCTAAATCTGCAACACAGCATTTGGCACAAAGGCAAACTCTTCACTCATTTGCTAAATCCAATGCAAATGAGGGAAAGCTTTGTTGTGATTACTCTGGGTCAAGTGTGAGCCAAAGTGATACCTATTATAAAAGGGGCCCGTGTATAATGCAAAAGTACCTTAGAGGTGCAAGGAGCAGGTGCAAATGTCCTTTGTACTCCTGAAGCCCTTTCTGTAATACTGCCATTGGTGCCTGGTGTGCTTTCTATTCCCATTGGAGGGCAGGTTAGGTTAATCCCCCTGCCTGTTTTCCAGGGGGATTTACCTAACAAGTGGACTTGTTCGCAACGAAATACAACAAGAAATGCTGATATTACGCCAGCAGATATCCGCAACAGGGGTCAAGGGGGAATGCCTTGTCCATGCGATGGTCAGGGATCTGTGCCTACGCTTTTCCCCAAATACCTCTAATCCAGAGGGTGTTACGCAAGATGAAATCAGAAAACTGCTGTCTCATCCTGATTGCACCCTGGTGGCCATGTCAGTACTGGTTCCAAGAGCTTCTATTGATGTCCCAGGAGCAGCCGATCCATCTTCTTCCAACACCCACAATGCTCTCGAGGAACAAGGGACAAGTGGTTCACCCAGATCCTCAGCCTCTAAATTTACACGCATGGCTCCTGATTTCCTAGAATTCAAGGACCTCGACATACCGAAAGGATTGTCGCAACATCTTAGCTAAATCACGAGCTCAAAGCACAATTAAGACTTATCGTCTTAAATGGAAAAGATTCTGCTGTTGGTGTGAGAATAACAATATTCATCCAACAGAGGCCCCTGTGGAACAAATTCTTCCCTATCTACTGCATCTAGCGAAATCTGGACTTACTTTTTCGTCGGTTAAAGTCCATTTAGCCGCACTATCCAGATTCAGAAAAGGTGCAGCACGGCCTTCCTTATGTTCATCCTCATTAATTAAACAATTCATGAGAGGTCTTTTCCGAGCTTTTCCTCCGGTACGACCCCCTCCACTGGAGTGGAAATTTACACAGTCCTCACACAGTTGATGAAACATCCGTTCAAGCCCATCCACAAGGCCGAGCTCAAATTTCTCACATAGAAAGTCGCTTTACTTCTAGCTCTAACATCTGCCAGAAGAGTGAGTGAAACTCAAGCGTTCACAGTAAAGGAACCATTTTTTCATTTCTCTCAGGATTATGTGACCCTAAGAACTAATCTCGCATTTATACCTAAGGTACCATCACAGTTTCACCTCAATGAGCCAGTGAAATTACAGACTTTCTTTCCAAATCCATCTACACCAGCAGAGAGAGCATTACATTCGCTTGACATCAAAAGATGCTTAAAATTCTATCTACAAAGAAATAACACATTTAGAAAATCTGACCAATTGTTTGTGGCCTATGGTCAAGCTACTCTGGGAACTGTAGTCACAAAGGCCACGATTGTCCGGTGGATAGCGTCTACAATCCATTACCTTCATGACAAGGAGAACAGGTCATTGCAAAGGAAGGTCAAGGCCCACTCTACAAGAACGATGGCAGCGTCAACAGCGTTGTTTGCTGGAGTGATGCTAAAAAATATTTGTCGTGCTGCGACATGGAAAAATGTCCACACCTTCACGAGACATTACTGACTTTAATCTGCATGTCAAGAGGATTCGGCAGTTGGACAGGCTGTCCTACGCCACCTTTGTCTGTGACACCACCTCAGGTACCCTTGAGTTTTTAAATACTATCTATGATTGTCTTGGTTCATGTATATATATAATGTGCTTAAGGCTTATTTGTTCATGTATTGACATCACTAGACATGTCTCTTTTCTGAGCACTTCTATTTTATCTTAAAGGTTTGGTTTTTCATACCTATAATAACAGATGATGGATGCAACTGGGAGTTTATCAGCACATGTCTCCCACCATCCGCAACCGACTGTATACTTGGCATACTGCTTGCTACTCTGATTCAGGCATGTGAATCTATGAAAGATACCCCAATACTGGATAAGAAAACAAGTTACTTACCTGTAACTACAGGTATCTAGTATTGGTATCTTTCGTGGATTCACATGCACCCACCCTCCTCCCCGTAGAATCAGTTCTCTATTTTGGGATACTTATTTCCCACTTGAGCTAACGAAAATCTGAGGAGAACTGGCTCTGCAGAGAGGGTTCTAGAGGGTGCTGATAGCTGATTGGTTGTACCAAAAGTTTGGTTCTTTTAGCATAATGATTTAGATAATCTACTAAGATCTAGGCCTCAGGCCTTTTTTCTTTAGGGCCTACTACTGTTATTTACCTTTGGCACTGCTATTTTTATTTACCGTGGGACTCCCGCCTCGGCGACGGGGAATGATTCAGGCATGTGAATCTATGAAATATACCAATACTGGATAACTGTAGTTACAGGTAAGTAACTTGTTTTCTTCTGTTGCATAATTAGTCTTGAAAATTTATGCCGCTCCATTAAAGACTGGTATTCCATCCTGTCCTGACAGTGACAGGCGCTGCAGTTCTTTTTCAGGCTCCTGTTAACAGGATTCTGGAACACTAGCTCAACCTTCTCAAAGCCAAAACTTGATTATTATTTTTTTTACAAATTTTTATTGAGTTTTGGACATAATATGTACATCATACACTGCCAACCTAAATTTTAGTTGACATCTTTAAAGTGTGTTATTCTATTGCTATCATTTCTGATATTGTCAGAATGCTTTCACATTTTGTTACTTGTCCTGCCTGTGGCAGGAATAATGTAACTGCAACAAATGATCGATGGAATGCTGAATTATTCAAGCATTCTCCCCCTGTCAAGAGATCTGGGCTAATTCCATCTTTCTTTTGCCCACTACATCACCCCAGTTTGGACCCAGCCATATGCAAATCAGTCTTGACCCTGTGCCTCATGGGAACAGTCCTGACCGAACTGCCAAGCCAGGCCCTCCCTGGACTTGAAACAAGCATCCTGGAACCAGTTTCGGGGTATGTCACCCTTCATCAGCCAGGCTAACTTGAATCCAGTGGCACAGTGAGCAACCCCAATATGGACCCAGCCATAGGTAAATCAGTCTTGACCCTGTGCCTCATGGGAACAGTCCAGACCGAAGTGCCAAGCCAGGTCCTCCCTGGACTGGAAACAAGCATCCTGGGACCGGTTTCACAGTATGTCACCCTTCATGAGCCAGGCTAGCTTGAATCCAGTGGCACAGTGAGCAAGGGACCCACGTCTGGGCATACCCATCCCACTTAGGGCGAAAAGTGTAACTGCAACAAATGATGGACGGAATGCTGAATTATTCAAACTTTCCATCCTTTCCTTCCATTCAAAGAAGGGAAGTTAGAAACCGTTTTGTATCGGAAACCAACGGCCGGCAATACATTGCTTCACGCCAAGAGTTTCCATCCCCAAAACTTAATCAAGAGCATCCTGTTACGGGTAAAGTCTAAGGACTATTCGGAATTGCAGTGATCAGGAAAGTTGGGACAGCAGAACTACAGACATTACAGGCACGTTTCAAAGCAAGAGGCTACCCTAAGCAATGCATTAATTCAGCGAGTTTAAGAACCAAAAAAAGAACGAGGGAAGAAATCCTTTTCAATAAAAGCAAAACCAGAAAGAAAAAAGGAAAACTCCAAGAATAACGAGTGTCGGATGATAACAACGTTCAATACACAACACAATAAGGTGAGGAGCATTTTGACTAAACATTGGCATCTGATCCGCAGTGATCCAGTGTTGGGGAAGATTGTTAAAAAAAGACAAGATATGAGCATTCAGGAAAGCCAGAAGTTTTAAGCAAATGCTGGTCAGTTATGTCTTAAAAACTCCTCCCATCAAGAATCCGACCAAAATGTGGTTGTGCAAGAAAGAAGGCTTTCGTAAAATGCACAAGTGCAAAGCTTGTGCCCATGGAATTAATACCACCGCATATACATCGGGACTAGCCAATAATGAATTTAAGATCAGAGGCTACTATACTTGAAAAAAACAGACCATGGTGTCTATGTACTTCAGTGCCCATGTGGCTTGAGGTACGTAGGCAGCATGATCTTACCTGTCCATAAGCGGTTCCTACAACATCTAAGAGCCATTAAAAATGGCGACAAGACGTACCCAGTGGCACGCCACTTTGAAAGGCATCCCCAAAAAAATATAGCTGGTATATCTTACTATGTCTATTTATATTTTAAAATATATTTTTATTGCAGGAATTAGTAAATCGTTACAATATCGACCAGCATTGTATCATAAGCAATATCAACATAGTAAAACCCTCTGGCCCCCCACCGTAAGTTTCGTACACAGCCATCCGGCCCACAACCCTGGGGTCGGGCGGCGAGATGCAATGGGGGCTCAGCAGGATGCTTGAGCTGGTCCGGATGATCCACTGTCCGTCATCTGCTTTTCCAAACAAGCCTATAAACCCAAAAGAAAACCCCCACCCACAAAATACTACTAACCAAAAGAAACCCCACCCACCCCCGCCACCAGCGCCCGGGAGCTACCGCCACAGGATCTGCCATGGGACCCACGGGGAAAGCAATAGGACTAACAGTGCAAACGTGTACCGGGACTCAGGGCGAGTCACTTCTTCATCTTCAGAGTCGCTGGGGGCACAATAATCCCTGAGGGCCTGCACCAACATTTCCCACTCCAACGCGGCCTCCTGCGCCTTATCATTACGCTGCCTCCAAGCTAGTTGATATCTCAGCGCGCTCTCCGCCGCCCACTTCAAAAGCTCACTGTGCCATCTGCTGCCTGTCGGACCAACTTTTGCCTTCCAGTTCCTGGTCACCTCTCGTTTAGCAAGGAGGAGCCCTAGGTCGATAAATTTACTAGAAATTTTATTTCTGGGGGTATGGGGGAACCAGTGTAGGAGCCCCACCGCCGCATCAAATGATAAGGATCTCCCCGTCACCTCCTCCAGGGTCTTCTCTACTTCCTGCCAGTAAGATGACAATCCTGGACAGGCCCATAGCATATGTAGGAGGTCCGCTTCCTGAACTGGGCACCTAGGGCATTCCGCCGAATTCGTGGCAAAATACCGCCTAATTTTCACTGGGGTCAGGTACGCTCTGTGGAGAACGTAATAGTGGACCAGCTGGAAACGGGCGTTACGTGTGCCCTTCCAGGCTCGTCTCATCAACTGGGCCCAGGTCGTCTCCGGAATCTCCCTGCCAATGTCCTCCTCTCAGCGGTTTCTCAGAGTGGTAAGGGGAGCCAACCCTTCGTTAATCAACCTGCCGTAAAGGCAAGTGACTGCCTTCACCGTGCCCGCAGACATCATCACGTACTGGCACACCTGAGATAAGGGGGGTTCCTCCTGCCCGCTCTTCCAGTGTGCCTGGATTGCTCAGACAATGGCCGAGTGCAGCAGAAAATCACCACGGGGGATCTCGAATCGGTCGATAAGATCCTGGAAGGACAAGAGTGCTCCGTCCTCGTATAGGTCCCCAACCAACTGTAAGCCGGCATCCTCCCAGGCCGCCAAACGTGACCAATCCCCTCCATGGGGGAGGGCCGTCAGCATCCCCAACGGTATTTCAGGTGCATATGGTGTTCTCAGTCGGCCTCGGGCGTGAGCCCGATTCCAACACAGGCGGACAGTCCGCTCCTCCATCGACAAATCCCGCAGGGCCAAATGTTGTCGCAGCACTATAAAGGAGAGAACATGCCTGGCCATGCCCGTACCCCACCTGTCTTCCGGGCCCCGGAATTCCCTGGCGATCTCCTGGGTGAAGGTCTGGAGCTGCGCCGCCAGATAATACTTTTCAAAGTCCGGCACCGCGAGCCCTCCCTCGTCTTTCGGCCTCATCAGGGTTTTGAGGGCTACCCGCCGGCGGCCCGACCCCCAGAGGAATCCGACCACCATAGAGCGTAACAGTCGAAACGTGGCCGGTGGAACCCAGATCGGTAGAGTCCGAAAGTAATATAATAGCCGGGGAAGCGCCACCATTTTAAGCAGGGCGATCCGTCCCGCCACCGAAAGCGGCAGCGTGGCCCAAAAGTCCATGCAGCCTCGAAGTGCTCGAATGCTGCGGGCAATGTTCCCATCCAGGAGGTCGGGTTGGTCGTGATAGACGAACACCCCAAGGTACTTAAAGCAGTCAGGTTCCCATCGAATCTCCCTAGTTAGGGTAGGGGCGGGAGCACCTTTGCGTACCGGAAAGAGACAGGTCTTGGACCAGTTCACTCGGAGGCCCGAAACCTCCCCAAACTCTGTGAGCTCCACCGCCGCTCCACGTAAAGCGTCGAGCGGGTCCTCTAGGAAGAGCAACAGGTCGTCCGCATACAGCGAAACATAATGCGGGCCCGCTGGCGTCCACAAGCCTGTATAGTGGGCTCCCGACCGAAGGTGCAGCGCGAGTGGCTCCACCGCTAGCGCAAAGAGAAGTGGGGACAGTGAACATCCTTGCCGCGTGCCTCGTTCCACCGGATACTGTGAGGAAATCAGTGGACCCGCCCGGACCCTGGCTGATGCAGAGGCATAGAGAACCGCGGTCCACCTGACAAAGCCCTCCCCGAGGCCGAATCTCCGCAGCACCGTACAGAGGTAGTCCCACTCCAGGCTATCAAAAGCCTTCTCTAGGTCCACCGACAGGACGACCGGGGACGGGGCATCCACAAATGGCTCCCCCAGCAAACGGAATAGCCTGCGAATATTCATAGTCGTGTTTCGCCGTGGGATGAAACCAGCTTGGTCTTCATGCACTAGGGAACTCATGTGTCCCAGCAGCCTCGAGGCCAAGATGCTGCTCAGTATTTTATAGTCCACCGTCAACATTGATAGGGGGCGGTAAGACCCCGGGTCGGACGAGTCTCGACCCGGTTTGAGGAGAGGAACCACCAGCGCCTCACACATCGAGCTCGGGAGTCGCCCCAGCCTCTTCGCCTCCCTGTAGACCACCAACAATCGAGGGGCTAGGAGATCAGCGTAAGCTGCATAAAACTCCACGAGTAGGCCATCCAGGCCCGGGGTCTTGTTTCTCGCCATCCGTTTGATGGCCCCGCGGATCTCCCCTAATTCAATGTCGGACCCCAGGGCCTTCGCCACTTCCTGCTCCACTACGCGGAGCTCCAGTGGGCGTAGATAATTATCGAGCCGGGCAGGGTCTCGTGCGGAGCGACTGCGGTACAAACCTTCATAATAATGCCGGAAGCAACTAAGAATCTCCGGTTGGGTGTGTACCTCGGTGCCGTCTGCCTCACGCATACTTGTCGTCAATTGGGACTGGCGCGTAGGGTTGGCCAACCATGCCAGCAGCGCGCTCGATCTGTCCCCCTCTGCGATGGATCGGACCGTATAGGCTTTATAATCAAAACAGCGAAGCCGTTCGACCTCCGCCGCTACCTTTTCCCTCGCCTCCGCCGTTCGTACCTGCAATTCCGGGTGTCCAGGGCGGCGAATTTCAAGCTCGCGGAGTTGCTGGTCCGCTGCATCTAAGTCAGCCAGGATAACGCGCCTCATACCCACTTTCTTAGAAATACAGTAACCCCTCACCACTACCTTAAAAGCGTCCCATTCTAACGCTCGCGTACTCGCGGTGCCGCCGTTGGACGCAAAATTTTCCAATACCTTGTCTCCCAGGTCCGCTCTGAAAACACTGTCCTCAAGAATCTCGGGTCGCAGCTTCCAGGTGGGCACCGCCGGCGCCCCGGGGAACCAGCGAAGGTCCAGCAGGAGTGGGTTATGGTCTGAAATGGTTCTGGACAAGTACTCAGATCGGACTGCTGCCAAAACCAGTTCGGGCGACCCAAGAAAGGCATCCAGTCGGACATGCAACTCATGCAGGCCCGAGAAGTATGAATAATCCCTAGATGCGGGGTAGTGCGCTCTCCAGATGTCCGTCAAACCCCATCGGGTCTGCCAATCCTGACGACCCTTAGCCGTGCGACGAACCGGAGAATCGGGAAGTGGTGGATGGGAGCGGTCAATATCCACGTCCACTACGGAATTGAAGTCCCCCCCAAGCAGAAGGGGCCCGGAGAAAAAGTGGGCTGACGAGCCCGATAACCTGGAGAGGAAGGCAGTCTGGTCCACATTAGGAGCGTACACACAGCAAACATTCAAGTCCCTCCCTCCTAGAGTGCCCGAGATGGCCACGTAACGTCCCTCTGGATCTATCACTGTTCTCGTGACTTGGAAGGGGACCCCTGCTCTGATCCATATTAGTGCCCCTCTGGCATACGCGGAGTACGACGTGGAAAAGACCTGCCCCCTCCATCTACGCTGTAGCGCCGCCCCTTCCGCCCTGGTCAGATGAGTTTCCTGCAACAGCGCCATTTGCACTCCCCTACGCACTAAATAAGCGTGGACTTTGTGGCGCCTGGACATGGTATGAAGCCCCCTTACGTTCCAAGTAACACATTTCAAGTTAGCAACATCAGCCATTGTCCCATATTGTTCTCGCACAGTCTCCCCGTCCGGGCTCCCGCAGAGAAAAGATATCATCCATCCCAGCACTGATGGCGGCCATTTTCCCCAACCAAAACCAAACAACCCAAGAACAAACCGAACTCTCACCCACCCACCCCAGAACAGGACCCAAACTGCGCCATCCAGATCCCATCCAAACCTCGCCTTCCCTCAACCCAATAACCCCTACTACTCCTACGGTCGCCACCGCAGGAAGGCCTTAAGGGCCAGGTGCGGGCCGGGCGGAGGCAGTGGGCCCTCGACGCTCAGGCCACCAGGACTAAAACAAGCCCTATGCAGTACCAAAAACCCCCTCGGGGCAGAAACAGGGGCACCCCACCCCTCCCACCCTCTTTGTCAGCAGCAATGGACGGCAACCGCCTCCCCCTGCCGGGCCCCCACCCAAAATAAGGCCGCACACCCCGTTACCCTTGTCCATCCAAAAGGTCCTCCACCGATTTCGGTGTGATCACCGGTGTATGGGCACTGTCAGTCACTGAGTCCTCCGATTCCGATAGTGCCTCCTCATCACCCAGGTTGTTTTCCTCCTCAGTGGCTTCGTCTCGTGCACCAGACAACTCCGACAATACTTCCAACACTCCCCTCCGCTCCGACGACGTCTCTGCAGTTGAGGGCCCTCCCGTGCGGCCGCGGCGATTCCTGATCCTCCTGGATCGCCGTCTCTGTTCCGGCTCATCCGCCTGTTGGGACGAGGAGCCGAAGCCATCTTTCCCTGCCCTGTAAAGCTCGAGCCAGGCACAGACATCCTCCGGGGTGTCGAAGAACTGAGTTTTGTCATCAACAATGATGCGGAGCCTTGCAGGATAGAGGAGCGAGTACTGAATGCCCTCGCTCCTGAGCTCGCGCTTGACCACCAGGAAGGAGAACCGCTTGCGTTGAGTCTCGTAGGTGTAATCCGGGAAGATGTTCACCTGACTATTCGCCACTTTGAATGGACCATTATGTCTGGCGGCATTAAGGATTAAGTCCCTGTCCCGAAAGTGCAATAACCGCGCCACCACCGGTCTCGGGGCGCGTCCTTGTTGCGGTGGCCGCGCCGGGACTCTGTGGGCACGCTCCAGAGTGTAGAAGGAGGATAGCCCCTCCGGGGCCACCGTGTCACGGAGCCAGGTCTCCAAGTATGTCACCATGTCGCCATCCTCGATCTTTTCCGGGAGGCCCACTACACGGATGTTGTTCCTTCTGTTGCGGCCTTCCGCATCCTCCGCCCTCTGCTCCAGGGTCGCAATTCGGGATAAGGCATCCTTCATCGTTGCAGCCAAGGTTCGCTGCGCCGGCTCCAAGGTTTTCACCGAGCTCTCCACTTCCTTGACCCGGTCCGACAGTTTACCGTGGTCCGCTCTGAGGAGGCCTAGGCTCGTCGCCACCTGGGCAATGTCCTGTTGGAGGGCCGATCTCGTGGTCGCTATCGCCTCCAGGACGCAGTCGAACTGTTGTTGCATCGGTGCGCCACCAGAACTCTTTGGGTCCCCATGTTCCTCTTTGTCCTGGGCTTCCGAGTCCGAGGCAGTCGGGGTAGTCCCCTTGGCTCCTCTAGGTTTCCCCATGTCACCGGGGGCACTCCGTGAAGGTCCCGGAGTAGGCGTCTCCGGGTGCAGATGCCGATCACGACCCTCCCGGTTACTGGTCTTCAAATCAAGTATGGGAGACCTCCTTCTCCAGGGCCTGTGGAGACTTCTCCGCTTCGGCTCACGCCACCGCCACGGCGTCCGAGGGCACCGATGAGGGGGCGGAGACAACCGCCGCCGAGTCGGGCAGGCCCGCTCAACCGCTAGAGACCCGGGGTGAGGGTCACCAAATCCACCGGACGACTTGTGGCGCCAAAGTGTCGCGCCTCCCATGGAAGTGGACTGGCCAGGAAAACGTAGCTAGGTGCGGTGTCGTGAGTTGGGCTACCGCCTGGATCACAGGGCGTCCGCTCCCGGGGTCCCCTATACCGTGGGCATCCGCCCGGTCACCCAGCCGAGTGCAGATTCGTTGTAAAAAGTCCGATCCAATTGATATCTAGTGCACAAAGCAGCCGGGGATGGCAAAGCCGGGCGCAAGTCGCTGCTCGCGACGCTTCTCCGAGTCAATGGGTCCGACCAGGGGGACAAAGAAGTCCGGGCGCCATGTTGGGTCGCACTCCGCAACTCCGCAAACTTCGGTTCCACTCCGGCTCAACCCTCGTCCAAGCCCCACCAGGGGCCCCGGCAGGTCTCCGTCGGTCCGTTCAGCAGAATGCGGGGTCTGGGGTGCCCCGCAGCCTCCGATTTACAGGATAATTCCGGGCTCAGTCCCGGAGCCGAGCTCTCAGGCGACCATCGCCATCGGCGCCCAAGCCACGCCCCCCGTATATCTTACTATGTCATAGACGCAGTTAAATTTAATGAGAGAGGAGGCAACCGTGAGAAAAATTTGAGAAGATTAGAATCTATGTATATAATTAAATTGAATTGCAAAACCCCTGCTGGTTTGAATATGGAGGAAGACTTACATACTCACCTGTAATACATTAGTCCAAAATGTGCTTCTTCCCGCCCTGCTTGTTTTTAACCATTGGTATACATTCACATGTTTAGGTGGTATTGGGGTTCTTTAATACCACATTTGTCACATGTGCTTTACGTTTGTACTTATGTATTTCCATTGTTTCCCGCTGGTTACACAATGCCCACTTGGGCTAGTTAGCCCAGTATTGGAGAATTATGTTAGCATCCGGTTGTTGAGCATATGTGTTAATGTACATTAACAACCTGCGGTTGGGTTTAATTGCACCAAAATTGTTCTAAAATCGATTACATGCTGATCTAGTAATTTTGAATATGGGTAATGAATTTTAAAATATCCAATTAGAAAATGAAGCAATACACGTATAACGTTGAATTTATTGTGATTCACTGTTAAAACTACGAGTCTTTCTACTAATGCACTGCGTTTGTAGTACGATCATTTGACATTGTGTTTGGTGTGTTTAAAAGGGTGGCAAACTTTATTTCACACTGTTGGTGAACAAGCCTGCAGGACAGGCAAAACGCGTCCAGCAGCTGACAAATACATTCTTTATTTAAGCAAGACACGGCGTCGTCACCCTTTACTTTGGTGAAGGGAACTTTGGTGAATTCAATACGGACTTTGCTGGGTTGGTCCGCATGGACGATGTGCCCTTTGGTCAGGAGCTGCGGCAGTTTTAACCAAGCCACTCGCTTCGCTTGTTGACAGATATATATATATATATATATATATATATATATATATATATACAAAAAGCTCCGCAGTCAAGACACAACCAGCACTCGCAGTAGGTTAAACCCGCTAAGGTTTATTGCACAAAAACAATATAGAACAAACGCGTTTCAGCACTTGCCTTCGTCAGTGTCAGCTGGCGAAGGCGAGGCGGAAGTTCATAAAGGCAATCATATTCAAAATAGAAAGCGGACTGAAGTCCAAATCATAAGCGCCATCTTGCAATGGTGAAATTAACTCAAATCAAATTCACAACAAACTAAATGAAGCAATATAGATCACTGTTGAAACAATACATAAGGTGTTTAAGTATGGCAATACATTAATAAATAATCCTGTATTTCATATTCCGCCCTGGATGGGCAAATGAATCAAGATTATTGGTTTTGTATCTAAGAAACAATATTCATCGAACCAACATTCTCCAAATTGCACTTAAATTCATTATATCCTGTGGTAGAGAGTTTGAAGAATCTGAGATTATCAAAACCCCTGACAATAATAAAGCCCTTAATGGGCAAACGGTGAAACTCAAATCAATAATATTTCATTCCCAATCGACCATAATTACTAAATAAATTGTGATAATCAAAATTGTCTAAAAGGGTCCATTAAACCAACTACCAACTTAATTTCTTTCACACATTTTTAGAAAAAAGTATATTCTCAAGCACAGACACAGCTCCCCACATACATTTTGTTTCTTGTCCTATAGGTGTGATATTAACTCTTCCCCCGCATTTAGACCTCCTGGAGATTTTGTTTGGAGGTCTATAATATATCTTGACTCCAATCGTCTTAACTTCCGCTTGAAGTCCCCACCTCTCACATCTTGTGGGATACAATCTAAGCTGAAGAAGCTAAGTAAGGTTCTGTCACTATTGTGGTGAGAGGCGAAATGTCGGGCCATCGGATAGTTATCATCCTTGTTCGCGATGGCTCGTTGGTGCTCTAAGATTCTCAACTTGACTACCTTCGTAGTGCTTCCTACGTACCGAAGTCCGCAGGGACACTTTAGGCAGTACACTACAAATGTAGTTGAGCAAGTTATAAATTTGCCAATCATGATCTTGGAGTCCTTATGAGGCACCTGGTATGAGAGCACCCTCTTACTGGTACTGCAGGCCTTGCATTTCCCACATGGGTATGACCCATGTATGGCGTGCAGTTCTCCTTTAGATATTTCTTTGGACAGATGGTTTTTGACCAACCTGTCCTTCAATGATCTAGTCTTCCTGAACGTGATCATGGGATGGTCCTGTAGATCTTTGCCAATTACTGCATCAAATTTAAGGATACCCCAATTTTTGGACATAATGGCTCTCACCCTATTCGATGCCACCGAATAGTTGGTTATCAGTCTAATTATGCCATTACTACCTTTCGTGGTTCCGCCCCTTCTTTCCGGCAGGAGTGTCTGCCTGTCAGTAGCTTTTGCCTTTCTTTTAGCTTGTTGGAGTACTATTTAAGAATAGCAGCGCGATTGGAAGCATTTCACGCTTTTCTCTGCAGCCTCCTCAAAGTCTTTTTCCAGAGAACTGTTGCGTTTTATTCTCAACAGTTCCCCGTAGGGGATGCTTTTCACAAGGGACGCTGGGTGACTGCTTCGTCCATGTAGGACGGAGTTCCCTGCCGTCTCCTTTCTATAGAGTGCAGTCTGAATTACGCCTGAATCAGCAAAAACCCTCAATTCCAGAAAACTAACCTCTTTCCTGCTCATACTATGGGTGAATTTCAGGTTCAGATCATTTGTGTTTAGGGCCGCTATGTAGTCCTCTGCCGAGGATTCCGATCCCCTCCAAATGAGGAAGAGATCGTCGATGTATCTCCCCCAGCAGATCACCCTATCTACCCGGTACACAGACAAAATATCGATTTTTAAATATCGATATACAATAATATCGAAGTTTAAATATCGATGGGACAAAATATCGAAGGTAAGTAATATCGACAGTCTTAATATCGATATTAGTATGATATCAGTAATATCGAAGTTTTAAATATCGATGTCAATAATATCGAAATAAATAACTTCGATGTTACTAATATCAACTTTTAAATAAATTTAGTGTATATTATATTGTATTTATTATGTTTTTTTATTTATTTTTTATGTAATTTAATTAAAGATTGTCTTTTACTACTGTAGCGGGTTGTGGGTTTATAGGGGAATAGGGTGGGAAGTAATTTAATTATGTTAAATTAATTATTAATTAGTAGGAATTATTAATTAATTAATTGAGAATTAATTTTTAATTAATTTTAATTAATTGATTAATTGATAAATATGTTCTGTAGCGGGTAATGGGTTTATAGGGGAATAGGGTGAGAAGTAACTTAATAATAATTAATTAATTAATATATGTTTGTACATATTTTAATTAATAATTAATTGGTAATTAATTTATATTAATTAGTTAATTAATTAATATAATTTTGTACATATTTTTAATTATTAATTAGTTGTAATTAATTAATATTAATTAGTTAATTACATTAATTATAGTCATTTTTTTATATATAATTTTTTGTTATTCTTAATTAATTAATTGGGAAAAATAATATTAATTATTAAATTAAATTAATTACAGCTAATGTGCTAATATATTTACTTTATTGTTATTGTTAATTAATAATTCATTGGTAATTAAATAATATTAATTAATTTTGGGTAAAGGAGTATTTTTAGGGTTCAGGGTCAGTTTTCAGTTCTTGGGTAAAGGGGTATTTTTAGGGTTCAGGGTCAGTTTTCAGTTCTTGGGTAAAGGGGTATTTTTAGGGTTCAGGGTCAGTTTTCAGTTTTTGGGTAAAGGGGTATTTTTAGGGTTCAGGGTCAGTTTTCAGTTTTTGGGTAAAGGGGTATGTTTAGGGTTCAGGGTCAGTTTTCAGTTCTTGGGTAAAGGGGTATTTTTAGGGTTCAGGGTCAGTGTTCAGTTTTTGGGTAAAGGGGTATTTTTAGGGTTCAGGGTCAGTTTTCAGTTTTTGGGTAAAGGGGTATTTTTAGGGTTCAGGGTCAGTTTTCAGTTTTGGGGTAAAGGGGTATTTTTTTTAGGGTTCAGGGTCAGTTTTGGGTTTTTGGGGTACAGGGATATTTTTAGGGTTCAGGGTCAGTTTTGGGTTTTTGGGGTACAGGCGTACAGGGTAAAAACAAAGAAAATTACTTTAAATCAATTAAATAACATTAAAAACAATAAAATTACATTAAATTATTAAGTGTTTTATTTATTTTAAATGTATATGTATTAGTTTTAATTTTGTTTTAATATTTTTATTTAATATTTGTAAAATTATATGTATTTTAACATTATTTTTACATTATTATTAATACATTTAAAAAACCGATATTTTTAATTCCGATATTTTTGTACTACGATATTATTTTTTCGATATTTTTGTACTTACCTTTATGAAGATATGATTCCGATATTTTTGATGTCGATATTTTTGTGCCGATATTTTTGTATTTCGATTTTCTGTCTGTCGATATTATGTCAGACATTCATCTACCCATTCTGCCTTGTCATCCACCCAGGCCACCTGCTTCTCCCACCAGCCCACGAATAAATTTGCGTAGCTGGGGGCGAAGCAGGTGCCCATAACAATCCCCCTGACCTGTCTGTATCTTTGGTTCTGAAAAATAAAGATGTTATTGTTTAGGCAAAATGATATAAAGTCCATAATCAGTTCAGTTCAGTTCAAATATCTTTATTCGGCACTTCAAAAGATACCATAAAAGAGCATAAAAAATAAACATACATTATTTAAAAGCATTGTTTAAAATAGGCATGTTAAAAAGAGATTTAATAGGAAAGTCTTAGAATAGGGCGACACATTCATTAATGGAATTTTCTAGAGTCTAGGGCTAGGTTACAGATTGTTAGAATCCACTGCTTCTCGTGTGTTCCTTAGCCTCATTGCCATCTTAATGAAGCTTATTATGCATATTAAAGTATGGGGATCTGAAGCTTCTTGCAAAAATAGTAGGGCTGCTTTCGCCTGTCCCAGTTTCTTTTTTTTCAGAATCCCTACTAAAAACGTACGCCTGGGGACTTAATAAAACGAGCATAACAGAACAAAGTGAAGGGTATCTTGCGGAGACCTAGTGTCGCAGCCGCAGGTACCCTTCAACTCCACTGATCGTGTGAAGCCCGAGGGGACGGCGAGTGGGTGATGTAGGCGATTTAGTCTAAAGCGAGTCATGTAAAATCTTTCCTGCGCATTGTACATCACCACCAGGTATGGTTCTATTCTGCATGATCTTTTCAGCAAGCTATGCGCCAAGACGGACGGTTTACCATTTTCCATGAGAGCCCTTTTCGAGGACATCCAATCAGTAAAAAGTTTTTTGACCTGGGTCCTATTCTGATTAGTCATGGACTCAGGTTCCGAGAAAAAGTTCTTCCAGCCAATTATTTCCAAGGAGTCTTTTACGTACTTTATCCGCGGAATCTGTCCCCCTCTGTCCCGGCTCATGCAGTCTTTAATGATTTGTCTGCTGAGGCTAGCCTCTGGGTTGATCCAGATTTTGATCCAGGCCAGAAGAGGTCTAATCGTTATTCTGTCTTCGATGTGTGGTTCCCCCAGTTCGTTATGCGTGATGTACGAAGGGGTACTCTGAGGAACCTTTAATAACCTTTTGAAGAACTTATTTTCCTCTGCTTGGATCTGACGCACATGGTTGGTCTTAAAGCCCCATAGTTCTGCCCGAAAGATGCTTTGGAGCAGGAAATTGCTCAATACAGATTGAGTATCTGCTCCGGCGACTATCTGCCAAGTCTCCTCCCAAAGGCCATTATGGCGCCCGATGAAGCCACCAATTTAGCTGCATGTTTTTCAGTCAGGCCTTTAAATTCCAATTTCTCGTCAAAAAGGACTCCTAGGTAGGAAAATGACTTCACCCTTCCCAATCTATGGGATCCTATCTTGTGTACAAAGTCCCTTTTGGTGTTTGTACCTATTGACATGACGTAGGATTTTTCCAGGTTGACTGCAAGGTCGAGCGAGTTCATGAAATTAACAAAACCATCAATCAGCTTTTGGAGTCCCAGTGAGGTACGGGCTAACAGCACTGCGTCGTCCGCATATAGGAGAACAGGCACCGGGCGCTGGCCTATTAGGGGGGAGTCCACGCTCAGCTTCACTAACTCTGTCCAAATTGTTGATATATAATGAGAATAGGAATGGGGCTAGTATACAGCCCTGGCGCACTCCGCTTGTACAAGAGAATGGCTCTGTCTTCATTCCTTCTTGGGTATATCGTACTGATGCTGTGGTCTCCCAATGTAGGGCCTTTAATGTGTCGACTAGCCCTTGATCCACCCCCAGACCTGTCATCAGGGCCCATAGTTTTTTCTGTTGACATGGTCAAAGGTCGCTGAAAGGTCCATAAACCCCATGTGGATAACCCCTTTGCTGGCAATGGTGTACTTAGCCGTCAAAAGGTATAGGTTTAGACATTGGTCTGTTGTTGATCTGCCTTCTCTGAACCCATATTGCGTATCTGTTCATATTTGCTTGTCCTCTGCCCAAGGCGGTTTAAGTTGACACGCCCCAGGACCTTGGCCGTCACGTCAATTAACGATATGGGATGATAACATTGTGGGTCATCCCGATTCCCCTTTTTGTAAATTGGCACGATGGTTGCTGGGGACCAGGAGCGGGGCAGTCCTGCCACTACTGCCTCGTTCAGGACCCTCGTGAGGATGGGGGCCCACAAGTCAGTGTTGCTCAAGTAGAGATCCGGTGGTATGCCATCGGGACCTGGCGCTTTGTTTTTTGATAGCTCTAAGATTGCAAGTTTCACTTCTGTCAGGGAGAGATCTAGTCTTACGGATACTGATGGTCTTGCACCTTCCTCCTGCTGTAGTGACCCAGTGTGACTATAGAGGCTTTTATAGTGGGTGTACGATTGTTCAGGTAGTATCGTGTTCACAATATGTGGCCCACTGGAGTCTTTGAAACATGGATCGTTAATGACTTTCCAGAATGCAGCCATGTCACCCCTCTCTGCCGCCTCCCTTAGATCCTCCCACGCCTGTGTTTGCAGAGTTATTTTGCGAGATTTCAGGGCTTTTTTATAGTCAGTTCTACTGCGAGCTATTTTAAGGTTGTCCCTTGGTCGCTGACTGAGACATTTTTTTAAATCTTTAAGTGCCTTGGTGCAGTCCTGGTCAAACCATCGTGGGGTCTGGGGTGATTTTGCTCCTTTTGCTGATTTAACAGGTCATCCACATGGCAGGCTATTTCTTCAAATGCCCTGACCACACTTTCTCCTACCTTACTTTCATCGAGGCAAACATTTATTGCTTTTTGACCTTTTATTGCGAGGTTGCGGTAGAATTTATCTCCATTTATCTTTGCCCACCTTAATCTCCTCCCCTGGTCTGTAGCCTTTTCTATAATATCCGCTCTGCCCTCAGATTTTTTGTAATTTAGACATTTTAGTTCCACAACCAAAGGATTGTGGTCGCTAAAGGGGCTGAGTTCGATATTGAAGTGTCCGATCCATTTTCTGAGTGTGGGGGAGACCATGATGAAGTCTATATAGGAGTGGCAGCCTCTACCTTTAAATGTTGAATTGGGTTCCCCCGCACTGCCTACCATTATTAGGTCCATTACGTGTGTCAGGTTGTGCTTGTTAATAAGGTTATCCATTTCCAACCCCTCTGCAGAGTGAACAAAATGTGGACCCTTTTGCTACTGTGCACCGTGACCAGTCCTTGTTAATTGGTCTTAACTTCTCGCACAGATGACAATTGAAGTCTCCTGCAAGGATGATATATGGGGCCCCTGCAGACTTGTTAGATGATAGCTGTGCCTGTAGACGGCCGTCCAGTTCTTTTATGGTATTGTCTCTGGTGTTTGTGCCCACAGCATTGTACCAGTTAATCACCATGATTTTTAGCCCCTTATGGCGGAAGCCTATCGCCTGCATATTTGCTGAGTCCCAATTTAGGTTGGACCATGACGCTTGTATACGGAGGTCTACATATATAAGTAGTCCGCCGGTCGCTCTCCCCGATGCCGCCCTTACAGCGGGGACTGCAAAGCATTTGAACCCTTCCAATATATATCGGTCAGGCTCGACTGCCCAGGTCTCCTGAAGACATATAATTTGAAAACTATCTATGTAGTCTCTCCATTCCTGACATTTATATTTAGCCGCCACCCCAGCTATATTCCAATATATAACTCTCAAGCCATCCTGATTACCAAGCCTATTTGTGCCATCCCCTAGCGTGCCGGTTTTCCTGTCCTTCCCTGGTGTTGTAGGGCTATCATTTGTATCATGTATGTTTCCTGCCTTTAACTCTACCAAGTTGTCTTTCCTCTTTGTATCCACAAATTCAGCTGCTGTAGATTTATTGGTTGCTCCCCTGTTGCTACTGATTTCTACTACTGCAGTAAGTGTGGTGGTCCCAGGTCGTGGGAGTCCTTTCTCTGGTGGACCCCTAACGGGTTGGGGTGGCCTTGTTTCGTCCCGGACGAGTCAATCCACTTCGTCCAGTGCACAGAACCTGTTCCAATGTGCGTGCATTGCAATGGCTGGGTCATAAAAAGGGAAAGCCTGCCAGGTTGCTTGCCACTGTTCCAATCTATTTTGCTGGTCATAGTGAGGGACTCTGCTCACCTGGGCCCTATTTATATATGCTGATCTCTGTGGTGACGAGGGCTAAAAGTATGATAGGTGTAATGGATAGATATTGGTGATTGATCCATGCATTGGAGCGTTACATATATGGTTCACTGCTAAGGTGTCCCTAAAGTTTATTGCTATGATGTCTCCAGCTATGGTTTTTTTTCCCTTCCCTACCCATTCCCCTCTTCTCACAGAGAGTATTTCCCCGGATATGTGTGGCGGTAAGGGCCTATTTGTTCTTAGCCATTGCACACATTTGTTTCTTAACTCTACATGATTTTCTTTTTTACCTTCCTTAAGAGGGGGGACCCCTGTTAAGACTACTACATAGGGTAGTGCTTCCGGAGGTAAATTAATTGTGTGGAAGCGGGCTGAGCCTTTTTTCTCTTCTGGTTTTTTGGGGAGGCTATTCTTTGCTGGGTTGGTACTCTCCTTCCGATTAATGCCTGTGGTGTCTTTGTGTGAAGCCAAACTGCTCTTTCCTTGTCTAGTGTGTGCCTGTGAAGTAGTACTATTGGGGCAGGGTTGTGGGGAAGCTCTTGGCTTAGAAGGAGTGGTAGCTTGTGGTACTGCACTGTTCTTTTGTTTAGGGGGGGTTAGTGTCTAATGCTGCCTTGCCATTATGTGTGTTGTTTGACGTATTTGGTCTTCCCATTTCCTGGGCATGTGGAGTTGGGATGGTAGCTTGTGCCACCGGCTTGACTGGTCCTGTCCCTCTGCTGTTTATTAAGGCGGTTAGTCTATCAATTTTTGACATCAAGGGTTTGATGTGGGTAATGATAGTCTCTTCCAGTCCTGCCTTGAGATCTGCTACCATATTAGCTATCCAACAGGGTATGCCAGATGAGGTGTTAGCTATTGGTGTCACCAGGTTATGGTTAGCTTTATGGTGGTCCCCCCCTTTTTTTTGGTGTTATTTACGCGGGTATCTTTCCTCCTTCTTGGTGTGGTGTTACTTGAGTTCGTCTTTTCTAGGTTGGGGGGGGGGGGATCCCGTCTGAATAGAATACCTCTGGGCCTCTGGGTGTGTTTGTAACTACCTGTGCGCAGGGTAACTCTACATATGAGGAAGTTAAGGAGAAACTGGTGTCGGGTTCGTCTGGTATTACCACTACAGGGCCATCCTCTGAGTCGTGGATAGATATTGTTGGTGCTACAGAGAGCCGCCTTTCGGTGTTAACAATTGAGGACGCCACTGCCCCTATAGTTTGCTGCAGCATCTTGTCAATTGCTCTTAGTGAAGGTAATGGCTGTGGTGTGTCGACCTTCTGTCTTGAGTTGGATCTTAGTGTGGGCATCCTGCTAGACTTGGGCCCCTTCCTCATGCTTATGCAATCAGTACTTATTTGACTGTTAACGGTTCTCCCCCCTGAATAATAACAGTCACTGACTGGGTCGACAAATGTATCTAAAGGGGAAATACAGTGTCTCCTGATTGATGGTACCTTTGTGAATGCCGGGTCGTGTCACAGCGGACCAGAGGTTAGTGGTGTGGCCCAGCCCAGCCTTATCCGGCCTTGGAGGGCAGTAGAGGGCCCGCCCTTTGCCCGGGTTTAGCCCAGCGCAGCTCCCGTGACGCGGAGGGCAGTGCTCAATTTAAGGCACCTCCTGGCGCATCATCCCCCGGAGGCAGCTTCGCGGCGCAAGAGCACTTGGGAGATGTAGTGTCTCCGTGCCCCCTTCGATCTCCCCCCCCCACTGCGGTCGCGCTGGTGTTAGAGAAGTGCCGACGGCAGGGAGAGACCGGGCGCTACGTGGGCCGTCGAGAAGAAGTCTTTCCCCACAACAGGGACAGTGATTCTGCAGTTGTGGTCGCTTTCAGGAAGGTAGCCCCGCTCCACCGAGGGCAGTGTTCAATTTAAGGCGCCTCCTTGCGCGTCATTCCCCGGAGTCAGCTTCGCGGCGCAATGGCACTTGGGAGATGTAGTGTCTCCGTGCCCTTCGATCTCCCCCCCACTGCGGTTGCACTGGTGTTAGAGAAGCGCCGACGGCAGGGAGAGACCGGGCGCTGCGTGGGCCGTCGAGAAGAAGTCTTTAGCCACAACAGGGACAGTGATTCTGCAGGTGTGGTCGCTTTCAGGAAGGTAGCCCCGCTCCACCGAGGGCAGTGTTCAATTTAAGGCGCCTCCTGGCGCGTCATCCCCCGGAGGCAGCTACGCGGTGCAAGGGCACTTGGGAGATGTAGTGTCTCCGTGCCCCTCAATCTCCCCCCCCACTGCGGTCGCGCTGGTGTTAGAGAAGCGCCGACGGCAGGGAGAGACCGGGCGCTGCGTGGGCCGTCGAGAAGAAGTCTTTCCCCACAACAGGGACAGTGATTCTGCAGGTGTGGTCGCTTTCAGGAAGGTAGCCCATAATCATCTTGCTATGTTCCAGGTATCGGGCAGATCCTACCTCGCAGCTAAAACCTGGAACTCACTTCCCGTTCACCTTCGCCTCACTCAGAACCACCTAGCATTCAGAAAGCAACTCAAACCTGGATATTCGACAAGTAACTCCCCACCCTTCCCCAAGCGCCTTGAGACCCTCTGGGTATGTAGCGCGCTATATAAATCCTTTGAATTTAATTGAATTGAATCGTAGGTTCAGAAAGGTCTTCACCGCTTCCATCCCATCAGTATGTCTAATGCTCGTGTATGAGCTAGAGATGTCCAGGGTTATCATCACTAGGTCACTCTCCCACTCCACATCCTGTATTTGTCTAAGGAAGTCCTTTGTATCTTTCGTGCATTAACTCAATTGAGTTACCCATGGGGCCAGAAAGGAGTCAATAAACTTAGACATGTTTTCGGTCAATCCTCCAATGGATGATACGATCGGTCTCCCTGGTGGTTTAGTGGCGTCCTTATGCACTTTTGGGAGATGATAAAAACTGGGTAGTCTCGGTTGTTTGTTCTACAGGAATAGATATTCTTCCCTGGATAGGATTCCTTTTCCATACCAATGCTCAATGAGGATGTGGTAGTCACGTATGCTTCCTTGGTATTTTAGTTCCGTTGTCGTCAAATAGTTCTCGCGGTCCTGTAACTGATGTAGGGCTTCTTTACAATAGTTCTGGCGGCTCAGAATGACCACGTTTCAGCCTTTATCTGAAGGCTTTATCACGATTGAATCATCCTTCTCAAGGCTTAAAATTGCGTCTCTTTGGATGTAATGAGAGATTCCATTTTGTCTTGGCCTTGTTGCTTTCTTCTTGTTTGGATAATTACTGTAAGTCCCGATTTACTGCTTCTGAGAAGATGTCGACTGCATCAGTTGGTGTCTGTGGGAGGAAGCGCGAGGGTGGTTTGAAGGAGCTGCGTTCACCTATTTGGGCCATACCAATGGCTGTGCCTCTTTAGACTATGTCCACTGGTGGTGTTATCTGGGATCCACTTTCTTCTAGTAGTTCCTCCAGTACGGCCATATTTTCCAAGTCCCTAATGTTGATATCAAAAGGGTCTTGTTGATCCGTACCGCCCACTATTGGTGACCTCTGTGTATTCCCTCTTAGCGCCCTTTGTTTGAAATATTTCCAGAGCTTGAGCTTCCGAACAAATAAAAACAAGTCTATATGTGTTTGTGTGTATTCATAGCAGCCGGTTGGACAGAATGTAAGTCCCAGCTTCAACACGTTCTCTACATCTGCAGTCAGGATTCTCTTCGAGAGATTGATTATGTTTGAATCTTCCATTAATTTCTCTTGTTCCTGGCCTGTCGGTTCCTCAATTTCCTGGTACCTCTCCCTGTGTTTTCTCCCTCCTCTCCTCGTGATGCGTCTCCGCTTGCGCTGGTTGATTGTTCCGGTGGACGTTTTTTCCCATCCCTCAACCAATTCTGGCGGATTAGATCGCATTCCTCGCGAAAAGAAGGCTGGAATCTCGGCCCTGTTTGTTGCCCTCCGCTCACTGTTTCGTCTTCAGATTGTTCCGCGCTAGTTATTTCCGATTCTGAGGTTTCTCAAGACACTTGTGGTCTTTGGCGTTTAGCTCTCAGATCACGACGTGGTGTGTCGTACTTCCGCGCGAAGGTCAATATCCTTCCTTGTTCGTAATCGCGAGCGTCGCGTTCGGATTTTTGTTGTTTTCTTTGTTGTATCCTCTTCTCATAGACAGTAAGTCTCTTCTTCATAGATTCCTTCTCAATGTCTAATTGCCCCTGATCAGTCAGTTCTACGATCTCCTTCTCCAGGGATTCAATATCTTGTAATGCCCTTTCTCTATCCTTCCAGGCAAACTTGATAAGGAGTCTCAACATGCCCTCCGATGAGTGTGCTGTATACTCTGCCCACTCACTGAGTAACTCAGGGTCTAGATTCTCGTAAGCTGGAATTGTGTATATACGGAGACCGGTTGGGACCAGCTTCACCTCCACATAATGATGCAAGGAAGTGGCCTCCCACCACTTCCTTGTTTCCCGTTCGTAAAGTCTCTCGAGCTGCTGGTATTTATTTTTCAAATTGGTCTGAGCTGTGTCGGGTGCCTGAGTTGCGTCCTGTGCCTGTGGCCCAGGTCGCCTTAAAAATGCCGCTTGCCACCTCCTGGTGCGCTGTGTCGCTAAACATTTATTATGGTTAATGTCTCTTTAATTGATCAGATGTGCTCCTACTTCACTCGTGCCCGTCAATGTAAGAGAAGTCGGATGTCTCCTACCTCCGTCTGTCCGTCCCCGTCTCACATGCTCTTCAGGTTCAGCCCGTGTTTCTCAGGACAGGTTCAGGTTCTGCCGACTCTCCGTGGCGGTGCACGCTCCTTTTCCTCGCTTTCTCCGCTCCAGTTTTCGCCGTATGGAGTCTGCACACAATCCGAGCGGGTGCCGGTTAAAACGGCGGCGTGCCGTTTAACATATTAAAGCTCCTTAGTCAAGTAAGACAAAACCAGCACTCGCAGTAGGTTAAACCCGCTATATATATATATAAAGAAATTTTGAAATCTCACACGGCGTGGTCGTTTAAATGATGGAGTAAGCGAGACTCGATCCAAGGAGTCTTATGAAGACGACGCAACTCTCGGTTTGGTGGAGGCAGTGAATGCTTGGATACTTTCTGCATATATATATATATATCCACATTTATAAAAAATAATTCTCATACCAATGCAGCCCCCATATAGGAGGCTAAGCAATGCAATAATAAATACCTGCTTTTGCAAACACACAATTAATGTATAAACCACAGGAGGGCAAGTACCACTTGAACTCTTTTTAATGAGTAAAACTGATGAAAACTGCAAAAGAGCAGGCATTGTTAGCCTACAGGCTGCATTGTTAAGCATTAGCATAGAAAAGGAAAGCAGTTGTACAAAAAACTGGCACTTTGCCGTTAAGGCAGCCATGACCCCTACCTTCCCATCATAACTCAGGGGTGACAGTTAGGTCAGTTGTTCTTTCCAGCTCCTTCAGTCAAGCCCCTGGAATCATAGCTCTGTCTTTTTTTTTAACTTTTTTGTCAAATTAATCTAAAATTATTTTCTACCTTTCACTCAACGTCTTTTTGACTTTAGAGTAAGTTGTAACCAGTTTTTTGGCAGAAAGTGAGTCATTTTCTGTCAGAATGCCTTCACTTTTTGATCCTTGCTCTTCCTGTGGAAATTAGAAGGCCAGGTCAGACACATTCTGTGTGCATGCTATGTCTCCCTAACTCTCACTCTCCAGAGACCTGTTCACATTGTAAGAAGCTGTCCAGGAGAACTCACAAGGACAGAAAGAGAATTTGTGTATATGGTCTCTCTGAAAGAGGTAGGTCTCCTGTGAGACAGAAGAAAAGAAGAACTAGTTCGACGTTGAGAAGTAGAATACCGATCTGTTCACTGTCGGGATCGGTGTCTAACTTACCTGCAGCGAAGAAGCAGATGTCGTTGTCAAAGAGTTCGGCGGAGCGCAGAGCACAAGCATCATTCAACTCCAAGACCGCAGATATCAGCTTCAATGTCGAGTCAGGTAAAAGTTCCTCTATTGATGTCAACCAGGCGACGGTCAACGTCAAGAGACAGGTCTCCGTCAGTGTGGGCTAATATTTCGACATTGGGACAGGACACTCCGTCTCTGCACATCCTTGAGCTGCCGACGTCGAGACACAAGTCTCCATCAAGATCTTGGCAGAGATCATCGGCGCCGAGGCATAAGACTGACGTCGAAGCAGAGGACTCCGTCGGCTTCCTCTCTGAGAAGGTTGACGTCGAGACACCAGATTTCGGCGGTCAACGTTGAGGCAAATGTCTCCATCGATGTAGAGTAGAGTAGAGTAGCGTAGAGAAGGTCAACATCAAGCCAAGACGTCGTCGACGGCATTATGAAGACGGTCTCCGTCGAGGCAGAGGTCGACGTCGAGGTGACGACGTTCGACATCAAAACAAGGGACTCTATTGACGTCACAACCCAGGTGTTTGACGTTGAGGCAAGGGACTCCATCGGCGTCACAACCCAGATGTTTGTCGTCAAGACAAAAATCTACACCCAGAGAGAGATCGACGTGGAGTCATCAGAATCGAACAGGTTCACGTTCCGTGAGTTTTTCACCTTTGCCATCACCGACGTCGAGGCCAGAATCTCACCACATGCTAACAGGACATTCTTCTGTTTCTTCCTCAAGTTTACCAGTGGTCATTTTGACATCGAAAAGCCAGACGTCTTCACCTGTATGATCCAGTCCCACTGAGGATCCTGCAAGAACGGAGAAACAAAGATCTCCATCTGCACATCGCCCAAGTTCTCCTGAGGCTGCTGTGCCGGAAAAGGGGCGAAGATCTCCATCTGTAAACCTCTCTCCCAGATAGCTGTTACCCCTGCATCATTGGCAAAACGTTGACGCTGTCACAGTCAAGGGCTATTCAAGCCCTCTGCACAGATCTCTAATAACATGACTGTTACAAGCGGTAGATCTTTCTCTCACTACTGCATCGAGGGCTAGAGATCACATGCATACTCCTGCTCACTCTTCAAGAAGGAGGTCCAGATCTCGAGGAAAAAGGAGAAGACACAGGTCTCCAAAATGTTCACCCTCTTCCACCCACTCCTCGAAGAGGGACTACTCCCTGACTCTGACAGACAGCCCATCATCGAGGGTCTCGCCGGTGGATGACGTTGTCTCTTTTCAGAATGTTTTATCCAGAGGGGCAAGCAAACTAAACATCGCAATGCCCACTCAGCAGAGCTCATCATCGGTCATCTTCTAAACTCTGCATGAAATGAAATGAAAAAGTTCATTCATAGAGCGCGATAGCTCCCCTGAGGCGTCCTAGCACTGCAGACTTGTGCTTGTAGGGGCGGGATAAAGGTTAATCGGTTTTCTTAACCTGTTCCATGCTCGTGACGGAACCGTTCCGTCACGAGCCTCGGGTGGGCTGTGCTGGTGACGGAGCGGTTCCGTCACGGCCTGCTTGCCGCGCCTGCGTGGTACTGATTTTGCGCCTGCGCGGCGCGTTCTATTGAGCGGGCAGGACCGTGACGGAACCGCTCCGTCACAAGCACAGCCCACCTGAGGCTCGTGACGGAGCGGTTCCGTCACGAGTACGGGAGCGCCGCGCGGCCCCCTCTCCCCCCTAGCGTTGCGATGGAATAGCCGCTGCAGCTAAGGGGTTACAGAGCAGAGTTTTTAGTTATTTACGAAAACATAAGAGATTGGACTCTGCAAGCAGGTGGTAGGGAAGGGAGTTCCAAAGTTTTTAGGCATTGTATGAGAAGGACCGACCTCCGCACCTGGATCTCTTAATCCTGGGTACCGTCACTAGGAGAGAGGATGAGGATCTGAGCTGTATGGCAGGGTTATATGAGGTAATCAGAGAGTGGTTGATGACAGCTCCAGCTTTCCAGTAAGCTCTGTGTGTTATGCAGAGGGTCTTGAACTCAATTCATTGTCTGACCGGGAGCCAATGAGGCTCTTTAGGCCTGTTTTCACAGAAAGTCGGCGAGGGATTTAAAGAAGTGTTCGTGCTGCACAGTTTTGTATGATCTGGAGCTTATTCAAGGTGGATGGGGTGGCTTCTAAGTACAAGGCATTCCCAAAGTCCAACCTGGAGAGAACAAGCCCCTGGATCATTATCTGTCTGGCTTGGAAAGGTAGTAAGGGGAGAATCTTACGTATGAGGCAGAGTAGGCCAAAACAGGTGGCAGATGGTTTAGCAGCTTGGACATTAAAATTGTGGGATTTGTCCAAACAGATGCCTAGGCTCTTTATTTTATCATTTGGTACAGGGAGGGCCAAGACAAGTGGGCCACAGTGACTTGATCGAGAGCAGAGAGGGATTGCCTAGGAGCATAAGCTTGGTTTTTTGGCCATTGAGTTTGAGGCACGACGAGGTCATCCATTTGGAGACCTCTTCCAGACAGGTCCTAAGATTGTTGGACGCCGTGTCCAGTTGGTTGAGGGCCACCACTAGCTGAGTGTTGTCTGCGTAGGTAATGATTTTGATTCAATACGGACGGACTACCTCAGCTAGGGGGCCCATGTAAACGTTAAACAACGTAAGGCTCAAGGAGGAGCCATGCGGTACGCCACAGACAAGAGGCTTGCTCGGAGAGATGGTGTTGCCGTCGAAGACTTGGAAAGAGCAGTCAGAGAGATAGGATCTCAGCCAGGAGATGGCTTTTCCTGAGATCCCTATGATGGAGAGCCGGTGAAGTAAAATGCTGTGGTTGACACTGAGGTCAAGGAGAATTATAGCGGCTGATCCCCCCTGGTCTAAGATCTTCCTTGCCTCCTCCGTCACTGCCAACAGGGCGGTCTCTGTCCCATGCATGGGACGAAATCCTGTTTGAGAGGCATGGAGCATGTGATTGGCCTCGAGAAATTTTACCAGCGTGGTGTTGAAGTGCTTCTCCAATATCTTACTCAACCAGGGGAGTAGGGATATTGGTTGGTAGTTACTAGGATCTCTCTGGTCAAGGTTGGATTTTTTAAGAAGGGCCTTTACCATGGCGCTCTTCCAGGTAGGAGGTACAGAGCTAGTGGATAGAGAAGCGTTGAGCAAATTGAGTTTCGCCTGCTAAGTTCAAAGAGTGTGGGGGGCTGGGTCAGTGGGAGAGCCTGATTTTATCAGGGGTAAAATGGACTCTAATGTTGTATGGCTGAGAGGAGGAAAAGATTCAAGAGAAGCCTGGGTAAGGTGTCTGGGGTGGGAGGGGTGGATGATTGGGCGGTGGTGGGGCTAGGGGGCAAAGAGGTGTAGATAATTTGGATTTTATGGAAGAAGAACTCGGCCAGATTGTTACAGCGTGCTTGTGTATTGGAGAGGTCAGGGAGCTGTTCTGGGAGTTTAAGGAGGGTTTTTGCTATGTGGCAGAGATCGGCAGCCAAACCATTGTTACCTTTGGTGCTAGGTATACTCCAACCTGTGATAGACATTTTCTTACGCCTGCGACTATCAAATCAGCCCCAGCGAGAATCCTAAAGAAATACAGGCCTCCTAAAGAGGACCCTTTGTTTCTCAGATCCGACCCTCCACCAGATTCCGTTATCACGGCGGCTAAGAAGACGCATGCTGTAGTCTCTTCATCTCCAGTTCCACTGGTAAGGAGGGCAAAACACAAGATGCATGGGGGAGAAAGGTCTGTGGCATGTCAGCCTCCTTTTTGGCGGTTTCCAGTGCTTCAGCTTTGTTGGGACGCTACAACAGATCTTTGTGGGACTCTCTCCAAAGGTTCACAGAAAAACTGCCAAGGGATGACTGCAGAGATTTTGAGTAAATCTTGCAAGAAGGCAGTTTTGTAGCGAATCAATTGATCAGAGCTGTAGCTGATGGAGCTACGCCTTCTAAATTCTGCACACTCATATGTGCATGGAATCGGCACCAGAAGATCATCCTTGCTCCTTCCCACTGCCCTTAAACCAGAAGCGCAATCACAAATCCTCAATCTTCCTTTTTCAGGCACAACTTTGTTTGGCACTCATACTGATGAGTAGATGGCAAGAATGAAGTTGGAACTTGACATTCTGAAGGCTGTGGGGCTTGAAAAAAGGCCCTATGATCGCTGGCCGTTCCATCAAATCCCTCACTGGCAGAGGCAACACCAGCAGCAGGGTCAATCGAAATCCCACTACCAGGGCCATCGTACTCCCAGAGGAATAGGAACCCCTCGTCAGTCCACTACCTCGGCTGAAACACCAGCGAAACAATGAGGGTTCGCTTCCCCCATCGCCGTTTCCCACTCCAGTGGGGGGAAGTATTGCCAGTCATCTAAAAGAGTGGTGTGGTATCACAAAAGACCAATGGCGTTAACTACGCTGCAGAATGGGTACTCTCTACATTTCTGACATCGACATCCATCGATCCCGCCAGTGAAAACAGCATGCAACCAGATAAAAATACTCCTGGAGGAAGTATCTATCCTTACCCCAGTATTGGAACTTTCATAGATTCCCATGCTTTGTATCATTCCCCGTCGTCGGAATGGGAGTCTCGGTAACAAAAATACCATAGCTGTAGGTACAAAAGACAATGGAAAAAGGCCTAGGCCTCATTACCTTTTGTAGCATATCACCCTCTTTGTGTAAAAGAGACCAAACTTTTGGCCTCAGCCAATCAGAAGTGCCTCACCACTTAGAACCTTCCTGAAGGAACCTCAGAGCCTCAGATTTTCTACCGCACGTTGTGCTAGGGAGTCTCCATTGAGCTCTGCTCAACTTCTACTCTTCTACAGGATTTCATCAGGTTTTTTCAACAGTTTTTTCTTCAGGATCTTTAGGATTCTTCTCAGGATTGTTGCTGCCTGACAGTATGTCGGAGATTGAGAAGAAAAAAGCGCTTTTCAAGCCTTGTTCCTCCTGTGGCAAGAAAAGGCTGTTTGTGGAGGATAAGCATGAGGACTGCATCTATTGCCTCTATCCTGACCACCAGGTAGCGAAATGTGCAATCTGTCGCTCCTTTTCTGCCAAAACCCTCCGGGACCGTGAGGGTAGGCTCCTGACATGGCTGCAAAGACTTAAATCGAGGAAGGATACTGTCTCCAGTGACAGTGAAGATGCTGGATCGATGGCTTCTACTAGAAGGTCAGTGAAAAGGGGTAGGGGTTCCCCTTCTTCTTCTGTAAGTCGATCTTCTAAGGCCTCAAAAAAGACCCCCAGTGAGTCTGAGAGCCAAGGTCCCAGCAAATCTCCTCACGGAAGTGTAAAGGAGAGGGATGGACCTTCTACGCAGTCTACTGGCGCGAAGACTTCCACAGCCTTCAAAACGCCTCAAAGCCAGTCTTCTGAGAGGACTTCTAGGTCCTCGACGACGAAGACGTCGACAGCGGGAGTCCCGTCGACTAAATCATCTAAGGCTCCGTCAACTGGAGGTTCGTCGACGACGAGACCGTCGACGGCGGAGAAGGCGCCGACGACGAAGGTACCGGCTTCACAAGTGTCGACGAAGGAGCCGTCGACGACGAGAGCCCCGTCGACGCCCAAGATCCAGTCGACGGCGAAGGACCCGTCGACGACGAAGACTCAGTCGACGACGAAGGCCCCGTCGACGACGAAGGCCCCGTTGACGAAAGCCCCGTCGACGACGATACCAACGAGGGCGACGACGACAGTGTCGACGACGAGAGACCCGTCGACGACAATGACGACGGTGTCGTCGACGACGGTCTCGTCGACGAGGGCGTCGACGACGACTACGATGACTATGACGACGGCTGGTGTGTCTACAGTCTCGTCGACGACAACGTCCACGACGCCTATCTCGACGGCGTATGTACAACCGTCGACGACGGAACCCACGATCTTGGCCACAGAAAAGCGTATCACCATTTCTGTGACGCGGATCACACCTGAGATGACTTCTCCAAGGGCAGTGTCCCCTCTGCTACCAACAATGCTCTTGCAAGAGGGTCAATCAGAGGAAGATGACCAAGATGCATATAGTTATGCCAATAGTCCTTCGCAACTATTTGTCAAATGCCAGGCCACCGACTCAGAGGGCGAATACACCCACGAGGAGCATGATCATGGTCAACATCAACAACAGCACTCTGACCAGGGAATGGTTTCAGTGCCAACATCTTTCCTACAGGATCTACATAGGATGCTACAGGACTATAAGTCTAAGGCCAGTAGACCTTTGCCAAATACGTCAACACCTGCTACGCCTTCCACGACTCAGGCGTCATTGGTGCCACCTACGCTTTCGGCTCCAACCTCTCCACAGCCTCAAACAGCCGTCCCTCAGGATTCCTTTGGGGTACCAAGATCACATGATGTTGATGAATCCTCGGATGAGGATCAACATTCGGATCACGTCTCTATTCCCGACACGGAATATGATGAGTACATTATTGACAATCCCGCATCGCCAAATCCGGACCCGGCGGACTCCCCGCCAGTGGATATTGGAGGTTTCCATCAGCTAATGGAAAGGGCGGCGGCAAGATTTAAGTTAGCAATGCCTAAAGTCACCACGGATTGCTTCTTATATGACTTTAAAGAACCTTTCCAGAAAAATGCCAGATCTATTCCGATTGTGGATCATGTATGGAAAGAGGGCCTAAAGACCATGACACACCCGGCGACGGTGGTGCCGGTGCTACCGCGTCTGGAAAAGAAATATAGAGCAACCGATGATGCCCCAGCGGCCTTGACAGGTCATCCGAAACCAGACTCTGTAATCTCGCAGGCAGCGCAGAGGAAATCGCGCAACCCTTCAGCACCGCTGACAACTCCTCCGGACAAGGAAGGACGGAGGTTAGATAATGTGGGGAAAAGATTCTCAGCGATGGCGAGTTTGCTGGTGCGAGCAGCTAATGCCTTAGCCATCCTGGGTAGGTACGACCGTCAACTCTGGTGCGATGTCTCCCCGTACCTTGACCAGCTACCTCCTGAATCTATGTCGGAGGCAAAGAAAGTTTTGAAAGAGGGAGAAGCGACGTCGATGGAAATAATCGATTGTGCAATGGACATTGCGACTACGGCATTTCGTTCACTAGCTGGAGCGGCAGTGCTCCGTCGCCAAGGGTGGCTTAAAGCTACTTGGTTCCGACCAGAGGTCCAGAACAAAGTGTTGGATCTTCCCTTTGATGGTGAGGCTCTATTCGGCAAACTTATTGACAACACCCTGCAAGATATTAAAAAAGACACAGAGACCGCTAGGTCTTTAGGAACACTTCAGTACAGGAAGTCCCCCTTCAAGGGAGCCAGAGGCAGGGGTGGTACGTATAGAGGATCCTTCCAACAACAACGGTATTCCAACACAGGATCCGGTTCCCAACAGCACCGCCAATCTTACCAACAGCGGTAAGGCCAGTCTACCAACTACTCCAGGCCTTACAGTAAAGGAAAGCAGGGTGCGCGAGGACGAGATTCGTCCAAGCGCCAATAGCGGCCTCCTGGCTCTTCCTACTGGACCCTCCTCCAGGAAATCATCAGTTGGAGGCAGGGTCAACAAATACCTTCACAACTGGTCCCTAATAACATCGGACCGTTGGGTGCTCAACATCATTCGGAAAGGGCATACCTTAGAGTTCACTCAAGTTCCGCCACCCAAGCCCCCGGCAGCCACTCCTTCAAAACACCAGCGTCTCCTTCGGTTCGAGGTTCAACAAATGCTCCGAAAAGGGGCGATAGAGCCAGTTCCATCGAACCAAAGAAACCAGGGATTTTATTCCAGGTTCTTCCTGGTGAGGAAAACGCTCGACAAGTGGCGTCCCATTTTAGACCTCAGGGGGCTAAACACCTATCTCATCTCTCTGTCCTTCAGGATGGTGTCCCTCCAGGACATCTTGAAACTAATCAACCCGGGAGATTACATGGCCACGCTCGATCTCGAAGATGCCTATTTTCATGTTCCGATTCACCCAGCACACAGAAGGTTTCTGCGATTCACAGTAGCCAAGAGCCATTACCAATTCAGGGTTTTACCCTTTGGACTCCGTTCAGCCCCAAGGATATTCACGAAAGTGCTGGCTCCAGTAGCGGCTTTCCTGCGGAGGCACAAGTTTCAAGTCTTCCCCTATCTGGACGACTGGCTGCTGAAGGCTCCGTCCAGAGAGGCAGCGCTACAGGCGGTTCAAGCGTGTACCAATTTATTCCGAAACCTGGGTCTCACTCTAAACGACGAGAAATCTTGCCAGATCCCGTCCAGAAGAGCCCGGTTTCTGGGAGCCATCTTGGACTCAAAGCTTTCACGAGCTTTTCCTACTCTGGAAAGGAGGCACAAGTTACAGACGATGGCCCAAGACTTACAAACAAAAAAGTCTCTTTCAGTTCGCCGCTACAAGTCTCTGCTGGGAGTAATATCGTCGTGCATTCCACTGATTCCCCATTGCAGACTGAGGATGCGTCCCTTGCAGGAACAACTGGAAAATCAATGGCGGCAAGTCCACGGTTCCTTCGACGACAAAGTGGTGATCACTCCGGAAATGAAGAATGCGGCCCTATGGTGGACAGACCTAGACAACTTGTCCCAAGGCCTATCCTTCGCAAGCGACCCGTCTCCACAAGTGATAACGACGGATGCGTCGTTGGAAGGCTGGGGAGCAGTGCTGCAGGACCTTCATGTCAGTGGTCATTGGTCACCCCAGGAGAAATGCCTCCACATCAACCTGTTAGAACTCTGGCTCTGCAATCGTTTCTTCCTCTCCTGGAGGGTTCACAAGTGCTTATCAGGACGGACAACACCACGGCCATGCACTATGTGAACAAGGAAGGAGGGACCAGATCGCGCCCATTGTCACAAGAAGCCCAGCAGATTTGGGAATGGGCTACCCGACACAACATGTCTCTGATGGCGGAACACTTGCCGGGCGTCCTCAACGAAAACGCCGACAAACTGAGCAGGTCATCCTCGGTCACCCACGAATGGGAGTTGAATCAAGACATTTTGGAACAAATCTTCAGCCGGTGGGGAAGACCGGACATCGACCTGTTTGCCACCCCGACCAACAACAAATGCCGGTCTTACGCAAGCAGGCTTCCCCATCCAAATTCTCTGGGAAATGCCCTTTTGATACCCTGGTCGAAGACATTTGTCTACGCTTTTCCTCCCATTCCTCTAATACCACGACTAATCAAGAAATTCAAGATGGAACCGTGCAGGATGATCCTGATAGCCCCGGCTTGGCCGAGGCAGTTCTGGTTCACGGAGCTCCATCTGCTGTCGATCGCTCCTCCTGTACCTCTCCAAATTCTGCCGGACCTTCTCACGATGTCCGAAGGACAGATTCTACATCCAGACCCTCAGTCGTTACACCTGACTGCATGGCTCCTGAGCAGCGAGAATTTATGAACCTGTCATTGTCTAAGGAAGTTAGGGAGGTTTTGTCCCAAGCAAGGGCCCCTTCCACTAACAAAACTTACCGCCTTAAGTGGAAAAGATTCTGTTGTTGGTGTCGACAGCAACACATTGATCCATTCAATTCCAAACCTCATCAGGTCCTCCCATACCTACTGTCCTTGGCCAAGTCTGGTCTGGCCCACTCATCAATTAAAGTCCATTTGGCTGCTTTGTCACGATTCAGGAGGACGGAATCTGGACCTTCATTATGGTCTTCAAGGATAATCAAACAGTTTCTTAAAGGTCTGTTCAGGGTCTATCCACCGGTGAGACCACCTCCACCAACGTGGCATTTGAATCTGGTCCTTTCTCAACTCATGAAGGGCCCATTCGAACCAGTCCATCGTTCTGACATCAAATACCTTTCGTGGAAATTGGCTCTTCTCCTCGCTCTCACGTCGGCTCGGCGTGTAGGGGAGTTACAGGCCTTGACCATTCAGGAACCTTTCCTTCAATTCAAAAGGAACACTGTCATCATGAGGACTAACCCTAGGTTCATGCCAAAGGTCCCCTCGGACTTCCATTTGAATGAACCGGTCATTCTGAAAACGTTTTTTCCTCAGCCTTCCACACCGGCGGAAAAAGCCTTGCATTCACTGGATGTACAGCGATGCATGAAGTTTTACTTACAGCGTACTAAGGATTTTCGAAAATCTACCCAACTGTTTGTGGCCTTCGGGGGACCAAGTAAAGGCCTTCCACTCTCCAAATAGGGTGTTTCAAGGTGGATCACAAGTGCTATATTACATTGTCACATGGCTGCTGGTAAGCCTCTGACTGGAAAGATACGAGCGCATTCCACAAGATCTGTGGCTTCCTCCACAGCACTCTTCGCAGGGGTGCAAATTAAGGACATCTGCAGAGCTGCAACCTGGAGCAGCGTCCACACTTTTACCAAGCACTACTGCTTGGAATCTCTGCAGCAGGAGGATGCAGCAGTTGGACAGGCTGTCCTGAGGAACCTCTTCCACTAATGGTGAGCTTTCCTATCTTCCCACCTTCCATTTTTTCACATTTTGTATCTAATGTCATGTTGTCTACTGCTATTATTTACGATGCAAAATGTGATTATCTTGCTACTGCTTACTACTCTGATACAAAGCATGGGAATCTATGAAAGTTCCAATACTGGGGTAAGAAAACAAGTTACTTACCTGTAACTTTAGTTCCCCAGTATTGGTAACTTTCATAGATTCCCATGCGCCCACCCACCTCCTCGGGGAAAGCTCAGCCTACAGCACAGATGGTGTCTCAGTACACAACGGCTACGAAAATCTGAGGCTCTGAGGTTCCTTCAGGAAGGTTCTAAGTGGTGAGGCACTTCTGATTGGCTGAGGCCAAAAGTTTGGTCTCTTTTACACAAAGAGGGTGATATGCTACAAAAGGTAATGAGGCCTAGGCCTTTTTCCATTGTCTTTTGTACCTACAGCTATGGTATTTTTGTTACCGAGACTCCCATTCCGACGACGGGGAATGATACAAAGCATGGGAATCTATGAAAGTTACCAATACTGGGGAACTAAAGTTACAGGTAAGTAACTTGTTTTCTTCTGTGCAAGTCAGTCATCGGGAAGGTCCTGATAACGCAACAAGGTCAAGTAGTATATCTGAATACAGACCAATTCTAGACCTTCGGAAACTCAACAAGTTCACCAAAAAAAGAAACGTTTTGCATGTTGGCTCTTCATCAAATATATCCACATCTGCAACAGGGTCTACAAGAGGCAGATTTTCATGTCCCGATCAGTCCTCATCACAGATAGTTCCTACGTTTTCTGGTGAGATCGTCCCATTATCAGTTCAAAGTGCTGCCCTTCGGGTTGAAGTCAGCTCCCCGACTGTTTACAAAGTGCATGGTAGTAGTGGCAGCCCCTCTATGACGCAAGGGCATATTTGTGTACCCCTATCTGGTTGACTGGCTACTTAAAGGTCCTTCCCCCAGAGCATGACGAGTCATTTCCAGCAGTGTCTAGACCTTTGTCAGCACCTGAGTCTACATGTCAACTTCGAAAAGTCGACTCTGCAACCCACTCAAAGTAATCATTATCTGGGTGCCACAGTAGACTCCGCAAAAGGAAAAGTGTTTCCTTCGGAGGAGAGACTGTTATCTATCACACGGAAAGGCAAACAGATTTTAAGTACCAACTTTCCGTCTGTCCATCAGATTGCATCGCTTCTAGGATCAATGGCATCCAATGCCAGGCTGAGAATGCGTCCTTTACAGCAGGACCTGGAGGACAAATAGGATCAGAGAATGGCTGTTGGACATGGCCCTGCTTGCAGGGTCATCCCAAAACGTTTTGCCTTTCCCCCTAGTTTTTTGCTAACTTGGAATTTGTGCTTTGAAAGGAAACACAATAAAGCTGTATGTTTGATGTTTATGATAGAAATTTTTAAATACTGCACAATGGTGTACGCAGGTTTATTTTGACCATTGTGTAAATGTCACTTTTAAAATGAACGCCATTCCTGTCTGCACATGATCCGCCTGACTGAGGTGGGTTGGCGGTCTAGTGTTTGAAGTGTTTCTAAGTGACAGAGTTCCCTACACCTCCCCCACAGTGACAGTTGGGACTGGAACTGCGAGGAACCTTCTAGAAGGTGCTAGCCGTTTCTGGTAGGTTGGGTGAGGGGTGTATAAAGAGCAGAGCTGGGAGGCCATGTGTTCTGACTGAGCGTGGACCTGAATGAGAGGGACACTCTGCCAGGAGGTACCTCCGCATTGACCTGTGTGCTGGCCCTTGGGCCCAACTGTACCCCTCTGCTGTCCACAGGGCTAGGGAGAGCTGCGCTGCTAGAGTAAAGACTGCTGCACCAGGAGGAGTGCCACGTTACAGACGATGACGATTCCTAGGACCAGCAGCCCTGTTCTGATGAGTGCCCATTGAACTCTGATCTTGCCCAGTAGTGCCTGCTGCACTTGTGAGTGCTACAACTGTGACCAGCCTGCTGACTAGCACCTGGAGAAGAAAGGAGCATTAAACATGAATTGTCTGTGCTTCACTGCCTGCATCCTAGGGCCTTGTGAGTGTTACACCCCTATCCTACCTGCTATCTAGCGCATGGTGAGGGCGGCGCTATATGCCGATTGCCCAGGAGAAGAGGAGCTGACTGCCCAGGAGGTGAGGAGCGTGTGCGTCCCTGCAGCTCTGTGCTATATTTTGATTGACGCTCTGCCTGCCCTCCAATGCCTCATGGGCACTATTTTCTGATTGCAAAAACAACAAGTGTGTTTTACTATTTTCTGATTCCCAAAAGAGGAGCGCTATTGTCTTTAGTCCTGCGTCCCTCTGCTATCTAGAGCCTGGTGAGTGCTATATATCTCGCCCCGCATTATGGGTGTTTTCAGCAGCACTTTCAGTCTTATTCAAACCAGCGGGAGCCCATCCCTGTGGTTTTATGCTGATTTAACGGGTGCCTTCCCCGCGTATTACCGCTACCGCGTCTTGCCTGCCTTTGAAAGTAAGTGAGTGCCAACCCCGCGTGCGGCCAGAAAGAGGTGCTGATTTTCCAGTAAATGGGTGCCCACCCCGCGTGTGTGCTTTCCAGAAAAGCAGGTGTTTTCAAACTGAAGGCGGGTGCCCATCCCGCATGTGAGCTTTAATTTCGGAGGGAGCCTACCCATCATTGCAGAACAGAGAAATTGCGGGGAATCACCGCCGCTGGCCTGGGAGTGCTGCGCGCACTTCCCCGTGATGTCAGGGGAGCTGTGCTGTGATTGGCGCTGACAGGAGCGCCTGAGGGGGAGTCCCGCCTGCAGCAGGAAGCCGTCTGGAGTCTCGCGAGCTCCCCATGAAAGGGCCGGGTCCCAGGAGGGGGCCCGGGTGAAGCCAGGAGACGTGCTGTCGTGGGCGGTGCTCCAGTAGTACGAGGGGGAGCCCGCGTGTTCCCTGCGCCTGCTGCCGGGGAAAGAGGAAGCCAGCAGGAGAGGTCCTGGAAGAGCAGGGGACTGTCGAGGCACATACCGGTGCCTGTCCCCTGCTAGAAGGAAACCGGTGACCAGAGGAGTCTGCCCTCGAAGAGTCCCGGTGAGTGGGGGTTCTTGGAGGCATCGAGGGTTCCGGGGGACATTGGCTTGAAGGAGGGGCTCCTCACGCACTGCAAGTGCTTGTTTCCTTTTAGGGCCAGTTCCTTCTCTTGCCTGGCCTTATTTGCTGAACCCAGCTTCACCGCCGGTAGCGGGCCGCTGCCACGTGTTGGGGCATTGGTGACTTTAGAGCCCAGTGAGGGGCTCCATCTTGCCCTTGTTTTGTTTTGGCATCACAGCTGCCCCCCCAGAAGTGGCCAACTGCAAGGTGGGCAGGACTTTGTTTTGGACATCCCAGTGGCTGCATCTTTTCAGTTCTGAGTCCCCGAGGGGGCTCCAACAGGCCAGTGCTCTGTGGGCTACAGCATTGGTGATTTGGGAGTCCCAGAAGAGGGGCTCTCCCGCCGGCGCAGTGGCGCTCAGGCTAATCTGCGACAAGGAGTATGACATGCTGGTGATGCCCTAATGATGCCTAATGTTATTGCCCTGATGTTCTAGGGTTATGCCTACGGGGAATGTTATTCATATTAATTAGATTTATGCAAATGTACCCTTGCCTAAGGTTATGCCTCCAGGCTCATATATGTTATGTCTAATGTTACGCATAATGAGTTTTTCAGGCCTAGTGCCTTTACGCTAATGTTGTGATCCTAGTGCATTCATGCTAATGTGTCAATGCTAACACTTTTATGCTTATTGCATTGCTGCATGTTTCTCCCTAGTTCTTACATCATTGGTGTTCTGCATAACTTATTTTGCATGCAAGTATGCCTAATGTCAGGTGATTATGCTAATGCTAATGTGCCGGTTTAATGTGATGTTCCAGGTCCCTGCCGGATTACGTTGTTATGGAATATGAACGAGATGCAACATGTTGTATTTAAATGCCTGACACTAGTGTGATGATGCTTTATTTGTATGCCTAATACATTTATGCTAACACAGATGTTTACGCCTATTGTGGAACATTGCTAAGTTCATGATCTAGCCAGTAAGTACTCGCTGTTTCACATTTATTACTGGACTTCCATTTATTCTTGGTCCTTTTGCAATGATTCCGGTAGCGGCCTGATTGGCCCTGCTGTGTAAATAGCCCCTGTGAGTTGCTACCCGGTGCCGGCTGGCACGGAGGATATTGACCTGTGTTTTGCAGTCTAATGTGTTTTCAACCTGCTGTGGAGTCTCTTTTTGTAGTGTGCCTGGTGTGTCGCCTGTGAGTGCTGTGTGGATGCTTTACACATTTCCTCCGGAGTTTGGCCCGCCCGCTCTGCACCACACTGCCCTGTTTCTAACAATTACTCAATGGGACAACAGGATACAACTGTCAGAAGCAGCTAGGACATCAATCCCATGGTGGATGCGGCAGGAGAATCTTCTGGTTGGGGTCCCTTTCCATCAGGCTCCTCCCTCCCAATCATTGATCACAGATCAGCTGGTCAGGGGCATTTGTGTATGACTATCCACTTCTTCCACTCATCCCGAAGGTGGTGACCAAGCTCTCGTACTCAGACACGAGGATGATCCTGATTGCTCCAGACTGGCCCAGACAATGGTGGTACCCGGACCTTCTGCACCTGTCAGAATGCCCACACAGGAGACTGCCGTGCAGATAGGACCTGCTGTCCAAGATGAACGGGAACATTCATCACCCCAGCCTTCCATCACTGAGCTTGGCAGCATGGCTCCTGAGGTCCTCCAGTATGGTCATTTAGGGCTTCCTCAAGACTGCATGACCATCTTGAAAGAAGCTAGAAGGCCTTCCAAGAGACACTCCTATGCTTGTAAATGGAAGTGTTTCTAATTATGGTGTCTGCAAAATAATTGTAATCCTACTAAAGGTCAGGAGAAAGTGATTTTACCATACCTGCTTTACCTAGCTAAGGCAGGACTAAAATGCTCTTCCATTTAGGTAGTCCTTGCAGTCGTTACGGTAAATAGGCGCTCCCCTTCTCAGTCGTCTTTTTTTCAACTACAGGTATTAAAGGACTTCTTACAAGGTCTAAAGAAGGTCTACCCTCCTGTTCTGCCTCCTTCACCGCCTTGGGAGATGAATTTAGTTCTTGCTAAACTAATGGGTCCCCCATTTTAGCCTATCCACAAAAAGCAACCCTACAACACCTTACGTGGAAGGTAGATTTCTAGTGGCGATTACCTCAGCTCGCAGAGTGAGGGACATTCAGGCCCTCTGCTCAAAAGAACCTTACACAGTTTTTCATCTTAATAGAGTTGTATTAAGAACCCATCCCGCCTTCCTTTTGAAGGTGGTGTCAGATTTCCATGTCAACCAAACTATTTCAATACCAACCTTTTTTCCTAACCCCTCTACCCCAGCTGAGAGGTCTTTGCACTCATTAGACCTAAAAAGGGTTTTGAAATTCTACTTGGACAGGTCTAAATCAATTAGAAAATCTGATCAACTATTCATTAGTTATAGCTCGATCAGGACAGGGTATCCAGCCTCCAAGCGGTCCAACTCAAGGGGGATAGTTTCATGTATCACATTGGCTTATCAGTTAGCACAAAAGCCACTCTGGTACACCCAAGGATCATTCCACGAGAGGAAAAGCGGCTACAAATACTTTCCTTCATAATGTACCAATTTCCCAGATCTGCGAAGCAGGTACTTGGAGATCTATACATACATTTACAAGGGACTATTGCCTTGATTCAGATACCAAAACAGACACCCAAGTAGGCCAGGCCTCCTTGAGGAATCTTTTTCAGCACTGTTAACTTATGGTGTTCTTTTGTTGGGTCATTCCTTCTGATTTGCCCGTCGGCGGAGGATGGGCTTGCTAGTCTATTCAGTGCTTATGACTATTGATGAGGATCCCCTGGAAGAGAAGGATAAGTTACTTACCTGTAATCCTAGTTCTCTTCCAGGGGTATCCTCATCAAAGTCATAAGCAACCCACCCGCCCACCCAGGCAAATGAGACTGTTGTATTGTTGAACTATATCTTTGAGCCCTGACCTTCAGAACAGTTGACCTAACTATCACCCCTAAGGCATGATGATAAGCTAGGGGTCATGGCTGCCTTAAAGGCAGGGCGCCAGTTTTTTGTGCAATTGTTTTTATTTTGTAAGCTATTAGTTTACAATGCAGCCTGTAGGTTAACGATGCATGCTCTTTTTCAGCATCCAAACCCAAGGAGATATATCAGATCGCGCAAAAGCCTGCTCAAACTTCCCGACAAGCTACCAGACCCTCTGACTGTCCAAACTCGATGCAATGAACAGGCCGACTACTTCTACAACAAAATAGCCACGATCTACTCCTCCTTCTCCCTACCCCCTCACCCCCTAACAGAACAGCAGGACACCAGACCACCCCCACTTACCACCTTAGAAACCTTTCCACCTCTGGAGCCTACCAGCCTGGAAACCATAATACTACAGGTAAAGTCTGGATCTCCCAGTGACCCAGCCCCAGCTCATTTCCTCAGAACAATTACCCCTACCATCCTCCCCACCATCCGGAACCTGATCAACAACTCTCTATCATCAGGGCTTGTCCCCCCGAAGTGGAAACAAGCTACAGTTAAGGCCCTCCTGAAAAAACCCAATTTAGATCAGATGAACACGGGAAATTACCGCCTGATCTACATGTTACCGTGGATAACCAAAATCGCGGAAAAACACGTTAATCAATCCCACACAGAATTCCTGGAAGCAAACAACTTACTGGACACTTCACAGACTGGGTTCCGCCCCATGCACGGAACAGAAACCGCTTTACTAGCTGTAACAGAAGGAGCTAGAACGATTGTGGATCAGGGCGGCACTGCGGCCATTATCTTATTGGACCTCCGTGCCGCCTTCGACACTGTTTGGCATACATATATATATATATATATATATATATATAGCTGTTTATATATGTTTTTCATATATATATATTTTTTATTATTTCCGGGGTCCCCGCACGTGGGCGGGAATATTCAGTGCTTATGACTTTGATGAGGATACCCCTGGAAGAGAACTAGGATTACAGGTAAGTAACTTATCCTTCCAGCCCAGGAAGGACCTGGCCTGGCAGTTTCGGCTGACTGTGCCCATTGGGCGCAGGGTCAAGACTGATTTACATATGGCTGGGTCCTAACTGGAATGGTATGGTGAGCAAAAAAAAGATGGAATTAGGCCCAAATCTCTGTACTGGGATGAATATATGACATTATTCTGCATTCTGTCCATCAATTGTTCCTTTTGCATTTATCACCCGAGTGGGACGGGTATGCCCAGACTTGGGTCCCATGCTCTCCATGCCGCTGGAGTCAAGCTATCCTGGATGATGAGGGCTGAAAGCCCAAAACCAGTCCTAGGATGATTGTTTCCAGTCCAGGGGGGACGTGGCCTGGCAGTTCAGGCTGGACTGTGCCCATTGGGTGCAGGGTCAGGACTGATTTGCATATGTCTGGGTGCAAACTGGAAATGGATTGGTGAGCAAAAAAACGATGGATTTAGGCCCAGATCTCTGTACTGGGCTGAATGTATGACATTGTTCTGCATTCTGTCCATCAATTGTTCCTTTTTCATTTGTCACCCCAAGTGGGACGGGTATGCCCAGACGTGGGTCCTATGCTCTCCATGCCACTGGAGACAAGATATCCTGGCTGAGGAGACCTGAAAGCCCGATACCAGTCCTAGGATGCTAGTTTCTAGTCCAGGGGGACCTGGCCTGGCAGTTCGGGCTGGACTGTGCCCATTGGGCGCAGGGTCAAGACTGCTTTGCCTATGTCTGGGTCCAAACTGGAAATGGCTTGGTGAGCAAAAAAACGATGGAATTAGGCCCAAATCTCTATACTGAGATGGATATATGACATTGTTCTGCATTCTGTCCATCAATTGTTCCTTTTGCATTTGTCACCCTGAGTGGGACGGGTATGCCCAGACTTTGGTCCTGTGCTCTCCATGCCACTGGAGTCAAGCTATCCTGGCTGATGAGGGCTGAAAGCCCAAAACCAGTCCTAGGATGCTTGTTTCCAGTCCAGGGGGGACCTTGCCTGGCAGTTCGGCTGGACTGTGCCCATTGGGCGCAGGGTCAAGACTGATTTGCAAATGGCTGGGTCCAAACTGGAATGGTATGGTGAGTAAAAATAAAAGATGGAATTAGGCCCAAATCTTTGTAATGGAATAAATATATGACATTGTTCTGCATTCTGTCCATCAATTGTTCCTTTTGCATTTGTCGCCCCGAGTGGGATGGGTATGCCCAGACTTGGGTCCCATTCTCTCCATGCCACTGGAGTCAAGCTATCCTGGCTGATGAGTGCTGGAGGCCCAAAACCAGTCCAAGGGTGCTTGTTTCCAGTCCAGGGGTGACCTGGCCTGGCAGTTCGGGCTGGACTGTGCCCACTGGTTGCAGGGTCAAGACTGATTTGCATATGGCTAGGTCCAAACTGAAATTCTTCCTTTTGCATGTGGCAGGAAGAAGGCAGAAAGGGAACCAAATGAATTTTGCATTGTGTGCCTAGCAGGCATATGTTGCCCAGGCAAGTGTCCCTACTATATAAAGCTTTCTCACAGAACCCTGAGGGACAAGGAGAAAATCTACCTTCATGGGCAATAAGAGAACAGACAGTGTCTGGAATCAGCTTCTGAGACATCTGGTGAATGAGGAGATAGGCACCCCTCTACCCCAGTTGTCACCATTGACAGTGAGAACGCCCAGATCCAAAAAGGGATCTTGACTTGATGAAGACTGATATATCATTATGATACTGTAAAGTGTTGTTGGAATATGAATTTGCCTTGAAAAAACAAAAGACAAGAGGTGTTTGGTAAAACAGGAACAATTAGTTTCATTAAATGCTTTTGCCGGGAAAAATCCAATGAAATGGATTTGAGGACTGTCAACATAAATTTGTTTTGAGTGCCAATATATGCAGTATTTGAGCACCATAAAGCAGTTTAGATCTTAATTCAGAGAAGGGAATTGGGTGTAAATCAGGCCACCTGACAGTGAATGCAGGTGGGTTGCTGCCTTGCGTGGATGCAATGAGGGACAGTGGCTGAAGTGTCCAGATGTTCAGCATGGGGTGCACGTGATTGTTGCGTGTTCTGTGTGTGTTGTGCCAGGGGATTGCGTATGCCTTAGTGTGTGTGTGCCTTTCACAGCAACACTTATCTAATGTTTGCATGTGTTTTAGCGGCAGCTCCATGATTTGGTTAGGAACTTTTCAAGGAAATGGTATACTGTAACTTTTTGCATCAAAATAATCTTACATTTCTACTCTGATAAAAGGGAAATATGTACATAGGATTAAGTTGGCTATAACTACTTACTACGAGCTTTCAAAGATGCATCAAAAACAGCAGATTTTACACAAAACAAAACTACAATGCATATGAAGGATCACAACCTGAAAGGAAGTGCAATGGTTAAATTCAAAACACTGAATTTTTAGCAGCGGAATAGCAGATATGGAATAGTTAGTGGAATAGCAACTTCTTCGTATTTCATGACCAAGACACCACGCTCAACATAAAACCTAGTTGCAATATTTTAATAGCTTCACTACATCAAGAATATCCATCGAGAATGTAACATTTGAATACTGAAACGACAAAAAAGAGAGACAGAGAGAAGTAAAAAACTGAGTGAAAAGAACGGTGACTCTGTAAAACTAGGCAGCTCTTAGCGCATGCTGCCCAATGACGAGGGGAGACTCTATGCGGTACACAGGACTAAGTAAGCCGAACAGTCTGTTAATATCAGCACTGTGGCAGAGATAGCAAAAGTGTATGCTAAGGAGAAGGAACAACTCGACAACCACAAACCCTTCTTTGCCAAGCACAAGCTGCACCGAGCCTCCACGATCCAAATTTCCTCTAACATCCTAATTACACACCCTATTCGCACCCAAGGGCCATGCATACTGCTGTGTCACTCCCAAAGGTCCAAGTGAATATTACCTCTCACTTCCTTCATATACTACCAGAGTTAAGAAACCGACAGCACTAAGAAAACCCTTTAGACTTAAAAATAAAATCAAGATGTTGGGCCTATATCTTACCCAGGGCCTATGTGTACCTTCTGACTCATTGTCAGTGAAATTGCTCTCCCACCCTGGCAGCTCCACCATTAAGTGAGGTGTCCATGCCCCAGCACTCTTGAGCGTTAGTGATCGAGGCCCTCCTCCACCCGCAGGTTTCCCTGTGCCTCACCCCTGGTGGTCCAGTGGACCTCTGTCTCCTTTCTCTCACTCTGCTCCTTCACTCGTTTTTTAGGTCTCGCGACCTATCGATGCGCGCAAGCGCATCGAGCGGAGCGAGAATTCAAGTGGCGAAAATCATCGTCAAACTAAGGGCTTTCAGCCCCGCGGTTTTCATGCAGTTCACGTGAATCACGTGATTAAACATGCACGCGCATCGGCGGCATTTCTCCTGCAGGCTCGCAAAAGGCTCTCCTCCCTCCCCACATCAAAGTCATCAATCACCCTCCCACAGGCTTCCCCAGCGCTGCCCCGCCCCCTGCTTCACGGCCAGGCCATCTGTTCCCTGCCAGACCTCTCACACCTCCGTCACAGCATGCCTGTGTACTTCAAAGGCTTTCAGTTTCGTCTCCTTTTAAAACTTGTTTAACTTGTTCCCTGCTTGCCTCTCCCCCGCCCCCCCCCCCCCCCCCCCCCACCACCACAGCAATGCCGAGGGCTGGTTTCACTTTCAGCACGTCGCACGGAAGACTTGCCTGCTTTGCCAACGCTTGTTTTTATTTTTTTTTATTCAATGCTTGGAATTCAAAACTGAAGGCTTTGTCTATCCATTAAATGTATGCGCGCACACTAAAGCCAGACAGAGGTTTAAGCCTTTTTAAAGGTGCTTGACAACCCTTTTCTGGTAGGTCCCAAATTGGCGAACTTTAATTTGACATGCCTTTTAGCGCTTCAAATACCCCTGAAATGGAAGAGTCCCAGACTTTTTGAAATGTACTCTCCTCTGCGTGGCAATTTCCTCTCTAGACAGCTCACTGCGCCAAGACGCTACATTAGTGGGCGAATGGCGCTGTATAGAAACCCTTAAGAGTAATGAATGTTCATCTATTTCACTGTTTTATAATATTACATGTATGTGTGTGCGCGCTCTTTGAATAGCGTACATCTGCCATGACTATGGCCTCTTGGCGCCTTTGACAGTCGGCACTGTCCACTGATACAAATCTGTTGCATATAATATATATCATAATACAGTAAGATAGCTTTGAAGAAAACCCCACAATCACATAAGTGTACAGTACAGTTATTGGGTTTTATTCAAAGCAATTTCGCAAAAACCTTGTTGTAACAGAAATATACTCGGGAAGCCCCAATTCGCAAAAGCTGATTTGCCGCTTTTGGAAAACCATGCAAAAATGTATCATGTTTTCAGCTGTAATTCGTGTGTTCATAAATGCCTTCTTGGTGCTTTGCTTAGAGGGAATTGGGCTGAGAGTGTAAAAGAGGCAGCTTTGGCTAGCCACTACATAAACTGTAGTAATGAAGTGTGTTCGTTTACAATAAATCGGGTAATAGCAGAGTCGCCAAGTGCCCCAGGGAGGGGGTGCAGGGCGTGCGGTAGTTAGCTTGCTGACCCGTAACGCATGTATTTCGAGTTACCATGACATCACAGGAAGGGCCATCATAGGAAGTAACTTCATTGGAAGGGTCACCGTTGTGGCGCTCAGGAAGAAGCATGAATGATAGAAAAGGAGTAGTTAAAGCTTTGGCCCACATTGGAATAGTTGTCACAACTGTCAGACTCTGCTAGTAGCCCACGTCTAAAATACGCATCAGTGCAAGCAGCGAGTGCAATGTAAGACTATGACATAAATAACGCAAGATCCAGACAAAGATACTGAGCATGGTGTACACTGAGGTCAAATAGTTCGCACAGGATCAAACATTTAGCAAAGGAAGGAAGCAGAGATTTGAACCTATGCTTTTCACTCTGACTGCAGAGGCATGCAAGCACGTTTATCTCATCCTGTTTCTAGTTTCACAGGAAAAGGTAATACTTGGTTGTCCTTTCCGCACAAGAGACAAACAAGTGCAGTGTGACGAACAGGGTGCAAGTCCTACAATAAATAAGTGTGGGACTACTTAGCATATGCAGTGAACTCACCAAAAGTGATGTAATAAAAAGAAGAATCACTCGCTCCGCTCTAAACGCGGAGGGTCTGCTTTTTCCAGTTTATGGCAATGTACTTGTCTGTATACACATAGTGAACATCTAGTGAATGTTTGAATAAAGCCCACTGGGTTAGCATTCCGTGCTTCAGTCTGTGGCTTTCGCAGGTCTGTGGTACACATATTGTCAGTCAACTCATCCTTTTAAGGTAAATGCAATTAGATTATAACTGGCAATAGATTGAAGCACGCTGTTCAACATTCTGTGATATTGATAACAATGTTACACATTATTAGGATTGCCATTGTATCCCGTTCCGTTTTTAGGTCGAGCAGACCTGCATTCAATGCCACTCACACATGCAACGCCACTCACACATGCAACGCCACTCACACACGCAACGCCACTCACACACGCAACGCCACTCACACACGCAACGCCACTCACACACGCAACGCCACTCACCCACGCAACGCCACTCACACATGCAACGCCACTCACACACGCAACGCCACTCACACATGCAACGCCACTCACACATGCAACGCCACTCACCCACGCAACGCCACTCACCCACGCAACGCCACTCACCCACGCAATGCCAATCACCCACGCAACGCCACTCACCCAAAGCCACTCACACCCAGGCAGTGCCACTTTCACCCACACTGTGCAGTGCACAATAGGTCTCGCAGTAGGAAAGTTGGAGCTATTGGTTTTGTAAATGACCTTTATGTTTTTAAAATGAAAACAAAAATAAAAGGCATTGTTATTTGCAATTGTAATAGCTCCAACTTTCCTACTGCGAGACCTATTGGCAACGCCAGTGCTTGTCTACCCTTTCTATCTTTCACCCTTCTGCACCTTTCTGCATCTCTGCTCTTTTGTGCCTTATTTCTGCCCATTTTCCCTTTCTCTCCCTCTGCTCCTTCACTCGTTTTCACTCGTTTTTCTACCCTTTCTATCTTTCACCTTTATGCACCTCTGCTCTTTTTTGCCTTATTTCTGCCCATTTTCCCTTTCTCTCCCTCTGCTCCTTCACTCGTTTTTCTACCCTTTCCATCTTTCACCTTTCTACCCTTTTCTGCATCTCTGCTCTTTTGTGCCTTATTTCTGCTTGGTTTCCCTTTTTTCTTTATCCCTTCTTTCCTCCCTTTACCTTTCCCCGCCGCTGCTGCCCCCGCGGCCCCTCCCCCCCAGCACGACCGTCCCAATCCAGCTCCTCTCCCCGCTCCCACCTCCCAGCTGTCAAGCCCTCCCCGACCCCTACTTAATGGCGGCCACTGCGGGGACAGGCGAGCAAGATCACTGACTCATTGTCAGTGAAATTGCTCTTCCACCCTCGCAGCTCCACCATTAAGTGAGGTGCCCCTGCCCCTGCACTCTTGAGTGTTAGTGATCGAGGCCCTCCTCCACCCGCAGGTTTCCCTGTGCCTCATCCCTGGTGGTCCAGTGGACCTCTGTCTCCTTTCTCTCACTCTGCTCCTTCACTCGTTTTTTTACCCTTTCTATCTTTCACCCTTCTGCACCTTTCTGCATCTCTGCTCTTTTGTGCCTTATTTCTGCCCATTTTCCCTTTCTCTCCTTCTGCTCCTTCACTCGTTTTCACTCGTTTTTCTACCCTTTCTATCTTTCACCTTTCTGCACCTCTGCTCTTTTTTGCCTTATTTCTGCCCATTTACCCCTTCTCTCCCTCTGCTCCTTCATTCGTTTTCACTCGTTTTTCTACCCTTTCCATCTTTCACCTGTCTGCCCTTTTCTGCATCTCTGCTCTTTTGTGCCTTATTTCTGCTTATTTTCCCTTTTTTCTTTATCCCTTCTTTCCTCCCTTTACCTTTCCCCGCCGCTGCTGCCCCCGTGGCCCCTCCCCCCCCAGCGCGACCGGCCCAATCTAGCTCCTCTCCCCGCTCCCGCCTCCCAGCTGTCAAAGGCAAGCACATCTGCGCCCGTCCGCGACCAGAACCAGGAACCCTGGACCTCCGCCCCGCCAACGCTACGACCCAGCAGCATTCCACACACTCAACCCAGGCTGCCACAACAACTGCAAGCTAGCATCACCAGCCGACACCCATGGACCCTTCAGCTGTCACCGCTGCCGGCACACCTGCAGCACCGCCAAGACACGGATCCAGCACAACCCGCCCACAAGAACACAACCGAACCAAAGACCCTGCAATGCATCCTCCTCAACGTCCGATCCCTCCACAAACACGCCACAGAAATCTGGGACCTCCTCGACAGCACCACCCCGGACGTAGCATTCTTCACCGAAACCTGGACCAACGCCACCTCAGGACCGGACATCGCCATCGCCATCCCCCAAGGATACAAGATCTACAGGAAGGACTGCCCCACCCACCCAGGAGGAGGAATCGCCATCGTCCACAAATCCAGCCTCCGCCTGAGCACACTCCCTGACGAGTCCACGGGCTGATGGAACACTTTCACTTCAAGATACTGGCCAGCCCCACTGCCGCCCTCCGAGTAACCCTCATCTACCGACCCTCTGGCCCCCCGCGGACCCTTCGCCAACTCCATCACGGACATTATCTCCCCGCAGGCCATCGCATCCACCAACTACACCCTGGTGGGAGACCTCAACTTCCACCTCGACAATCAACTGGACCCCAACACCACATGCCTCCTGGACAACCTCCACAACATTGGACTCTGCCAGATCGTGACCGAGCCCACGCACTCAGAAGGACACACCCTCGACCCCCTCTTCACTACAGGAAACTCCATCACCTTCAGCCACACCACCGAACTCCCATGGACCGACCATTGTTGCGTCCACTTCACCTTCAGAACACCCACCATCCACAGACACCAGCACCTGCTTCCACAAGGAAACTGGACCAAAATCACCGACGACCAGCTCATCTCCTCACTCAAAAACTCCACCCCAACCATCGCGGAAAACGGCGACCTCAACACCGCAGCCCGAACCCTGCATAGATGGATCTCGGACAGCACCAACACCATAGCGCCCCTCAAGAAAAACAACAATACCCGTGCCAAGAAAGCCAGATGGTTTACCACCGAACTTCGAGAGTCCAGGCGCACATGCTGCCGCCTCGAAAAGGCCTAGAGAAACACCAAATCCACAGAAGCCCACAACAACTTCAGAGCCGCCACCAATGCTCACCATCAACTCATCAGAGAAACGAGGAAAAAAGCGATTGAAGACAGAATCTCCACTAACGCACACAACAGCAAGGAACTCTTCAGCATCATCAAGGAGTTTGCCCAACCCACCAGCGAGTCTACCGACATCCCTCCCTCACAAGACCTCTGCGACAAACTCAGCACCTTTTTCCACCACAAAATCAAGAGCATCTACGACAACTTGGACGAAGACAACCAACACACTGAACCCTCACCAACCATCCACGACACCCGGAAACCAGCGATTGATGACTGGACAGCCCTCACCACCAAAGACACACTGAAGACAATGAAGTCAATCCACTCAGGGGCCCCCACAGACCCCTGCTCCCACCACATCTTCAACAGAGCCGCTGACACCATCGCACCCATGCTCTGCCACACCATCAACCGCTCCCTGGCGACCGCCTCGTTCCCCGACGACTGGAAACATGCCGAGGTCAACCCCTTCTGAAGAAACCCTCAGCGAACCCCACCGACCTAAAAAAATACAGAAAGTCATCGAGAAAGCCATCAACAGCCAACTCGCCACATTCATTGAAGAACACAACATCCTCGACTCCTCCCAATCCGGCTTCAGAAAAAACCACAGTACGGAAACGGCCCTCCTCGCCGCAACAGACGACATCTGCACCCTACTGGACAAAGGAGAAACAGTAGCCCTCATCCTCCTAGACCTATCAGCGGCGTTCGACACAGTCTCCCACCGCACCCTAATACGCAGACTCTACGACGCAGGAATCCAGGACAAGGCCCTCGACTGGATCTGCTCCTTCCTCTCCGGCAGGACGCAACATGTCAGACTCCCCCTTTCCTCTTAGACCCCACACCTACCACCTGTGGAGTCCCCCAGGGCTCCTCCCTCAGCCCGACGCTGTTCAACGTCTACATGGCTCCACTTGCCCCCATTGTCAGAACCTACGGACTCAACATCGTGTCATACGCAGACGACACGCAGCTCATCCTCTCCCTATCCACGAGCCCAACACCACCAGACGCAACTTTCGAGAAGGTATGGAAGCCGTCGCCAAATGAATGAAAAACAGCTGCCTACAACTAAACACCAACAAAACAGAAGTACACATCATGGGCCCAAACCCCGACGCCTGGAGCGACACCTGGTGGCCCACCGCCCTCGGAAACCCGCCAACCCGCCAACCCCCACAAACCACGCACGCAACCTGGGAATCATCCTGGACTCCGAGCTCAAAATGGACCGCCAGATCAACTCTGTCTCATCTTCCTGCTTCCACACCCTCCGCCTCCTTCGTAAGACCTTCAAATGGATCCCCCTCGAACACCGAAAGACAGTCACTCACGCCCTGGTCACCAGCAGACTCGACTACGGCAACGCACTCTACGCCGGAATAAACAAAAACCTCATCCGCAAGCTACAGAACATCCAGAACGCCACCGCAAGACTGGTCCTCAACCTGCCAAAACACTGCCACATCTCCAAGCACCTGCGCACACTCCACTGGTCCCCGTCGAGGCGAGAATCACCTTTAAGATGCTTTGGGAGTCTGTGGGCGATTCAGACGTCCTCTGGAGTCTGGGAGCGCCGCATGTTTTAATCAGGCTGAGATCACACAGCCCTGCCGCCTCATTGCGCGCTTACTCGCGCTGGACCTATGCGCCTGTATTTTAAAACTGCTTTTATGCTGTGCAACACTAACCCCTCTTTTGTTGTGCAGGTCCCCTGGAGCTGTCTTATTTTTATTTGCGCCGCCTGTCTTTAATTCACCTTCGTCTTTGGAGTGCGCGCTGGGACCCGTCCGGTCGCGCTGCACTTCCACCAGCTGATTCCGCCTCCCGGCCCGCCCACTGCAGCCGAGCAAGGTGCTGCCTGGGTCGTGACCTGGTGAGCCGCCATCTTGGGTGAGGGAGTAGGCGAGCGGTGCAGCGCTCGGCCCCTCCCGCCCTCGGCCTCATAAAATGGTCCCTCTTCATAGGGAGCGCAGCGGGCGCGCCGTCATCGCGCCGAAGTCGCGCCTAAGTCCCGCCCGTCTGTGCCCGTCCGTGCCCAGACGGGCGCAGGGGCCAAGGACGCTGCCGCACCCATTACTTACAGCAACGCGTCACTTAAAGCTCTTCAGTTCCCCTCCTGCCCTCTCCACCCCATCACTTGGGCTCGTATCACCTCTTTGGAAATCATGGGAAGCTCACCCCCTCTATTAGGGGCTGTCACACCTGCTACTCACGAGTCAAACCTTCGCGTTCTGTACCTCAACACTCGCTCCTTCATCAGGCACCAGATCGACATCTTCCTTTTATTGACTACCGAGAGTCCGGATATACTCCTACTCTCGGAGACATGGCTTTCGGAAGACTCGCTCCCAGACATTCTGGCAGCGTTACCTCCCGACTACTACATGCTGAATGCCAATCGATCAGGTGGCCGTCAGGGAGGGGGTGTCGCAGCAGTAATCCGGAAAAACCTGCAAATCATCTCTACCTCCTCGCTCATTCTCCCAGCAGTTGATAACCTTGTGATCAACCTGGGCATGAAAGAAGGCGCTGTCACGCTCGTGGTGCTATACGCCCCCCGTACCCTATGCCTCTTTTTCCCCCTTCTTTTGTTGAACAAATAGCCAATCTCACCACCTCCTCCCCTCGTGTAGCCATTTTTGGGGACTTCAACTACTGGTATTCACATCAGGATGCTGGCCCTCAGGCCACTGAGCTCTTCGAGGCCCTATCGTCCCTTACCCTAAAACAACACATTGACATCCCCACTCACACTGGAGGTCACATTCTCGATCACATCTGGACCCATGGGGTCAAGCTCTCCCATCCGGTGATTACTCCCTGTATTTGGTCCGACCATTTTCCGGTCGACGCCACCCTCACCATAACGGGCCATATCAGAACCCCTCCCTCAGAGGGCGGCATGGCACGAAAATGGAGGGCTGTAGACACTCAGGTCCTTCTTGACCTCCTCTCGAAATCCCGCCCTTCCCTCACGTCTGACCTCAGCACTGACAAGCTAGCTCATGACCTCTCTCACTGGCTTGTCTCGGCTAGCGACATCTTAGCCCCCCTCACCAAATTCCCTCGGTCACGGCACAATCACTCCCAGAAGTGGTATAACCCCGATCTCAAAAAGCAACACCTTGAACTTCGCCAACTGGAGCGCAGATGGAGAAGGGACTATCACACCTCAAGCAGGGAGATTTACTTGGTCGCACGCAACAAGTATAAGAAAGCCATCATTGCGGCCAAATCTGCATATATCGCGGAAAGAATTCTCTCTGCACCCATTCAATCCAAAGAAATTTTCAAAGTGATTGGGGAACTCACCACTGACACCAGGACTCTCCCCATCCAGGCCCCTACCCAGGAATCTTGCAATGCCCTTAGCTCCTTTTTTGTTGAAAAAATTGTTATGATTAAGGACTCTATCACCACCCCCTCTCCTGACGCTGTTACTACTCCGGTCCCCCATAACTCTTCCTCACTTCTGCACTTCCCTACTCTTGACTCGACCACCCTAGCAAAACTAGCTACCCGGGTCAAGTCTGGTTCCCCGGACGACTGTTGCCCCCCGTCTATACTGCGAGACATCTGCCTCTCTCTTCCTGAAAGCATTCTTCCGCTGCTGAACTCGTCTCTTTCTTCGGGCACAGTGCCTGGCTCTTTTAAGGAGGCCGTTTTAGTTCCTCTCTTGAAGAAGCCGGGGGCCGACCCATCGGTCCCAGCCAATTACCGACCTATTTCCCTCCTTCCCTATCTCGCCAAAATCCTGGAAGCCCATGTTACGGCTAGCCTCTCACAGTTTGTCGAAAATTCGAACTTCCTGGAGTCTAACCAAGCCGGTTTCCGACCCGGCCACTCCACGGAGGCAGTCATCTTAGCCGTGCTCGACACTCTGAGAGGCAATGCCGACAAGGGCATCCCCCAGGCCCTGGTCTTGTTAGATCTGTCGGCCGCGTTCGACACGGTGGATCATGACATTCTCATCCGCCGTGTCGAGCAGGCCGGCCTCCAGGGCCCGGCGCTGGCCTGGATCCACTCCTTTCTATCTGGTAGGTCTCAGACGGTCAGTCTGGGGACCTTTCGTGGACCCAAAGTCTCCTCCACTTGCGGTGTCCCCCAGGGTTCTTCTCTGTCTCCTCTCCTTTTCAACCTCTATCTTCGCCCCCTTCTTCTTTCTCTGAGGCAGTGGGACGTCACCGTCTTTAACTACGCTGACGACCTACAACTCATCTTTCCTCTCTCCACCCCTTCTGCTGTCTCTAATTTTCATTCTGTTATGTCTCATATTCTTCTCTGGATGAGCCAAAATCAGCTTAAGCTGAATCCTGGAAAGACAGAGCTCCTTCTTCCTGGCAGGAGCTCCATCTATTGGGGTCCACACTTTTGGCCTTCTGGACTCGGCCCTCCCCCTGTCCCTGTGACATCCGTGAAGAGCCTGGGTGTCATCATTGACTCCGAACTCTCCCTCAAGGCCCAGGTGGGGGCAGTGCTCTCTTCCTGCATGTACCAGATCCGCAGGATCAGGAAGGTCGCCTACCTCCTGTCCCCCGCAGTCCTACTTCAAGTCACTCTGGCCTTAGTCCTTTCCCGTTTGGACTTTTCCAACTCTCTATATCATGGCCTGCCAAAAACCTTGCTCTACAGGCTGCAGGTCGTGCAGAACCAAGTGGCGCGTCTTGTATTTAGGACCCCTAAATGGCAGTCGGCCAAGCCCCTCCTTGCTAAACTGCATTGGCTCCCTATCAATCTCAGGGCAGCCTTCAAGACCGGCTGCCTAGTATTCAAGTCCCTCACTGGCCCTTCTCCTAGTTTTCTGAAATCTCTTATCACCCCGTACTGCCCCCCCGCACTCTCAGATCCTCTCATCTTCACCTCCTGGTCATCCCACCCTTTAAGCTTACGAGGATGGGTGGCCGTAGTTTCTCATATCTTGCCCCCACATTCTGGAATTCTCTCCCCCTTTCTCTCAAATCTATCACATCACTCATCCTTTTCCGTAAGTCCCTTAAAACCTGGCTTTTCCCCCAATCTGGATAAACTCTAATCTGCCACTTTCAGTATCCCAATCAGCGCCAGGAAACCTACGGTGATAGTGCGCTCTACAAAAACCTCCTAACGATAACGATAACGATAACCCACGCACACACGGCCCTCCATGGCACCGGACCAGCATACCTGAACAGCCGGCTCAAATTCCACGCACCCCAAAGGACCCTACGATCAGCCCAGCTCTCCTACGCCGAGGTCCCGCGCACCAGAAAGACCAGATCGGGAGGCCGCTCCTTCTCCTTCCTCGCGGCCAAAGCATGGAACGCCCTTCCGCTCCACCTCAGACAGAAAACATCGCTCCCCATCTTCGCAAGAAACCTCAAAACCTGGCTCTTCGATAGACCCCCCTCCTTGATGGAATGGAACCTGCACCCCCCCCCCCCCCACCCCCCACCCCTAGCGCCTTGAGACCCTTACGGGTGAGTAGTTGCGCTTTAACAAACTCCTGATTGATTGATTGTGTTGCCCAGTGATCTAAGCGGTGAGGCCTCACCCCTGTATCACACCCAGCAGTGCACGCAACAAACAACCCTGACCTTTCCTAACCTGCTGACTATTGAAGAAAGGTAACCTCCACGGGACCACCCCTGAGGCTGCCTTGCGACTACTCAGTTTGGACACATGAAGTGAGAAATATGTCAGATTTCTGTTTGTGGTAGGGTGCTCAGGTTAACTTTTTGTGCTTCTTCTTAGTTTGCCATACGCCTAATGCTGGGACCAAGGATCAGACGTAGTCTCTTACCCTCTGATGGCGGCTTCAGGATGGACCTCTGCACTGCAGATTCAGCAGAACTTTCAATCAAAGACATTTATCAATCAAAGACATTTATAGAGCGCACTACATACCCGTAGGGTCTCAAGGCGCTGGGGGTGGGGGTAGGGGGGTGCCGCTACTGCTCGAACAGCCAGGTCTTCAGCTTCTTCCTGAAGGAGAGGTGGTCTTGGGTCAGGCGCAGGTCGGTCGGGAGGGAGTTCCAGGTCTTGGCGGCCAGGTAGGAGAAGGACCTTCCTCCTGTAGTCGCTCTACGGATGCGGGGGACGGCGGCGAGGGCGTGGTTGGCTGATCGGAGGTGGCGTTTGGGAGCGTAGAAGTTGATTCGGCTGTTGAGGTAGCTCGGGCCTTGGTCGTGTAGGGCTTTGTGTGCGTGGGTGAGGAGGCGGAAGGTGATTCTTTTGTTGACGGGGAGCCAGTGTAGGTCTCTCAGATGTCCGGAGATGTTGCTGGTTCGTGGGATGTCGAGGATGAGTCTGGCTGAGGCGTTCTGGATCCGCTGGAGTCTCTTCTGGAGCTTGGCGGTGGTACCGGCGTAGAGGGCGTTGCCGTAGTCCAGTCGGCTAGTGACGAGGGCCTGGGTGACGGTCTTCCTGGTCTCGGTGGGGATCCACCAGAAGATCTTCCGAAGCATGCGTAGGATGTTGAAGCACGCCGAGGAGACGTTGTTGACTTGCCTGGTCATGGAGAGGGAGGAGTCCAGGATGAAGCCCAGGTTGCGTGCATGGTCTGTCGGTTTGGGTGCGGTGCCCAGGGCGGGAGGCCACCAGGAGTTGTCCCAGGCGGAGGGTGAAGAGCCCAGGATGAGGACCTCCGTCTTGTCTGAGTTCAGTTTCAGGCGGCTGGTCGTCATCCACTCGGCTACCTCTTTCATCCCTTCGTGCAGGTTGGCTCTGGCGGCGGCGGGGTCGTTGATCAGGGAGAGGATCAGCTGGGTGTCGTCGGCGTAGGAGATTATGCTGAGGTTGTGTTGGCGTGCGATGGCCGCGAGGGGGCTCATGTAGACGTTGAAGAGGGTGGGGCTCATCGAGGATCCTTGAGGGACGCCGCAGATGACTTCGGTGGCCTCTGACTTGTACGGTGGTATGCGGACTCTCTGTGTTCTTCAGTCGAGGAAGGAGATGATCTATTCCAGCGCCTTGTCCTGGATTCCGATGTTGCTGAGGCGCTGTACTAGGGTGCGGTGGCAGGCAGTGTCGAATGCCGCGGAGAGGTCTAGGAGGATGAGGGCCGCTGTTTCTCCGTTGTCCATCAGGGCTCGGATGTCATCGGTGGCGGCGATGAGGGCGGTCTCGGTGCTGTGGTTGGCTCGGAAGCCAGACTGTGAGGGGTTGAGGGATCCATTTGTCTCGAGGAAGGCGGCCATCTGCTTGTTGACGGTCTTTTCGATGACTTTGGCTGGAAACGGGAGGAGCGAGATAGGGCGGTAATTCTTGAGTTCGGTGGGGTCCGCTGTGGGTTTCTTGAGTAGAGCGCTGAGTTCGGCGTGCTTCCAGCTCTCAGGGAAGGTGTCGGTGTCGAAGGATGTGTTGATGATGTCTCGTAGGTGGGGTGCGATGACAGCGTCGGCCTTGTTGAAGACGTGGTGAGGGCAGGGGTCAGTCGGCGATCCGGAGTGGATGGAGTTCATCGTGCGGATGGTGTCTTCGGTGCTGATCGGGGTCCAGGCGTGGAGGGTGGTGGTGGGGGGTGGTTGTTCGGTCGTGGTTTGCGTTGGTTGTTGGTTGTTGAAGCTGTTGTGTAACTTTCAATCATTTGTTTCTCTACTCACCTTCCGTGCTGCGCAGATGTGAATCCTTTTGACCTGGATCCTTTTCCTTCAGACAGCAGTCGGGCTTGAAAAATCACTCTCTCCTGGCTGGCTAGCCAAAATGTTGCTGGAATGAGAATTTCTCTTGAAAAAACAAAAGACAAGGGGCATTTGGCAAAACAGGAAAAGTTGGTTTAATTAAAACTTTGGCCAGGAAACATCCATAGAAACATGTTTGAAGACTGTCTCAACATACATTAGTTATGAGTGCCATTATATACAGTCTGTGGAGCACCCTAAAGCAATTTAAATCTTAATTTAGAGAAAGGATGCGGGCCTAGTCATGTGGTGTACATCAGGCCACCTGATACTGAATGCAGGTGGTTCTTGACCTTGTATGGACACAATGAAGGACAATGGTTGAAGTGTCTATATGTCCGTCATGGTGAGCACGTGATCACTGCATGTACTGTGTGTGCTGTGCTCTAAGTGCTGAGTGTTCCTAACTTCATGTTGTTTTTACGAACATGTGCACCCCTCTGGCCAGATGTGCTTTATTGGGGCCAATCTCCTGGGACCTTTGTGGAGTGTGGAGTTGCTGCATATCTGTGGGTCTAGTCTGGGTTTTTCCTGTTTGCATGTTTGTCCGGCTGGTTACGTGCCACCCCACCTGTGATCTGTCAATCAGCAGCCTCGGTCCTAGGTCGCAGGGCTGCCTGACCATGTGTTTCTTACTCTGGGTTGACGGGGAGGTCATTTTAGGAGATTTCGACAACAGTAGCCTGAGTTTGAATATACATGTACAATTACGCAGATTGACATCAATATTAACAGAAGCATGATGCCGAAGACCAGTAAAGTGGTTACTTGTTCACCGCTGAAGGACAGTTTGTCTTTAAGACATCATTCATTGAAAAAACCAAAGCATTCAAATTGATAGGCTTCATGATTTTGAAACAACAATCAGCGTTGAAACACAGAACAATTTCAGACTATACAGATTTACATATTTAAGGACCTACTTTCTGACAAGAAAGGTAATGCCTTCTGTGGTAGAGATCTACAACATTGCATCTCTGATCCCACCCTCTTTCCATCACTGTTCCAGAAGACCTTATCCAGGCGCATTAGCCACACCACCTCCAGTAATTCCAACAGTTCATCTGCATGGTTCTTCGACACTTCCATTGGCTAATTCCTGTCCGCCTCCACTTGAAGTTATTCCAGCTGCTGTTCTCCTATTGCTGGTGTCTGAGGTCGTCTAGGTGGCAATCCCTGGGTGGCAACATTTTTGTGACTCCCCACAGATTTCGGAACTTTCACTGACAGAAATGTCAGCAAAATGTGTGATTTTAGCCAAAGCTAGTGAATGTGTGCTGCTTCCAGACCGCTTTGGGAATTCCCGAGTGCCAAAATGTTGCATTTCAGGTTTCAGTTGGTTTTGAGAACCTTCTCAAAATGCATAACAATGGTATTATCCATCTGTGAAAAAAAATAGATTTTTGTTAAACCATATTTAGATGATTGGCTCACCTAGCATGCAGTGCTGTAAGGTGGGATATGGGTGGCCAGGGACTGGTTCATCTCCTCTAGTGAGAGGAGGTGGGGAACTGCCACCTAGTATTACCTCTACAACTCTGAAATTAAGATTAGCTTGCCTGAGGACAATAGGATGTCTGGATAAGCTGTCTTCAGAAAATATGAGGCTGGACATACGTGTCCTAAGTAGTGGTTTTGATGGATGAGGCATGTTGTGGTTTCCAACATGTATGGGCCCCCTAATGATTCAGACATGGGGGGGCGGAGCTAGCCGGCGTCAATGGCGGACGCGTAAGTGCGAAGCTCCGAGCCAGCGCCACCATCTATCCGGCATTTATCCTCTTCTAGCGGTGCCCCACACGTGAAACCAGCGGACGCCGTCCCCGCGGACACTAGCGGACCTCCGGCTGCAATTCTGGCCGAAATCGGACAAGGGAAACCCTACTTTGCCCGACTGCCCTGCTGACGCCGGACCAGGCCCGAATCCCCGGTCTTTCCTACTCGGCGAGGCCGAGCGACGTCACCCGACGTGCGGCGGCGGCGAGTGGCCGGCTGGGCGCCTGAAAACACCTGACGGCGGCTGGCCCCCTGACTGCCCCGCGCTGAGGAACTGCGCACCGGAGGTGCTGGCACACACTTGGGAGCCGGCGGGAGCGGCGGTGGAGACGCCGGTGAGGCTGCGGAGCAAGTTGCAGCCCACGTGGTGATCGCGGAGCGCCCTGGAGGTAGGCTCGGCCCGGGCCCCATATATCGACATCCGGCCACACAGATAAGGAGAACTGGGCACTGGTCGGGGCGCTAGCAGACTCCTGTGGGCATAGCTCCCCTCCTACGAGAGCGGACTCCCCTTACCGCCCTGGGACATATAGTGGACACTGGAGGCCATCGGGCCCCGGCAGGCTGCACTCCAGACACAGCCCAACTAGTTACTCCACGGACGCCACTCTCTACCACAGCGGGCCCCCCCAACGGAGAGACCCGCTCCCCCCTCGAACTTTCACCATGGTCAAGGGGGACCGGACCCAAACGAAGCTGGCGTTCGAGCAGCGACGGCAGAAGGAACCGGAAAGACCGGCCGCCCAATCTCCGAACACGGCTAGCGGTCAGAGCCCCTCACTATGTGCTGAGATAAAAGAGATGCTCAACACTATGGAGAAGGGGCTGCAGGAAGGTATGTCAGCCATTGGAAGTAAGATTGACGCACTGGCCTACCGAATGGACCGGATGACAGAAAGAGTGGACAAGCATGCGGAGAGGCTGGACATGGCAGAACGCAGACTCACCGAGGCTGAGGAGGCCCAAACCGAGTGGGATTCGGATCGTAAACAATTTGGTAGGTTGCTTCAGATCATCCAGGAGAAGTCGGAGGACTTAGAGGCGCGTTCCCGGCGCTCCAACATCCGCGTCACAGGTGTGGCCGAATCGACCCAAACGGGCAAAATGGAGCTGTTTATTGAAAAACTTTTGAAGACGATGCTAGGGGACGACACCTTCTCGCCAATGTTTATAGTGGAACGCGCCCACCGCACCCTCGGCCCGAGGCCTCCCCCGGGCGCCAGCCCTAGGCCGATAATAGCGAAATTATTAAATTACAGGGACAGAGACGCTGCCCTCAGAGCAGCCCGGGAAAAGGGCAAGCTACAGTATGAGGGAATGGACATATCGCTATACCCAGACTTCACCTCAAAGGTCCAGGAAGAAAGAAGAAGATTTGTTCCATACAAACAACAACTTAGAGAACTGGGCCTGGACTACGCTATGTTATACCCAGCGAGACTACGCATCAACAGGCAGGGACACTCGCACTTCTTCACGGATCCCAAAGAACTGCAGAAATCCTTGAAAGTCTGGATGAAGGAGGCCCGGGGGAGTCCGAATCCACACACGGCGGACCGGAACTGCACTGGGGACCTCGAGGAACAAGACTGAGTTACAGAGGGCGGTAAGCAGTGCAACCCGTATATCTGAGCGCCTTAGTGCCCCTACGTCCCCTCGCTGAACTAATGGGAGATGGCTGCCCGGAGCGCACGGCCACAGGCCCTGGACTGCTACACGCTGAACTGTGGGTGAGATTTGTGTGTTATGTACTGGGGTCGCCGGGATGCGGCATTTGTGCTACTGAAACTGCCCTTGCCGCGATTTGACTCCCAAAAGCGGGACACTGCAATGTGCTGAGGATTCTGGGCGTGGGGGGATGAGGGGGACGGGATTGCCAACACGTTGTTGAACTATGGCGTAGTGTGGATACTGCTAGACCTAGTAACCGAGGCGCTGGCAAAGGGGCAAGCTGAAGGACACTGTTTGATAGTCCCGGTGGGGAGGAGGACGACAAAAGGACTACACAGGCTACCTCTGCCCCAGCGCGCACTGCGGTTACGGCTCGGATTGAGCCGAAATGGGGAATTGTTGCATGAGTAGGGAAGTGGGGGGGGGGAGGGACACGGGAATTTCGGTCACACCAGGTTGGGGGTTGAGTGACTGTGGGAGGCGGGGGGATGCGAGAGTTGGGGGATTCGTTCACGCCAGGTTGGGGTTGGCGGACTGTGGTTGGGGGGGGAATTGGGGCCTGTGGGTTCAGAACTGTTTGGGGAAGGGGTCCGGACTGTGCTTTGAACTGTTGTGCTACTTGGAGGGCGTAGGCGAATGCTGTAGACGGAGAGGGGCGGTGAATGGCTGGGCCTTGCTGCCTATTTGCTCCTTTAGGGACTATGGCTGATGCATCACATGCCGACCTGCTGAGTGACACGGAGACCCTCAAGGCTGTTACGTGGAACGTTAGGGGGTTAAATGATTACCGAAAACTGCGCAAGGTGCTCCAATACCTGCTCCGACACCACATAGATCTGGCGCTGCTGCAGGAAACACACTTGCCCGACACCAGCAAGATGCTCACGCACAGGGGGATTCAGGGAAACGCCACCTACGCGGGCTTCACCACACATGCAAGGGGGGTCCTTACATGGGTAAACCCGAAATCCAAGTTGTCGCTCACACTGCTGAAAGCTGACCCGGAGGGTAGATTTGTTTTGAGCAGGTGCGTAGGCAAGGGCCACGACATACTAGTCATGAACATCTATGGCCCAAACTACGATTCCCCTGACTTCTTTGCGGCAGTGGCGAGCCACTGCGCTGAATGCCCCACCGATAGAATGCTCTGGGGGGGGGACTTCAACTTCACGTTCAACTCAGGGCTAGATAGGTCGGCAGGCCCCCCCCGGCGCCCGGCGGCGGCCGCTCTGCAGATGCAGGCTGAAATGTTGCGCCTAGGGCTGGTAGACGTTTGGAGAGATAGGCATAACGGCCAGGGGGGATACACACACTACTCTGCGTACCATAACATCCATACCAGGATAGATCACTGGCTGTCCACGCACACGCTGCTTCCCATGGTTAAGGGCTGCAGTGTGCTCCCCCGCACCCTGTCGGACCACTCCCCAGTAGTGCTAGTGCTGACCACTCCCAAGAAGAGGATCCCTCCGTTCACGTGGCGCTTCCCGCCATACTCACTTCTAGATGAGGCATTTAGGGCAGACCTGGGGGAGGACATTGATACCTACTTTGCCACTAACGTAGGCTCAGTCGACAGATTTGGGACAGTCTGGGAGGCATTCAAAGTCTATGTCAGGGGAGTAGCCATGGCGAAACACTACAGTGTTCTCAAAGCTATTAGGAACAGGCTTAAGCTCCTTGAGGGGCAGATTGCGGACTGCGAGCGCCGCCAGCTTCTGAACCCGACACCACTCGGGGATGGGACCTTGCAGGACCTAATGAAAGAGTTCCAGGAGGAAGCGGATAGAGAGGTTAGGCACCTGGGAAAGTATGCGTCAGCGCGCTCTTATGGAGAGGGTGAACGGCCTGGAGCACTGCTAGCTAGGATAATGAAGGGCACTAGGCGTAGGCAAACAATCCCGGAAATGCAAACTCCGGGGGGGGAGAGAGTCACCACGGAGGACGGCATTCTAGCGGAATTTAGGAGATTCTATGGGGACCTCTACACTACCAAGATCACTGGGGTGGAGGACCAAATTGACCACTATTTAGATTACATTAAGATGCCGTTCCTCGAGAACTGGCAGAGGGAGTTCCTGATGTCCCCTATACTCCGTGAGGAAATATCGGACGCGCTCGATACCATGAGGTCCGAAAGCGCCCCCGGGATAGACGGGCTGTCGGTAGCATTCTATAAGGCATACAAGGACAAGCTGTTACCTTACCTCTCCACACTCTTTGACGAGATTTGCGAGTACGGCGCTATGCCGCCCTCGATGAGAGAGGCGCTCATCGTCACAATTTTGAAGCCGGGCAAGCCTCCCGATCTCCCAGGTTCCTACCGCCCCCTTTCCCTGCTGAATGTGGACGCTAAGCTTTATGCGAAAGTCCTGGCGACCAGACTGGCACTGGTGGCCCCGGAATTGGTAGCCCCGGAGCAGGCAGGGTTTATCCCAGCAAGGAACCTCACTTACAACCTCCGCACTGTTTTGGGGGCCATGCAGCACACTAGGCATGATACAAAAGCCATGGCGGTGTTCCTCGACATGGAGAAGGCCTTTGACTCGGTGGAGTGGCCCTTCATGCGCAGGGTACTGAAGAAGCTGGGACTGGGGGAGCTCTTCCTCCAACTCCTGGGCGCGCTTTATCATTTGCCCACGGCGAGGATCAGGCTAGGGGACGCAGTCTCGGAGCCGATCGCCATCAGCAGGGGCACAAGACAGGGATGCCCACTCTCCCCGCTGCTATATGCTCTGGTGGCGGAGCCACTGGCGTGCGCGATGCGGGAATACCACTCCTATGAGGCCATCAGCTACCCTACATACAAGCTTGGCATATCCACGTACGCAGATGACACTCTGCTGTACATTAGAGACCCCGCCAATAACCTGTCGTCGGTCTTACGAGAAGTGGTGAGATTTGGCGCGCTCTCGGGACTAAAGGTCAACTGGCCAAAGTCGGTGGCCTTCCCACTGACCCCTATCACAGAACCATTCGAGATGGATTACCCGCTCCACTGGTCCACGGAACCAGTGAGGTATTTGGGCATCATGCTCCACACAGATCCTGATGTGCTGATGAGGGAAAACTACGGGGTAGCATACAGCAAACTTGTAGATGACGTAGAGGTTTGGATCAAGCTTCCGCTGTCACTGATGGGCAGAATAGCTATGATGAAAATGGTAATTCTCCCTAGATTTCTGTTCCTTTTTAATAACCTCCCGATGGTCCTCTCGAAGGCTTTCTTTGCTACCATGAACAAACTACTGGTGAGATTAGCGTGGGCTGGCAAGCAGCCTAGAGTGCAGTGGAAGGTGCTGCAGTTGCCGTACGAGCAGGGTGGCCTAGCTGCCCCGGACCTGGAGCGTTACTACCGGGTTGCGCAAGCCTCCCATCTGCACACCTGGATTCACGGTAACCGGGACATCCCGCATGTGATCCTGGAGCGGCTGTTTGCGGACCCCACCCCACTCCCAGCGACCATATGCGGACCCAAAGACCGCAGAGTGGGAGTGCTGGACTCCCTCCTGTCCACTAATCATGCCTGGCACTCTATACTGCAGCGCCAAGACAAAGTCCTGATGTACGCATCCAACATGCCGATACAATGGGCGCTATGGCTCCCAACATTGGCGGAACCCGGTGTCTACAAGGCTCTCAACGAATTAGGCGTACGCACCATGGGCGACCTCTTTGTGCAAGGGAAGGTGAAGACGTGGGATCAACTCGCGCACGAGGGAGTGCGTGCCTCGGCACTCCAACGCTTCCAGTATCATAGAGTGAGGAGTGCGCTGCTGGAGCTGTTGGGCCCTGACCTTGAGGAACCCCCTGACGTCCCGGAGCTAGTATACATCATAGATACCGAGAACCCGAAGAAACTGATTTCTAGGCTTTACACGATAGGTCATGAGCACACGGCACTACACTACACTAGGGCGCGGTTAGCTTGGCAGACTGACCTAGGGACTCCAGTTGATGACAACATGTGGGGGTACTGCTGCGCGGCATCCAGGCGCATTTCCCTAAACGGGCGGCACCGTTTGATCCACTTTAAATTCCTGCAGCGGGTGTATCACACGCCGGAACGCTTGCATAGGTACGGCCTACGTGACTCGCCCCGCTGTGAGAGATGTCATGCGCCGGTGGCGGACTTCCTGCATTTAGCCTGGTGGTGCCCAGGAGTTCAGAAGTTCTGGGCATGCGTATTCGCAGAACTTAGTACTATAGTGGAGCTGGACTTGACCCTTAGCCCGGCCCTCGCACTGATGGGTTACACGAAAGAGATACCTATCGCGGTGAGGAGGCTGGTGAGCATGGGCATGCTCCTTGCGAAAAGAGTGGTGGCACTGTGCTGGTTGCGAGGGCCCCTCCCCACACTGAAGAGGTGGACTTGCGACATGAAATACTGCAACACGCAAGCAGACACATACAGCGAGCTCCTCCCGCCCCGAAGCCGCCCTAAGAGCTTCTGGGGGCTGTACCAGAGTTACCTAACCTCCGGAATAGAAGGGGACGCCTCCACGGAGGGAGAGGGGGAAGACCTAGACAGTGAACTGCACACGGAGCCCGGATAGACTTTTACACTGCACTGTAACACGCCTCGGGGGGGAAAGGACACCACTCCCCTGCCTGTATGGGATATTAGAGAGCCCCTGCTGAGATGCTGGGAAGCGGTGACTGACACGAGCCGTACACGCCACTGGGATGCACACTACCACACACGAGAAGCACACACATGGGACCGGTTGTGGGAGGGGGGGGTTCATGGGTTGGGAGGTTAGTTGGGAGAAAATGATAAAAATGTACAGTTTTTGTTTAAGGTACGCGCAATGCACACTGCAACGCAGTAAGGAATAGCGAGCGGGGGTTGCCCTGCTTGATTTGTATTGCCACTGAGACCTACGCCCTGATCTACAGGTCCTTCTGCTTGCTAAATGTAAGTGTCATGACTGTGGCGAGGCAGTCCACCGCCGGCCTGTGAAGGGTTGTAGGCGAAGGGCTCCTCGCACATTGTACTGTGCTGTTATCTTTGCATAATAAAATAAATAAAAAAAAAAAAAAAAAAAAAAAAATGATTCAGACATGTGTGTGTTCTTTTGCAGATTTGAAGAATGATATTAGGTTCCTTCCACCACAGTTCTGCTGCTAACTACCACTTCTGCAGTCCCTGACACCAAACATCAAATACCTTGCAATCCTCAGAGACTTTAGTCCCCTAGAAATCAAACCCATGAAAGGAGACAAGAAATACAGAGTGATCTACAGATCTCTAGTCATTCATATCCAAATTCTTTCCTGAGGTTACAGATGATTATGGCTTATGTGATGCAACTCTTCCCCAGTGTGCCTGAGGTGCTGGGCAGTAGTAGATGTTTTCTTGCTCACAGTTTAAGGACGCTGGATAGTGTAGACCTTTTGAGCAGGCTTTTTGGGGTTTTCTCTAAGGTGCCTAGGCACAGTGTATTATTTACCTCCAGTTTCCCAGAAACGCTCAAACAGTATGGGGATGGCTTTTGCGGAGTATCCAGCAAATTCTTCCGTTTTCATGGGGTGCAAATTGAAGAGGTAGATACTCTGAGGAACACCTTTTAGGAAAACTACATAGACCGTAAACTATGCAATGATGCATAAAGTCTTCACTGATTTGGTATTTACATTAAGAGACCTTTGTGTTGATTCAAACAATAAAAAGTATCCTATGTTGCCTCCAAGTGCTGATAATTAGGAACAAAAGAGAATGCCCTTTTGAATGACTGTTGTCATTGAGGAACAAATACCCCTCTAGGTTTCATTTAACCGTCTAAATATTTTAAGTATTTACGATTGTTGATAAGTACACTTACAGATGAATGAATATGTTGATAAGTACACTTACAGATGAATTAATATTGACAAAGACCTTTTTCCAGTACACGACTCCTTTATACATCACGATTAAACAGTCACTGTACAAGAGGGATCTACATTAAACAACACTGTTGCTCTGTGAAGGGACGAATTCACACAGTTCAAGTCAGTATAGTGATTTGAACTGGTCATGAGCATTTCAGTGCCTATCCTCCAGTACCTATCAGTCAACATCAAATTATCATACTTCAGAGTCAGGAAGTTCCTCTGAAGTCTGTGTTAGACCTAGCATCTTTCGGCATGGTTTGTCCTGTCTTTTGGCTTCTGACCTCCTGTTTTTGACTGTGTGCTGAACTTCATTTTTGCTGGCTTTAGGACTCTGGGCACTTTACCACTGCTGACCTGTGCTAAAGTGCATGTGCTCTGTGGCTAAAATGTAATGGTTTCTCCAAGATTGGTATATTTGATTTACTAATAAGCCCTTAGTACAGTGTGCCATGTGTGCCCAAGGCCTGTAAATCAAATACTACTAGCGGGCCTGCAGCACTGACTGGGCCACCCACATGAGTAACCCTTCAAACCTGTCTCAGGCCTGCCACTTCAGGGCCTGTGTGTGCAGTTTTAAACTACAATTTCGACCAGGCAAGTTCACCTACTTTGCACACAAGAAGTGTTTGAATGCACTCAAATTCAGTCATCCAAGTTAGTAGATACTGTACAGAGTACAGATGAACGTTGAAAAGACGGTTAAAAAATGTGTCAGTAGCATTGGTCCACTCCGGTCATCAGTTCAAATACAGAGAACAACATTCAGTATATTTATTGCATTTGCTTAAAATACGAGTTGGACACTTGTTATATGAGTGACTCCAACACAAAAGAACTTCAGCAACAGACTTATAGCAAAGCACCTCATGGTTGTACTGAAAATATTAGAGTGATAATGTGTACACACTTCTCAGCGCCTGTTGCCCTTTGATGCCACTGTTCACAAATTTAAACGCTATATTCCATAAAGAGCAGTGCACTTGAACAAACAACTTTTCAGTCTCTTTGTATTTTCTTTCAGTCCTTTATTATCACATCTGAACAAAATTTTACTAAAAAGCAGCCAACAAGTTTCGTTCTATTCGGCAATAAGCCATATTATTGGTGTGCTGAGTCTGCAAGAGACTGAAAAGTTGTTTCTTCAAGTGCATTGCTCTTTATGGAATAATACTTGTTATATGAGTATCACAAATGATTGATGTACAAGTCTGAATTTCAAACTTCTGAAATTACATGTGAGCAAATGTTTTAATTGTACTTTCATTATATTTGATGGTAGTTTTTCATGTTTTGATGTTATATGTATGTAGTACAGGTTGTTTTTATCAGCATTTAAATATTTGGTCTTTATAAGTATTTAAATATGTTCGAGGCATGAGGGCTGCTGAATTCATATCTGTGCATAGATCGCCGCCTAGTGATGGGTCCGGATGATTGCACATTGTTGTCCTGGAAGAGTCTTCGAAGTATCACGAGATAGGTGGCTCCTCCCCTGGACTACAGTGCACATGTGCATCCTCAGATTGTTTTTTTCCGCCATTGGGTTCGGATGTACTTATCTCGACTCCAGTTCCAAAACTTGTACTCTTTGTACCCCTAAGGCCAAAAGGCCTTCACAGCGTCGGTATTGTATCGTTCGGTGCCTGTCCCTTTTGAGTTCTTCAATCGACGTCGAAAGAAGGAATTTTTTGCGACAACACAGGCCCAGACTACATCGACGATGGAACGGACCCCGTTTAAGCGGTGCCCTGTTTGTAATTCAAAACATTCTAACTTAGATGTGCACCCAGTGTGCAATACATGTTTGTCCCCCGACCACGACGAGTCAAAATGTTTCGCCTGCTCGAAGTTCCGCTCAAAGAAAACTATTAAACTTCGACGCGGGGCGAGGCAGTCGGCCCCAGCACCTGCGAACATCTTCGATGCCGGAGACGAGGAACTCTTCCAAGATGAGGAAGAAGAAGGAGAAGACGTTCCCGAAGAAATGTCGGAACCGGCGTCGGAGCAGGACTCCAATTTCGAGGTGGATGAGCAAACCGAAGAATACGTCCACGACCAAGACGTCGTCGAGGTAGGGGACGACGATGAGGCCATTGGGGCCGTTGATGACGACTCCAGTGGAGAGCCGAGCCCGCCCGCAGTTACGGGGCCTATCAGTAACATTCCGCCCCCTCCGGCTCCGGTCGAGGCATCGCCGAAAGGCCTTAGCCAAGATCCTTCCACATGGTCTACAGCCCCGCGCCCAAGCCAGGCTAAGACCCTTTCGAAGGAGCCATCGGTCGATTCTACGAAATCGAAACCGAAACAGGCGGAGCTGAAATCGAACCCGAAACTACTCAAGATGGTGGTCGGTTCGACGTCGACGCACACTCCCACGAAGGCTGTCGACGATCCTTCGGCGTCGAAGATGCCCGTCGGCTCCAAGACTGGGACATCGAAGCAGGCCTCGACCAGCAAGCACGTCGCCTCGAAGGGCTCGGCGTCGGCGCCGACGTCGACGACCAAACATGGCGAGAAGGGCACAGGCCTTCAGTTGAAAAAATGTCTCGAGCCAAACCTCTCAGGACTCAAGGCTGTGCTTGGAAAACGGGTTGAACACACAACCAAGGACGCCCCGAAAGTGTCGTCGACGCCCAAGGATGGGGGCGCCACGCGCCGGGAGCTCGATTCGACGCGGTCAAGCGAGCGGCCTACACAGGCGTCGAAGCAAATAAAGTTTGGCCTTCCGGCTACGGCCCGCCCAAAGCATCTCGAACGCCATGAAACCGCTGAGGCTTCCAAGACGTCAGAGGTGTCCTCCAAGTCCACACACGAACAGGTCGTCTATCACGAGCCTTCTTATGACAACCAGGCAAAAGTCTTTATTGACTCGAAGTCGGGCAGGCTTACAATCCACAAGCGGAAGATCGCGCCTGAACATCCCTTGGAAGGTTACAGGATTCCCCTCAAAAAGAAGATGGTCTCTTCTACCTCTCCGGTTCTTTTTGAACCACTTCAGGACTATTCGCAACTAATAGCTCATTCTCCAGCACAGAGTGAGGAGGACTTGAATGCAGACTATGGCCAAATGGCCTACTCTTACCACACAGACACTGATCAAGATGACTCGCATCAATGGTCAGGGGCAGGGGATCAAGGCGATGACCCTGATGACCCCCATACCGCTCCGGACTCCCAGTCCTACAATGTTAAACCATCTCCAACTGAGGACACCGCGGCATTTAAAGCATTGATAGAGCGGGCAGCCCTTAACCATGACGTCGACATGCATGCCGAGCCAGTGGATGAGGATTTCTTATTTGACACCTTCTCCACATCTGGACGCTCCACTAAGACTCAGCCCATGCTTAAAGGGGTCCTCAAGCATGCGACGGACATTTTCAAGGAGCCAACCAAAGCCAGGGTTATCAACCCCCGGATCGACAAGAAAAACAGGCCTGCCCCAGTGGACCCCACCTATATCAAAGGCCAGCTCCCCTTGGACTCCCTCGTGGTGGCTAATGCACGCAAAAGGGCTAACTCTCAATCCAGTGGTGAAGCTCCCCCTCCGGACAAAGAGTCAAAGATCTTTGAAGCGTCTGGAAAGCGTGTGGCAGCGCAAGCTGCTAACATTTTAAGAATAGCCAATACACAGGCCCTGTTGTCTAGATACGACAGGGCGCACTACGACACACTAGAACAGTTAGTGCAGCACATGCCTGATATGTACAGAGAAGGTGCAGAAATGGTTATACAAGAGGGGAAATTGATCTCCAATGCGTCAATCAAATGCGCACTGGACGCAGCAGACACAGCGGCAAGGGCAATTAATACTAGCGTAATGCTGCAACGCCATGCATGGCTGCGCATCTCAGGGTTTAAATCCGAAATCCAAACTACTCTTCTCAATCAGCCGGTTAACCCGGACTTCCTGTTTGGACCGAAGGTTGACACAACACTCGAGGAAATGAAAAAAGACACTGAGACGGCGAAATCCATGGGGGCTCTGCAGTCCCAGCAGTTTCGGGGCAGTTCCTTTCGTCGCTCCGGTAACAGGGGAGCAACAAGAGGACAGGCTCCACAGCATTCCCAGTACGCCAAGGGCAGCACGCAATCTACCTACACGAAAAACACCAGGGGTGGATACCGTGGGAACAGCGCCAAAGGGAGAGGACGCGGCAATAACAACGCCAGATCCTTCGCTCCCAACAAACAGTGACTTCTTGTCACTGCCCCCCGACCATCTAACACCTGTCGGGGGGAGACTCCAGCAGTTCCTGCCAATCTGGGAAGACATTACAACAGACAGGTGGGTGAGACAACTTATCCGGTACGGCTATTGTCTAGAACTGACCTCCACCCCCCCCCCAACATACCCCCAAGAAACCGTCCTATGTCCGCAGAGCACACGCACTTATTGCAGCAAGAAGTACTCTCCATGCTGCAAAAAGGAGCCATAGAACTCGTGCCTGTAGAAGAGCAGGGTACAGGGGTGTACTCTCTGTACTTCTTGATTCCAAAAAAGGACGGGTCCCTGCGGCCCATTCTAGACCTCAGACCCCTCAACCAATACATCCTTTCAGAGCACTTTCACATGCTAACCTTACAACAGGTCCTGACGCTGCTCCGTCAGGGCGACTTCCTAGCCACCCTGGACCTCAAGGATGCATATTTCCACATTCCCATTCACCCAAGTCACAAAAAATATCTCAGGTTCACTATCAACAATCAGCATTACCAGTTCAAGGTTCTGCCGTTCGGGGTCACTACTGCTCCCAGGGTCTTCACCAAGTGCTTAGCGACTGTGGCAGCGCACCTTCGCAGGCAAGGTGTTCACGTGTATCCCTACCTGGACGACTGGCTCGTTCAGGCCAGTTCAGCCAAGCAGTGCGGCCGCGATATGTCGCGGACCATTCACCTCCTACACAGTCTGGGGTTCTCACTCAACTATGCGAAGTCTCACCTGCAACAAGCCCATGTGCAACAGTACCTAGGGGCGACACTAAACACCCAGTCGGCCACAGCGCAGCCGAATCCTGCCAGGGTCAACAGCATGCAGCTGCTCATTCGGAGGTTCGAACCTCAGCGATCCCTCCCAGCGCAGGTGTTCATGCAACTGATCGGTATGATGGCATCCTGCATATTCATAGTCCCGCAGGCGAGACTGCACATGCGTCCCCTTCAAGAATGCTTAGCCCGACAGTGGAACCAGGCTCATGCCCATCTAAAAGACCTAGTGTTGGTTACCGGTCGTGCTCACAACTCTCTGCATTGGTGGAATCCACGAAACCTTTGCAGGGGACGACCGTTCCAGGAGCATGTTCCACAGATAGTGCTAACGACGGATGCTTCTCTCCAGGGTTGGGGAGCGCATGTTCTCCATTTCACAGTGCAGGGACTCTGGACATCACAACAGCAGAAGATGCATATCAATGTGTTGGAGCTGATGGGAATCTTCATGGCACTGAAGGCATTCAAGTTGCACCTGCAACAAGGTCGTGTTAGTCCGGACGGACAACATGACCGCCATGTATTACATCCAGAAGCAGGGAGGCACGCACTCCCCGCAGCTGTCTCACCTAGCACAGAGCATGTGGAAGTGGGCCATTCAGAGGAACATCTTCCTCATGGCGGAGCATCTCCCGGGTGTCGACAACCAAATGGCGGACCTGCTCAGCAGGCACAGTCATCAGATGCACGAGCGAGAGATCCACCCATCAGTACTCCATCCATACTTCCAGCAGTGGGGTCATCCAGACATCGACCTCTTCGCCACAAGCGAGAACGCAAAATGCCCAAACTTCGCCGCCAGGTTCCCACACCCGCAGTCTCAGGGCAATGCGATATGGATGAACTGGTCAGGCAGATTTGCGTATGCTTTTCCGCCAGCCCCCCTCATACCTCTGGTGGCGCGCAAACTGCGACAACACTCCATGATGCTCATCCTTGTTGCTCCAACGTGGGCACGGCAAGCTTGGTACACCACGTTCCTGGAACGTTCAGTGGTGCCTCACCAGCGGCTGCGCCTCACTCCCAGCCTCCTCACTCAGAGCCATGGCGACATTCAGCACCCAGATCCCCAACAGTTGAACCTTGCGATTTGGCTCCTGAGGTCATAGAGTTTGGATACCTGAACTTGCCTCCTGAGTGTATGAACATCATCAAGGAGGCAAGACGTCCCACTACCAGGGCCTGCTATGCAGCCAAATGGAAGCGTTTTTTTATTTACTGCTCCAACAATGACATTAATCCGTTGAACGCATCTACGCAAACATCATATGTTACCTATTGCATCTGTACCAATGCAACCTGGCATACAGTTCAATCAGGATCCATTTGGCGGCCATAGCCGCTTACCTTCAAAACAGGCAGCACCTTTCCGTTTTCAGGGTGCCTGCCATTAAAGCCTTTTTGGAAGGACTTAAGAGAGTAATCCCTCCCAGACACCCTCCTTCACCAGTCTGGAACCTAAATATCGTTCTCACCAGACTCATGGGGCCACCCTTTGAGCCACTCCATTCCTGTGAAATACAGTTTCTTACCTGGAAGGTGGCCTTCCTAATAGCTATTACATCGCTACGGAAGGTCAGTGAGCTGCAAGCCCTCACAATTCAAGAACCCTACCTGCAAATTCATGCAAATAGGGTGGTGCTTCGCACCAACCCTAAATTCATGCCAAAGGTGGTTTCGCAGTTCCACCTTAACCAAAACATAGAGCTGCCAGTTTTCTTTCCTAACCCTGACTCAGTGGCAGACAGAGCACTGCACACCTTAGATGTCAAAAGGGCTCTCCTGTATTACATCGACAGGATAAAAGACTTTCGAAAAACTAAACAGCTGTTCGTTGCCTTCTCTCCACAACATAAGGGCAACCCCATCTCCAAGTCAGGTACAGCCAGGTGGATTGTTAAATGCATCCAGATCTGTTATCAAAAGGCTAAGCGCAAGTTAACAGTTCCTCCTAGAGCGCATTCTACACGCAAGTTAGGGGCTTCCATGGCTTTCCTGGGTAACATTCCTCTAGAGGATATATGTAGAGCAGCCACATGGACCACCATGCATAGATTTACCAAACACTACTGCGTAGATGTACACTCCAAACAGCAAGCTGCTGTAGGACAGGCTGTTCTCAGAACTCTCTTTCAGACTGCTGCAGCTGTCACGGGTGTAGGAAGGTACATCCTGACTATGGTTGCCCCCAACTTTTTGCCCTGTGTTTTAGCTGGTTTTGGACATAGTCGACCTGGGACCCTGCCAATCAGGACCCCAGGCCTACTGCTCTCTCTTTAAAATGGATTCCATGTACCCTAGGTACATTTCCAATTGGTACTGGGCCACCTTATCAGACCCTGTAACTCAGGGCATAGGTGTACCCAGGGCTGCCAGGGGCTGCAGCATGTATTATGCCACCCCTGGCTGGCCTCCTAAATTTGACACAACTGGCTGCATGACAGCTGGGGCAAAGTCGTGTAATCACCCTTTGCTGTAGGTGTAGTATACCTATACCTAACCCTAAAATGGACACACAGATTCCTATCAGTCACTCCTATGGCAGGCCTTGACAATCCTGAAGGCAGAGTGCTTGGAATCGTGTGAGATGGTGCTCTGGCATGAGCTGAGCCTGTCTGCAGCTTGCGGAACCAAGTCCTAATAGCTGTTCCATGATATCGCATACCATATACTCTTAAGTGCATTATAATCCTCGCGGTTAAATGCTAACTTTGGTATTGCTTTATCAAAACATGTCGAGTAAGGTGTCATACGAATTGGAATACTAACCCCTCGCCAATTCTGGCGACGGGGTTAGCATTCCACCCTTCTAGAGGGACACGACATGTATGTAACTGTGAACCCCGGTTAAAGTTAACTGAAGCCTCAGCTCCACAAAATGGATGCTGCCACCACAGACACGAGTCTGACCTCCTGCTGCTGGGAGTCCTTCCAGCGAGGGAGGCCTGGACAAAGGGTTTCCTGTCCGGGGCGGTGCTAGCACCGTCCCAGACATGGTTTTGTGTATCCCGGGTAGGCAGGGCTTTTCAGGAAGGTGACTGCTGAGTGGCACCCCGGTGCTCACTACGCATAGGCCAGTCAGAACCAGTTCCAGGGGCACACCAGCCCCTGGCCTGGGGAAGTCCGGCAGGGGAGAGGGGTGTAACCACCCCCCCTCCTGGTCCCACCCATAGGCAGGACCTAGTCACCGGGTCAGCCCCCTTTTTTAGTATAAAGATAGGAGCGGGCCCCCTGTTCAAATTAGATCATCTTTGGAATCAAGATACCACTTTCTTCGAAAGGACTTCACGATTTCTTCTTCAAGATTCTCCCTTGTGGCTAAGGAGTAGTCACCCTGCATCCGCAGGCACCATCCTAAAGAACACTGCGGTCTGCTGCAAGTCCTTCATCACGAATCCGACGACCCAGCTCGACGAGACCCGGCTTCCCTGGCCCCTCTGACCTCTACTCACCTCTACAGCCCAGCTGAGAACCGTGAGTGCGACGAGACCTCAAGGGACCGACGATCGCCAAGACTGCACGACATCTTTACTGCAAGCCCACCGTGTCCTCCACTGGTGAGTGCTTTGGGGTCCGAGAAGCCCCGACCCTGCGCAGCTCCAGCACCCAAGATCAGCCCCCCTGCATCTCCACGATCTGCGTGGGGCCCTTCTGCTGTTTGCTGTGCACCGCGTTGTTTGGCTACTAGCCGGCTGGCTTGTGGCCCTCTGAACGACGCCCAACGACTTCACGACTGCTGGTCTGGTTGCTCCAGGCTGGCCTTTGCTTCCTTCTTCAAGAGAGGCACCCCGGACCCTCCTGGTCCACTCCAGACGCCATTTTAGGTCCACCGCGTGGGCTTGAATTTGCCAAGGCTTTGTTGCCCAATCCTGGGTCCAGCGACGCCGACAGCTTCTATCTTCGTGGGACAGCTCGATCCTCCATCCTGGTCGCCGACAACGCCTCCTGGTCCGTGAGATCTTCGAGTCAAGCGTCACCCACTCACCTAGTCGAGGTGGCTACCATCCGGTGCCCTCCTGGTGCCCACTGACTACTGGCTAGTAGTCTCGAACTTGGTCCCCTCTGCTTTCAGGTGTCATCTATCTTCAAGATCCAGGCTTGGATCCGACTGAACTTTCTTCACTGGTCACCGGCCAGCATCTTTTCTTCCGGCTCCTGGTCCGTCTACGAGGATTCCCGACGTCTTTTCAGACCTATGCAGCTGCAGCCCCTGGGCTAGGTAACTTCGGCATTTCGGTGCCCCAGCATAGCCTCACTATCCAAGGGTCAGAATCTACTTTCGTTTTCTCCCTACCAGGTCGGGTTCGCCCGAGAAACACTAACTTTCTAATTCCTAGCTACCATAGACTTTTGTCCCGCATCTCGCGTGAGAGTGCACACACTGCACCCGAGTCCCCTAGGCCTCCTAGACATAATCTAACGATTCCCTAGTCAAGTCCTAGCGATTCCAAAAGCTATTAGTACTGTACTTACCTGCTAGGAATTTCGCATTCCACTTTCAGAGTATATGGTTTTCCGTGCCCCTCGGGCATTTGTATATACTGTGCTAACTTAAGTATTTTTGTAAGAGTTTTGGTTTGTGCTTAGTACCCTGTCCTCATAAAGAGTACAGGGCTGTTGTGATCTTTAAATAAATAACTGTTTATTTTCATAACACTTGTGTGGTGTCCTTTCACTTGGTATTCAAGGGGTATATGTGTGGTAAACAGCTGGCTTAACGCGCCCTCTCGAGTCTTTAGCCTTAGACTGCTCGTATCCACGCTACTAGGATAGCTGGTCTATAAGGTTGACTTACAACCAATCATCAATAAGGGTTGCTGGACTGATACATAGTGTTCACTAGAATAGTGAGCACTGCATATCAGGCCACCTTCCCACATTGGTGAGCAGCGGTTGGGATTTGAGCTTGCTGTTGTTTTACCACACGTATCCTAAGAATATCTTGTTGAAAGATCACATAAAGGACTGTTAGGTACATATAACTAAAGCTTAGAATACTCTGAGTTCTACTGAACCAGCTGTTGTAGCTCCTCAAGGCTTAGCACACCTTGGCTGCAACTCTTAGCAAGGGATCAGTAGGTAAACACATAGTGTAGGTAGGTGCATCACTTACACCACACTAGAATCAGCATGTCAGACAAAGGAGGAAACTCTGAGTATCCCCTTGTGTCAGTGGACCTTCCACAGGTCACTTCTAAATATGCTGCTCTTAGCTTCCATGAGATGAGACAAGTGTGTACTCTCAGGAAACTAAAACAGGGGTCTAACCCCACCACTTCCTTTCTGATTGGTCTCTTAGAGGCTTATGATGCCAGTAGGGCTGGTAACCCAGACCCTTCTAATCCAGAAGGAAGTTTGCCCTCCTTACAGGGTCCCTTTGATATCCATCCCCTCCATGAGGCAGATGATGCTGAGGAGGAGGATGAGTTGTCTGGGGATGAGGCAGATAAGGGACAGGTAGAGGTCAGTAGACTAACCCGGACCAACTTAAGCAGACATGAGAGGGACTCTAGGGGAGCCCTGGGGCCACTCTCAGGTCAGCTTAACATTGGGAATGGACGAGTTAGGTCTCTATCTAGAGGCTCTAACAGATCCCTTCATACCAATGGCTCTCAACGTTCCTCTCAAAGGGGAATGACATCTCCCCAGAGGAGAGTGTATGAGGCAAAGGAAAAGGCAGCCAATCTGAGGATTGAAAGGGAAGAACTTGCCCTGGCCAAAGAAAGGCTTGCCTTTGCTAGAGAGCAACAATTGAGTGGGGCAGTCCCCACTGGTGGCAGCAATAATCCTAGCAATAGGGAAAGGAGTTTTGATAAAAAGCACCTGAATAAGACAGTGCCCCCCTTTAAAGAAGGGGATGACATCCACAAATGGATTACTGCTTTGGAGAGAGCCTGCACTGTGCAGGGTGTTCCCCAAAGTCAGTGGGCAGCTATCTTGTGGCTCTCCTTTGATGGTAAAGGTAGAGATAAGCTCCTCACCACAAGGGTGGAGGATGCTAACAATTACCAAATCTTGAAGAATACACTGGTTGATGGGTTTGGTTTAACCACTGAACAATACAGGATGCTGTTCAGAGACACCCAGAAAACTCAGTCTCAAGATTGGACTGACTTTGTTGATTGTGCCACTAAGGCTTTTGAAGGCTGGCTACTGGGTAGTAAGGTTACTGATTTTAAAGGATTGTATAATCTAATTATGAGGGAGCAAATCTTAAATAATTGTCAGAACCAGTTATTACATCAGCACCTGGTAGACTCTGATCTGACCTCTCCACAGGAATTGGGTAAGAGGGCAGACAAATGGGTCAGAACCAGGGTTAGGCCTAAAAACCAGGGTGGTGACCAGAAAAAGGAATCAACCAAGCCTCAAGAGAAGGGTGGGGATAAATCCTCAGAGAAGACTTCCCAAGGGCCCCAAAACTCCAACAAGGGTGGTGGGTCCCAGAACACTCCTTCAGAACAAAAGAAACCTTATTGCCATACCTGTAAACAGGTGGGTCATTACAAAAGTGATGTCAGTTGCCCTAAAAATGGTAATAAGGGAAACATACCCCCAGGTAATACTCCTAAACCTCCTGTTACCACTAGTGGTAATCCCCCAGGTGGTGGGAGTGCCCCCAAGAATGTGGTGGGCATTACTTTGGGCAATCAGGAGGACTATGGCCTAGCCAGGTTCCCTGACCACACTCTTGTCTGTGAGACTGGCATGGGGTTTGCCAACTTCACTACTGGACCCCACATTTTGGGAAAGTATAGACAAGAAGTTTTAGTGAATGGTCGGAAAGTTGAGGCATTCAGAGACACAGGGGCCAGCCTCACCATGGTGAGTGACCATCTGGTCCCCTCTGCTCAACTGACCCCTGGTTTTACTTATCAGGTGACAGACATTCATGGAGTGAAGAGAAGGCATCCCATGGCAGTAGTCAAGCTCAGTTGGGGTAATGTCACAGGGCCCATGAGAGTGGCAGTGACAGATAACCTACCTGTAGATTGCTTACTGGGGAATGACCTGGAACTCTCAGCATGGGCTGAGGTGGAGCAAGAAACTCACTCCAGAATGATAGGCCTATCCAGACAGGTTAGTGGGGCAGTAATAGATACAGCCCCAGTCCAAGCACCATTCCTCCCTGAAAAGGTTGGAAGGGCAGTGGTAGCCACTGCCCAGGCTCAGACAGACTTTCCAGAACAGGATAGGAGGGCTGTGACAGTCACAGCCCAAACACAGACTGAGTGCCCTCCTGAAAAGGTTGAAATGGTCTCAGCCTCTACTCAAACAGATAGTGAGGTTGTGAAGCCTGAAACAATGGATCACTCCACTCAAACAGAGAGCATTGAGGAGGAAGAAGAGTCTTCCCCCTCCCAGACACTAGGTGAGAGCCAGCCTCCTCAGGGAACTGACTCTACCCCTGTTGAAGGAACTGCCCCAGAGGTAGTCAGGCCTAGCCTGGCAGAGCCCCTGATGGCAGTGGACCCTTCCCAGGTGGGACCCAGTCTGGAGCAGGTAACCTGCACCTCTCTACCCTGCCTCAGTCAGCCCAGGGCTGTGGAGGTCAGGGAGGCCAGTGGTGGACCCAAAAGGGCCCCCTGTCCAAAAGAACCCCTTAATCAACAGATTAGGATCACTGAAGCTGGTAAACCTAGCCAAGTGAAAATAGAACAGACTCCTGAGGGATCCCCCTTAAAAGTAGTTAGGGAACTCCCACAGCTGGACACTGGTGGGCACAGCCAAACATGGGGCCTAAAAACCCCAGACCTGACCTGTACCTCCAGTAAGCCAAACAGAGGGACTCAGCCTCCAGCTTTAGGTAGCCAGAGGCTGACCCTGAGAGCTCAGTGCATCTCAGCTAAAGAAAGAAAGGCACACATGATGGATGGTGATTGGAGGAAGTTGAGCCCAAAGGTAGAGGAGCCTCACTTCAGTACTCCAACCCAGCATCAGCCTTCTTCTTTCCCAAGACACACCAGAAACAGAGATTCCCTATGGTGGAGACCCTCAGATACCCTTAGGGTGAGGGGTTGCCTAGTGGACCATGACACAGGGGGAAACCAAGCCAGAGCTGGTCCTTCCTTATATGGCCACTTAGGTAATAGAGGCTTACCTGGGCAAGGATAGCCTTATCTCCTTTCGTTTGGGGGGGGGTTGTGTAGGAAGGTACATCCTGACTATGGTTGCCCCCAACTTTTTGCCCTGTGTTTTAGCTGGTTTTGGACATAGTCGACCTGGGACCCTGCCAATCAGGACCCCAGGCCTACTGCTCTCTCTTTAAAATGGATTCCATGTACCCTAGGTACATTTCCAATTGGTACTGGGCCACCTTATCAGACCCTGTAACTCAGGGCATAGGTGTACCCAGGGCTGCCAGGGGCTGCAGCATGTATTATGCCACCCCTGGCTGGCCTCCTAAATTTGACACAACTGGCTGCATGACAGCTGGGGCAAAGTCGTGTAATCACCCTTTGCTGTAGGTGTAGTATACCTATACCTAACCCTAAAATGGACACACAGATTCCTATCAGTCACTCCTATGGCAGGCCTTGACAATCCTGAAGGCAGAGTGCTTGGAATCGTGTGAGATGGTGCTCTGGCATGAGCTGAGCCTGTCTGCAGCTTGCGGAACCAAGTCCTAATAGCTGTTCCATGATATCGCATACCATATACTCTTAAGTGCATTATAATCCTCGCGGTTAAATGCTAACTTTGGTATTGCTTTATCAAAACATGTCGAGTAAGGTGTCATACGAATTGGAATACTAACCCCTCGCCAATTCTGGCGACGGGGTTAGCATTCCACCCTTCTAGAGGGACACGACATGTATGTAACTGTGAACCCCGGTTAAAGTTAACTGAAGCCTCAGCTCCACAAAATGGATGCTGCCACCACAGACACGAGTCTGACCTCCTGCTGCTGGGAGTCCTTCCAGCGAGGGAGGCCTGGACAAAGGGTTTCCTGTCCGGGGCGGTGCTAGCACCGTCCCAGACATGGTTTTGTGTATCCCGGGTAGGCAGGGCTTTTCAGGAAGGTGACTGCTGAGTGGCACCCCGGTGCTCACTACGCATAGGCCAGTCAGAACCAGTTCCAGGGGCACACCAGCCCCTGGCCTGGGGAAGTCCGGCAGGGGAGAGGGGTGTAACCACCCCCCCTCCTGGTCCCACCCATAGGCAGGACCTAGTCACCGGGTCAGCCCCCTTTTTTAGTATAAAGATAGGAGCGGGCCCCCTGTTCAAATTAGATCATCTTTGGAATCAAGATACCACTTTCTTCGAAAGGACTTCACGATTTCTTCTTCAAGATTCTCCCTTGTGGCTAAGGAGTAGTCACCCTGCATCCGCAGGCACCATCCTAAAGAACACTGCGGTCTGCTGCAAGTCCTTCATCACGAATCCGACGACCCAGCTCGACGAGACCCGGCTTCCCTGGCCCCTCTGACCTCTACTCACCTCTACAGCCCAGCTGAGAACCGTGAGTGCGACGAGACCTCAAGGGACCGACGATCGCCAAGACTGCACGACATCTTTACTGCAAGCCCACCGTGTCCTCCACTGGTGAGTGCTTTGGGGTCCGAGAAGCCCCGACCCTGCGCAGCTCCAGCACCCAAGATCAGCCCCCCTGCATCTCCACGATCTGCGTGGGGCCCTTCTGCTGTTTGCTGTGCACCGCGTTGTTTGGCTACTAGCCGGCTGGCTTGTGGCCCTCTGAACGACGCCCAACGACTTCACGACTGCTGGTCTGGTTGCTCCAGGCTGGCCTTTGCTTCCTTCTTCAAGAGAGGCACCCCGGACCCTCCTGGTCCACTCCAGACGCCATTTTAGGTCCACCGCGTGGGCTTGAATTTGCCAAGGCTTTGTTGCCCAATCCTGGGTCCAGCGACGCCGACAGCTTCTATCTTCGTGGGACAGCTCGATCCTCCATCCTGGTCGCCGACAACGCCTCCTGGTCCGTGAGATCTTCGAGTCAAGCGTCACCCACTCACCTAGTCGAGGTGGCTACCATCCGGTGCCCTCCTGGTGCCCACTGACTACTGGCTAGTAGTCTCGAACTTGGTCCCCTCTGCTTTCAGGTGTCATCTATCTTCAAGATCCAGGCTTGGATCCGACTGAACTTTCTTCACTGGTCACCGGCCAGCATCTTTTCTTCCGGCTCCTGGTCCGTCTACGAGGATTCCCGACGTCTTTTCAGACCTATGCAGCTGCAGCCCCTGGGCTAGGTAACTTCGGCATTTCGGTGCCCCAGCATAGCCTCACTATCCAAGGGTCAGAATCTACTTTCGTTTTCTCCCTACCAGGTCGGGTTCGCCCGAGAAACACTAACTTTCTAATTCCTAGCTACCATAGACTTTTGTCCCGCATCTCGCGTGAGAGTGCACACACTGCACCCGAGTCCCCTAGGCCTCCTAGACATAATCTAACGATTCCCTAGTCAAGTCCTAGCGATTCCAAAAGCTATTAGTACTGTACTTACCTGCTAGGAATTTCGCATTCCACTTTCAGAGTATATGGTTTTCCGTGCCCCTCGGGCATTTGTATATACTGTGCTAACTTAAGTATTTTTGTAAGAGTTTTGGTTTGTGCTTAGTACCCTGTCCTCATAAAGAGTACAGGGCTGTTGTGATCTTTAAATAAATAACTGTTTATTTTCATAACACTTGTGTGGTGTCCTTTCACTTGGTATTCAAGGGGTATATGTGTGGTAAACAGCTGGCTTAACGCGCCCTCTCGAGTCTTTAGCCTTAGACTGCTCGTATCCACGCTACTAGGATAGCTGGTCTATAAGGTTGACTTACAACCAATCATCAATAAGGGTTGCTGGACTGATACATAGTGTTCACTAGAATAGTGAGCACTGCATATCAGGCCACCTTCTCACAACGGGCACCCGCCGGTAAGGAGGTAACTGCTATTTATTCTATGCACAGATATGAATTCAGCAGCCCTCATGCCTCGAACGGAATATGCTACTTACCAGTATGCATCTGTTCTTGGCATGAAGGGCTGCTGACATTCATATCGATTGGTTCCTTTGCTATAGGACGAAGAGCTAATGTGACACTGATGCTAGCTGGTTAGGGTTTCTAGGCACTGAGGTGAGTTTTTTGGTACACCACAATTCACTGAGGTCCTGGGTCTCTGTGCACAGTTCTGTGTAGGAGCAGAATCCCTGCGACGGCGCACCTAACGTTGTGGTCTTATTTTGCAACTCTCGAGTAGTGCTTATATCAGTCCACGACCCCCTCACTATTGTTTCCGGTTGACAGTGGTGACGGATAAACCTACCTATAGTTAAATAGGTCTTTTCAAGCTTGATAATTAAAAACGGTTTCTATTGAATTGCTACCCAGTTGTGCTACATTACTTTGTATTGTGTTTTTCTCTTCTGTGTCGTAATGGGTGACGTTGACATCCCGCAGCATAGTAGGATGGCGGTTCGTAATCATTTGCAGGCTTATAATGTCCCCTTGGATGGTATGGAAGTCATTTTTGTTGTGAGTGCTGACGCGGCTTACCCATTTGAGCTTTTCTACTCATGGGTTACGTTTCCTGCGGTCAATGCGGATACCAATTTGTTTCATGTTTACACTCACACTGTGGAGGAGTGAGGCGCAGCTTGTGTGCAGAGGCTACACGAGGAGCAGGCAGGCTGCCGAGGTCGTGCGCCGAGAGGTTCGAGCCAGTACCAGTGCCGGAGCCTGAGTCGACCAGGGTGAGGCAGGAGCCGAGTGGAGCAGTAAACGGAGAGCGGCGGATTCCGGTAAGGCCGCTAGGGCGGCACAAGCTCACGCAAGGGGGCTCAGGGGTGTAGGGGTCGACCGAGTTGACCGGGAGGAGGCATCCTCGCGCACCGTCGCCCTCCTTTCGATCGGGTGTGCGGGCGCTTCCCTCCTGTCCCCCCACCCCCGAGACAGCGTTGATGCAGCCGCCGTATTCTGAGAGCTATCCGAGTTCTCCAGCTTGCTAGCTCCGCCGGCTGTGCTCCCTTGGTCCTCGAGATACTCCGTGCTTTTGGCTTGGCTTTTTGGGCGCCCCCCGACCTCTGGTCTGGTGCCGGCGGTGCCTTGTCTGTCCCGCAGCCTCTGCCCGCAGCCACCCCTCCATCTGCCGGCCGCTTATTTGACTTGCGAACGGGAGTTCGCCAGTCCTGGGGCTGCTCTCCTTGCACTTCTCCTGAGCCGGTTGCCCCCTGACCCCCCTGCCCGGCGCTCGCCTTCTACCGCTGCCGGCCTACCCCGTCTCTAGGTCTCGAGGTGTGCGTACCCTCTCTCAGGGGGCCGCACTGCACGCAACCTCCAGTGTCCCAGGGCCTGAACGACCTGGAGAGGAGTGGTGGTTCGGAGTGGTGTCTACGGGCACGGGCAGGAGGGGTGGTGGGTTGGTTGGGCAGGATAAAGTGAGCAGGGGGGTGCCATCCGCTACAAATTGACATAGCCACACAGAGTGCAACCACGTAGTGTATGCCACCGCAGTCACCCCTGAAGTGTGAACCTGGAAAACCGTCCTCCAACAATCCTGTTCCTGCACCAAAGCAGCACGGAGCCGGATCTGCGATCAGTCAAAAGAGCCCTAAGCCAAGCCCTAAGCCAAGACCACTCCGGTGCAATGAGATCTGGAAAAGAAAGAAAGTACACTGCACCCAAACGAAGAAAGTCCAAGCGACCAGACGCAGCTGGGGTACAAGTCCATGCCAAGCATACACTAAAACCTCAAAAACGCAAAAGCCTAACCCTACGGGACTTTTTTAGAAAAACTCCATCAAAAACCACGGAACTAATACAATCATTAGAGCAACACCCGCAAACTTTGGAGGTAACCACTTCTACAATCTCGGACCATTCAGGTTTCGACCGCCAAGTACCAGCGCAAAATTGGGTATTTGAAACGATGCCAGCAAAAGAGCCGCCAGAGGTCTATATCTTTGGGTCTACTTTTACTAACCATAACAGGGAAAACACCCAACTTGTTCCTTTTCAACCAGGCAGGCCCTTCACGTCTCTGGCAGATGGCAATGGGCTCACCCACCTACCGCAATTACAGCTGGAAGACATCATGTGCCCAACAGAGGCTTCCCCTGTGTCGCTACAACTCTCACAACTTTCCGTCACTGGACCGGTGTCCTTGACCCCGTCTAAGCCATCTACCGGCCTTCCCCAGCAAATAACGACGGTGCAAATCCACGGGCAAGCTGGGCCTGTGCAACCCAATGGTAGTCACCCACGTTCAACCTCGTTAACCCCACCAATAACAAAAATACCAATAGCATCAACAGACTTGAGTCCTCTACACAAGTTATTCTCGCCTCCTGGCCAAACAAGGACTCCATGTCAAAGTCAATCAGCGCAGCTGGCAGCAAATGACCAACCCATGTCGTATTTATCCCTCTTCTTTAACACCACACAAAGTTCCCCAAGCCCGAGCTTCACTCCGAATGAAAAACTTAATACAGAAGAGGATACTACGACCAGTGTCTGGCCACAATGATTACAGACTCTCCAACAAACTGTGACCGCACTCAACTACCATTCAGTCAAACTAGAGGTGCAGGTAGACTTACTCAATACCCTGGCACTTTTCACGTCAGGGATTGACGGCAAATTAGACAAACTGAGCTTGCTAATTTTAAGGGCACAAGCATCCGCGAACTTTGTCCAACCAACGTGCTGCTGCTCCCCAATCATTGACTCCCTCTCCCTGCTTCCAGATTGCCTTTCCACCGTCATCAGGGAAGTTAAGCAGCTGAGGGGAGGAAACGTGTTAGCCAAACCGCAACTCCCCAAACATCAAGAACTGGACAAACCCCCGGAGGACTTTGGAAACAAAAAATACAAAAATAAAGGAAGAAGAAGTAGACATAACAGGAACAATTAACCGCCCTCCATCGATGAACGGTCACCCTCAGAGCGCTTCAATAAAACCAACTTTGACGGTTGAAATCGGCCCCCTCCCGTCACCAACTGGGCTAACAATCCAGCATGCCCAATCTGAGGATGAGCGAAACAACAGCTCTGCTTCTTCGCCCGCTCCATCAGTCCCGGCCCCCCCGGGCCTATTCCTACTTGCAGCAAGAGAGAGCGTAAACGTCAACGCAAAGCCAGAAACAAATACAGGGCTAATTCCAACTTGGCCCATCAGGATCTCTTTTCCATTTTTTCGATAGCCGAAAATAAAAAATCTTCTATAGAAACCAGCACAGTGGAACCAACGACAAATCCAACATTAACCCCGAATGGAGCCGCACCGGATTTACCCACTCAAAAACTGGCGAGGAGTCCTCAGAGTCGAAGAACACTAACAATTGCCCCGGCAGCGATAGCAGAGGGCAGTGATTCCGCAATAAGCACAAGGGTGAGCCCAGCCAGGTCAAGTAACACCGGACACGAGACAGCGGCAGGAAAACTTCGGCCTTTAACGGCTCCCCCCCTTTCTGGGAACGAAAACACAACGCTAAAAACGAAGTTTTACTAAAACTATCTGTAATGACACAGCTACCCGGATCAGTCACACTTCACAATTAAAACGGGTCGCCCTCCAACCACCACAGCAGTTACATAAAAACAGATCAGATGCAACAATCGAAAAACCGGTCTTTAGACCCACAAGTGCACTAGAGCCGCGAAGCTATGACCTATCGTGCCATCGGATTTTATTAGCCCCTGAATATAAATCCAAGGGGCGGCACGATATTCTTAACAGATCAAATCTGTTGAAATTAGTGGAAGGCATACCGGGGCTAGCAGGTTTGGACACGAACAGCATCGAATCCATTGAATTCCTTCCCCCACAAGGAAACTAACCCTCTGAGGTCACCATTGTAACTTTTGTACAGGTAGGCTGGGCAGGAGCCTTTCTCGAACATAAGGCCACACTGCGGAACTGGGGAATTAGAGTGTACTCTTACTCAACGCCAGGGTATCCAATCACGCTGCTATCCAGAGCGACCACACCCAGCAAGTCGGCCCCCACCAAAAACACAGAGCATGGGAGGCTGTTTTAAAAAATGCCTCAGGGTCGGATATAGAACTTAAATGTCCCGTAATAGCGTCGAGAAACGAAGAACTAGACCACGTCTGGGGATGGCTGCCAGCAGTACTGGCCTTAAAACACCCAAACTGACCATCGGCGGCTGGGACACCTGCAGAAACACACAATGCATTCAAATCACTCCTCCCGGCAGGGGCACCACAGCACAATGAGGAGAAAAGCAAAGGGAGGCTAATCTTTTCACTGTGCTCATGGAATATCAGCGGCCTACATCAAAAAACCTTAAACAAAGACACCATGGCTTTCCTGGGGGAACACGTGGCAATTGCCCTACAGGAAACCTGGGAACCAGAAGGCCGACCTATAGAAGGATTTATCGAATATCGGAAACCGGCACTTAGGGACAGCCGCTTCGGAAACCCCAAAGGCGGGCTGGGCTGTCCACATACATATCCAATAACCTAAAAGGCGAATACAGTCAATTTTACTTGAAAGAAGACTGGCTACTGGGGGTCAAAATTAATCTGCGGAGCAGACAGCGATTGCTCTTACTTATAAATGTGCACATTAACCCCAACACCCGCACAAAAAAAATCACCTGGCCAGACTCTGCGAAATTATGAATGATATAGCTACAGAATATCCTAACTCGGACCGCATTATCACAGGGGACTTTAACACAAACCTATTTCAGGGGAACACAGCAGACTCAGAAGGACCTAACATGACTAGCATTATTGAGGCTGTCCCCCAATCCAAACCTCCTGTGCAAGTTTCCAATATAATAGGCAAGGTCACCGTGATGAGACTCTACAACGCAGGTTACCTGGTGGTGAATGGAAGATCGGCCAGCGACTCCCCTCCAAACTGGACCTGGTCAAATGGAAGAACAAAGTCCTACCTGGACTTTACTATTTTCAATTCGGAATTCCTGTTCAATCTGGATAGCTTCTCTGTCCTGCCAAGGTCCGAAAGTGACCACAGGCTGTTGGTTATCTCCTTCACCACAAATTTAGTCCTCTATAAAAAGGCACCATTTACCTACAAAGGAATATATTCCGGTAATTTAAAACGCCTGAAATGGAGTGAGTCCAATTGTCAGAGCATCCTAAGAACAAGCAAGGATTTTATCATGTGTGTACCAGACAAAGCGGCTTCCCCAACAGTAACATGGTCGCAGTTATGCGCACATCTGATCAGTACTTACCCAGTGACAAGGCGGGGCCCAAATCCCACCCCACTAGTAGGAGCAACAGCCCTCCCCATCATAAAAACACTAAAAAGAACGAGAAACAATGCACTGAGGTTGCTATCAAAATTTCCAGGGAACAGCAGCTTTCTCGTTGCATACCGTCACGCCCAAAAGGCACTTAGGAGGGCAGTCACCCAAGAGAAAAAGGCCCATGAATCTCAATTCTGGGTCAAACTGGTATGGGAAAGAAAGCAAAAGAACTCAAGGAAATTCTGGTCACTTGTCAACTGCACCGATCCAAACATAACATCTTTTGGATCAGCGAACATTCAGGAAGCAGACTGGATCTCATACTTAATAGGGCATTTCCAGGCACAAGACCACCCTGACCGCCCTGGATTAACATGGGTTTTTGACACTGGCACGGGCGTAGCACCGAATACCCCACCCGATTCAATGCAGGGCCTTACCTCACTTGATGAATTGTCTGAAGAAAGAGTAGCTAAAGCACTGACAAAAGGGAGACAAGACGGAGCGCCGGGCCCGAATGGCCTGCCAAAAAGGCTATTCAAGTCCGACGTCCCCTTCTGGTCTATGGTGCTATCAAACCTCTTTAACCACACCCTGAGCTCTCAAATAATTCCGGATTCTTGGAGAGGTGCTATCATTCATCCCATTTATAAAGCTGGAGCACGAGGCAACCCGAACAATTACAGATTAATCGCCCTACTGGATATAGAGGCAAAGCACTTTGCAGGCCTCATTTTGGAGGATCTTAGACAATGGGCAAAGGTCAACAATCTGATTCCCCTGAATCAAACAGGGTTTGTTGCCAAATCAGGTACAATGACAAATCTACTGACAATCTCTACCATCATTGACAAAGCTCTTTCAAACTCCAGGTCGATTTTTTGCTGCTTTGTCAACTTCAAAGCAGCATTTGACAGGGTGCCCAGGGCTGCAATCTGGCAAAAACTGAGGCAGTGGGGAATTCCAGACAACATCCTGAATCCAATCATCCTGCTGTATTCCAACACATGGGTTCGAGTGAAGTTAGGGTCTGGCTCGCATCTCTCCCGGAAAATATCAACCTTTCGAGGTGTCAAACAGGGATGCGTGCTGGCCCCCCTCCTCTTCAACCTATTCATTGCTGACCTGTCAAGCACTCTAGAGAAGGTAATCAGTCATCCACCCAAAGTAGGAATTACGGCATTATGCAATCTCTTATATGCCGACGACCTGGCACTGTTCAGTCTCACCCGAGTGGGGTTACAGAGACTCCTTGATGCCTTAACCCCTTTACTGCTAAGGCTATTTTACTTCTTTTATGTAATTTCCATTGAAATCAATGGAAAGTCCATGACGAGTTGCCCTTGTCATTAGCGGCGAAGAGGTTAACGCAATACACGGCCAACAACCAGTTAGAAATTAACATGAAAAAACCCATGATTGTCCCGTTTGGCAAAAAACGCTACAGCGGTGGAGTCTGGTCAATAGATAAAGAAAGCCTCTCAATCGGCCAATCTTACAAATACTTAGGGGTCCATTTGGACTCCAGGGGCAGTTTCACCAAACAGAACACTGTGATTGCAGCCAAGGCTACAGCTTTATTGGTATCCTTGGCTAAGCTATCAAGGAGACTCTCAGGCCCCACTGTCTTGCCCTTACTGGAAGTGCTTAGAGCAAAGATCGGGCCCACACTTTCGTATGGCATAGAGATTTTTAAGGGTAAAATGAATAATACCTTAAATAAACTTACAACTAAACTCTACAAGAAATTGCTTCACTTGCCGAGTTCTTCCTCGCCAGCACAGGTCAGACTAGAGCTGGGCTTAATTAATTATGAAGCTTCCAACGTTGGCTCATATCTTAAGCTGATCCACAAATTAAGACAGGCAGAAGCAGGTACCCTGGAATTTCTAGTCTGGAAGGAAATCAGTGTGAACAACCCGGGGGGATCATTTGGCCGCCTCCTAAATGACCACATTCAACAAATGTCTGCTGCGGATCTCTGGGCTCTTAATCCAAGCCAGATTGTCTTTAAAAACACAATTAAAAAAGGTATAAGACTGAAATCCCTGATCATGGACAAAGCTCCTCTTGCGAAACGCAGTCATGCTTGGGCAGTAGCCAACTCTTATAAACGATTATCCCCGGCCAATTACCTTTCGACAACATTTTCTTATTATCTAAAGCGATGCCTGATCGACCTTAGATTGGGAGACTGGCGCTTCCTTCAAAATCTCCCAGTATGGCGTCGAAAAAGGGACGATCCAATGTGCAGAGGGTGTGGGGCAGCAAATGAAACTATTCTGCACGTGCTTTGTACATGCCCTTTCTTTATTCTTCAACGCAGACGCCTTCTCAGGCCAGAATGGAATAGGCTGGGAGTTCGGACTTGTAGGCACGCCCTTATTGCTGCTCTGTCTTTAGAGAACACTGTTTTAAATATAAATTTGGCCAAATTCGTTCAGCAAGTTTACAGTATTTTAAAAAAATTGGTAACGGCTAAGGCTTTGCTGATAACTGTGTAGAATGATATGTACTTTAACCTCATCTGCATTGTCCGGAAGTGTTAATTTTTAAATTGACACGTTGCAGTAAGCACTGATAAGAAAGGCCAAATTTTTCAGTTTTTTCTATTCTTTTAATCTGTAAAACTGTACTTAATGTATTGGAAGAATCTTTTAAAGATATGTTTTTATATATCTAAATAAAGAAATTATTATTATTATTATTATTATTATTATTAAGCGTCCCCAAGATAAGGATGAAATGCCTTTTTGGCTTGACGAAAATTTTTACCAACTAGAGGCGGTTTTTCCTAATATGACTCATGTGGAGAAACACAGGATTCTAACAATTAGTTTGCAGCAAGACTTAGTGCCTGTAGTGACTGATTGTACCACATGGGGTATGATATTTACGGCAGTCTATACTAGGTGCTGTGGCACTCCGTCAATGGCTGTCCTACCCTCCGTCATTAAACGTGTTCAAGATGATTGGGAATGAGACCCGTTGGAGTGTTTGACGTAGTTTCCGATCTCGTCCTTGCTAATGTTAAGGGAGATGCAGTGAGCTTCCAAGTATCTAATGCTTTGCGCGATGTCCCCGATGCAGAGAAGCCCCGTCAGTTACCAAAAATTATTACGGCGGCTAATAAGACCATTGGCCGTAATAGTTTAGGTGTTAAGCCTTTTGCCAAGGCAACACAAAAGCAAACTCAGGCGGTGAAGTCTGACAAAGATGATCGCCCCTTTGTTTCAAAACAGAATTGGAATAGGAGTAAGAAACTGGAAAAAGCAGCAGAAACAGGGGTCCCGTCCCGCCTCACCAATACCTGTGTCTACTGAGCGAACGTATGAATTGCGCGACCGCGCTACAATTAAGTCACCTGATTGTTTTCAGGTTCCTGATCAACATTCTCCTCGCTCTTTGCAGGATTCATCGGTCTCACCCACCGGTGGAGAAGAAGGCGGCAGAGGAGGGGGTGCGAAGCAAGAGCAACCCCGCAAGACAGACGGTAAAGGCAGGGCCGGACTGGGAACCAAAACCGGCCCTGGCAAAGTGCTCGGCCGGCCCTCCCCTCCCCACTCGGGTGGTTGGAGGTGCCACCGAGCGCTTTGCTAGGGCCGGTTTTTGGCCGATTTTGTTGCAGGCCCGATTTTGCGCTATTCTGCAAAATAGGCCCTGTAACAAAATTGGCCCCCAAGGGCTCAAAACCGGCCCCCACCCTTGCGGCGCACCGGGGGATTGCCCGGTGCCCGCTATGGCCAGTCCGGGCCTGGGTAAAGGCAAGCTGGACGACACTCCACGTCAGAGACCCCAGTTTCAGAAAAAGAAAAGTTGCTGCTTTAACAGCGAGATATGCCACAGATAGTGAGAACACAGCTTCGGAACTTGACATGGGCGCTGTTAGACAGCGCTGTGGAGATTACCATAGTGTGGGAGGCGCTGAGTCCACTTCTGAAGGTGACAGCAACTGACACGTTTGTTGTTGTTAAGACAACTGACACTAGAGTGGCTCCCCCTGAAAGACTTTTTGAAATTGTCCTTTTAATTGAAGGTGACATACAACGTATTATAAAAGGGGTATTTTGGGAGAATCTAACTACAACTTATGACTTTTTTATTGGTGGAAGTCCACTGGCCCCCACGTTTTGTTTTAGCAGCTCAGCAAGGGGAGGAGGTAATCCTCCCTAGTTTTGCGCACACTGTGCCGAAGAAGCAGGCACTACATTTTGCAGAGGATTGGGCTAAGGTGTTTGCACCAGCATTGTACCGTACTCAATGTGGTTGGGACAAATTTTCCCCCCAACATGAGATGCCATTGCCGCCTATGCCACAGCCTCAGCCCCAATACCTCATGTGGCGTGAAGCGAAAGCTCCAGTTGCAGAAATCATTGAACAATTGAAATGTCAAGGTGTGATTGAAACATGTGTGTCTCTGATGAATAACCCACTTTTTACTGTGACTAAGCCTGATGGCTCGTACCATTTGGTATCGGATTACCGGCACTTAAACTCTCATTGTCGTATGTGCGCGGTGCAAAACACTCACAGTTCTGCCCTTGTGGATAGTCTCGTGCGCATACGGTTTGAAACCACACTTGACATATCCAATGGCTTTTTCTCCCACAACCTGTCCAGTATTAGTAGTCAATGGACAGCTTTTACCAGTGGTGGCAAACAACGCCAATTCCGACATTTGGCTATGGGCTATAAAAAAAGTCCAGGCGTCTTTGCCGCCCGCATAGTCTCTCTTTATGAGGGGCTCGACGCAGATGCATGTTCGTATGTGGATGACACTTATCTCACAGACGACGAATTATAGCTGTGTCTGTGTGGTGTTGACCACATAATTTGCCGTTTTGCGGACTTTGGCTATAAATTCAACTTTGCAAAAAGTCACTTTGCAGAGTACACAGTGTTGGTCCTGGGCTACGAGCTCAACAATGAAGGTCGAGGTTTGCCACCTCACTTCCTGGAGAAATACGCACAGCTGTGCGCTACCACAACACTGAAAAATCTACAGCTTTAACTAGGCTTTTTGAATTTTGGAAGTACTTATTTTCCCAAATATTCCCAGCGTATCAAGCCTCTTTACGCTTTGGTACAACCTACTTTCTACAGTCCCTATCGCTTACAAGTCACACTTGTACACTTCGGCTGAGTTGCATTTTTCCACTGTGGAAAAAGTTTTGACCGCAGTGCAAATGGCGATTCTCAAAGAACATGCCCTGTCGCAGGGAAAATACATTTTGGTTGTTACTCCGTATCCTGCCTTGGAGGCAGTGACAAAAGCCAGTGTACCAAATTAAAAAGCTTTGCACCTGAGGTGGATACAGTGGGCCACGTCCTTGACATCTCCAGATGTCAAGTTCATTTTTGATTCCTCTTGCAGACTCAGGAGTTTTTGCAGTATGAATTTGTTCATCCTGCTCCTCTGACTATGCGGCCACTAGAGGATTTCCATTGTATCATTTACATTGACGGTTCAGCACAACCGGCTACGGGTTCAAGGCACGCCTATTCTTCGGCCTGCGCAATAGTGGTTGGTACTATGGTGGATGGAGAGTTCAAGTCCGATGTCGTGCATACACAGACATTAGGGGTCTGTACCGCCCAGTTGGCAGAGCTCCGTGCTCTAATGCTTGCATTGGAGTTCGCTGATACTAGTGTGACTACTCTAATCGTAAGTGATTCTTACTACTGTGTGCAGTCTTACAACGACAATTTGTTCTTTTGGACTCAAAATGACTATTGTTTTTTCAAAGACTGCACAATAAAACATAAAATGATCTGGGTTTGAGTGGCTGAACTAAAAGAACGGCTCCCACTCGTATTTGTAATTCATACTCTCGGCACCCAGCGTGTCTGAGCCTTGCCGATGAAGCGACAAAGACAGCAGTTGCGACATACTCAGTAGCAGCAGTTACACGTTCCAAAAGTAAGATTGATGATGGCATCTTGGCAGCTATTGCTGCAACGGAGAAGGAAGGTAACTACCCGAAAGGTTTCCCTTCTAAATACTCTTATCATTTAAGTCCTGATAAAGTTCCTTATGTGAGAATTAACGACGTTGGTGACAGGTTGATTCCCAATGCGTACCGCAGGCAGACTTTGATTGGAGCCGCTCACGAGGGCATTGCATCAGAGCATGCCGGCGTGTTGGCTACTGTATCTCTCCTACAACAGCATTACTGGTGGCGCGGATTGTACAAACAGATGCGTGATTATGTCCTTCATTGTGACGTTTGCCAGCAGTTAAAATCTTCTACTGCTGCATTCCCGCCCCAGACTAAGTTGTATATATCTAATAAACCACTTGGTTGTGTTTACTTAGATCATTGCGGTCCTTTCTTCTCTTATACTGCGTCTGAGTACATCTTAGTTGCAGTTGATTCTTACAAGCGCTTTGTGTGGGTGTGACCCCAAAGGAGTGCTGATTCTCAAACTGTCGTAAGGGATTGGAGTGTCTTTGTGGGAATTTTTGCATGTGGCACCTTTTATTCGGACCAAGGACCGGCGTTTGCCTCTAAGGCATACAAGGATGCCATGCATTCATTGGGGGTCCATGTCACATTTTCGTCTCGATATCAACCTGAGGTCAATAGTGTTTTGCATCGGAGGAAGCGTGACTTAAAGCAATCCTTGACAGCTAGGGCATTAGGTACAGGCCGGAATTGGCTAGCCCCCCACAATAGCGTTCAGCGTGCACTTAACAATCTCCCTAGAAGGTCTCTGGGTGGGCTGACCCCGTATGAAATGCTCTTTGGTATCAACATGTTTGTTCCGGACCTTGAGGGTCTAGACCAAGCGGCGTCTGCCTCTCCTTTGACGTAAATTAACATTATGCTGTTTTCCAGAATCTACAAAAGGCCCGTGACAGTCTTGCAAAGGAACACTTGCCCTCCACAAATGATGCTGCGTTGCAGATTCCGGTAGTTGGCTGGCTACCCCGAGTTGGTGAACTGGTCCGAGAGAAGGTCGAGAACAAGAAGGAATTTGGCCCCTCATATCGTACTCCAGTTCCTGTGCTTGGTGTGCAGGGTACAAGAACAGTCATTTTACCTCCACTTCCTGGTCGAAAGGAGAACATGTACATCTCCATTGACAATGTCAAACTATACAGAGTGTTCGATTCTTCTTAGTATGACACCTGCGGTCTCTTGTCCAGCAATGCTGAGAAACTCTGTTTTGGCTCAGGCACCTACCACCAGACCTGATGTTGCCATTGAGATGAATACAGTTACGAATCCTTTATTGAATCCAACGACTGGTGATCCTCTTGATGATACGGAGTACACTTATCCCACAGACTTATCTATGCCCGATTTAGAGACCTGTGTGGCTATTCAATCACGTTTTTCATTTGACACTAACTCACACCACATCAAAGTCCCCCTCAATAGTTTTGATTATTGCTGTTTGGTTTTAAAACATTTTTTAACTCCACCATGGACTTACATTTGGCTGGTGCTTTTTTCGATTTTTTTCTGATTCATGTCCACTGGATTTGTGATGTATTTTTTCCATCTTGTGAATGGGCACTATGTTAAAGAAAGAACTATGATTAGACTAATTGATGGAACTTTGGCACCACACTCCTCATCACACAGAATAAAGAGGGACCAGACTTTCGTGAATATCACTGATTGGCCTGTCTTAGATGGGATTGTAGGAGATGCTGTTAAATTTCAAATCCATTGATGACCCATAGAGGTTAATAATGTCCCTAATGTACTTCGTGTTTCAATGGAGGATGTGGTTAAACAAAATATTCGCTCTGATGATTGGTATGTTCAAGCCGTAGAGGCACTATTTTCTGATTTAAAATATTATGCTGCCTTTGATGCTGAAGCTTTGTATTTGGATTCTGCAAACTATGCTGATTTGTTTTGTTACCAACACTATGGCAATCATTTTCTGCACAAAGCAAACACATTTAGAAACGTGGTTAATTACACACAATGGAAACATTGTCCCGCTCCTGTTGAAGGCAGCTGCAAGACTCTTTTGATAAAGTTTTCATACTTTACTGATTTTAATCAATCAAATTCTAAAGCATTTATTTTAAGATGACTGAGAAGTCCTCTTCCAAGGTTAGACTCACCCACACAAAATTCTTATATTCGAAGTCCTTCATCGACCAATTGGCAGCAGGGGGCTATGAGCTGTGGAAAGATGCTACTGATCTTAAATCTGTTTGGGGTTCTAAAAATTGGCACGTGCAAGGCACTGAGACTGTGCATTGTGCATGTCTCATCCCGAACCATATGTTGTTTCTGAATTCGACTATTTCACAAACCACCTGCTTTGGATTGGCTACGTCTAAAAACTTAAATGCTCCTTCTATTCCTGATTTAGGAGAATATTCTAATTGGAATAATCACACCCATATGTCTCTAAGGGCTAGATGTAGGTAATCACAATTTACTGATTCTTAAATACCGAATAGCATGCGCTGAAATGGATCTTGCGTTGAAAACGTTTTGTGGTAATGGTATGCGTTGTGAATTCATGCGTTGTAACATCATACATCCTTCTTTGAAGTCTCCCTACTTCAAAGGCTAAAATGGGCTTAAGTACTGGACCTCTGACACCATATACTCTGAACACTTCTGGACTGAGGACATTCTGCCAGGAAGAAGAGCTGCCAGGAGGGATTGTCACTTTAATGCTTGCTTTTCTGTGTTGGCCTGCTGCCTGCTGCTTCTTGCCTGGGAGTGAAAGGACTGGACCTTACTCACTGCATCCTACTTTCTAAAGTTTTTCCAAGGGCTTGACTGGCTTGCCCCCTACTGCTGAAGTCTCTGGGACATCAAAGACTTCACTTGCGTCTTCCTACCAGAACGTAGGTTCCTCTACAGTGAGTCCTGTCCTGCCAAGTGATGCCAAATCCAGTCCTGGGCCGTTGGAGGTAAATTTGGTGCAGCAATCAAGAAACCAATGCAACAACTTCAACCGTCAGTTCGGGACCGGCAGATCCCTGCGACATTGCTGCTGCCTGCACCGAAGCTGTGTTCCCCGATCGAGGAGTGCGCGATGCAACAATTGTGACTTACAACGCAACCCCGACTTTGCTGATGCAGCACCTCCAAAGAACCGCTGTTGGCTGTGTCTTTCTGATAGATACATCTGCCGTGTGGATTCCTCACCTTGTGAATATCCCCTTGCGCCAGCAACGTTCGGAAAATTCTTCGTAGCACGCCGGCGTGGACGACGTCATAGGAGCACGGCATCGCGCGCGACTCCGTCTGACGTCACCGACTCCACATAAGGCCCACGTCGGCGTGATGACGTCAGTTCCCTTTTTTCCGCGTCGTCGACGGTTTCTGGGATCTTCTGCGATACTTTTGTATCTTTTCGCTGTTTAGCTGTTATTGTTTCTCTGTTGGATTTCGCTTCATCGCCGAAGATGTCGTCGAGGAAGACAGGTTTCAAACAATGTGGTTCCTGTTCCCGGATGATGTCGATCACCGATCCGCATCCCGACTGTCTGTGGTGTCTTGGTTCGGGTCACGATGTCAAGAACTGTCGTTCCTGTGACAAGATGAACCCCAAAGCCTTGCGAGAGCGGGAGGCGAAGCTTCTGCTTGCAAAGGTGAAGGAAAGAGAAGCCGGAAGGTCTTCGAGGTCAGTGTCCAGGCGCTCGAAGTCGAGACAACTGTCGCGGTCGAAGTCGAGGTCGGCTTCGAGGGCCAAGTCGAGGTCGAGAGAGAGATCAAGATCCAGAGGGAGGTCGAGGTCCAGATCCAAGTCGGCCTCGGGCCATGCTTCGGGCTGCTCGAGAAAGAAGCATAAGAGGAGTAAACATCACTCCAGACACCACTCTGGCAAGGAGTCTTCGGATTCGAGGAAGAAGTCTCGTAAACATCACAAGGACTTTGTGTCTCCTTCTCCAGCTCAATCTCACGTTGGTTCTCCAGTTCATGAGCAGGAACAGGATCTGGAGTCGCACCATTCATCGGTGCATGAAGAAGAGGTTCCTCGAGCACCGACTCCGGTTGTGGAGCCTGAAGAACAGGAGGGCCAGGGTGCGCCTTTGCCGGATCAGCCTCCTTCGGAGCGGCCGTTGGGTTCGTACCCACCCTTTCCAGGTCCAGGTCAGGATCCCTCGCAGTTTTTAAACGCCATGTTTGGTGTTTACTCGAGGGCAATGTACCCCGCTGGTGCGCCTATGGGTCCCATGGGTCCTTTGTCTTTCAATTTGGGTGTGCCCCAGGCTTATGTCCCGGCCCCCTTTATGCCGTTTATGCCGACGCCGTGCACTCCTTGGCTCGGTACGGTGCCGCCGAAGTTGTCGACTTCGCATGCGGCTTCGCCGACTCCGGATCGGCCTCGAGGGGATTCGGATCGTGGCGCTTCCCGTCCTCCGGCTCCTCGCTCGACGTCGGCTCCGGCGCGGGCGGAGTCGTTGCCGGATCCATCGACTTCGGTCCGTATGGAGTGGTCGAGGCGCAGGGCTCAACGCCTCTTGGAGGAGAAGGAGTATATGGACTCCGAGGTTGAGGAAGGAGAGTTGCAAGAGGGGGATTGTTTTGAAGACCTTCAAGACGCAAGTGGCTTGGAACTTTCTCCTGAGTGGGGTTTGCCAACCGTTTCTGACGCTCCATCTAAGGACTTGGCACCCTATCATGTTGTTATTAAGAAGGCTGCAGAGTTGCTAGGCTTGACTTTGCCCACAGTTGAATACAAGCCCAACATCCTTACGGAAGTATTGCATTCGCCTTCTTCAATTGTGGAACCTACACTTCCTTTTACGGATGCATTGACTGAACCAATAAAGGAGGTCTGGAAGAGGCCTTTGTCTGCTCCTGCGGTTTCCAGGTCAGTGGCAAGGCGTTACAGGGTGGCTCCTGATGACCCTGAATTTCTTTCCTCGCATCCTGCACCGGAGAGTCTGGTAGTGCAGGCCGCCTGTTCCAGCAGGGCTGCGGGCTCTTTCCCTCAGGTGCCGGCAGACAAGGACTCGAAAAAGTTGGACCAGTCTGCTAAAAAGATTTTCTCCTCGGGTAGCATGGCCTTGAAGTCCACCAATGCTACTTGCCTCTTGGGGAGATACGTTCATGCGTTGATGGACTCTGTTAAACAGCTTTCTTCTAAGCTTCCAGAGGACGATAGGAAGAACTTTAACGAGGTGGTCGCTGATACTCAGGCTGCAGCTTGTATGGTTATACAGAGTGGTATGGACACGGTGGACTCTGTTGCCAGAATTATGGGCTCTACTGTTGCTACAAGAAGGGCCGCATGGCTAAAGTCCTCCCATTTGATGGGACAGGCCTCTTTGGCAAGAAGGCTGACGTAGCTCTGGAGAGATTCAAAGACAGCCGGGCTACGGCGAAGTCTTTGGGCCTTCAGACAAGGGGCTCTGCGACTAGGAAGTATAGGGGTTTTGGCAGATCCAATTTTCGTCCCTACAATCAAGGACAGCAGCAGCAGCGTCAGAATCCTCTGTATAAAACCTACAGAGGAAAGCAAAGGGGCCGTGGTCGTGGACGCCAGGCCTCCTCCTCCTCCTCCTCTTCCTCTAATAATCAACCCCCTCCCCCTGCAGCAAAGCAGCCCTAGATCCGCCATTCTGGATCATGTGGCTCCGGTGGGGGGTCGGCTTACTCATTTTCTACGGGATTGGGAATCGGTTACATCAGATCTTTGGGTTCTCAATCTCGTAGAAAATGGGTATTCTCTTCCTATCCAGGAGTTCCCTCCCAATTACCCTCCTTGCCAGGGTTATTGTTCGGAGGACCACCTTGTTCGCTTGCAGGAAGAAGTCCTGGCTTTGTTCACGAAAGGTGTGATAGAGGTGGTTCCAGAGCAGGAAAGGGGTCAGGGATGCTACTCCCGGTATTTCCTGATCCCCAAGAAGGATGGCAGGTTACGTCCAATCCTGGACCTCAGGATTTTGAATCTCTATCTCAAGCAGGAGAAATTCAAAATGCTCACTCTTGCACAGGTTCTTCAAGCGCTGTTGGAAGAAGACTGGATGGTGTCGATCGACTTGCAGGATGCGTATTTTCACATCCCGATCCTGAAGTCGCACAGGAAGTATCTCCGATTTACGGTGGGATCGCAACACTACCAGTTTGCGGTCCTTCCGTTTGGTCTTACTACTGCGCCTCGAGTTTTCACCAAGGTGATGGCAGTGGTGGCTGCACATCTCAGGAGGTCGGGGATACCTGTGTTCCCGTATCTGGACGACTGGCTGATCAAAGCGGAGTCGCCCGAGAAGGTGCTTCATCACCTGCAAGAGACATCGCAGCTGTTGTTCAGGTTGGGTTTTTCGATAAATGTGCCCAAATCTCACCTGGTGCGCTCCCAGCGCAACTTGTTCATAGATGCGGTACTGGACACTACTGTATGTCGTGCATTCCCTCCTCCGCAAAGGATTCGCGACATACAGGAAATGATTCCTTTATTTCACAATGGAGCGGTTGTTCCGGTCCTGAAGGTCCTTCGCCTGCTCGGTCTGATGGCTTCTTGCATTCTCCTGGTCAACCATGCACGCTGGCACATGAGGGCACTCCAGTGGTGCCTCCGCAGGCAGTGGTATCAACACAACGGAGATCTTGGGGAGTCAGTGAAGATCTCCAGAGAGACTGCAGCGGATCTGTCTTGGTGGGGCGTGGAAGGCAATCTGTCTCAAGGAAAGCCTTTTCAGTTTCCACCATCGGTGGCCACGGTGATAACGGATGCATCCACTCTAGGGTGGGGTGCTCATCTGGGGGATCTGGAGGTCAAGGGCCTTTGGTCTCCAGAGGAAAGGTTGCTTCACATCAACCTTCTAGAATTGCGGGCCATACGTCTGGCGCTCAAGGCATTCCTCCCTTCCCTTCGCGGTCGGTCGGTCCAGGTCCTGACGGACAACACGACCGCGATGTGGTACATCAACAAGCAGGGAGGAGTAGGGTCGTGGTGTCTTTGCAAAGAGGCACTGCGTCTCTGGTCCTGGGTTCAGGACCACCAGATTTGTCTGATGGCAAATCATCTGGCCGGAGTCCTGAACGTACGTGCGGACATTCTCAGTCGGCAGTTCTCTGCCGACCACGAGTGGAGGCTTCACCCGGAGGTGGTTCGTCACGTCTTTCGGACGTGGGGGACTCCTCGGGTGGACCTGTTCGCCACTCACGAGAATGCTCACTGCCCGTCATTCTGCAGTCTCCAGTATCCGATGCAAGGAGCATTGGGGGATGCGTTTCAGTTGAGCTGGAGAGGTCAGCTCCTTTACGCGTTTCCTCCCATACCCTTGATTCCTCGGGTTCTGAGGAAGATTCGCCAAGACCGGGCCCAAGTCATATTGGTCGCCCCGGATTGGCCAAGAAGGGTGTGGTACACAGATCTTCTCCACCTCTCCTCTCACCCGCCGCTCCGTCTCCCTCTCAGGGCAGACCTCCTCTCTCAGATGGAGGGGCAGGTTCTACACCCCCACCTCCAGACATTACACCTTCATGCCTGGAGATTGAACGGGGCAATCTGAATTCTTTCTCTCTCCCTCACGATGTGGTGGATGTCATACTCTCTGCCAGGCGTGACTCCACCAAGCCCATTTATTCGTATAGGTGGTCTAAGTTTGTATCTTGGTGTAGGGATAGGGATGTTGACCCGTTAAAGGCTCATTTATCTGATATCTTGTTGTTTGCTCTTTCTCTGGCACGGCAAGGGTTTGCTGTTGCCACTGTCAAAGGTTATCTTTCGGCCTTATCGGCTTTCCTCTGTTTGCCGGATCAGCCCTCTCTTTTTAAATCACCTGTGGTATTAAGATTTTTGAAGGGACTCACTAATAAGTTCCCTCCTTCTCCCTTTATTGTTCCTCATTGGGACTTGAATCTTGTGTTAACCTATCTGATGGGTTCGCCGTTTGAACCCTTACACAAGTGTCCAATGAGGCTTCTTTCTTTTAAGACGGTGTTCTTAGTTGCAATTACCTCGGCAAGGAGGGTAAGTGAGCTTCAGGCTCTTAGTTCCAAGCCCCCGTTTTTGTCCATCCATGCTGAAAGAATGGTTCTTAGGACCAGGGCTGCTTTTCTGCCTAAGGTGGTTACTCCCTTCCACCTAGGTCAATCCATTACCCTTCCTACCTTTTATCCTCCCCCACACCCTTCCAAGGAGGAGGAGAGGCTTCATCGCCTGGACCCGAAGAGAGCGGTTAGCTTCTATCTTGATAGGACTAAAGACTATCGAATAGATGATCAGCTCTTCGTGGGTTTTGCTGGCTGCAAGAAGGGCAGAGCGGTGCACAAGCACACACTTTCCAGATGGATTATTCTCTGCATCAAGATTTGCTACTCTCTGGCGGGTAAGGACCCTCCTGAGGGTATTAGAGCTCATTCAACTAGAGCGAAGTCTGCTACTTCTGCATTGTCTAGAGGTGTTCCTGTTGAGGACATTTGCAGGGCCGCGACTTGGGCCTCCCTCCACACTTTTGCGAAGCACTACTGCTTGGATGCTGAGGTGAGGAGGGACGGCCACTTTGCGCGCTCTGTTCTCCAAGATTTCCTGGTGTAGCAGAGTGGACTCCCTCCTCCGGGAGTGGGGACTGCTGTGGGACTCTATTCACAAGGTGAGGAATCCACACGGCAGATGTATCTATCAGAAGAACAAGTTACTTACCTTCGGTAACGCTTTTTCTGGTAGATACAATATCTGCCTGTGGATTCCTCCCTCCTCCGGGAGTGGGGACTGCTGTGGGACTCTATTCACAAGGTGAGGAATCCACACGGCAGATGTATCTATCAGAAGAACAAGTTACTTACCTTCGCTTTTTCTGGTAGATACAATATCTGCCTGTGGATTCCTCACTGACCCACCCGCCTCCCTGTTGTCCACTCTGCTATACCTGGTGTTATGTGCAAATGTAATTATGGTTTTATCTGATTTTGTATAGTTTTGCACTTTAACTGTATTTGGTTTGCATGTACTGTGTACATTGTGTATATATATATATATATATATGTACTTGTTGGTCCGTCCGGGTGCCTCGAAGGCACGGAAAAAAGGGCGGAACTGACGTCATCACGCCGACGTGGGCCTTATGTGGAGTCGGTGACGTCAGACGGAGTCGCGCGCGATGCCGTGCTCCTATGACGTCGTCCACGCCGGCGTGCTACGAAGAATTTTCCGAACGTTGCTGGCGCAAGGGGATATTCACAAGGTGAGGAATCCACAGGCAGATATTGTATCTACCAGAAAAAGCGTTACCGAAGGTAAGTAACTTGTTCCTCTCACTTCTTCACCGATGTCCGTGACTCACCGCTCCAACTTCGACGCCCCTTCGCATCGCCTTCAGCTCAGCGATTCTACATCGATGCTGAAGAATCGAGGAAGCACGCTTTCGACAACGACACATCATCGACATTGTGTCACCTTCAGGAACCGAGGTCCTGCACAAACAACCAACACATCACCTCCTCTGAGCAATGCATCATCGTGTGTGGAAAAAGGTAGGGCTATGACCTTTTTCAAGATTTGCCCGGCGCTAACCGCCTTTGTACCATTCAAATTTACCAAGCAATGAGGCAGGCGCCGGAGACCAGAAGGCAGGAAACAGAAGTTTTATTCCGACGGAGCAGAACACATCAGATCAGACAACAAGGTATCGTCTCGAGGTGCTCTAACAGCCTCTCGGAGGCCTGGCCTCTTATACACTGGTTTATGGCATGTGACCTTTCTTTATTACAATCAGAACATTGTGAAGTAAGGAAAAAGACATCCCCGTAATCCTCATGTCAATCCCACCCCCATATACCTCCACAATAGAGGTCCTCAACCTGCTGATAAGAGGAGGGGGTCATCACGCAGCTGAGTATTCCGCCGAGTCTTAGGATGTGTGCGCCTGATCATATCCCAGGGGGTGGGGAGGCCTTGATCAATAGAGGGTCCTTTGAAGAAGATCGACTTCATACAATAAGGGGCAGTAAATGATATCTCCCGGCTTAGGCGATGGCCTCGGACCTGTGTGGACAGCTGGACACGGGGGAAGGGGTCATCAAAGGAGTGGTATTCATGCCGCATGGACAATCGAGCGCGGAGGGAAGGTTTATCAACAGAGGGGCATTCATGGGAGGAGAGGAGATGCTGGTCAGGCGCAGGTGTGACTCCCAAGGACAGGGTCATGCAGAAGGGTTATGCTCATGAGGGGGAGGGAGGGGGAGCCAGGGTGCGCGGAGGATGCTTGCTGGGTCAGAGGGGCGCGCTGGCGATCGATCGTGGACAGGGAGACCATGATACCTAAAATGGCTGTTGTGCACGTCGTACGTGGGTGACAAGCTGGCGCAGATGATGTTTAGCTCGCAAACTAAAATTCCACACGTGGAGAGACTAAGCTTCACCAACCCTGTACCGCCTCACATCCACTGCACCAAGAATCTTCTTTGAATTCTGACACATCCAAGTTACTGTATAGGGATCTGCATGATTCTGGGTATCTGCCCCACGCTCCATCGCGGTCAAACTGAACTTTTGGATTTGTCCCGGTGAAGCGCGATCAGATAGCTCCAGTTGGAGTTATACATTTCTTAACACTGCATTTTTATTTAATCTTTAAAAATTCTTATCTTTACATTTGTATGTGGGATTTTTTGTCGTTTTGCCTTTGTTTTACTCAGATAAATATTGGCTATTGTTCTAAACTGGGTTGTGGAGTACTTTTGTGGTGTTTTCATTGTGTTACTGTGTGTGCACAAATACTTTACACAGTGCCTCTAGAGATAAGCCTGACTGCTCTACGCCAAGCTACCAAGGGGTTGAGCACAGGTTATTTTTGGTGTATAACTCAGTTACCTTGACTAGGATAGTGGGTCCCTACTTGCCCAATACTGGGGACCCCATTTCTAATGCTCTGGAAGGGAGCCAACATTGACTTGTAAATTTTCTAAAAAGTGCTCTACAGTCCTGCAAGCTGGCAGATCTACTTTTCCAGCATTCACCTTGAGGGTGGGAGTACTCAATACTGGTGATTCAATGGAGCTCCCATTTACGGAGATCTAGGATACATGCGCGATCAGATAGCTCCAGTTGGAGTTATACATTTCTAAACACTGCATTTTTATTTAATGTTTAAAAATTCTTATCTTTACATTTGTATGTGGGATTTTTTTGTCGTGTTTTCACTGTGTTACTGTGTGTGCACAAATACCTTACACAGTGCCTCTAGAGATAAGCCTGACTGCTCTGCGCCAAGCTACCAAGGGGTTGAGCACTGGTTATTTTTGGTGTATAACTTAGTTACCTTGACTACATTGACTTGTAAATTTTCTAAAAAGTGCTCTACAGTCCTGCAAGCTGGCAGATCTACTTTTCCAGCATTCACCTTGAGGGTGGGAGTACTCAATACTGGTGATTCAATGGAGCTCTCATTTACGGAGATCTAGGATACAGGAAAGAAACTTTTTTGTTGTACCCATTTTTTTAGGCTGATATAGTCTCTGACCTTAAAAGGTGAATCACTACTCTTGTGGCCATACACAGGAGAAAGTTCATTTCTGCCAGCATGACTAGACTATTTGTTCACCTGTTGAGGGCTTATTTTGCTTGCAGACCTCATAAGATTGACTCTGCTCTTGTGGGCTTGTAGGTGGGATCAGCATGTTAGCTAGCGTGAGTGTTACTCTTGTCGTCTGGGATGGGCTCTGCCGTTGCTCGGTCATTGAGGGCCTTGCTTATGAAGCTGGTATGAGCACTGCTCCTAATTGCTTTGTTGGGAAGGATACTGTTATTCACAGAGTAGTTGGTTGGCGTATCTCTTTGTTACGCCTCTGTTCTTATGCATTACATTGGTTAGGAGTAGACGTTGTCTGGTATCCAGGGCATGATGATGTTATAATTGTCCTCTATAACAGGTGTTTTCTTTACCTGTATGTAACGCATTAATGGTCCCATTGTCTTCCCAGATCTCCATCTACTTGTGGACGTAGCGTGCAAGCAGGAGCATTTTCCAAAGGAAGAGGAGCTAGGAGAGTGAGCTTTGATGAAGAAACTTGAAGCCATGTAGTTCATCTTCTCCGATTGGGTGGGGCAAAAGCAGTATACGCTTGTGTGCGTATTACATGTACAACTGCTGTGATTTATTTTCCATTTATGTTTTTCTTACTATATCATTTTGTTTCATTTTTAAAATGCACCGCTCCCTGTTTTAACTTTATCTGTGCAGGTGGGTGATAGAATTGTCCAACTCTGGAAGCATTCAGTGGCCTAGATGTTTCCATGGAATTATCACTTGTTGCTAGCAGATTCTATGAAAACATTTCACAGAGAAGGCCCCTCAAGAAGGCAATCCTCGTCTGCCTGTAAATATGAATCTTTCCAACAGACTTTTTTTCACAGTGGCCCCCCTCGAACACCAATTGGGGAAACATTTCTCAGTTAAAGACTCAAACCTCTTTGGATTGGAGATGGCCATCTTGACGAAAAGATCAAGGCATGCATAAAACTACGATACCCCAGTATTTATGTTCCATTTTATTGAACGTAACCAGAACTATCAACATCTCTGCAGTGGCCACTGTATGTTTTGCTATTGTACACATTTTCATGTAATTACATTCAGTATTTTGAAATGAGTGGTACATTCATTCTTGTGATTTGAGTGATAAAATGTAAAGGCATACTCCTTTTCTTAGAGCTATTTATTTCTTGTGTATTATATACAATACATTTTAGCTTGTTCAGTAGATTATATATTTATCGGCAAGAGTGCTGATGTTTTAAGTGCTGTTTATTTATATGAAATGTACCATATTTTGACCGAATGAAGGCTTCATGTGATTCGGGCAGGCACGATGTTACTTATGCGTCCTTTTTAGACCAGAATGGAGGGCAAGTTTAGTACAGGAAGGTCTATATAGTTCCGAGACTCTCTTGCAGGCTGCAGTTACTCCGGAGACGGCTTGTGTTTCAGGCTGCAGACCCATAAAAGGACCTAACCAGTATTGACCTTGCTGTTCCATAAACTGTGATAAATGCCACTCATTTTGTGTTTTCTGTAGAGTACCCTTGTTCTTTAGGTGAGTCTGTGAGATATTCATTTTTAAGACTCATCCTACTACAGAGTCTGGGAGACACTCTAGATTTGCAAAAAGTACATGATATGTCTAGAACTGAGAGGCCACATTACAGCCTAGAATATGTGCTTAGCCTATAGGATATAGGTCATTTTGCAGAGCCAGGCAGCTTTTGAGACATTTTGATATTATTACAGCCTATGGATATAGGATTTCAAGTTTTAATATACCGGATACAAAAGTTTTCACAGCACAGGCATGTCATATATGAGTTTGCACTTAAATATTGAGGCCCATTGAAAAACTCTTGAAGAGTTAGGAATATTCCCCTATGGATAGGAACACCCCCTTTCTGTAGTAATTCTCATATTAATGAAACATGAACTCAAATGTCATTGTTTTGGGAAGGTCTACATACATATGAACATACATACTGCTTCCGGCATTTGTCACCATCCCCACGCACTGAAGGGGTTTTACGGTGGGCGAATATGGAAAGTCTGGTTATAATGGAGGCCAATGAAGAAGGGTAGGGTGGAGGGGGGATGGCTGAAACTGTCAAAATTGGGGAACCAATTGAACACAAGGACCTGCCTTGGTCACAGCTTTCATTTCAACTTTTTAGGATTGTGCTATTTACAACTTACATTTGATAACAATAAACTGTGACTTTTGCAACCAGCTTACTGTTTCACAATTGTCTTGTCAGTCAGAACCGTGGTTTTCTTTAACTTTACACTCTGTAGGTATACCCTCTTAAATGTCTGTTTATTTGTGTGCAGCTCTGTGCTACTACTTTCATGCTATTTCTTATTGATCTGCACTAAGTAAAGCTCATTTAACTACCTTTATGCCCTTGGATCAGAATATGGCTGTTTCTTTGTTAATCTTTCTTTTGTTTCACCAAATTATTCCAGGTGCATTCAAAGGGATTCAAGAAGTGCATACAGTCAGAAATAAAGTGTTTTCAACAAACCTTGCCATGTGTTTTATCAAGACTGAAAACATTGTTGATTTTGAGTTGCATATGCCTTTCTTGTCTGAGAATGCTATACAAATGAAGCCATGTCAACAGTCATGGTTCGTCAACAACAGAATTGAGGTCTCCTCCAGGGGATCTTCTTTTATAATCATAGGCACTGAGTCGCCCCACCCACATATATGATTCCAGAGCACTAATAACAAAACAATATATTTCTTCAATACAGGATTTACCCTCTGAATTAATAAACGGTAAAATGCGTCTGTGTTTGTGTGACATTCCCAGAATACCTACATGGATATGCTAGATTCCAAGAGGACAATCTTTCATAACCTCAAAACCTCATCTTGTGCCTATTTTGCACAATATCTAGCATGTCTTTTAGTGTCCTGCTATGCAGTGGGATAGTTGGAAAAACTCTCGCACACTGGGGTGGTGAACAGTGGGGGGAAGGAGAAGAGTCATTGCTTTGCCTGGGCCTTTTCGATGGCTGTAAAGGGCTTCTGAATATTGCCTCTTCCACAAGCAGACTTTTGCATCTTCGTCGTTCAGTAGCCAGTCATGATTTTCCTCATCATAGTGATTGAGGAATTCTGCCTCCCGATCCTATATGCATATGTATTACCATCAGTGACAAACCTCTGGCCAGGGCCCCGTAGCACATGGCTTGAGCGTGCAAAGATAACTGTCTTGCTCTTGTTCATTCTTCCTTATTAGTATAATGCATACTGGTGGTGTTATCTGTTTGAATCATATGTCCTTTGCTGGTAGAGAAGGAAGTAAAGCTTTAAGTGCCAAGTCTTCTCCTTTCAGTTCTAGAAGATTAATGGGATAAATACATTTTTTGTCTGCTGAGAAATCTTTGCTTCATCAAATGTTCTATGTGAGCTTCCCACCATGTTAGGGAGGACTCAGAGACGAGACTATGGTTGCATTGGAGTTTTCTTTTGGAAAGAAACACGGACTGACAAATATTGAATTCTCTCTCAGGGCATCTCCACGGATAGTCAGAAGCACTGAATAGTCCCACCCAGGTGCAAGTTGCCTCAGTTCTTTTTTAGTGAGACAGTGGCAGTATTAGGTAGGAAAATTGTCACATAATCGCCTCTGTTGCGTTATCGGGGTGGAGCTTCAATGGATATTCATCTGAGAGAAAGATCTAGAATTACAGGTAATAAACTATTCCTTCTCTCTCAGGGCATCTCCACTGACAGTCAAAAGCACTCAGAGTAGCAAGCCCATTGCCACAAACCGCCGTGGAAAGGAAACAGAGGCAACCCTCAGACCAGATTAAGCAAATACATTTCTCTGGGTTGCCTGTCCTACGTGAGCATCTGTTCTAGCATCTGATTCCAAACAATAGTGAAGAAGGTAGTACATTTATTTTAATAAAAGCAGTGAAAGGATAAACTAAATTTCTCTTTTATATTTTTGGTTTATGGAGTTGGTGGGATGTTTAGGAAAGAGAATATTCATGGCAGACAATCTTGTATTGATCCTCAGAAACACCCAAACTGATACCTAATGACGTGCTGAAGATGCCCTGCAACTGGTGCCATGAATATTGTGAATATTTTTGGATCTGACCTGAGCCCAGAAGAGAGCTTCTTAAATTGGTAGTGGCTATTGCCAACCTCAAACCTTAAGTATTTTTAGGTCGACCTCTGCCAATGCCCTTGCGCATTGCAGATGGTCGATCTATAGTGGCCAAAACAGGAGCTGAACCAGGCGGCCGGATTTCGGCAAGTGCACGTGCTCGTGCACGAGCTTGCCATTTGCTCCCCAGCCGCATTTCAAAGGAGCTCTCCCCCGCCTCCTCTCTCCCGCCCCCCTCTGCACAATGCCTTCAAAGGGATCACCTCCCCAGCCCCCTCCCACTCGCTCACTCCCCTGCTCCTTTTGGCTCCCATGCAAAGACCAGCTCACTGAAAGTCTTTACGAACAGAAATGCTGCTAGCGGAGTGCTCTTTTAAAAGAGTTTTTTACAAAAGATGGCAACATTTGGAAAGGTCAAGCTCCAAAATCAAACAAACTTTGGCATGGTGACGGTCAGCATTTGTGTATGAACACGCATTTATGATAATGTTACACTGTCACAGTTTTCAGGAAATACGTTTTGTCTTTGAATTGCAATATAATTCCTTTCGTAGGACATCTCCTTAACAGTCCTTCCAACGCAAGTTGCGCCTTTTTACATAAGTGAAAGGATGGTGAAGGGATACAGCTCTGATAACCTTTATCGTTCAATGCACGGCATTCCCTGTATGCTATGCTTTTGTCGGGGTGAGTGTGTTTATTGAAACTGTAGATTGCAGTTCACTTGGAGACGGCGAGGGCGGCTGGAGCTGGGAGTGTCAAGGTCTAGGCCCGTTTTCATGCAGAATTGCCTGGGCAATCGCCTATTCACACCTGTTCCTCGTACGCCTGCAAGACAAAAGAAGCCCTGCCTTGCATATCTGCGGGAGGGGGCAGGGGCGCCACGGACGATGGGGCACCTTCTGAAAAGTGCTCAGGTTTGCAGCCACGGGGAAAGGGGGCTTCGACTCTCAGACGAAATAAGAGCATTTCAGCACACTACATGCTCATTCTAAAAATAGACACTTAAGGCTGCATTACTGTTAAGACCTGCCTGAGCGCTACTACAAGCCACACGACCCCCATTGCACTGCCACGGCCCACGGAGCAGATGCTGATGCTTTTTAACTTCCTCATTGTGTGACCTGCGCTTCAGCTCCCTAAGCCCAGTAATCTGACCTTCCTACCGCTTTAACAAGAGTGAATGATGCTGCCAGACACTGCGCTACCCTCCATTGCCCTGCTCGTTGACTGGCGCCATGGGGCGCACCAATGCTAAGCAGACTAAAATCTCGTTTGAGGCACGCAAGACCCCCAAATCATGCTCAGAAGACCACAAATACACAGATGCTGCGGACCCGCCTGAGGAAGATTGGAAGATGATTTTACTTGGTAAGCAACAGAGTCTAACATCCATTGATGCTAAAATCGACACGATGAATTCCCAGATGGACTCAGTGGTCACTAAGCTGGGGCAACATGAACAGCGCCTCAAGGAGGCAGAGACCAGAGTGTCTGACTTGGAGGATGGCGCCACAGCGAGCAAAAGCCAAATGTTGCAGATGGATAAATTACTAAAAGTCATTGCTGAAAAAAATGAGGACTTAGAGGCGCGTTCCCGAACGAATAACGTTCGAATTCTTAGCCTGGCCGAATCCACGAACACGGGACGCATGGAGACCTTTATTGAAAAACTGGTTGTGGAACTATTTGGCAGAGAGGCCTTCTAGTCGCATCTCATAGTGGAGAGGGCCCACAGGTCGCTTGCGGCCTGCCTGCCTCCAGGGGCGGTGCTGCGTCCGGTGATACCCCGCTTTTTAAACTACAGCGACAGAGATACGCTGCTACGCCTTGCCCGGGAAAAGAAGCAGGTATTGTATGAGAACACAACACTGTCCTTCCCGGACTTTACACTAGCTGTACAAGACGCCAGACAAATGTTTGGAGCAGTCAAAAAGAAACTAATATTGCAGCAAATCCCCTAAGCCATGTTGTACCCGGCGAAACTGAAGATAACATTTCTTTATTAATCCACGCAGGTTCCCGTCGCCTGGGTCGGACCCCAGCTGAACTATGTAATGGACAGTGACATTTGTTGGAATTTCGTAGCGCACCCTGCATCACATTTTGCGATGCAGGGCGCGCTACGAAATTTGTTTTATTAATTAAATTGTTTACTTACCTTCAATTATCCATACTCCGGTTTTTAGCACCCCCCACCCTGCCCCTCCCCGCCTCTCCGCCCCACCAAAACTCCCTCCACGGACCGTAGCTGCTCTTAATACTGATTTACTGATCTGCATTGGTGATGGATGAACATAATTTCTATTTCTTTGATGTGATATCCGGCTCGGCTACTCACCTCCGTCCCGCCGTAGCTGCCCGCCTCCGGCCGGTGCAGTAAATGGGTGAGAGTATGGAGGGGAGTGGGCAGGTCGTGAGCCCCTAGTGTGTTCCCGAGAGGGCAAACCCCCGGAAGCTGTGTTTTTAAAGCATCTAAGTAGTCCCGTTAAGTTGGGGCATTGGGAGGGGGGGGTCCTGTACCCGGCAAGTTGGGGGAGCTGGTGTGGGTGGAGAAGGGATTGTAATTGTAATTGTAATTGTAAAATAGTTTTTGTAGAGCGCATTCTATCGCTCCAAGGAGCATCTTGGCGCTGTAGTCCGTAGCCTAGAATGGTGGGCCGGAAACACTACTCACATCAATTTCATAGTCCCTGAGAGCTATTTAGAGCCTAGACTAGCTGTTTGCTAACCATGTCTGGTAAATTAAAAATCCAGGTTTTCAGGGCTTTCCTGAATTCGATTTCAGTGGGGATTTGCCGTAGGCTTTGTGGGAGTTTATTCCAGGCCTTAGTACCAAGGACGGCAAGGGATTTTCCTCCTTTGGTGGCTAATCTAAATCTGGGGACTGTTAGAAGACACATATCTGATGACCTCAGGTTCCGAACTGGTATGTATGGCTTGAACCGTGAGAGCAGATATTTAGGCCCTTTTTTGTGGTACGCTCTGAAAGTAATTACCAGTATCTTAAAGAGCACTCGCTTATGTATGGGGAGCCAGTGTAACTGTTTTAAGGCAGCAGAAGCAGAAAATCTCCTAGGAAGATTAAGCACCAGGCGTGTAGCAGCATTTTGGACAACCTGCAGCCTATGCAGGGTAGATCTGTTCACTCCTGCATATATGCTATTGCAGTAGTCCAAGCGTGATGAAATTAATGCCACTGCAACTGTCTGCCTTGCTTCTAATGGGAGAAAGTTAAAAAACTTTCGAAGACCACGGATGATGTTGAAACAAGATCCTGCCACTGCAACCACTTGCTGTTTAAAACAGAGTTTTTCATCAAATCTGACTCCCAGATTACGTGCGGATAGTACTGTTTTTGGCGGAATTTCCTCATTTGGGGGCCACCACAGCTGGGGGGAGAACAGATTTTGGGGACCCACAGGGAGAATTTCAGTCTTGCCCGTGTTGCATTTCAGATGGTTAGTCTTCATCCAATTGAAGGTTGCAGTGAGGCAATTTCCAAGATTCTCCTCCGCTCTTTTGGACTTGCTGTCTAAAACTAAGATGAGCTGAGTATCATCTGCATATGATACTGTATTGATGTTAAATGATGTTATTAGCTCAACTAAAGCTGTCATATATAGATTAAACAGCACCGGGCTTAGCCTTGATCCCTGGGGTACACCTGTTGGATTTGACTTTTTTGCTGATAAATACTGTCCGAGAACAGTAATCTGTTTCCTGTCCACAAGGAGATTTTCCATCCATGCCAGGGCCGTGCCCCCTATGCCCACCGTGGCTAAACGGTTGATCAGTATCTCATGCGAGATCGTGTCGAAGGCCGCCGACAGATCCAGGAGAACTAGGACAGCCCTGTCCCCCTGATCCATGGCGGCCCTCAGTGTCTCCGTTGTGTAAAGGAGAGCTGATTCCGTTGAGTGGGAGGCTCTAAAACCCGATTGGTTGTGGTGTAAAAGATCCTCATCCTCCAGAAATTTGGTCAGTTGTTTATTTACAACTGCCTCGGTGAGCTTAAAGAGGAACGGTAGTAATGAAATTGGCCGTAGGTTTGATAGAGTGGTGGGATCGGCCAGCGCTTTCTTCTGTAGGGGTTTGACCGCAGCTAACTTCCATTCCTGAGGGATTGTGGCTGATGCAAGGGAGGAATTTATTATGTTATTAATAATCGGGTTCACTAGATCAATCAGAGAGTGTAATATCTTGGGGGGGCACGGATCAAAAGGAGATCCGGATCTTCCGGTCAAGATTGCCTGACGGCTATCTTCCAAACTAATTGGCAGAAACTCGTTCAACTCCGCTCTTCTGATATCTGGGTCTAATGTTCCTTTTTTATATCCCATCAATGGTGTAGGGAAGGCTTTTGTGAGCTCCTGGACCTTTGCCTCAAAATAGTTCGCAATGGAGTCACAGAGGGTCTGAGAGGGGGGGATGTCTTGCTTGGTAATCTTTGGATTTAGGAAGTCATCCACTATTTTAAAGATCTCCTGCTTATTTTCTGCCGACGAAATTGCCTCAGAGAAGAATGCTTTTTTGGCTTCTTTAATCAGCACATGATATTGATTTCTTGCTTCTTTGTAAATTCGTCGTTCTTCTATTGTGTATGAGCGTCTCCACTTCCTCTCCAATAGTCTAACCTCCACACGCTTCTCTCTAAGAGATTGTGAGAACCAGGGTGCTATTTTTTTCCTTTTCTTAGACATGTTCTTTAATCCCTTAGTACTAATTAATTCTAGACTAGTCGTGATCCAATGATTAAAGGTCTCATTGTCTACCTCAGTGTCCCCCTTCAGGGTGGGTTTGCCCTGTTTCATAAGATCCTGAAAGTCCGGGTCCTGACTAATTTTACTCCAGTCGTGTTTATTTAGGGAAGGTACTATTTGCTGCCTTTTGTTCGCTGGTTCCTTTGCTATAGTTAGTTCCAAGGGAATAAGCATATGATCGGTCCATGTCTGAGGACACGGTTTCTTTGCCTTAAGGGTCATTAGATTTGTACAGATACAATCTAGAATATGTCCAGCTTCATGAGTAGGGTCTATGTTTAATAACGATAGTCCCCACATATTAAGACGTTCTAGAAACTCCCTGGTATTAGGGTCAGTAATCATGTCCAAATGGAAGTTTATATCACCCAAAATAGTAAAATTTGCGTATTTAGGGATGATATTACTGAACGTTTCGGTAGAACTCTCCAGAAACTCCTTATGAGAACCGGGAGAGCGATATATCAGAGCTCCGGAAAAGGTATTAGATTCATGTGTATGAAGGCAGAAGCCAATTGGAAAACAGACTGAGCTCTGCTCCCGCCGAGAATAACATCAAAGCCACCATATGATGTAAACTTACAGAATATGAGGAATTAGCTGACAGAGAATGTAAATTTCGGGGGAAGCACCATGTAGCGAGGGTGTATGGCGAGGGTGATTGCCATGGGAAGGCGCTGGCTGCCGCGGTCAAGCCACCCAAATTTTCCAACTACGTAACGGAACTGCAGAACGCACAGGGCGACGTGCATAAAAACCTTCCCGACCAGTTGCGTACGCTCAGAGACTACTATAGTGCCCTATATTCTTCCCATAGAGGTGTACCTCTTGACTTGCCTGGCTACTTTGAAGACACTGCCCTGGCCTGGTTAGGAGACACCCAACGGAAATTCCTTAGTCTGGATTTGAAACTTGATGAAATAACAGAGGCTATCATGCAGATAAGGTCCGGACGGGCCCCAGGGTCTGACGGCCTGCCAATAGAATTCTACAAAACTTATGTCACTGTGTTGGCCCCGATTTTGAGGGAAGTCTACTACGCAGCACTAGAGGAGGGAGGTCTGCCCATGACAATGCGGGAGGCACTTATAACGTCCTTATTGAAACCGGGGAAGCCCTCACTGTGCTGTGATTCATAGAGGCCCCTATCTCTGTTGAATTGCGATACAAAAATACTTGCTAAAGTCCTAGCGACCCGGCTTAACCTACTAATGCAAAGCCTGGCACTGACTGACCAAGCTGGCTTTATTCCAAGCAGAGCCACATTGCATAATCTCCGCACCTTGGCTGCGGTATTGCAGGACATCGACCCGAAGAGCTCAGCGGTGGCTTTTTTTCTTGATGCAACCAAAGCGTTTGACTCCCTCGAGTGGGACTACCTGATGGGCACTCTGGGATATATGGGGATGCCTGCTGCCTTCCTCCAATGGATCCACTTATTATATACTCGCCCGGTGGCCTCAGTATTCCTGAATGGGACTAAATCCTCTCCTTTTCCTGTATCCTGGGGCACGCGACAGGGCTGCCCCTTGTCACCTATCCTATTTGCCCTGGCCATTGAACCCCTAGCCGCTAAGCTCTGGCAACACCATAATCATAGAGCGCTAATCTACCCATCTAGGCAACTACTCATCTCCCTCTATGTGGATGATATGACGCTATATATACATAAACCCCAAGATAACCTAAACCCTATACTTCGAGAAATAACTAAATTTGGTGCCATATCCGGGGTACAAATCAACTGGTCCAAATTCGCAATCTTCCCCCTCACCCACAAAACTCCCCAGCACCAGCTGGACTATCCTCTGGTTTGGGAAAAAGACAAGGTAAAATACCTGGGCATATGAAATTAAATGAATTTGTACTTGTATAGCGCACTTATACCCTGAGGTGTCTTGGCACTGTACGCATACCGCTGTGGAACCCTTCCTGGTTTTTCCCTGTGAAATGCCCACTCCTGGGCATCCTCAAGGTGAAGCCAGGCATCTCAGTGCTGATGGGGCCGTTGTGGAAATTAAGCAAGCTATTGCCCAGAGTTCGAACCATGATTAGAATAGGCACCGAGGCAAGAATTATCAGGTCTGAGGAAATTGAGCCCAAGACCCGCCGAGGCGGGAATTGAACCCTGGTCAGACCTCTGCATCAGGGTCTGCCACTCTAACCATTGTGCCACACTTCTCCACGCATCACTAGGGACGTTTTTTCTTTTATAAGCTGTGCCATCGCAAGATGGTTGTCAACAGTGTTGTGGATGGAGCGATCGTTGATGGGACTATATATAGAAGCAAATCCTCGATGTTGGAATCATCGCCGTCAACAGACTCATTGTGGAAATGGCCTTTGTAGATTGTTGGTGTTTCTTCAGAAGACAGGCCTGTGTTATTTTTATGATGATCATCGTACGGAACTTTGGCAATGGTGTGGATTTGGGGGTCTTTTGGGGGACCACCTAAAGGTGCAGGGTCACCCTATAGTCCACGGGTCCGAAATACAAACTGAGACCAACACTAGGGCACGGAGAAAAAGGATATTTATTAGAATCCCATGATAGAGAAAGCATCAACAACAGACACCCATAGCTGTCTGAGGAGGCGGTCTGCCAAGCACTTTGGTTCCATGTCTTATATACCCTTAATCCCCTCCCCCTGCGTGTACAGTAAAGAAAGAACACCATGATTATACAAAAGGGCAGATGTGTACAGTAAACAATGAACACCATAATTATACAAAGGGAGACATGTACAGTAAAACAATGAACACCATAATTATAGCTCAGTCTGATAAGTTAGCAGATGGTCACTGTTGGGCCCCTGCAGGGCATAGGTGAAAAGCATGATTAAAGCATGTTTATACAACAGATAGAGGTCAATCTGATAAGTCCGCAGATGGTAGTTGTATTGGGCCTCTGCAGGTCATAGTGCACAAGGTGAAGACAATAAGCATCTGGGAAACTCCCTGTCCGACTGGTTGAGTTTGTGGTCAGGCCAGAGCACGAACAGGGTGTGTATTTCCTTGCAGGAATGAGGCAAGTCAAGGGTGAAGTCCCATAGCGTTTATGATATAGACAGAAGGTCGGTAATGAAGGGTGTAGCGCAAAATGGCAGAGCGAATGGCAAGATAGCAGACATACTTTTCCACAGAGTACAAAATGGCTGAGCATGTGTCATGCTAAAATATACATTTTCCACACTGGTTCAGATACAGTGCAAGCTAATTCATCTGTTGAAGTATTTTTTGGTGCTTTAGAAAACCCCCAGGTGATGCTAGTGCACTTTTTTTTTGCTCAGGAGGAGCTATTGGGATAGACTCAATCCTGAATGTGGGATTGTGTTATATCCTATTTACTAGTATAACATGTACTCTAGCCCTGCTGCCTCTAGCTGCTCAGCCAGAGTGAGACTTGGTCTTAGAATGTTGGTGTGCCTGTGATGCGTGGAATGCCTGGGTTACTGAGTGGGATGAATGTGGCAGTTAGAGATGGGCTGTGCTAATATTGGCAACGAGTGGACTTGGACCCTAGAGACTCTTGGTACAGCACTGAAACAAAGAAACTAAGGAACTAAAAGAGTAACCTAGAGATCCTACAAGCAACTAGGTCTACATAGAGAGTATTTCCAGGCAAGCCAGCGCCAGCCCCAACAGTGTCCTTCCTATGGACAGCCCCAGCGAGCAGTGTCACCTTCAAATGACACTACAGCCTGGGAATACTACAGCTACAGTGAGTTGGAGGAGTAGTTCAACTACAACCGGTTTTGGTGTTCCAGCCAAAACATTTTCTATATAAAAGCAACAGTGAGTTGGTGGAGGAGTTCAACTACAGCCACATCTGGTGTTCCAGCCACATGGTAACGTACAAAATTGTTTGTGAGTTGGATGTGTAGACTCTCTACAACCAGGTGTTGGTGTTCCAGCCACATCACACAAATGTGTGAAGAGTGTCTTTAGAAGAACATTAAGTGAAAGAAATGAAAAGGCACAATTTGGAATTTATACTCAAAAGATGTAAGAACATACAGTGTGCTGTGGCTGCATTGATGGGGGATTTTAAAGTGATTAATTCACAGCAGCAGTGATTTAACCCCTTCCATGCTCATGACGAGCTCAGCTCGTCATGAGGCACAGTTGAGCTGTGCTGATGACGAGCTGAGCTCGTCATGACACCAGCAAAATGGCAATTTCCAGCACAGGGGAAAAATAACCACAGCAGCGATGTGGTTAAAGTACTTTCAAGACTACAGAGATTTATATTGAAAGGGGTTTGTGTCACAACGATCTTTCTCCAGTAGTAGCACAGATGGCACCAAAGGCAGTACATCTTCTACGTTCTACTGTGCAGCTGCATGTTTGTAGAAACGAAGGACCTACCTCTTTGTCATTCTCAGTACCACTACTGTGGAGGACAGGGGCTTGCTCTGTGACTTTGGACACTTTTAGTCATCTAGTTTATGGTTCGTGTTTACATTGGTGCAGTTATTTGTACAAGAATTTGCAGGCAGAAGATTTAGCAGCGTGTATTAGTTTGTGCACAGTTTGACAAATATCAGTGTCCACATTCGACCCTGCTCTTTACTCGACGCTGCACTGAAAGGGAAGTTGGAGTACGGTAATTGTTCTAATCCATTGCCAAAATCCAGTTTCTAATACGTTTTTGAGGTGAGCGAGCCATTATTTTGTTTTAAATGGTACTGGCAGCGCTTTACTCTTGTTAGTTTAACCGCTGTCTTTCTATTTCAAAAGCTGAGGTGCAAGCTACATACAGCGCGTGGACTCTTACCTGTCATGCCTCTGGAGGGTTCCTTTGTGACGCTTGACTTTTGCACAGCAGCGTTTTGGTGCATTTACGTGCCGGGAGCCACCCGGCATTACATCAAGAGCGTGCCGCCATCTTAAGGTTTGTGGTGGCACATAGTCTTCTTGCAGGAAAGTGCCCTCAGTTTCTCCTGTCAACCACAATGTTCGTGCTTCACGAATAAAGTTTGTTTAATGTCGACATGGAGTCCGCGGAAAAAACAGTATTATTTTTTTTTGTCTAGAAGCAATTGAGGAATCGATGCCACCTAAACAGCTTCTTTTGGAGGTTCAGTGCCGCATGGTGCAGCTCAGGTCTGTTAGTTTACCTCATCCTTGGTGGCGCTCTTTTAGCACTTTGAGGATACAGCTGTATATTTGAAGTTTTACCAATGAAAGATAAAGGTACATTCGGCTGTCCTTTTGTTTAATTTTTTTTTTGGGGTGGCTTCATTGTTTCCGTGGACTACAAGCAAGATTTGTGTGAACATGACATTTTTCTGTTGTCTGGTCATCCTCGGAGTGGAATCCTCCGTTTCATGTATGTTGGAGTTGATTTCACACGGCCTTTTTGAATACATGGTATTGTCTCATGCTTAACTGTCGTTTTTTTTCCCACAGTTTTAATTCACCTTATTCCAGCTTTTGGCGAGACATATCTTACTTTAGTACTCACCGTGAAATGTGCTCACAGTTCCTTTACTGATAACAATGCAAACGTTTATGGAGTTGCTGCATGTCTGTTTTTATTCATTTTGGGGATTTTGTCAGGCACAACTCGGGTAGGAGGTTGCTTGCTGGCGTGCGGCATGTGGGTTTTCTTGTTGCCTACTACATTGTGTTACAATTCGTTTGTATATCTGAAAGAAACAGGTTAGTATTAGATTCCTTACCTTAGAATATCCCAGGCGTCCAACTGGATCCGGAAATTTTTGCGTAGCAGTACCCTTGCGCGTCGGTAGGCGTCGTCTGCGAGTCCGCGCCCGTCATCCGCGTCGTGGGCGCCGTGATGACGTCGTCTGAGTACTTAGACGACGCCTCCGCGTGCTGACGTCAGTTCTTCTTTTTTCCGCGCCAGCAGCGCAGATCCGGAAAAAGTGCTTCCTTAGTCATTTTTTTACTAAACTTTTTACGATCCCTTTTGATCATTTTTTTCGAGTCTTCGACTCCGAACGGTGCCGGTAGGGATGCCAGGTTTTAAACCCTGTGGGGACTGCGACCGACTGATGTCGGTCTCCGACCATCACCGCCGGTGCCTCCCCTGTCTCGGCGTCGATCACGACGACAAGGCCTGCTCTGACTGCCGGGCCCTGACTTCGAAAGCTAGGCGGGCAGCTCGAACTCCGGCAGTCGGCCCTGCGCCGCGAGAGGTCCCGGTCCGGACGGAGGTTGAGGGACAGGTCGCAGGGTCGGAGCCATCATAGCTCCAGAAGTCGCCATCACTCCTCAGGCTCGAAGTCGTCAGGTAAGCACAAGAAGTCGAAGCGACGTCATCGCTCTTCCGACTCCCCCGACGCTCGCGCGACGCGGCCGGGGGTTCGGGTGACTCCACCCACGCGGCTCCGTCGGAGTCGCGGGCGTCGCGACCTGCCCCATACCCTCCGGTCTCTGGGCAGCAAGCGACTCCGGAGGAGATCGAGCGTTTCCTCATGGCCATGAGGTCCCTCACTCCTCCGGCGGGCTCCGCGGCACCTTCGGGCCCAGCGGACCCATCTGGGGGCCCTAGCGGGTCGGGTGCTTCGTCCCCAACGCCGGCGGGTGCTTTGGCCCGATGCCACTGGCCCCGCAGGGCCCCACTGGATCCACTTCTGGATCAGGATCGTCGCCGGTTGACCTGATGACCTCACCGGCACCGGTCCCTCGGGTGTCACCTCCGGCGCCGTCCCCGATACCTCCCTCGACCCGATTCCGGCGCCGGAGCAGCGCCGCTCTCGACGCCGCTTGGGGAGTTTTACTTCAATGAACCGGCCCCATCATTTGATAACACTGATTTTCAGGGGATGGGTGATGAGGAGTATTGGGAGGGTCTGAGGACCCTCTGACACTTAAGTGTCAGTCCCGGGAGGACTGGACAGGTCTTGGGGATGCCAGTGGTCTGGACACTTCGCCAGACACTGGTTTTGTCTCACCTCCTAATGTGGCTACGGAGGAGGGGGAAACCTTCAGTGTGGTGTTGACGCGGGAGGCCAAGGCCTTGGCCCTTGAGCTACCCGTGAGGACTAACCTCCTCACTGAGGTCCTTAAACCGCAGTCAAGCTCGGCTGAGCCTCTGCTGCCATTTAATGAGGCCTTAACTGATGTTCTTTTGGGCACTTGGTCCCGGCCCGCTACAGGACAGCCTGTAGATAGGAACGTGGCCAGACGCCACCGCCCGGCCCCGGGCGACCCTGCTTTCCTGTCCATCCACCCCACCCCCGAGAGCCTGGTCATCCAGGCCTCAAACTCCCAGACCGCATTCCTGTCGGCTCCGCCTGATCGGGAATCCAAGAGGTATGAGAATTATGGAAAGAAGATATTCTAATCCCTTAGTCAGGGACTGCGGCCTTCCAACAACGCATGCCTCTTGGGCCGCTACACCTACTCCCTGTGGGACACGGTCGCGGACGTGCTGCCACAATGCCCGGCGGAGGTCAAGGCTAAACTCGCCCAAGCCCTTGCAGAGGGTCGAGATGCGCACGTTTTTCCATCCGGTGTGGGCTGGATACCACCGACTCACTGGGCAGAACGATGGCAACGACGGTGGCGATTCGTCGCCACACCTGGTTGAGGTCCGCCAACTTTTCAGCGGATGTCCAGAATACCCTCATGGCCATGCCTTTTGATGGCCGTCGCCTTTTTGGCAACAAGGCAGACCATGCGCTTGAGCGCTTTAACCCTTTCGATGCTCATGACAAGCTCAGCTCGTCATGATGCACAGTTGAGCTGTGCTGATGACGAGCTGAGCTCATCATGACACCAGCAAAATGGCAATTTCCAGCACAGGGGGGGGGGGGGGGGGGGGGGACGCCTAGCAGCCAAGGTGTTAAGGACTTCAGGGCTACGGCCAAGTCCTTGGGCCTCTCTGCCCGCACCAGCAAACGGGTGCCTTTTGCTCCTTTCGTGGCCAAGGAAGGGGCGCCCCCACACGTGCTGCCAGCCACGCATACCGACCATCCAACGTGGTGGCGGCCGTGGAAACCGCCGTGGAGGCAGTCGGGGACAACAGCGATGCCAGTCCACACCTTCCCCTGCAGCATCTGCCTCAAAACCTTCCTAGTCCGTGCTTTCAGGCCCATGTGACGCCAGTGGGGGGCAGGGTTCGCTATCACCACTCCCACTGGCGCACTGTCACATCGGACAGGTGGGTGCTGCAAATCCTCCGAAGGGGCTACTCCCTCCCCTTCGAGACGACCCCTCCAGCCATGCCACCGCTGTGAGAAGTTGGCCCGTTATGCAACGTTCGCTATTCTAGCGACCGCTATGTATCGTTCCAACGACCCTTATGGTGTTTGGTTGTAAGTCAACCTATAGACCAGCTATCCTAGTAGCGTGGATACGAGCAGTCTAAGGCTAAAGACTCGAGAGGGCGCGTTAAGCCAGCTGTTTACCACACATGTACCCCTTGAACACCCAGTGAAAGGACACCACACAAGTGTTATGAAAATAAACAGTATATTTATTAAGAATCACAACAGCCCTGTACTCTTTATGAGGACAGGGTACTAAGCACAAACCAAATCTCTTTAGCAAATACTTCAAGTGCACAATTTAAAGACAAGTGTCCGAGGACACGGAAAGGTTAAGGCAAGTCGGAAGCGAGGGACTCGGGACCCTAGAGTAAGGAGGCTATGCAGGCACCGAAATGCCGAGTTACCTAGCCACGAAGGCTGCGGCTGCAAGTCTTACAGGCGTCGGGGTCTTCGCTGACGAGCCAGGAGCCGGAAGAAAAGGAGTTGCTGGCCGGCGACCAGTGATGAATAGTTCGTAGAGATCCAAGCCTGGATCGGAGATTGATGAAACCTGAAAGCAGAGGGGACCAAGTTCGTACTACTAGCCAGTAGTCAGAGGGTACCAGGAAGGCACCAGTTGGCCGTCACCTCGACCAGGTGAGTGGGCGACGCTAGGCTCTGCAGTCTCACGGACCAGGAGGCGTTGTCGGCGACCACGGTGGAGGTGCGAGCTGTCCCACGACGGATGTCGCTGTCGGCGTCTTGAGTGGACCAGGAGGGTCCGGGGTGCTTCTCGAAAAGATGGAAGCAGGGGCCAGTCTGGAGCAACCAGACCGGCAGTGTTGATTCTTGGTCGTCGTCACAGAAGGGCACAAGCCAGCGGCAAGTGACCAGACAACGTGCTGAGCAGCGAGCAGAAGGGCCCCACGCAGATCGTGGAGATGCTGGGAGACTGCACTTCGGTGCTGGAGCGGCTCAGGGTCGGGGCTTCTCGGACCCCAGAGCACTCACCAGAGAGTTACCTCGATGGTCGTGCTGGTTTTTAAGAGCGTGCAGGTTCTGATGATGGCCGGTCCCTCGAGGTCTCGTCGCACCCACAGATCACAGCTGAGCTGATGACGTGGGTAGAGGTCAGAGGTGCCAGGGAAGCCGGTTCTCGTCGAGCTGGGCCGTCGGATTCCTTGAGGAAGGACTTACAGCAAACCGCAGAGTTCTTAGATGGTGCCCGCTGATGCAGGGTGACTACTCCTTAGTCACAAGGGAGAAATCTTAAGAAGAGTCTTGAAGTCCTTTCGTAGAAAGTATTCTTGATTCAAAGATGATCTAATTTGGAAGGGTCCCCGCTCCGGCCTTTATCCTAAAGAAAGGGGTGGGTACATGACTAGGTCCTGCCCTAAGGGTGGGACCAGGAAGGGGGGTAGTTACACCCCTCTCCCCTGCCGGACTTTCCCCAGGCCAGGGCTGTCGCCCCTGGAACTGGTTCTAACCGGCAGATGCGTAGTGAGCACCGGGGTGCCACTCCGCAGTCACCTTCTCGCAAAAGCCCTACCTACCCAGAATACACAAACCCTGTCTGGGACGGTGCGAACACCGCCCTCGACAGGAAACCCTTTGTCCAAGTGCTCCTCGCTGGAAGGACTCCCAGCAGCAGGAGGTCAGACTTGTGTCTGTGGTGGCAGCATCCATTTTGTGGAGCTGAGGCTTTCGTTAACTTTAACCGGGGTTCACAGTTACGTACATGTCGTGTCCCTCTAGAAGGGCGGAATGCTAACCTCATCGCCAGAGTTGGTGAGAGGGCAGCATCCCGATTCGTATGACACCTTACTCGACATGTCTTGATAACGCGACACCGAAGTTACCGATGTGGTACGCGTTATCATGGAACAGCCATTGGGTCTTGATTCCGCAAGCTGCAACCGGGCTCGGCTCGGGCCAGAGCTTAGTTCACACGAGCCCATGCACTCTGCCTTCAGGATTGTCAAGGCCTGCCATAGGAGTGACTGATAGGGACTCGGGTGTCCATTGGAGGGTTAGATATAGAGCTACTATATCTAAAGCAAAGGGTGATTACACGACTGTTGGACAGGCCACATGAAGGGCCGCTCTCCCCCCGGCTCAACCAGGCCCGAGCCCAGTCACGCAAGTACCACACACCACCATTGCACGTCCTCCGTCCCCTCAGGGACCCCTGCCCTCGAACATGTTAACCTCGTGGGTCCGATCCACTGCCGGCCCACGCGCCCAGCCCGGGCCGCCATCTTGGACACTTCACCACGAGGCCGCCTGGCCCCCGATCGACCTCAACCCTGGGCCTAGCCCGGCCTCAGACATTCCGGCACCACCCTCCACCCAGGAGGTGAGCGGGCTACTTGGCAAGTCAATGGGAGAAAGAGGTGCCGATGGCTCTCCCCCGCCCAGTGCCGCTCGCCCATCGCCTCCCCGGGCGCTGGCTCCACCCCCCTGCTGGGTGTCTGGACTCCCTCATCCCGGACCTCCCGACCTCCAAGTGCGAGGGTCCGGACATCAAAGCACGCCAGCCCTATAACTGGGGCAGCTCCAGAGCAGGAAGGCAGTTGTATCTTGGAGTCGAGAGACGTAAAGAGGAACTCATCCTGGACGGACTACTGGCGCTGCCGTAGCTCTGTCCTGTGCACCATCGTCCTACCTGTTGGCGCTGCTACAACCGTCGTAACCTTCATCCTTCATCGTCGTCGGGATCTGCTGGCGTGGCCGCGGACCGTTGTAACCGTCATCTTTCACCGGGACCTGCAGGCTCCGCCGCGGACCGTCGTCCTTCCTTCATCCATCTCGGGACCTGCTTGGCTCCTCCACGGCCCGATCATCTAGAACGCCGAGCTCGAGGATTGAGAGCTATTTTGTACTTATTGGTAACAAAGACTGTCCCGCTACCCTTTTCCTCAGCCAGAGACTAGAATCGAGGGGACCCCTGAGTCCAGACCTCCTTGTATCATACCATCGTAACCTAAGAATTGCATATAAAGTCTCGTTAACCTTCAGTCTTGTGTGGTGTCCGTCTGTGGGGGGGAAGTTACTTGTCTGTACAGTCGTTGGAGACGGCTCTCCCCGGAGACCTCTCCCCGTAATCTCGGCCGACCCTCCCGGTCCGTCTAACAACGACTTCGCCCCAGCTGTCATGCAGCCAGTTGTGTCAAATTTAGGAGGCCAGCCAGGGGTGGCATAATACATGCTGCAGCCCCTGGCGGCCCTGGGTACACCTACGCCCTGAGTTACAGGGTCTGATAAGGTGGCCCAGTACCAATTGGTAAATGCACCTAGGGTACATCTCGTAATTTAGAAAGAGAACAGCCAGGCTGTGGGTCTGATTGGCAGGCCCACAGCCAGAGAAAGTCGTAAACCAGTGAAACAAAAGCAAAAAATCTGGGTGATCATGGGATTGCAGACCCTACTCTCCTACATGACCCCCCCCCCAAACGTCGGAACAACTAACTAACCTTGACCAGGTAAGTCTTCTTGTTCTAAGTGGAAATATCTGGAGAGCCCATCGGCATTGCCATGATCAGTACCAGGTCTATGTTCCACTGTGAAGTCCATCCCCTGTAGGGAAATGGACCACCTAAGTAGTTTGGGGTTTTCACCCTTCATCTGATTTAGCCACAAGAGGGGCTTATGGTCGGTCTGAATCTTGAAGTGAGTGCCAAACAAGTATGGCCTCAGCTTCTTCAGGGCCCAAACCACAGCAAAGGCCTCCCTCTCAATAGCTGACCAATTCTTCTCTCTAGGGGTCAGCCGTCTGCTTATAAAAGCAATGGGCTGGTCTTGACCATCAAAATTCAGTTGAGAAAGAACAGCTCCCACACCCAACTCAGAAGCATCTGTTTGGACAATGAATGGTTTGGAGTAGTCCGGACTCTTGAGGATAGGCGCCGTGCACATGGCCTGCTTTAGGTCATCGAATGCTTTTTGACAGCTCGCTGTCCACTGAACCTTTTTTGGCATTTTCTTACTTGTCAGTTCGTTTAATGGTGTCACGATGGAACCATAGTTCCTGACAAACTTCCTGTAGTAACCAGTCAGGCCCAAGAAAGCTCGAACCTGAGTCTGGGTGGTTGGAGGAGCCCAGTCCCTGATTGACTGTATCTTGCTCTCCAGTGGCTGAACCTGACCTCCACCGACAAGGTGGCCCAGGTATACAACCTGTGTCTGCCCTATCTGGCACTTGGTGGCCTTGATAGTGAGACCTGCTGCTTGCAGTGCCTCTAACGTCTTCCGCAGGTGGACCAGGTGATCCTCCCAGGTGGAGCTAAAGACAGCAATATCGTCAAGATGTGCCGCACAGAAGTCATCCAGCCCAGTAAGGACATGATTCACCAACCGTTGGAAGATGGCAGGTGCATTTTTCAGACCAAAGGGCATCACCACGAACTGATAATGCCCACCAGGGGTTGAAAATGCTGTCTTAGGCTTGGCGTCCTCAGCTAACCTTATTTGCCAATACCCAGCTGTCAGGTCAAACGTACTTAAGTAGTTGGCCGAAGCCAATCTATCGATAAGCTCGTCCGCCCTTGGTATTGGGTGGGCGTCAGTCTTAGTGACTGCATTGAGACCCCTGTAGTCTACGCAAAACCTCATCTCTCTCTTACCACCCTGGGTGTGAGGTTTCGGCACTAGAACTACGGGACTAGCCCAAGGGCTATCCGAGGGTTCAATGACTCCCAGCTCCAACATTTTCTGCACTTCACTTTTGATGCAGTCTCTGACGTGATCAGGCTGCCTGTAGATTTTACTCTTTACGGGCAAGCTGTCACCAGTGTCGACCTCATGGGTGCACCAATCGGTCTGACTGGGTGTCAGAGAAAACAGATGTCGGAACGACTGAAGAACCTGTTTACAGTCGCTCTGTTGATGGTCGGAGAGGCTGCCGCAAAAGACAACACCATCTACCGAGCCATCGTCAGGATTCTGAGAGAGCAGGTCTGGGAGAGGGTCACTCTCCTCCTCCTGTCCCTCATCTAGGGCCATGAGCAAACTCATGTCCTTCCTGTCGACATATGCTTTTAGCCTGTTGACATGAAGCACCCTGTGGGGGCTCCGGGGAGTTCCCAGGTCGACCAGGTAGGTGACCTCTCCCTTTTTCTCCAGGATGGTGTGGGGCCCGGACCATTTGTCCTTGAGTGCTGCTGGGGCCACTGGCTCCAACACCCACACCTTCTGTCCGGGCTGGTAAACAGTCAAGACAGCCTTTTGGTCATGCCAAGCTTTTTGGAGTTCTTGGCTGGCCTTAAGGTTTTCGGATGCCTTCTCCATGTATTCAGCCATCCGCGAGCGGAGGCCGAGCACATAGTCCACTATGTTGGCTGCAGGCTTTTTGAGAGGTCTCTCCCATCCTTCCTTCACCAAACACAGGGGTCCTCTTACAGGATGCCCGTACAAAAGTTCAAAAGGGCTGTAGCCAACCCCCTTTTGTGGGACTTCTCTGTAGGCGAACAAGAGGCAGGGGATCAGGACGTCCCATCTACGCCGAAGCTTTTCCGGTAGTCCATGAATCATCCCTTTTAGGGTCCTGTTGAATCTCTCAACAAGCCCATTGCATTGTGGATGATAGGGTGTGGTGAACTTGTAGTTGACACCACATTCCTTCCACATAGCAGTTAAGTAGCTCGACATAAAGTTTGCACCTCTGTCGGAGACGACCTCCTTAGGGAAGCCCACTCTGGAGAACACTCCAACTAGGGCTCTTGCCACAACAGGTGCTGTAGTGGTCCTAAGGGGAATAGCTTCAGGATACCTGGTGGCATGATCCACTACCACCAGTATAAACTTGTGCCCTGATGCTGTCGGTGGTTCCATGGGACCGACGATGTCGATCCCCACCCGTTCAAAGGGCACCCCCACCACAGGCATTGGTATAAGGGGGGCCTTTGTCGTGCCACCTGACTTACCACTGGCTTGGCAAGTGACACAGGAGCGGCAAAACTCCTTGGTATCTTCGTTCATGTGAGGCCAGTGAAAGTGCGAGACAAGCCTGTCCCACGTCTTCGTCTGGCCTAAGTGACCTGCTAAGGGAATCTCGTGGGCCAAGGTAAGTAGGAAACCACGCTGAGACAAGGGGACGACCAGCCTCCTGGTCATGCCAGGCTTGGGGTCTCTTGACTCAGTGTACAGGAGTCCATCTTCCCAGTATACCTTGTGGGTACCTGTGGCGTTCCCAGCAGCCTCAGCAGCAGCCTGCTGTCTGAGGGGTTCAAGAGAAGGGCAGTCTAACTGGTCCTTCCCCAGATCTTCCCTTGAGGGTCCCCCTGAGCCCAAGAATTCAACTTGATCAAGTTCGAACTCTCTCGGCTCAGTTTCCCTCAATTCCTGTAGGTCAGCCTCCTCTGAGACTTGATCCTCGACCTGGGGCAAGGGGGAAGGCGCAGCCTTAACCCTACTGCTCTTTTTCTTGGGAGGTGTCTGGTCCGTTGTTCCAGGATCCAGCACCTGTTCAGTGGGGCATTTCCTGACCTGTGACCTAGTCACAGCGAACACATGTGCTGGCAAACCTAACATTTCCATGTGAGTCCGGTGCTCCACTTCTGACCATTGTGACGACTCCAAATCATTGCCCAACAAACAATCCACTGGGAGGTCTGGACTAACTACAACCTTCTTTTGGCCAGTTACCCCTCCCCAGGAGAAAGCTACAATTGCCATACTGTGATTGGTAGTGACATTGCTTGCATTGGTCACCAGGAATTCTGTACCTGGCATGATCTGTCCAGGGTCCACAAAGTTAGGCGTCACCATGGTGACGCTGGCACAAGTGTCCCTATAGGCCTGAGCCATCTTTCCATTTATAAAAGGCGTCTGTCTGTATTTGCCCAAAGTATTGGGGCTTACGTCAGGGGACACGTCTACGTCCCCTGTACTGACAAGGACAGCCTGAGTGAGTGTGCCAACTAAGTTGTCACGCCCCTCAGAACCCAGGGTTAACCCTACTAAACCCTTGGGAGGCGCACTACCACTGCTGACTGTACTAGGGGGCACAGGTGCCTTAGGGGCTGCAGTGGCAGGAGTCTGCCCTCCTCCTTTCTTGGTGCACTCACTAAACCAGTGAGATTTACTTTTACAGTACTGGCACCATCGTTTGGATTGGCCTTCTTTCTTCTTTTGGGGAGCCTGACCCCCACCCTCTTTGGGTTGTTGGGGACCTGTCGAAGACTTCTGGTCATTTTGTTCCCCCTTTGAATCTTTACCCTTCTGGTCTGCTTTCTTCTGACCACCTTGATTCTGGCCCTGGTTCTGTTTAACTCTCGTACGAACCCATTTGTCTGCCTTCTGCCCCAATTCTTGAGGAGAGGTCAGATCCGAGTCGACAAGATGCTGATGCAACAACTGGTTCTGACAATTGTTTAAAATTTGTTCTCTCATCATCAAATTATACAATCCTTTGTAATCAGTAACCTTACTGCCCAGCAACCAGCCCTCAAAAGCCTTAGTGGCACAATCGACAAAATCAGACCAATCTTGAGACTGCGTTTTCTGGGTATCCCTGAACAGCACCCTGTACTGCTCAGTGGTTAGGCCGAACCCTTCAACGAGTGTATTCTTCAAGACTTGGTAATTGTTAGCGTCCTCTACCCTTGTGGTGAGGAGCTTGTCTCTTCCTTTACCTTCAAAGGAGAGCCACAAGATAGCCGCCCACTGACTCTGGGGAACGCCTTGCACAGTGCAGGCCCTCTCCAAAGCAGTAATCCATTTGTGGATGTCGTCCCCTTGTTTAAAGGGGGGCACTATCTTCCCAAGGTGTTTCGTATCGAAACTCTTTTCCCTATTACTAGGTACATTGCTGCCACCAGTGGGGACTGCCCCACTTAACTGTTGCTCTCTAGCGAAAGCAAGCTTTTCCTTGGCCAGGGCAAGTTCTTCCCTTTCGATCCGCAGATTAGCTGCTCTTTCCTTCGCTTCGTACACTCTCCTCTGAGGGGACGTCATCCCTCTTTGAGAAGAGTTGTGAGAGCCGTTGGTATGAAGGGATCTGCCAGAGCCTCTTGATAGAGATCTGGCTCGTCCATTCCCCATGTTAAGCTGACCTGATAGTGGCCCCAGGGGTCCCCCAGTACCGCTATCATGTTTGCTTAAGTTGGACCTGCTTAGTCTGACGACTTCTACCTGTCCCTTATCTGCCTCGTCCCCTGAGAGATCCTCATCCTCCTCCACATCCTCGTTCTCGGTTGCGAGGTGAATGAGGTCAGGATCGTCCCGGGTTCCCTCGAGGGGAGGCATGTCTCCTTCTGGATTAGAAGGGCTAAGAAGCTTCTCAGCCTTCCTGGCATCATAAGTCTCTAGGAGACCAATCAGAAAGGAGGTGGTGGGGTTAGCCCCTTGCTTAATTTTCCTAGAGGTACATACTTGTCGTAACTCATGGAAGTTAAGCGCAGTATATCTTGACGGGATGACCTGTGGAGGGTCAACTGACACCAGGGGAGACTCGATGTTTCCTCCTGTGACCGACATACTGCTTCTAGTGTGGTGTAAGTGATGCACCTACCTACACTATGTGTTTACCTACTTTTCCCTTGCTAAGAGTTGTAGCCAAGGTGTGCTAAGCCTTGAGGAGCTACAACAGCTGGTTCAGTAGAACTCAGAGTATTCTAAGCTTTAGTTATATGTACTAACAGTACTTGTGCGATCTTTCAACAAGATATTCTTAGGATACGTGTGGTAAAACAACAGCAAGCTCAAATCCCAACCGCTGCTCACCAATGTGAGAAGTTGGCCCGTTATGCAACGTTCGCTATTCTAGCGACCGCTATGTATCGTTCCAACGACCCTTATGGTGTTTGGTTGTAAGTCAACCTATAGACCAGCTATCCTAGTAGCGTGGATACGAGCAGTCTAAGGCTAAAGACTCGAGAGGGCGCGTTAAGCCAGCTGTTTACCACACATGTACCCCTTGAACACCCAGTGAAAGGACACCACACAAGTGTTATGAAAATAAACAGTATATTTATTAAGAATCACAACAGCCCTGTACTCTTTATGAGGACAGGGTACTAAGCACAAACCAAATCTCTTTAGCAAATACTTCAAGTGCACAGTTTAAAGACAAGTGTCCGAGGACACGGAAAGGTTAAGGCAAGTCGGAAGCGAGGGACTCGGGACCCTAGAGTAAGGAGGCTATGCAGGCACCGAAATGCCGAGTTACCTAGCCACGAAGGCTGCGGCTGCAAGTCTTACAGGCGTCGGGGTCTTCGCTGACGAGCCAGGAGCCGGAAGAAAAGGAGTTGCTGGCCGGCGACCAGTGATGAATAGTTCGTAGAGATCCAAGCCTGGATCGGAGATTGATGAAACCTGAAAGCAGAGGGGACCAAGTTCGTACTACTAGCCAGTAGTCAGAGGGTACCAGGAAGGCACCAGTTGGCCGTCACCTCGACCAGGTGAGTGGGCGACGCTAGGCTCTGCAGTCTCACGGACCAGGAGGCGTTGTCGGCGACCACGGTGGAGGTGCGAGCTGTCCCACGACGGATGTCGCTGTCGGCGTCTTGAGTGGACCAGGAGGGTCCGGGGTGCTTCTCGAAAAGATGGAAGCAGGGGCCAGTCTGGAGCAACCAGACCGGCAGTGTTGATTCTTGGTCGTCGTCACAGAAGGGCACAAGCCAGCGGCAAGTGACCAGACAACGTGCTGAGCAGCGAGCAGAAGGGCCCCACGCAGATCGTGGAGATGCTGGGAGACTGCACTTCGGTGCTGGAGCGGCTCAGGGTCGGGGCTTCTCGGACCCCAGAGCACTCACCAGAGAGTTACCTCGATGGTCGTGCTGGTTTTTAAGAGCGTGCAGGTTCTGATGATGGCCGGTCCCTCGAGGTCTCGTCGCACCCACAGATCACAGCTGAGCTGATGACGTGGGTAGAGGTCAGAGGTGCCAGGGAAGCCGGTTCTCGTCGAGCTGGGCCGTCGGATTCCTTGAGGAAGGACTTACAGCAAACCGCAGAGTTCTTAGATGGTGCCCGCTGATGCAGGGTGACTACTCCTTAGTCACAAGGGAGAAATCTTAAGAAGAGTCTTGAAGTCCTTTCGTAGAAAGTATTCTTGATTCAAAGATGATCTAATTTGGAAGGGTCCCCGCTCCGGCCTTTATCCTAAAGAAAGGGGTGGGTACATGACTAGGTCCTGCCCTAAGGGTGGGACCAGGAAGGGGGGTAGTTACACCCCTCTCCCCTGCCGGACTTTCCCCAGGCCAGGGCTGTCGCCCCTGGAACTGGTTCTAACCGGCAGATGCGTAGTGAGCACCGGGGTGCCACTCCGCAGTCACCTTCTCGCAAAAGCCCTACCTACCCAGAATACACAAACCCTGTCTGGGACGGTGCGAACACCGCCCTCGACAGGAAACCCTTTGTCCAAGTGCTCCTCGCTGGAAGGACTCCCAGCAGCAGGAGGTCAGACTTGTGTCTGTGGTGGCAGCATCCATTTTGTGGAGCTGAGGCTTTCGTTAACTTTAACCGGGGTTCACAGTTACGTACATGTCGTGTCCCTCTAGAAGGGCGGAATGCTAACCTCATCGCCAGAGTTGGTGAGAGGGCAGCATCCCGATTCGTATGACACCTTACTCGACATGTCTTGATAACGCGACACCGAAGTTACCGATGTGGTACGCGTTATCATGGAACAGCCATTGGGTCTTGATTCCGCAAGCTGCAACCGGGCTCGGCTCGGGCCAGAGCTTAGTTCACACGAGCCCATGCACTCTGCCTTCAGGATTGTCAAGGCCTGCCATAGGAGTGACTGATAGGGACTCGGGTGTCCATTGGAGGGTTAGATATAGAGCTACTATATCTAAAGCAAAGGGTGATTACACGACTTCGCCCCAGCTGTCATGCAGCCAGTTGTGTCAAATTTAGGAGGCCAGCCAGGGGTGGCATAATACATGCTGCAGCCCCTGGCGGCCCTGGGTACACCTACGCCCTGAGTTACAGGGTCTGATAAGGTGGCCCAGTACCAATTGGTAAATGCACCTAGGGTACATCTCGTAATTTAGAAAGAGAACAGCCAGGCTGTGGGTCTGATTGGCAGGCCCACAGCCAGAGAAAGTCGTAAACCAGTGAAACAAAAGCAAAAAATCTGGGTGATCATGGGATTGCAGACCCTACTCTCCTACAACCGCAATACCACTGCGTATCGGGGGATCATTTGCGGCTTCTGCAGGAGGAAGTTACGGCCCTCTTGGCCAAGGGGGCCATCGAGCGCATTCCTGGGCCAGAAATAGGGTGTGGTTGCTACTCCCACTACTTTCTGGTACCCAAGAAGGGCAAAGGGGGCCTACGACCTATCTTGGACCTACGGAACGTCAACGGCTTCCTCAGGAAGGAGAAGTTCAAAATGCTAACACTGGCTCAGGTCTTAGCTGCCCTGGACCCAGGAGGCTGGATGGTAGCGTTGGACTTGCAGGACACTTATTTCCACATCCCCGTCCTGCCGGTCCACCGGCGCTACCTGCGGTTCACGGTAGGCCACGAGCACTTTCAGTTTACCATGCTCCCCTTCGGCCTTACCAGCGCCCCACAGGTGTTCACGAAAGTGATGGCGGTGGTCGCAGCTCATCTGCGCAGGTTAGGGGTTTCAGTCTTCCCCTACCTCGACGACTGGTTCTTGAATGCGGGCTCGCCCCAGACAGTCGTCAGCCACCTCCAGACGATGGCGGACCTCCTGCACCTGCTGGGGTTCTCCATCAATATGCCGAAGTCACACCTGTGTCCCTCTCAAAATCGCCTCTTCATCAGAGCGTTTCTCGACTTGGCGCAGTTTCAGGTTTATCCCCCGGAGCAGCGGGTTCAGGATATTCAGACTCTGATTACGATCTTTCAGCATTTATCCCGAGTTTCGGTCAGGTTGACACTGCGGCTTCTGGGGCTGATGGCTTCCTGCATCCTTCTGGTGCAACACGCCCAATGGCGGATGCGGGCTCTGCAGTGAGACCTGAAGTTTCAGTGGGCCCAGCATCAGGGCAACCTGTCCGACCATATCCTGATCTCGGAGGGCACTGCAAGACAGCTGCAGTGGTGGCTCAGGGACCGCGATTGGGTCAGCGGCAGATCTCTCTCCCTTTCCCAACCGGAGCACGTAGTTGTGACGGACGCGTCCCTCCAGGGCTGAGGAGGCCACATGGGAGAGGTGGAGATCAGAGGCCTCTGGTCTCCGGCTGAGTCCCGGCTCCGTATCAACCTTTTAGAGCTGCGGGCGATTCGTCTTGCACTGAAGGCATTCCTTCCCTCTGTCCGGGGAAGTGTAGTGCAGTTGTTCACGGACAACACCACCGCCATGTGGTACTGCAACAAACAGGGCGGGGTGGGGTCGTGGACCCTCTGCCAGGAGGCTCTGCGCCTCTGGCAGTGGCTGGAACATCAGGGCGTGACCCTGGTGGTTCAACACCTGACAGGTTCTCTGAACGCCAGGGCAGACAAACTCAGCTGCCGGTGCATGATGGATCACGAATGGCGTCTGAACTCAGAGGTGGCGCAAGGTCTCTTTCTGCAGTGGGGAGAGCCTTGGTTAGATCTATTCGCCACCAAGGAGAACGCGCAATGTCATCAGTTCTGCGCGTTGGAATTTCCAAGGCGGCACTCGCATAGGAGACGCTTTTCGTCACGAGTGGAGTTGCGGTCTGTTGTACGCCTATACCAATTCTGCCCAGAGTGCTGAAGAAGATCAAACGCGACCGGGCCCAAGTCATCCTTGTGGCTCCGGACTGGGCACGAAGGTACTGGTATCCCGAGCTACTCAGTATGTCAGTCAATCCCCCGGTTTGTCTGCCTCTTCAGGAGGACCTTCTGTCGCAGCAGCAGGGGGCGGTCCTCCACCCGAACCTGTCCAGTCTCCACCTCCATGCTTGGCGATTGAGCGGCGACAGTTGAGGCCATTTGACTTGCCTCCTGAAGTCTGTAATATCATTCTGGCAGCCAGGCGTCCCTCCACAAAGTCGGTATACGCCTGCAGGTGGAACAGATTTATGGCATGGTGCACAGCAAAGGCTGTGGATCCTCTCTCTGCCCCTCTTTCTGAGGTTCTTCTCTTCCTTCTTTCTCTTGCCCAGCAGGGCTCTGCTCTGGGCACTATCAAGGGCTACCTTTCCGCCCTTTCCGCCTTTCTAAGGCTGCCTGATCAACCATCTTTGTTCAAGTCCCCTATTGTAACTCGTTTTCTGAAAGGCATCACACACACGTTTCCACCTGTTCCATTCGTGATGCCTCAGTGGGACTTGACCCTGGTTCTTACTTATCTGATGTGCGCTACCTTTGAGCCACTTCACAACTGTCCTATCCGCCTTCTTACTCTGAAGACTTCCTGGATGCCATCACCTCTGCCAGGAGAGTGAGTGAGCTCCAGGCTCTTTCGCCCAAACCTCCTTTCCTTTCTGTCCATCCGGACAAGGGTGTGTTCAACTTGCCCACCTTCTTTCCGCCTCCTCATCCCTCAAAGGAGGAAGAGCGGCTCCACCGTCTGGACCCAAAACGTGCGCTCTCATTCTATCTGGATCGCACACGCCAGTTCCTGGTGGATGACCAACTCTTTGTTGGTTACATGGGCGCTTAGAAGAGACGGGCGGTACACAAGTGGACCATCTCTCAGTGGGTCGTCTTGTGTATCAAGGCTTGTTACTCCTTGGCAAAGAAGGAGCCTCCTGTTGGGCTGAGGGCCCATTCCACTCGGGCCACGGCGGCTACCACTGCCCTGGGCTGGGGTGTCCCCTTGCAGGACATCTGTCAGGCAGCTACGTGGGCATCGCTGCACACGTTTGCGAGACACTAGTGCCTGGACAGCCAAGTCCGGAGGGATGGCTTCTTTGGCCGTTCCGTCCTCCAGGACTTTATGGTGTGATTATTGGTTCGCAGACCCACCACCGGGGTTGGTATTGCTGGCAGCCACGACCCGTGGAGGGAGTTTCAGTGGGGCGGAGAGGCGGGGCGGGGGAGGGGCAGGGTGGTGGGTGCTTAAAACCGGAGTATGGATAATTGAAGGTAAGTAAACAATTTAATTGATAAAACTAATTTCGTAGCGCGCGCTGCATCGCAAAATGCGATGCAGGGTGCCCTACGAAATTTGGTTTATTAATTAAATTGTTTACATACCTTCAATTATCCATACTCTGGTTTTCAGCACCCCCCACCCTGCCCCTCCCCCACCCCGCCTCTCCGCCCCACTGAAACTCCCTCCACGGGCCGTGGCTGATTGCTGGGGTATCTATTCTAAGGTAAGAAATCTAATACTAACCTGTTTCTTTCAGATGAACAAGTTACTTACCTTCGGTAAGTATATATCTGTAAGAAACAGTAGTTAGTATTAGATTCTTTACCGCCCCACCCACCCTCCCCGTTCGGCGAACCGATATCTAGGGTTACGGTCATCCCCTTTCAGGGCCCTAGTTTCAATGGCACCAGTTTTGGTTTTTTACATGGCTCTGCGTTTCTGGTGCGGAAAAGCTGTGTCTAAGAACTGACGTCAGCACGCGGAGACGGCTTCTAAGTACTCCGACGACGTCATCACGGCGCCCACGACGCAGACGATGGACGCGGAGCCGCAGATGACACCTACCGACGCGCAAGGGTACTGCTACGCAAAAATTTCCGGATCCAGTCTGACGCCTGGGGATATTCTAAGGTAAGGAATCTAATACTAACTACTGTTTCTTACATATATATCATTACCGAAGGTAAGTAACATGTTCTTTAATTTCTTTGGGTTTATGTGGAAAGGAGTTTCTTTTTTAGCATTTTTAAGGGTGATGTCACAGCGTTACATTTTTGGGTGGTCATTATAGTTGGTCCTGTACCCATAGCATGGATGTGAATAAAGGAACATTTTTTCGCAGTTCGGTCCTGTACCCATAGCATGGGTGTGAGTAACGGACCTTTTTCTCAGTTATGTTTGGGCATGGGTTCATTCCCATATTGGATTCAAGTTAAGGGGTTGGTTAGTTACTCCTACATGGGGGCATGTAACCTCTACAAGGGGTTTGGAACATGGGTTGGTTCCCATAAGTATGTACCTAGGTAAACTCCTACGCGGGGTTGGTTGTGGGATTTAATCCCTGTTACAGTTGTGCACAGTACTATAGTACATATCTTTATGGTTGGTTATATGGGTGACGACCCATTTGTTTTTGTTTCCCTTACTCTTGGGATTGAATTCGCAGGTTATTCTATCTTTAGCACTATTCTTTGTTATGCTTCTGGGCATTTGTGTGGTGGGTTCTTTTAACCTTTTGCACTATAGTGCTTTATGTCACTGTGTATTATTCAATATGATATGAACTGTATTTCTTCTAATTTATGCCATAGCTTATGCTTCAAAATTTTAAATCTCTTTTTATGGGGGATATTGCTATTCAGTTGTTTTTATCTTAGCCATCCTTTCTTTACCTAATGGTTCTTTCTCCTGTGATATTTTGTCTTCAATGCTGCATTTTAGAGATTTGTACTATTATTGATTTTTCTTGTTTTTGTGGTTCAATCTTCTTTGATGCTTTGTCCATTTGCTGCATCTTTGAGATTCACTATTTTATTCTTCTTGGGCTTAGTTCTCTCGTTTCCTTTTTGCTGTTGTTTAAAGAAAAAGGGATAATGTTATATCCTATTTACTAGTATAACATGTACTCTCGTCCTGCTGCCTCTAGCTGCTCAGCCAGAGTGTGACTTGGTCTTAGAATGTTGGTGTGCCTGTGATGCGTGGAATGCCTGGGTGACTGAGTGGGATGAATGTGGCAGTTAGAGATGGGCTAAGCAGCTAGCCAGGCTGCTCCTGGTGGGGCTGGTACCACACTAGGCTGGCTGGAGTCAAGAGAGATGTATCCTGAATTGGAAGATTAATAAAGAAGACCTAAATATACATCCTGGCTCCTGGTATTTTTCTACATAGGACACAACAGATTGTCAACAGCCTTAGATTTTTATAGCCACTACAGTATACTTCCTTTACGGTCATTGAAGGTTATGGCAGAAAATATTCTGCATATTTTACAGTACTTTGCTTTATGATCCAGGTATAACCAATAAATGCACACTCTATGAGGATCATAAGTGTAAACTCTCACATGCTTCACAGGCTTAAGAGAGGGTTCTTTTTGAAGATTCCATGCTAGCAAAGTAAATTCACCAAAAACTGGGGTACTTGAGGAAGTTTTAGTTACACACAACTCAAGGAAAAGTTTAGACCAAGATTTTTCTGCTTCAGGATAGAGCAGGGCCCTGGAACTCCCTTTTAACACAATGCATGGTAAAATGTTTGGTGAGCTGGCCTTCGGGAGGGTTGAAGGGCAGGGAACTGTCACCTTATTGGCTGCCCTTTGGGTTTGTTTTAATGAGGCGACTGGGTTAAAAGTGACACCGATTTGAAGACTTTCAGGCTTTTAGGATCTATACTGCTATTGCAAGATTACTGTGGGATTTGAGATTCTCTGCTGGGCTTCAGGTTTTCAGCTATGGACACAAAGCCAGAAAGAACGTTGCCAAATTATGGCAATAACCAAGTGCAGATCTGTCCAATCTGCCGCAGCACTAATAAGGAGTCTGATATTGAAGGAATGTGAAACATAAGTTCCCATATGTGTAATATAATCATGTGTCTGCCGCATGTTTTAACATTAGATTGTACAACAAAAATGTTTATTTAATAATAAGCGTATTGCAAAAATTGTAGTGACCAGACATGTATTTGTTTGTTCATAGTTCACCTGTTTGTACTTGTTAAAGTAGCCGGATTTTATTTTTTACACCTTTGAAGAAGCGACTGAGTCACTAAATATGTTTTGGATGTTTTTGTTGTCTTTTCACTCTCATTTGACATTTGGCTGATGAAACTTGTCTTGATGGTAACATTGAAATAAACTCCATAGATTGATGATCAATGGACTGATTGCCTTGGAGATTGTTATATATATATATATATATATATATATATATATATATATATATATGTTCAACAGGGAGATTGGTGTCTCGGGCGCCGCCGCTTATTATATAAAGCAAGAATCCTCACCCAATTTTGGTCAAGAAAAACAAGCCACTCCAGTTGTAGATGCAAAATAAATCTGGTTTATTGGGCACAAGACACGTTTATACTCTTCTCGGGGTCTTGGTCACATGACCATTCATGGAGTTCCCAAACATTTAATAATCTTCATCGCGTCCCACATCATGTGGGATGGACATAATAGAAACTACTTTTCCTTGATGTTAAACCTCGCCCAGCTTGTGAGGCTTATTGGGATATTATAGAGCGTCTGTTTGACAGAAAGCTGTATTTCCAGTTTAGAACTGGAACTCTACTTGTAAAAGCTTTCAGTTACAAATGGTCAGCAATCCGGGATGACGAATGTCATAACTGTACAGACTTGACTGAGAATGTAGCCCATATGTTGTTTGTATGCCCTCTTTACACAAGCCCTCGTCGTAAGTGGCTAAAACCAACGTGTACCAACCTGGGCACCCGGAGGTATATTGAAGCTCTGAGAATATTAAAGACTGACTGTTCCCCTTGTATAGCGATTGCTGTTGCAAAATTTTTAAGGTGGGCTTGGATCATACGCACTTGCACTTTAAACTGTCCAGAAGTTAGCTAATGAACTGTAAGACCTTTAAAAACATATGATTGATCTTGTTTTATGTATACATTTTAGCTATTTTTAAAAAAGTTTTTTAAAAATATTTTTTAACTTTACAAATGACAGCTACAAAGATTTAATAACTTTTTAACATTGTAATTTCTTTTGTTATGTAGTATTTATAATGGTTGTGATAGGATGTTATTCTGCTTTTATGACATGCTGTCGAATAAAGCTTTGAAATTGTTGTGAAAATACTTTTGGTTCGTGTACATACAAAGACGCGCCGTTTCACTTTTCATCAGTGCTAATTCAACATTATGACAGTTGCCAATCTATTTCATATTGCATAGTGCCATATAATATTGAAATAAAAAAAATAAATCCCATTACATATTGCATAGTGAAAGTGTGATTTTAAAGTAACGAAAATAAATTCATTAGGTTACATTATCGGAACTTTTTTCAAAACACATTCTAGTGTTACAATACTCCTGACATGATCAGAGCAGTTTCTATGAACTTATTCTTTCGATTATGTCACATGATACAAGTTAACTCGATGCGATTACTCTCATCAGACACTCATGGCCGTATCGGGTATAATACCATTAGGATACCAAATGCATCGCAGATTCGTTTGTATGTTCCGATTAAGCACCAGTGCAAGTAGACATTCTGATAATTGCACACTTCAATTATTCTTGGGTATGGTATTCTACCAAACTTCAATTATCTCGGTCATGGTACCCACAGAAGATTAACAAAAATACTCATGAAAAACATCAAGAATGCCAAACCAAGCATTTGCTCATACGTGGACAAACAACACATCAGTGAGTAGTGCTCAACAGAATAACGAAAAAATGAAATAAATTACATTTTACTCCTAGCCCTCGTAGTGACTTCTGTAAGGGAGAGGTAGCTGTTTCACAGAATAGAACCAAAACCCTATGGTCTTAACTTCCTACAGAGTGATTGCTCTTCGATCTGCTTTTGGAGAGCTGTTCTGTCATAAAGAGAGAAAAAAAGAGTGTGTTAGCCATTAATCGTGTTTACCCAGGTTGTAAACATTTGTTTAATTTATCATCTGGACAAGGTGAGCACACCGGCGTAGCTAGGTGCGGGGGGGGGGGGGAGGGGGTCCGCCCCAGGCCGCACGATGTTGAGGGCGGTGGTCGTGCTGCACTGGCCTGTTGTGGCAGCCTTGCAGCCGCGGTGTGTCCATTGGGGCGTAGCCCCACCAGCCACATGGACCCACCGTCGGCGACATTGCATCGCGCATTAAGCATTAGCAATTTAGCAGCAATCCCCTAATTTAAATTGCAATCATCCGCCTCAGCCTGACCGGCGCCGGGACACACCCGGGGATTTCGGAGTGTGCAGGCAGGGGGGTGGCCTCAGCCTGCTGCAGCTTGAGTGACAGTCACTCAGTCCATGTGACCACACCCTCAGGCTGCAGCAGACCAGTCCAGACCGTAGTGCGCAAGTGCAAGTTGGTGTAAAACTTGCCCGAGCATGCGCACAGTTGTCAGCTCCCTTACAGAGCGTGCCCAGAGGGTGCTGGTTTACCCGGCCGCAGCCACCGGGGTTTATAGAGGGCGACGGGGCGAGCAGCAAATATGCTCCCCTAGCCAATCCTGGCGCTGCATGCAGTGCCAGGATTGGCTGGTCCACCGCGCTGCATCGATCAGCATTGATCATTGGATGCCGCGTGTGGGGGTGACACACACTGCCTCAGCCGCACTGTTATGGCCAATCACTGTGTGACTTCATGTGAAGCCATGCAGTGATTGGCCATTATCGCCAGGATGAGTGCGCTGGCTGCTGTGAGTAACCTCGTGCGCAGCAGAGACCGTGTCCCGTCAGTCTCACCGTGACTGACTCCCTCCCCTGGCCCTGAGTTACTTATGAGGCGGGCTGCGGTGCAAGCGGGCAGCAGTTATTAATTTGTTTTCTTTCGTTTTTGAACTGAAGCCACTGCTCGCACCGCCCGCTGCCTGGGCCAAATTGGTGCCTCATCATGTCGCTGCCCCTTCATCTCCAATTTGAAGTACTAGGCTCCTGTCTCGCTGCTATAGAAAAAAACAAGTAAAAACAGCCCGCATCTCCACTCTGTAACCAGCGTTCAAAGCGGATTTGCTCATTTGGGGCATATACTGTCTCAATGTTGTTCCGTCGCCGTTAGTCGCCCAATCTCATGGCTGTTCTGAATTCCTTTCATTTAAAAAGCATGAAACGGCCAGGGTGTGCAGCCATGGAAAAATGAAGCATGGGATACGGTAACGGACATCCCTGAGAAGGCCCCGGACCGGAGGTGCCAGCTTCATGTTTCCAGTGCATCACTGAAGTCCGGAACCAGAATACAGAGCCAGCGGACAGAGGAGAGAGCTGGTAAGAAGGGAGAGCGGCTCTAAGTAGGCATGCTTGGCTGGGGGTGTGCGAGCTTTTGGGTTTCAGTATGGTGCCCTCTGCCAGCCTGCGGAAATTCTATAACTAATGCAATTATTGGCTTGTCATTAGATTGACATCCTGCACCCTTGCGTGCTTTTTTAAACTTAAGTCTCTAGAGCATTGAGTACTGTCTCCCATGTCACCTGTCTGATGAAGTCTGTCCACATTGTTTTTACGTACAATACACTACTATATAAAATAAATACAGTACATGCTCAGTTCCATGATGCCCATAAGGGTTGGTCCTTGCTACTAAAAAAGCTAAATAAACATATGTGCGCCACTCTGTGTGTGGTACTTGGAAGGAGAACTGCCTGCCTCATCCATTCACTGATGTACCTTTAGCTATCGGGTAAAGGAACTACAGTCATATTTATGACGTTTCTTACTGGCTATTCAGTATTATTTGTTTACATGTTCTGATGTAGGGGACCTTCTTCCTATGGTAACCCTGACGGATGACTCACTTCACATTGGCCACTTACTACTGCCTACAGAAGGAATTCGGAGGTTTAGGTGTGGCAACTCCTCCCTGTCCTTAGCACTTTGGTGCACCTTGTGAGTTCTTGCTCGGTGACTGACATAGGCAACCTACGCTATTCTACCAACTTAAGTCTGCAGGGCTCATCGACAGATCCCCACAAGAGGCCAGTCTTCTCCCTGGACCTGTGTGTGAGCTCGCTCCCTGGAATGGAGCCGGCCGCTCACTCTGAGGGGAGCCGGAGCCCCGCTCCTCTTTCAGGTCCTGGTTTTCCCTCTTTTGTTGATCTGGCTGCGCATGTCCCTGATAACCTGCATCAGGTGCGTGTCTCCCTCCATCAATTCACCACCGGGTGCTCCCAGTGACGCCCCAGCGGTCGGCCACCTTTTTCTATAGCTGCAGACTCCTAAAATTGGGGGGGACCATCCTGTACTTAAGGCCAGTGACACAATAGGAAGTTCCGCGCCCAGGCCGACGGTGTCTGTCATCAGCAAGTGAGCCTGCATTAAGTGTTTACTGTTCAGACACCAGCCATCGAAGCTATTGATCCCCACCCAGAAGATAAGTCTTCCCCTGAGCAGAGCTGCTCCAATAGTGTGGAGAGTGAGGCAGGTTGCACATGAGGAACTGTTGATTCTTGGGATAGGACGATGCCTGAATTAAATCCAACATCACGTAGAATAGCGTTTTTTTCATGTAACATTGCCGTTCTGAGTTCATTGGCCTTAAGATATAGGTACCTCCGGCCGAGAGTAATGACATTCTTGATGTTCGGTTAGTGTCTGGCCCCTTTGGTAACATTGAGATTTATAATGAATATGCAAGAGGACATAGTGGTGGGGTAGAGGTCCGAAACCATACTGGCTTTAGAGCTTCTTGACTGTCTCTCTTGGGCCGCCTCTGCTGTTATAGTGAGAGTCTTTAACTGGACCTTTGAGCCCCTTGATAGTGAGGAAAATGACCTGGCGGGGAGGAAGATGCTCAGTGGGGTGTCCCATGTTTGGAAATACCTCCAATTAAAAGATGGAGAGTAGCTATCCAACTGAAAGATATTTGCTTAGAAAACGGCTTAAGGGTGGCCAACTCCTGAACCATCTCTGTAAGACAAGGGGCCAATACATTCAATAATGGCCACCATTCGAAAACCAGACCTTATGGGGCCGACTGCGCTTACTGTTCAAATATGGCACGCAGTAACGCGACATTTGGGCTGGGAGGGAAGACTAACACAGCACAACCCACTATGGAACACGAGAAAGCTAGGCAAATTGGGCAAGAGCAAGGGTTTTGAACAGTGGGACACAATAGGGATCTCGCGACTAGGTGACCTCAGGAGAGGGGGTAAAATCGTCACTTTTGCCCATTTACAAGAACATTACACAATGGCGCCCATTGAACTGTTTCACTATATACAGATTAAACACGCCCTGGTGGCGGTCATTCCACGTGATACGACTCTCCCAGAGGCCTCCCCATTAGAGGACAGACGCCTGACGGAGTATATAGATAAACAAGCATTTGCAATGCAATAGGTCTTCGTCTCGCATTAGGAAAGTGTGAGCTATTGGTATTGTAAATGACACATTTTTTATTTATGTGTTGGGTTTGAAAATAGCGAAATTAATAGCTTTGTCATTTACAATGCCAATAGTTTTAACTTTCGCAAATGTGACACCTATAGCATTTGTATGCAATATGTGTTGTATTTACATGACTTACCCGGAGCCTCTGGGGTGCTTCGCCACACAAGAGTTCCAAAGGGCAGAAGCAGGGGACGTCACAGGCCCCACACGCCCCCTGCCTCTGCCCTTTTGAATTCTTGTGTGGCGGAGCACCCCTAAGGCTCCGGGAATTATTTCTCTCCTCTGCTGCCTGCACCTCGACCTTGCCCCATGTCTTGCCAACTCGAAGATGGAAGGGCTGGGCAGCAGCAGCATGTTCCCACGATGTGTGGTCCGAGGTCCCTCATGCGCGATGGGTGCCCATAAAGTGAGGTAAGGCCAGTGGTAGAATTGAGGCGGGATCGGCAGGGCACAGCGTGCCCCTACTTATATAATTTAATGGATTCCGTTCCCCTACTTTTTTGTTTTAAACTCGCATCCCGGGACAGCAGAACAAGCCAATAGATAAGGCTAGGTGTTGCTGGCCGTTCGGGCAGAGAAGGAAAAGGCTTGTCTCTTGCTTCTTACTCAGAGAAGACAAGTGTGGTGTCCACTTCTCCTGCTCTGCCGTGGTCATCTGCCCTCCCCCTTTCCTACTCTTCCTCCCTCTGTTTTTATCTTGTTCCTCCTCACTTACTGAAAACCGTGACTTCAAGAAACGTTCATTGCACCCTCTTTCCTCGCCTTTCGTTTATTTGTTTCCCTGTGAAATGGATCCAAAAAAGTAAAACACTTTTACTGGACATGTCGTCTTTTTCTGACATGTTTCTATTCAAAAGTGCAGCCTGGAGATGGAGAGAAATAAAAAGTTCAAAATGTGAAAAATAACAATATAGAGCAAGATAGAGGGGTCGCAAAGTGGCCAGATTGATGTTATGCAGACCCAAACACATTAACCCCACTTTACAGAGTTTGCCAGTGAAGCGCTACTTTTGTTTTCTGGTCTTTCTTTGAACATTGTTTTCTCTGGGTGGGGAAGTGCACCTTTGCTGGAGGTACTGTGCAATATATTCTTGATGGGTGGATTAGAAAACAAATTGTGTACCCTGGCTCTGTGTTCAAGGATGTGGTCTTGTTAAACGATACTGCTTACGTTTTGTAAGGATATAAGCATTGGACATTGAAACGGGTTCCTTCCAGGCCCTGTAGATATGTCCTTAACCTTTTAAGGCAAAAACACATAACATTTCTAAATAATGAATGTGAAACCAATAAGGTAGTCATGTATCTGTTTACATTTCACATGCTTTACTTAAACTTGAATTCCCTATGAGTGTTTGCTTTTTCCAGGATGCTATTGCTTTTTTTTTCAGGCAGCATTTTACTCGTGTGAGCAATTTGAATTGTGTCCAAGTGTTTATAGTGGGTCACATTTGGGTTTTAGTTGAAGGCAGTGCAAGTTTCTCTTAGTGGAGCAGTATAGTGTTCAGTGGGGGAGAGAATGTGGCACAATGTCCAGAGCTGCCGAATTTGGAACTGGGGAGCCTGGTTCAGCCTTCATGACCCGTCCCCCAGACCATTCTCCTAAGGGTGCACATTCCCATGCTAGACCTTAGAAGGCCCCACAAGACCTTAGAAGTAATTGGAACCAGCAGGTGGACCCTCGCAGTGGCCAGGGTGGGTTAACCTTGAAGGCCTTGACATCCGCAATTCATGCTGAAGTTCAGCTCCAGTCTTGCCGACAGGCCAATGACGCATCACACCCTAGAGCAACAGTGACTCTGTCACTGATATCACAGGACCCTTGAGTAGGGTGGCTCTAGAGCGGTGCGATTAGTGCGATCCAGGTGCTGACTTCTGGTGGGGGCGTCATTTTTGCAAGTATATTATGTTTCTGAAAGCACTTCCTGCCTCCTTCCTGGCCTCCAGCAATTTTCAGCAAACATAAAAATGTCATGATAACTGGTGATTAATATTCTTCCTAGAGGGAGATGGAGTTTTGTCAAGTGGACGTTTTGACTTGTGGAAAGGTAGAGCAGAGAGTTTAATGTGCCTGCTGCAAAGAACATGTACCATGCAGATCACAAAGTGCAAATAAAGTAAATTGATCAGTGGGCTACTGCTTTTGTCAGTGAGATCCTTTTATTACTTGCAGCTTATAAGTCAAAATCTTAACATAGAACAGTGAGCTATTAACTGTCATCTAAGAGCTGCATGCAAACTGCAAGGTATAAATTAGAGCGTTATGGTTTTTCCCCAGTCCTTGATTATCCTAATATTCCAAAAAGGATTCATTTGGATAGCAATGAATTTTGGTTATTAAAGAGAACCCCCAACCATGGTATTATATTCTAAATTCAGAGTTTGTGTTTCTCCAGACCAATCTCTATTAAACTATACTGACTACTAGTATGGTTGTTATGTGACTCCTACAACTTGTAGTCCTTTGTCTTATGTAACATTTCCTATACAGTGATTTACACACGTCTGATTGGTTGTCTCTGTGTAATGTGTGTGATGTAAAGTGCTCCGACACCCTACACTTACAGTGGCGCTGTAAATCAAATTAAATGCATCTGAGCCAGAGTGTGGTTATGGAGACTTGAGGGGCACTGTTAAAGGGTGGTAGTGAGGGAATCTGTGGTGGAGGGAGTCGCTGGGGGCACAGGGATCCACCAGCAATAAAGCCGTTGTTGCCCTTGAGGCCAGTCTACCTCACACATTGGTTACTCCATTGGGCTTGTTTCAGCAGTAGTAGCTGCAACTTACCAGGGGTCTGCAAAGCATGATTTGCATGCACGCCAAACTAAGTTTATAAACTTCATGGTTTCGCTGCTTCATGCACAAGCACTTTTAACATATGTGGCCTGCTTTGGGGGCCACTGTAATTATGCAGCTCCAGAGGGCAAATTATGCTGCAGTGTTGACTAAATTATACAGCAAAAAAAGGCTGCAGCGTAATGCAGTATATTTTCTGATACTGATTATTTTGACATTTTTGCACATGCTAACAGTCTCTGTAAAGATTTTGCCTTATTAGTACCAATGTAACATACAAATGCATCAGTGAGAAAGGTGATCAGTCAACCTTTGCAAAGGGTCGTCCACTTCGCAGAAACACATTTTCTATTAACTTTTGATCTGTTTGAGCTACAAACAATTTATTAGTTCAAATTGTCAAATTATGCAGCAGATGATGCATTATGTGGCTAGCATTGCAGAGCCATATTTATATAGAATATATTTGCAAATTAGGATATTTTGCCATTCATGTTTGAACTGCTCTCGTGGAAAGAGGGAGAAGTGCTGATGTCAGAAACTCCATGGCTCTGAGACAAATGGCTTGTGATTCCACGTTTAAGCAGATTTGGGACATTCTGTGATTGGAAATGAATCCCACTCTGTGAATGTATTTTAATGTCAATAACTCTTAACCTTAAAAAAACGTGTATCTATGGGTTGAATTAAATAATGTAATAATCAGTAACTGGGAAGTGAAATGCCAAACAAATACTAAAAATAAGAATAATTTGCTCCTTCTGGCCACTCCGCCCACTGACCCAGAACTCGGGTTATTCCCGCCCTCTGATTCTCCGTCCACAGTTCCCCTACTTTTTTATCCCCACTATGTGTGACATCGAGAGATCACAGACAGCCTCAGCTTCTTCGTGTTACCACTAAAGCTGCACTGTCCTCCGTAGCTTGTCTGACCCCGTGACCGTACCTTTAAGACTGGGAGTGGAATCCTTTTAAAATGGGGGTTCCTCGACACAGTGCAGACCTAGGTTATTGTGCTGCTCACCAAAGTGTCTGTATCCTCAGCTTTGAAAGCAATAGATGCCCCTTTGGGGCGTTGTGTGAATGTGTGGCACGTTCCTCTTGTGCTAAGTGGTCCCTGACTGCAGTCTGCAACACCTGTCCCACATGGATGTAGAGCAGGCCTCACACATGCACGCACACAGACACAGACCAACAGTCTCAAAAGCAGATGTCAACATACACGCACACAGAACAGACACTTGCACAAGCATGCACACACGCAATGCAACTTCCACAGACCGTGTCATGTATGTGCCTGTAACTTGCATGATCGAGGTAACTATTAACGGCGATACTACATGTCTCTCGGACCTCTTTCAGGTGCTAGCCGTCGTTTTTTCCCAGCACCCCCCCAAGGGGGCGGCAATCTGAAGGATAGCCCCGGGCGCCACAAGCTCTAGCTACGCCTCTGGGTGAGCACTCTGGCCGAAAAAATCGCCCTTATTGATTCTAATTATAACAGTACCATTGACCTTTTCCTATTGCACTAAATTGTTGCGTGGCTCGGCTACTCGTGAAGGGGGAAGTGTTGTACAGAATGGGTACTGTCTCAGATTTTCAGCGCTCCGTCAAATATCCCACCAAAACCATCCAATCAACATCTACAGATGCTAAGATCAGATGTAAACATCCTTCTGCAGAAGCAAGCGGTGGAGATCATTCCTCCCAAACAATGAGACACGGGGATTTGTTCTATTTATATTTTGATGAAGAAATAGTGGCTAGATATAATAAAAACCGGCCCCTGCAATACGAGTATGAGGAACAAGGGAGGAAGGTTCTAGCACATTATACCCCAGATGCATCAAGCACCCATTTTGCTATTACTTATTAACGAAAAATAAGGATTCGCTAATAAGGAATAGCAAAAGGCTATGCATGAAGAAATCACAAAAAAAATAGCGATTTCTTAAAATTCCTTAATTGTGACTTGCAAATTGCGAGTCGCAATTAAGGAATACCTCCCCATTCATTCCTATGGGCCTAGGCCCATAGGAATTAATGGGAAAACAATCTGTTTGCGATTCTCAATTAGAGAATCGCAAATTGAGATTGCAATTTCAAGGGTGCCAGGGTGTCAAAAGGACACCCTGTTGCACCCCAGAAATCTGCATATAGGTACATCTTGCGCACACACATGCCCTAAGGGCATGTTTGTGTGTAAAATGGAACTTTGAAAAAAGTTTTTGCAAATTAACATGAAGTTCAACTTCATGGTAATTTGCGACCCCTATTAGTGAAATCGCTATTTTTTTTAACTTTAATACATTGCATTTAAGGATTCTCAATTTGAGATTCCTTAAATGCAAGTAATCGCAATTTTGCGATTTCTTAAATTGCGATTTTTGCATTTGGGATGATGCATCCTAAATGCAAAAATACCGGTCGCAAAGGGGCAGATTCTGAGAATCTGCCCCTTTGCGAGTGGATTTTAGCTTGATGCATCTATGCCTAACTTTCTTACAAAAGTGCGAGGCGTGAGATAAAAGTTATTAAAGGTGAAAGGGGCCTCTTGTAACATGCAACTGGAAATTAGGATACTCGTTTAGGGGGAGGGAGGGATGAGTATTGGGAGTTAGAACTGGTTGAACTTGTTGAATAACTTACTCTGAACAGATATTCACATAGGAAGAATGGAAGATTAATGTAATGTAAACTATGAAACAGATGTTTGATACTTGATAAACAAACCGCTTCAGCACATGTTATATGAACCAAATGGCAATAAAATCTGTTTTAAAAAAAGGTGAAAATTGCCTATTGTATACACAACCACAGTTAATAGTAAAACAATTTGCCCGATATAAAAATCTATATGGTACTCCGGACTTGTTTGATGAAAGCTAATTTCTTGAATACATTGAAAAGTTTAATTTACCTGGGCTTGAGGAAGAACAGACATGGTCCCGTAATAAGGTTATCACTAGCGAAGAAATACTCAATGCAATAGCGGCTCTTCCCTCAAACAAAGCTGCTTGTGATGATGTAATACCAGTCGCGTTTTATAAAACGTTTATGAATTGCATGATTGCCCCCATGATGAAAGTCATACAATATATAAGTGAGAATGGGGATACACCCAGGTCTTGGGAGACAACAAATATTGTTTTCTTTCCTAAAAATATAAACCACCAGATGAGTGGGGATCTGACCGCCCAATCTCACTTATTGACGCGGAGGCTAAGGTAGTTGCAAAAGTATTAGCAACTCACCTGGCACCCTTTATGTCACAATTGGTCTCACAACAGCAACACAGCTTTATACCTGACAGAGACACCACAGCACATGTAATGCTACTATAATAGCCTTTGATGCTGCAAAAAAAGCTAAAGCTTGAAATGGGAATGGCCATGCTTGATGCTGAGAAAGCATTCAACCGTGCCACTTGGGAGTGTCTCTGGGCCACTCTAGCGGAGTTTAATATCCATGGTCTATTTTATACTTGGGTCAGGGCGCTCTATAAAAAGCCAAGAACTAAATTAGTTTACCTACAATCACAATCCACCCCATTTTCGATACTGAGGTAAACTCGTCAGGTTTGTTCCCTTTCGTCCCTCTTCTTTTTGCTTTATACATAGAACCGTTCATAAGGTCGCTCCTTGCTAATCCATCCATACTCTCGGTTCAATTAAGATCAGGCAAATTTAAAATAATGTCATCTGCAGATGATATAGCCATCTTCTCTGCAAAACCTATGGATGTTGTAGGTCTAATCCAAGTAGAGGCTAAAAGGTACTGCATTTTTTCTGGCTATAAGCTAAATTTCGATAAGACGCAGGTCCTTCTTAACTTTAAAACCAACGTGGTGGTGTTGGGGCCCTGCTCGGTCGCAACATACTTAGGGTTGCAGATCTCTCCGAACACGGAACAAATCATACGATTCACTTTTAAAGGCGGTTGTCCAAAGGATAAAGGTTTGGCACAAATTGCCAATTAGTATTATAGGGCGATGTAATATCATTAAAATGATTATTGTACTCAGATTTCCTTATTTGTTTTGAGTAATTCCATTATGTGTTCCGATTTGTTTTTAAAGAAACTAGTGGGGGCACTTAGTAGCTTCTTTTGCGGTTATAAGCAGCTGCTTCGTGCAATAAAATACTTAAAAATTCCATACAGGCAGGAAGAGCTCCAACTACCTGATTTAAATGTTTATTTCTGGGCTTCTTTTGCTGGGCGACTCGTAGTCTTTCTGTTGGTAGTTAAAGCTGTCGCTATAATCTTGCAATCGACACTGACAGTAGAATGTTCTTATACAAGATCAACGATCCCAACTATGTTAAAAGAGTCAGATTTAAGACTCTCAGAGATAAAGCTTATATCTGGCGAGAAATAGTATCTAACTGTTCCTTACCCATAATGCATAATAGTATTCTGTTGTGGGGCATGTGAGAAGTTGGCCTGATATGTAGTGCTCACTATTCTAGTGATCACTATGTATCAGTCCAAACAACCCTTATTGATGATTGGTTGTAAGTCAACCTTATAGACCAGCTATCCTAGTAGCATTGTCAAGAGCAGTCTTTAGGCTAAACTCTAGAGGGCGTGTTAAGCCAGCTGTTATACCATCACATATACCCCTTGAACACCAAGTGAAAGGACACCACACAAGTTGTTATGAAAATAAAAGGATATTTATTTATAACACAACAGCCCTGGACTCTTTATGAGGACAGGGTGCTAAGCACAATACAAAGCTCTTAAAGAAATACTGAAAGTCGCACAATTTACACAAATGCCCGAGGGGCACGGAAAACCATATACTACAAAAGTGGAATGCGAAATTACTAGCAGGTAAGTACTACTCTCAAAGACTTTAGAAACGCTAGACCTACAATGCTGAACCCTTTGATTAGAAGCAGGAGGCCTAGGGACGTCGTGTGCAGAGTGGGAACTCTCACGCGTAATGCGGGACAAAGTCTATGGATACTAGTAAATGCAAAAGTTAGTGTTCTCGGGCGAACCCGACTAGGTAGGTCAAAAACGAAAGTGGATCTAGACACTTAGAGAGTTGGTCTACGCTGGAGCACCGGGGTACTCGGTTTACCTAGCCCAGGGGCTGAGGCTGCATAGGGTTCAAGTGTCGTCGGGTTTCTTCGTTGACGAACCAGGAGCCTGAAAGAAGAAGTTGCTGGCAGGCGACCAGTGAAGATGGTTGATGTGATTCAAGCCTGGATCGGTGATGGAGACGACCTGTAAGCAGAGGGGACCAAGTTCTGAATCACTAGCCAGTGATTAGATGGGCACCAGGATGGCACCGGATGGAGTCACCTCGACCAGGTGAGTGGGCGATGCTGGGCTCTGCAGTCTCTCGGACCAGGAGGCGTTGTCGGCGACCAGGACGGAGGTGCGAGCTGTCCCACGAAGGTATCTGCTGTCGGCGATGCTGGACCCAGGATTGGGGCAACAACTCTTGGCAAATACAAGCCCACGCGGTGGACTCAAAATGGCGTCTGGATTGGACCAGGAGGGTCCGGGTGCTCCTCTGTTGGAGGGGTGCAAGGGCCAGTCTGGAGCAACCAGACCAGCGATGGAAGTGTTGTAGTTCATCGTCAAGAGGGCAAGCCAGCAGGCAAGTGGCCGGACAATGCGGTGAGCAGCAAAGAGCAGAAGGGCCCCACGCAGATATCGTGGATGCTGGGGGGCTGGACTTCGGTGCTGGAGCTGCTCAGTGTTAGGGCTTCTCAAACCCCAAAGCACTTCGGTCTGGTTCCGGAGGAAGAACGTGCAGCAAACCGCAGGTTACTTAGTTGGTGCCCGCTGATGCAGGGTGACTAATCCTTAGCCACAAGGGAGAAATCTTGAAAAGAAGTCTTGAGTTCCTTTCGTAGAAAGTAGTTTCAGGATTCAAAGATGATCTAATTTGGAAGGGTCCCCGCTCCCACCTTTATTCTAAAGAAAGGGGCTGGTACGCGACTAGGTCCTGCCCATGGGTGGGACCAGGAAGGGGGGTGGTTACACCCCTCTCCCATGCCGGACTTTCCCCAGCTCAGGGGCTGGTGTGCCCCTGGAACTGGTTCAAGCCGGCCTATGCATAGTGAGCACCGGGGTGCCACTTGCAGTCACCTTCCTATTCAGCCCTGCCTACCCAGGATACACAAAACCTGTCTGGGATGGTGCTAGCACCGCCCCTGACAGGAAACCTTTGTCTAAGCTCTCCTCGCTGGAAGGACTCCCAGCAGCAGGAGGTCAGACTTGTGTCTGTGGTGGCAGCATCCATTTTGTGATGCTGAGGCTCGAGTTAACTTTAACCGGGGTTCACAGTTACACACATGTCGTGTCCCTCGAGAAGGGTGGAATGCTAACCCCGTCGCCAGAATTGGCGAGGGGTTAGTATTCCAATTCGTATGACACCTTACTCGACATGTTTTGATAAAGCGATACCAGAGTTGGCATATAACCGCGAGGATTATAATGCACTTAAGAGTATATGGTATGCGTTATCATGGAACAGCTATTAGGACTTGGTTCCGCAAGCTGCAAATGGGCTCGGCTCATGCCAGAGCACCATCTCACATGATTCCAAGCACTCTGCCTTCAGGATTGTTAAGGCCTGCCATAGGAGTGACTGATAGGAATCTATGTGTCCATTTTAGGGTTAGATATAGGTATACTATATCTAAAGCAAAGGGTGATTACACCACCTTGCCCAAGCTGTCGTGCAGCCAGTTGTGTCAGATTTAGATGGCCAGCCAGGGGTGGCATAATACATGCTGCAGCCCCTGGTAGGCCCTGGGTACACCTATGCCCTGAGTTACAGGGTCTGATAAGGTGGCCCAATACCAATTGGTATATGCACCTAAGGTACACGGGTCAATTTAGTGAGAAAACAGCTAGGCTGTGGGTCTGATTAGCAGGCCCACAGCCAGGGAAGTCGTAAACCAGTGAAGCAAAAAGCAAAAATCTGGAGTGATCATAGGATTGCAGACCCTACTCTCCTACATGACCCCCCCCCCCCCCCAAACTTTGGGACAATAAACTAACCTTGACCAGGTGAGTCTTCTTGCTCTAAGTGGAAATACCTGGAGAGCCCATCTGCATTGCCATGATCAGTGCCAGGTCTATGCTCCACTGTAAAATCCATCCCCTGTAGGGAAATGGACCACCTAAGCAGTTTGGGGTTTTCACCCTTCATCTGATTTAGCCACAAGAGGGGCTTATGGTCGGTCTGAATCTTGAAATGAGTGCCAAACAAGTATGGCCTCAGTTTCTTCAGGGCCCAAACCACAGCAAAGGCCTCCCTCTCAATAGCTGACCAATGTTTCTCTCTGGGGGTCAGCCTCCTGCTAATAAAAGCAATGGGCTGGTCATGACCATCAAAATTCAGCTGAGATAGAACAGCTCCCACACCCAACTCAGAAGCATCTGTTTGGACAATGAATGGTTTGGAGTAGTCTGGACTCTTTAGGATAGGTGCTGTGCACATGGCCTGCTTTAGGTCATCAAATGCTTTTTGACAGCCTGCTGTCCACTGAACTTTCTTTGGCATCTTTGTACTTGTCAGGTCATTAAGTGGAGTCACAATTGATCCATAATTTCTGACAAATTTCCTGTAATAACCAGTCAGGCCCAAGAAAGCTCGAACCTGAGTTTGGGTGGTTGGAGGAGCCCAGTCCTTTATGGACTGTATCTTGCTCTCCAGTGGCTGAACCTGGCCTCCACCTACAAGGTGGCCCAGGTATACAACCTGTGTCTGCCCTATCTGGCACTTTGTGGCCTTGATAGTGAGACCTGCTGCTTGCAGTGCCTCTAACACTTTCATCAGGTGGACCAGGTGATCCTCCCAGGTGGAACTAAAGACAGCTATGTCATCCAGATATGCTGCACAGAAGTCATCCAGCCCAGTGAGAACTTGATTCACCAGCCTTTGGAAGGTGGCAGGTGCATTTTTCAAACCAAAGGGCATTACCACAAGCTGATAATGCCCACCAGGGGTAGAAAATGCTGTCTTGGGCTTGGCATCCTCAGCTAACCTGATTTGCCAATACCCAGCTGTCAGGTCAAATGTGCTTAAGTAGTTGGCAGAAGCCAATCTATCTATAAGTTCATCTGCCCTTGGTATTGGGTGGGCATCAGTCTTAGTGACTGCATTGAGGCCTCTGTAGTCTACGCAAAACCTCATCTCTTTCTTACCACCCTGGGTGTGAGGCTTTGGCACTAGAACTACTGGACTAGCCCAAGGGCTATCTGAGGGCTCAATGACTCCCAGCTCCAAAATTTTCTGCACTTCTGTTTTGATGCAGTCTCTGACATGATCAGGCTGTCTGTAGATTTTACTCTTAACTGGCAGACTGTCACCAGTGTCAACCTCATGGGTACACCAATTGGTTTGACTGGGTGTCAGAGAGAACATATGTCTAAAGGATTGAAGAACTTGTTTGCAATCCTTTTGCTGATGCTCAGAGAGGCTGCCACAAAAGACAACACCATCTACTGACCCATCATCAGGGTTCTGAGTGAGCAGGTCTGGGAGAGGGTCACTCTCCTCCTCCTGTCCCTCATCTGTGGCCATGAGCAAGCTCATGTCCTTCCTGTCGACATATGCCTTGAGCCTATTCACATGGAGCACCCTGAGGAGGCTCCTGGGAGTTCCAAGGTCCACCAGGTAGGTGACCTCTCCCTTTTGCTCAATGATTGTGTGGGGTCCAGACCATTTGTCTTTGAGTGCTGCTGGGGCCACTGGCACCAGCACCCACACCTTCTGTCCAGGCTTGTACACAGTCAGGACAGCCTTTTGGTCATGCCAAGCTTTTTGGAGTTCTTGGCTTGCCTCAAGGTTTTTAGAAGCCTTTTCTATATACTCAGCCATCCTGGAGCGGAGACCAAGTACATAGTCCACTATGTTGGTTGCAGGCTTTTTGAGAGGTCTCTCCCATCTTTCTTTCACCAAACACAGGGGTCCTCTTACAGGATGCCCATACAGAAGTTCAAAAGGGCTGTAGCCAACCCCCTTCTGTGGGACCTCTCTGTAAGCAAACAAAAGGCAGGGTATCAGGACATCCCATCTACGCCTGAGCTTTTCAGGTAGTCCATGAATCATCCCTTTTAGGGTCCTGTTGAACCTTTCAACAAGCCCATTGCACTGTGGATGATAGGGTGTGGTGAACTTGTAGTTGACACCACATTCCTTCCACATAGCAGTCAGATATCCTGACATGAAGTTTGCACCTCTGTCAGAGACAGCCTCCTTAGGGAAGCCCACTCTGGAGAACACTCCAACTAGGGCTCTTGCCACAACAGGTGCTGTAGTGGTCCTAAGGGGAATAGCTTCAGGGTACCTGGTGGCATGGTCCACCACCACCAGTATAAACGTGTGCCCTGATGCTGTCTGGGGTTCCATTGGACCAACAATGTCAATCCCCACTCTTTCAAAGGGTACCCCCACCACAGGTAGTGGTATAAGGGGGGCCTTTGTTGTGCCACCTGACTTACCACTGGCTTGGCAAGTGACACAGGAGCGACAAAACTCCTTGGTATCTTCATTCATGTGAGGCCAGTGAAAGTGTGAGACAAGTCTGTCCCAAGTCTTATTCTGGCCTAAGTGTCCTGCAAGGGGAATCTCATGGGCCAAGGTAAGAAGGAAACCTTCTGAGACAAGGGGATAACCAGCCTCCTGGTTGCACCAGGTTTGGGGTCTCTTGCCTCTGAGTACAGGAGTCCATCATCCCAGTATACCTTGTGGGTACCTGTGGCGTTCCCTGCAGCCTCAGCAGCAGCCTGCTGTCCGAGGGGTTCAAGAGAAGGGCAGTCTAACTGTGCCTTCCCCAGGTCTTCTCTGGAGGGTCCCCCTGAACCCAGAAACTCAACCTGATCAGGTTCAAGTTCTTTAGGCTCAGTTTCCCTCAGTTCTTTGAGGTCAGCCTCCTCTGATACTTGATCCACAACCTGGGGCAAGGGGGAAGGCAATGCCTTAACCCTACTGCTCTTCTTCTTGGAAGGTGTCTGGTCCATTGTTCCAGGATCCAGCACCTGTTCAGTGGGGCATCTTCTGGCCTGTGACCTAGTCACAGCAAGAACATGTGCTGGCAAGCCTAACATTTCCATGTGAGTCCTCTGCTCCACTTCTGACCATAGTGATGTTTCCAAATCATTGCACAACAAACATTCAACTGGGAGGTCTGAACTAACTACAACCTTCTTTTGGCCACTTACCCCTCCCCAGGAGAAATCAACAATTGCCATACTGTGGTGGGTAGTGACATTGCTGGCATTGGTCACTAGGTAGTTTGTACCTAGTGTGATCTGTCCAGGGTCCACAAAGTTAGGTTTCACCATTGTGACACTGGCACAAGTGTCCCTATAGGACTGAGCCATCTTTCAATTAATAAAAGGTGTCTGTCTGTATTTGCCCAAAGTATTGGGACTTGCATCAGGGGATATATCCACATCCCCTGTACAGACAAGGACAGCCTGAGTGAGTGTGCCAACTAAGTTGTCATACCCCTCAGATCCCAAGGTTAACCCAACTATTCCCTTGGGAGGTGCACTACCACTGCTGACTGTACTAGGGGGTGCAGGTGCCTTAGGGGCTGCAGTGGTAGGAGTTTGCCCTCCTTTCTTGGTGCACTCACTAAACCAGTGAGTTTTACTTTTACAGTATTGGCACCACCTTTTAGACTGGCCTTCTTGAGTCTTCTTTTTCTGCTGTGAAGCCTGACCCCCACCCTCTTTGGTTTGTTGGGGGCCTGTCGAAGACTTCTGGTCATTTTGCTCATTCTTATTATTAACCTTCTGGTCTGCTTTCTTCTGACCACCCTGGTTCTGTGTCTGGTTCTGCTTAACCCTTGTTCTGACCCATCTGTCTGCCTTCTTTCCCAATTCTTGGGGAGAGGTCAGATCTGAGTCAACAAGGTGCTGATGCAACAACTGGTTCTGACAATTATTTAAAATCTGTTCTCTCATGATCAGATTGTACAGTCCTGTATAATCAGTAACCTTACTGCCCAGCAACCAGCCCCCCAAAGCCTTAGTGGCACAATCCACAAAGTCAGACCAATCCTGAGACTGGGTTTTCTGGGTATCCCTGAACAGCAACCTGTACTGCTCAGTGGTTAAGCCAAACCCATCTATCAGTGTATTTTTCAGGACTTGGTAATTGTTAGCATCCTCAGCTCTAGTATTGAGGAGCTTATCTCTACCTTTGCCTTCAAAGGAGAGCCACAAGACAGCTACCCACTGACTCTGGGGGACGCACTGGACAGTGCAGGCCCTCTCCAAAGCAGTTATCCATTTGTGGATATCATCCCCTTGTTTAAAGGGGGGGACTATCTTACTCAGGTTTCTAGGGTCTAAACTCCTGTCCTTTTCTCTAGGTAAAATGCTGCCACCAGTGGGGTATGCCCCACTCAATTTCTGCTCTCTAGCAAAGGCAAGTCTCTCTTTGGCCAGGGCAAGTTCTTCCCTTTCAATCCTCAGATTGACTTCCCTTTCAATCCTCAGATTGACTTCCCTCATCTTAGCTTCATGCTCTCTTCTCTGAGGGGATGTCATCCCTCTGTGAGAAGAGGTCTGAAAGCCATTGGTTCGAATGGATCTGTTAGAGCCTCTGGATAGAGACCTAACTCGTCCACTCCCAATGTTAAGCCTGCCTGAGAGTGGGCCTGGGGGTCCCCCAAATCCATTCTCATGCCTGCTTAAGTTGGTCCTGGTGAGTCTACTGACTTCTACCTGACCCTTGTTTGCCTCATCCCCTGATACTTCCTGATCCTCCTCCCCTTCTTCACTAACTGTTCCATTGAGATGGAGGTCAGGGTCCCCAAGGGTTCCCTCTAAGGGGGGCATGTTCCCATCTGGATTAGGAGGGCCTGTGCTAGAAGCCCTCCTGGCATCATAAGTCTCTAAGAGACCAATCAGGTTGGGATGGTAGGGTTAGAACCCTGTTTTAGCTTCCTGGAGGTACACATTTGTCTCATCTCCTGGAAGCTAAGAGCTGCATATCTTGATATGACCTGTGGAGGGTCAACTGACACAAGGGGGGCCTCTGAGTTCCCTCCTTTGTCCGACATGCTTCTAGTGTGGTGTAAGTGATGCACCTACCTACACTATTTGTTTGCCTACTGATCCCTTGCTAAGAGTTGTAGTCAGGGTGTGTTAGGCCCTGTTGAACTACAACAGCTGGTTCAGTAGAACTCAGAGTATTCTAAGCTAAGTTATATGTACCTTGGTACTTATGTGATCTTTCAAATGATATTCTTAGGATACGTGTGGTAAAACAACAGCAAGCTCAAATCCCAACCGCTGCCCACCAATGTGAGAAGTTGGCCTGATAGGCAGTGCTCACTATTGTAGTGATCACTATGTATCAGTCCAAACAACCCTTATTGATGATTGGTTGTAAGTCAACCTTATAGACCAGCTATCCTAGTAGCATGGACAAGAGCAGTCTTTAGGCTAAACTCTAGAGGGCGTGTTAAGCCAGCTGTTATACCATCACATATACCCCTTGAACACCAAGTGAAAGGACACCACACAAGTTGTTATGAAAATAAAAGGATATTTATTTATAACCCAACAGCCCTGGACTCTTTATGAGGACAGGGTGCTAAGCACAATACAAAGCTCTTAAAGAAATACTGAAAGTCGCACAATTTACACAAATGCCCGAGGGGCACGGAAAACCATATACTACAAAAGTGGAATGCGAAATTACTAGCAGGTCAGTACTACTCTCGAAGACTTTAGAAACGCTAGGCCTACAATGCTGAACCCTTAGATTAGAAGCAGGAGGCCTAGGGACGTCGTGTGCAGAGTGGGAACTCTCACGCGTAATGCGGGAAAAAGTCTATGGATACTAGTAAATGCAAAAGTTAGTGTTCTCGGGCAAACCCGACTAGGTAGGTCAAAAACGAAAGTGGATATAGACACTTAGAGAGTTGGTCTACACTGGAGCACCGGGGTACTCGGTTTACCTAGCCCTGGGGCTGCGGCTGCATAGGGTTCAAGTGTCGTCGGGTTTCTTCGTTGACGAACCAGGAGCCTGAAAGAAGAAGTTGCTGGCAGGCGACCAGTGAAGATGGTTGATGTGATCCAAGCCTGGATCGGTGCTGGAGACGACCTGTAAGGTGAGGGGACCAAGTTCTGAATTACTAGCCAGTGATTAGTTGGGCACCAGGATGGCACTGGATGGAGTCACCTCGACCAGGTGAGTGGGCGACGCTGGGCTCTGCAGTCTCTCGGACCAGGAGGCGTTGTCGGCGACCAGGATGGAGGTGCGAGCTGTCCCACGAAGGTATCTGCTGTCGGCGATGCTGGACCCAGGATTGGGGCAACAACTCTTGGCAAATGCAAGCCCACGCGGTGGACTCAAAATGGCGTATGGATTGGACCAGGAGGGTCCGGGGTGCTCCTCTGTTGGAGGGGAGCAAGGGCCAGTCTGGAGCAACCAGACCAGCGATGGAAGTGTCGTAGTTCGTCGTCAAGAGGGCTACAAGCCAGCAGGCAAGTGGCCGGACAACGTGGTGAGCAGCAAAGAGCAGAAGGGCCCCACGCAGATCTCGTGGATGTTGGGGGGCTGGCCTTCGGTGCTGGAGCTGCTCAGGGTTAGGGCTTCTCAACCCCCAAAGCACTCACTCGAGGATCCCTCAGCGGTCGTGCTGGATAAGCGTAGTGCAGTTCTGAAGATGGCCGGTCCCTCGAGGTCTCGTCACACCCACGAATCTCAGCTGGGCTGATGATGCAGGTAGAGGTCAGAGGTGCCAGGGAAGCCAGGTCTCGTCGTGCTGGTCGGTCTGGTTCCCGAGGAAGGACGTGCAGCAAACCGCAGGTTACTTAGTTGGTGCCCGCTGATGCAGGGTGACTACTCCTTAGTCACAAGGGAGAAATCTTGAGAAGAAGTCTTGAGTTCCTTTCGTAGAAAGTAGTTTCAGGATTCAAAGATAATCTAATTTGGAAGGGTCCCTGCTCCCACCTTTATTCTAAAGAAAGGGGCTGGTACGCGACTAGGTCCTGCCGATGGGTGGGACCAGGAAGGGGGGTGGTTACACCCCTCTCCCATGCCAGACTTTCCCCAGCTCAGGGGCTGGTGTGCCCCTGGAACTGGTTCAAGCCGGCCTATGCATAGTGAGCACCGGGGTGCCACTTGCAGTCACCTTCCTATTCAGCCCTGCCTACACAGGATACACAAAACCCTGTCTGGGATGGTGCTAGCACCGCCCCTGACAGGAAACCCTTTGTCCAAGCTCTCCTCGCTGGAAGGACTCCCAGCAGCAGGAGGTCAGACTTGTGTCTGTGATGGCAGCATCCATTTTGTGATGCTGAGGCTCGAGTTAACTTTAACCGGGGTTCACAGTTACAAACATGTTGTGTCCCTCTAGAAGGGTGGAATGCTAACCCCGTCGCCAGAATTGGTGAGGGGTTAGTATTCCAATTCGTATGACACCTTACTCGACATGTTTTGATAAAGCGATACCAGAGTTGGCATATAACCGCGAGGATTATAATGCACTTAAGAGTATATGATATGCGTTATCATGGAACAGCTATTAGGACTTGGTTCCGCAAGCTGCAAACGGGCTCAGCTCATGCCAGAGCTCACATGATTCCAAGCACTCTGCCTTCAGGATTGTTAAGGCCTGCCATAGGAGTGACTGATGGGAATCTATGTGTCCATTTTAGGGTTAGATATAGGTATACTATATCTAAAGCAAAGGGTGATTACACCACCTTGCCCCAGCTGTCGTGCAGCCAGTTGTATCAGATTTAGATGGCCAGCCAGGGGTGGCATAATACATGCTGCAGCCCCTGGTAGGCCCTGGGTACACCTATGCCCTGAGTTACAGGGTCTGATAAGGTGGCCCAGTACCAATTGGTACATGCACCTAAGGTACACGTGTCAATTTAGTGAGAGAACAGCTAGGCTGTGGGTCTGATTAGCAGGCCCACAGCCAGGGAAGTCGTAAACCAGAGAAGCAAAAAGCAAAAATCTGGGGTGATCATAGGATTGCAGACCCTACTCTCCTACAGGGCAATCCTCAGTTTCCGGATATATTTCATGATACACAAGCTGAACTTTGGGCTAGTTACGGGGTAAGTCAGCTAGGGCACCTGTATGATACTAATATGTTTTGCACCTTTAACGACCTACAAAGGGTATTCGGCTTCCCAAAACCGATGTTTTATAAATACCTCCGGGTCAGAGATTGACTTTGGGGGCGCAGAGGTATAAGAATACTTGTGGAATCCGACACAACTACCTATTTACATTGAACTACAAAGCTAACTTTTAGCCAAGCTTATCAGTTTTTCTCTCAAGCCTGGGGCAATGATATGGTACAAAAGAGGGTGGTGATAGACGGAGCATCTGACCCAATCAAACACTCACACCCAGTCAACAGATCTGGGTTTAATCCATCACCGTTCTTTAGCCCACTCTGCCACTCCAGTTCAGACATGGCCCTATGCAAATCAGTCTGACCCTGTGCCTCATGGGAACAGTCCAGCCCGAACTACCCGCAATGATAGCTTGTAGTTGGCATCTAAGTGGTGCAAGTTATTGGGGCATGAGATTACTCCTGTAGATATTGAAGACGCACTAGGTGCACTAGATAAGGCTGTGCTACACCAACCTAAAATTGCCGCAGTTGAAAACCATATGTATGCTATATTGTACTCCAGATCGAATAGCTCAGTGGTCAGCCGATAGGGGGACTATCATAAGTTATACGGGTAAGTGCCCTAAATGCGTATTAATTGCTGCAGATAGCTTGCATATGTTTGTCACTTGCTCTGATTTGACACTTCTTTCGGAAGGAGGTTGATCAAATAGCAGCAGATCTACTGGGTATTAACCTGCAATTAACTGAGGCAGGGAGAATGCTTGGGTATAAGCATATGCCTGATCTTGGTTTAAGACTTCTTTTTTCTGTTATTATAGTGACAGCTCGACTTTGTATTGCAAGGGTATGGATATCGAAGGTGTAGCCTAGGGCATCAGAGTGGTATGCAATGTTAAATGAAATATGTGAAAAGGAAAGGGCTAGAACCAAAACTAGGGGGGTTCGCTCTGGGAAAAAATTCTATCGCATTTCGGGGCCCATGGTCAATACCGGATAGCTAGATTTTCAGATGTTATCTTTCGAATAAGTAGCTATGTGTCTATTTGCCAGTATCTATAATATTTCCCTGTTTGTCATGTCCCTTCTTTTTTTTTCTTTTTTTCAGTACCTGTATTTTGTATGATGTATTGTACTCATAATCGCCTGTTTTTGGTTTTTATCTTATTTCTTTGTATTGCTGGAATAATGTCTTTTTTTAATGTCTATTCCCAAAGATAAAAACATACATAAATAAAGATTTAAAGAAAATAAAGCGTCAAAAATTAATTTGACCCATACTAGATCTGAAACAAGCCAACAAAGGAATTCAGAGAGAAAAGTTCTAAATGCTAGCATTACATCAAATGTATCCCCATATCAATTGTAGCAGGGATTCCGTTCTCTTACAGAACTGTGCATAGAGATCCAGAACCTCAGTGAATTAGGGTGACCCAAAACTCACCTCAGTATCCAAAATCCCCTTACCGAGCTAGCTACAGTGTCTCATTGGCCATAACAAACTCCCAATGACTTAGACAAACCAGAACATGAACTTAGGTTACCTCAGGTATCGTGGAACACATGAACACTCTTTCGCTCTATAATCATTTCAAACCAGAATGTGGAGTAAAAGAGGACACGTGCACATTTGAAATATTTATTATTCAATGCAAGGTTCTCAAACGCAGTATCTTATATAATACAAGAAAACATATTATAAGAATCAAAGTTATCAGCATAGTTACTAGTCCATAGTAAGAAAATGGTGATAGCATATTATAATGCTGAAATCAATAGGAATTAATGACACCTATTTCTCGCCCTCCCTATTTAGTATATTATATTATATCTATGAAGGTCTCTTTTGGGTTTTAGCAGGGCAGGCCCATACCTCTAAATCTCAGGAGGAGAGGATCACATCATCTGCTACCAGCTCTCTGCAAGCGAAGCATCATCAAGTGTGTTTTTGCATTCTCAGTAACTCTATCTTAAACCCGCTTAGAGCCCAATGTTGGCAGCAACTGTATTTGTGTTATGTCTAATGTGGTGCGAGGATCAGACCTCCCAGCAACCTTGTTTTGAGTTATTCTTAGAGGGTTCAGCACTCACTGTGCAGGCAGTGTACCAAGCACGACTGATATCAGAGTAATAACATATTATTCTCAAATAAATCACATCTTTCGTCTAGGTTGAAAGCTACAATAACAATTATGTGTCATGTGCAAACTGAAGCCGAAGGAAAATATGTCGTTTAAACACCTAATAAACTCATGCTAACTTAACACAGTATATAGAAAAGCAGCATCTATATGACACCCCCCCAATGATCCCAGGACGGTCAAAAAATAAGCCAATACTAGAATAGAGACATAACATGAAAGCAGAGTTCAACAATATTGAGCCAAGCTAAATATATAAAAATATGTATGAATGCCTATAGTGGCCAAACAAAATTTAATCAAAAGTCTTCAACGCGAGGCCACTGAAGTATAAAGTTATAGGCCTGGGTCGTATAAATTCAAATGTTCGTAAGAAAAAGGCACCTTTCAAAAATACCAAAAAGTCACGTGCCATAATAATGAAAGTCTCCAAGGCATCTCATGATTGGACAGTATATGCAAAATATGCAGCAACAGCTTCCAACATGAAATCACTGTCATCATCCGAAAACAGTTCAGCCATCCAATTAAGCAATGGGAAAGAACATACGTGCTCCTCCAGCACCGGATCCTCTAGCAACATCAGAGGACAACTCGGTGGGTTCTCAAGAACGCTATGTGCCAGAAACTCATGCGCCGCTGCGGGTATGTCCCACTGACCCATTAGTCCATGCATCGCTGCCAAGGCCATAATCCTTTTGCCAGAACAAACCAACTCGTGAGCAACTACGGGGCCCATCAGGTGATTAAAATCGACGTCAGGAGATACCGTCAAGCAGAGACACAAATCAATGGCCCAGTCGAAATTGCAGCTCAGGCAATGAAACACAGGCTGGACACACGTGAATTAGGAAAATCAAAACGATAATCTAAATGCCGTGCTTAAAGTCGCAAGAGGCAGGGTGCCATAGTAATCAAGCATCCGGTTAGGAAACAGTGTCAGAAGGAGCTGAGCGGCTTCTTGCGCAGGACGGGCATCCATGTTTTAGGAAGCAAAACAATATCAAAATGCCTGCAGCCAAAGCCAGCAAAACAGGGAATCCGCCAAACAAACTTGAAAATATAGAATGAAAGAACGCGGGGATGACACCAAAGATTTTTTCAAAGGTAGTCACGAGACCACTGCTAACTAATTTAAAAAAATGAGCGAGGCCAGACGTGGAGGAGACATTAAAGATTTGATGAACTAGTTCGCAGAAATGAAACGGCAAGTCAGTATTTAAAAGTGCCTGCACCTCTGTGCGTGTGTTAGCTATGTGAAGGACATACGTTTCACGGGCCGAGCTCAGGGCCACTTCCTTTTGAGACAAAAGGGCTCTTATTCTACTCATATCATTGAACTCCGCTTTCAAGGTTGGGATGCGCGGCCAGAAGGAAACATCTAAATTCCCATGTGTTGGAGGATATAGTACATTTTTGCATTACACCACACGTTCTGATACAGTAACCACATAAGCGATACCGACCATTAAACCACAACACTCTTCGTTATTCAAAAGCAAATAACTACCATTTGTCAATAATGTAAATGTGGGAACTATCGCCGGAACTGGTGTGCCTTTCAAAACACAGGCTAAATTAGGCCAGTCCTGATTACAAGAACCGTGTAACTGAATGTGTCTGCATATTAATGAACGGTCAGGCGACTGCGTGCATTCTTCACCATTAAGATTCACTTCCTTTCCATCCTTTAGACATCTGTATGTGTATCGTAGAGACCATGCCTCATGGAGGAATGCGCTGCCTAGTGGTTCATATCGCCCTATTGCAATATACCGCATACAATTAGTAAATTTGTACAAAGCAAATGGTAATGTAATTAATCCATGGATAAGCCATGTTGCAGCAGCAGCTTCAGCTACAGAAAAGGGTAAAGACTAACTTTTCAATATGTAACATAGAAAATGATGCATCCCGCATTGAAAGCATGCGCTGCTTGTTAGTCAAATTAAATGGGGCAAAGAGGGAGGACACGTTCATGTAACTCCAGGGCACACGGCCCGCCTTAAGAGTCTGGAGTGTCCATGCAAACTGCATTACAGAACGCAATTGATTTTGACCATGGTATAATACAGACACCTCATCATTCACAATGTCAACTACAGAAGAAACAATATTATTCAACGTGTAAATTCGGGAAGAAAGCATGTTAATACTGTTATCGACAACTGCAAGCACTTTTTCCAAATTTGCTTGGTCAATAGCCCTTAGCAGCCTCAATTTGCGAAAATTTCCAAATTTCATTGTAAACCGCATAAATCCACCGTTTAGATCTACCATTAGCCGGGCCTTTTATAAAATCATTTAAATCCACATTATCATTTAACTGGGATAGATGTAGTTTAACTGCAGCTAACGTGGAATGTTGTAACCAATTCTGACACAGTTTGCCCACAGAGTAAGTTGTGACAGTATGATCAGCTTCAAAACGGGGATCAGGTCTGACTTGTGTAAAACCCTCAGTCAAACCCAGAAATCGACGTTGGCAAGAATCAGAACTTCTATGCCACATCAGCCAACTCTTCGGATCCAAACTGGATATATTAAAGGATGAATTGTGCAATAGTGATTGCAAATCACGAATAGACAATTCAGTATAATTACCCCAACCTGAATATTCGTCCAATTCGGGGACAGTTGGTGTATTTAATTTTTTAGAAGTTGCCAATTCAAAGCATGGTAGAATTTAGAAACAACATGTGATTCGGGATGAGACATGCACGGTGCAAAGCCTCAGTGCCTTGTACCTGCCAATTTTTGGTACCCCAAACCGATTTAAGGTCAATTGTTTCCTTCCATAGCTCGTAGCCATCTACAGCTAACTTGTCTAGAAAGGACTTCGAATACAGCAATTTTGTATCGGTAAGTCTAACTTTGGACATGGACTTTTGCGTCATTTTGAAATAAAATGACTCAGGATTTGATTGATTAAAGTCTGTAAAATAAGTGTATTTTTTCAGAAATGTACTGGAGCTGCCTCTTAATGGAGCTGGGCAATGTTCCCACTGTGTGTAATTTACAGTACCCCTTCTGGAACTTGTTTTATGCAGAAAATGATTACCATAATGTTGAAAGCAAAACAAATCACCATAATTAACAGAATCTAAGTATAAATACTCAGCATCAAAGGCAGCATAATATTTCAAATCAGAGAATAATGCTTCCACGGCCTGAATATCCCAATCATCAGATCGTATATTTTGTTTTACCACATGCCCCATGTTTACTCTAAGCACATTCGGAACATTAATCACTTCAGTGGGGCAATGGATTTGAAACCTAACCGCATCCCACACAATCCCATCAGGAACAGGCCAAGCAGTGATGTTAACTGTATTCAAATCTCTTTTCAGTCTGTGTGCTGAATGTGAAGAGGAAAGAGGGGCCAATGTTCCATTAAAGTACGGAATTCCTGTTCTCTCTTTGACATAGTGTCCATCGATCAGACGGAAAAATTAAAACACAAAACCAATTGACATAAAAAGATAAATTGAAAATAGAATCATCCAAATATATGTCCAAGGGGGAATCAAAAAATGTTTTTTAAATAATGTGGCATAAATTGCAATATTTGAGGGTTTCTTCGAATGTACTGAAACAGAGTCAAAAGAGAATCTGGATTCTGTGGCCAAACGAGTCTGCAAATCCGGCATTGATAAATCAGTTGAATAGGTTTAGTTCAGCTCATCAGTGTCATTAACAGGAAAAGTATTTAATAAAGGATTGGAAACAACGGGCATCTCGAGGGACACCTCTGGCTCAGCACCAGAAGTAATGGCCAACACAGAATGTCTCACCATGGATGGACAGGATACTGCCGGTGTCATGCTATGAAGAATCGGCCACCCTGTGTATCTTGACATTGTCAATTGAGATAAATCTGTTTTCCTTACGACCTGGAAGCGGTGGTAATATGACTGTTCTCGTGCCCTTCACTCCAAGAACTCGAACCGGTGCACGATATCAAGGACCAAATTCTTTCTTGTTATCGATCTTTTCTCGAACCAGTTCTCCAACTTGGGGTAGCCAGCCAGCTACTGGGATCTGCAACGCAACATCCGATGTGGAGGGCAAATGTTCCTTAGCTAGACTGTCTCTGGTCTTTTGTAGATCCTGTAAAACATTGCAATGTTCATCTACGTCAAAGGCCGCGGCCTGGGCCTTGCAGTCTAGACCGTCGAGATCAGGTACATACATCTTGATACCAAAGAGCATTTCGTATGGGGTCCGCCCACCCAGAGACCTTCTAGGGAGATTATTAAGAGCACGCTGCACGCCATTGAGATGGGCCAACCAGTTTCTGCCAGTGCCTATAACTCGAGCTGTCAAATATTGTTTTAAGTCACGGTTCATTCATTCCACTACACTATTACCCTCAAGTCTGTATGGAGACGAAAACTTGACTTGGACCCCCAACGTAACCATAGCATCCTTATACGCCTTAGAGGCGAAAGCCGGACCCTGATCCGAATGGGAAGGTACCACAGGCAAAAATCCCTACAAAGACACGCAAATCCTTTATGACAGTCCGTGAATCAGCACTGCGATAGGGCCATACCCACACAAAGCGTGTGCATGAATCAACTGCTAGTAAGATGTACTAATACGCAGTATCAGAAGAAAAAGGACTGCAGTGATCTAAATAAATACAACATAGCGGTTTATTAGATATGCACAACTGTGTCTGAGGCGGACGCACAGCAGTTGAAGGCTTAATGTGCTGGCAAATGTCACATTGAAGGACATAATCGCGCGTCTGTTTGTACAGTCCCCGCTGCCAGAACCTCTGTTGTAGCCGAGTTACAGTGGCCGAGACGCCCGCATGCGCAGACGCCACACCTTCATGCGCCGCTGTAATCAAAGTTGCTCTGCGATTCATGTTGGGAATCAAACGTTCACCAACACCAGGAATTTTCACATAAGGAACCTTATTGGGACTTAAGTGGTATGTGTACTTCGAAGGGAACCCCGAAGGATATTTACCTCCCTTCTCAGTGGCAGCTACCGCCGCCAAGATGTCATCATCTATTTTACTTTTGGACCGTGTAACTGCTGTAACTAAGTATTTTCATACTGCAGACTTCGCCGCTTCATCAGCAAGCGAATTACCGACAGCGTGGATTCCCACACGCTGGTGGCCAAGAGTATGAATCACAAACATGAGTGGTAACTTTTCCTTAAGTTCAGCCACTCGGACCCAGATCATTTTATGTTTTATTGTGCTACCTTTGGAATCACGAAATTCATTCTGAATCCAAAAGAACAAGTTCTCATTTTAAGACTGGACACAGTAGTAAGAGTCACTTACGATTAAAGTCGTCACACAAGGATCCGCGTACTCTAAAGCAAGCACCAGAGCACGAAGTTCTGCTAATTGTGCGGTGCAGTCCCCAAGTGTCTGCATGTGCACGACACTGGACTTGAACTCATCGTTCACCATGGCACCGACCACAATGGCGCACGCGGAAACGTAGACATGTTTAGAGCCATGCGAAACCTGCGCCGAACCATCAGTGTAAATGATGCAATGGAAATCTTACAACGGCCGCATTTCTAAAGTATCCGGATGAACGAATTCATACTGTAAGTACTCCTGCGACCGTAAAGTGGCGTCAAAAATAAACGTGACATCCTGGGATGTCAAGGATGTAGCCCATTGAATCCACCGAGGGTGCAAAGCTTTGGAATTTGGTTCACTGGCTTTCGTAACTGCCTCCAAGGCAGGACACGGGGTAACAACCAACATGCGTGTTCCCTGTGACAGGGCACGTTCCTTGAGAATTGCCATTTGCACAGCCGTTAAAACTTTCTCCACAGTGGAAAATCGCATTTCAGCCGAGGTGTACAAGTGTGACTTGTAAGCAATAGGTACTGTATCTCCTTCATTAAAAGTTAGGTACGTAAAACCTACCGTCCCAGGGATAATTCTTCTCACCAGGTTGGTCTGGTTATCACGAGTCTGTAAATATTCAGAAGCGAGCAAATAAGCTTGCAAAGACTGCAGAATAGCTGAATGCTCAGGAAACCAGCATGATTTGGAAAAAGATGGTTGTATCAAAGCATACAAAGGCTTGATACGCTGGGCATATTCCGGAATGTATGTTCTCCCGAAATTTAAGAAGCCCAGTAAAGACTGTAATTTTTTCAGTGTTGTCGGAGAACGCAACTGTGCGCATTTCTCCAGGAAGTGAGGAGCCAAACCTTTTCCTTCATTGTTGAGTTCATAGCCTAGAAACAACACTGTGTACTCTGCAATGTGCGATTTTGCAAAGTTAAACTTGTAACCCATGTCTGCAAAGTTACAAATAATACTGTTCACTCGACACAGATGCTCCCAAAGCTTGTCGTCCACATACGAACAAGCATCTGGGTCGATTCTCTCTAACAGAGAGACTATGCGGGCGGAAAAAACTCCAGGACTATTCTTATAGCCCATTGGGAGACGCCAAAACATTTTTTGCACACCGCCGCATGTGAAGGAGGTCCATTGGGAACTTAGACCGTCCAATCTATGGGCATAAAAACCATTGGAAATGTCAAGCGTGGTTTTGAACCGCTTATGCACAAGACTATTCACTAGGGCAGAGCCGTGAGTATTCTGTACTGCACAGTTACGGCAATGCGAGTTTAAATGCCGGTAATCCAAAACCAAACGATATGAGCTGTCCGGCTTGTTTACAGTAAAGAGGGGGTTATTCATCAGTGACACACATGTTTCAATTACACCTTGATATTCCAATTGTTCAAGGATAGCCGAGACTAAAGCTTTGGCTTCACGTCGTATGGGATATTGAGGTTGAGGCTGCGGCTGAGACCGTAAAGGAATCTCGTGGCTTGGGGACAATTTATCCCAGCCACATTTATTGCGGTACACAGCCGGTGCAAGCGCCAGAGCCCACTCTTCTGCAAAGTGCAGCGCTTCCACTCTCGAAACAGTGTTCGCGAAACTGGGGAGGATCACCTCCTCCCCTCGTGGAGCTGCGAGAACAAAAGGTGGGGCCAGTCAGCCTCCGAAAGCAAAATGTCATACGTAGATGAAAGATTTTCCCAAAATACCCATTTTATGGTACGCTGTATGTCACCTTTAATTAACAGGGCAATTTCAAAAAGTCTATCAGGGGGAGCAACTCTCGTATCAGCTGTTTCAATCACAACATAAGTGTCAGTCGCTGTCACCTTCAGTAGTGGACGGAGGGCCTCTCTCACTATGGTAATCTCCGCCGCGCTGTCCAGCAAGGTCAGAGCCCACGTCAGATTCCGAAGCCGCGTTCTCACAATCTGGGGCATATCGATGCGCCGTTAAGGCTGCGACTTTCTTCTTGGCAAACTGCGGTCTCTTAGGCGTTGAGCCCTCCTGCTTTTCTGCACCGTTGTGCGGGCGGGGCTGGTCACGTCCTTGCTGGCCACCCCAGCCCCTGCCGCCCCCTCCACCACCGGTTGACGGAGCCGATGAGTCCTGAAAGGAACGAGGAGAGCGTTGATCAGAAGCCTGAAAACGATCAGGTATTTTAATCGTCGCACGATCGCGCAAGTCATAAGTACGTTCTGACTGCGCAGGCAACGGAGACGCAGGACGAGAACTCTGGGTCTGTTGTTGTTTTTGCTTACCCTGTTTCTGTTTTTTAGGCCAATTTTGTTTTTTGGACTGGGGCTGAACGTCAGTTTCCGAAGCTTGTCCCTGGGGCTGCTTTTTCTCTTTAACGGAAAAAGGCTTAAGTCCCTTGGCATTGCGACCCACGGTTTTATAAGCCGCCACAACGATCTTCGCTATCTGTCGGGGTTTCTCGGCATCGGGAAGCGCCGCTAACGCGTTAGCCACCTGAAAGTTCACAGCATCCCCCTTGACATTTGCAAGGATCAGATCGCAAACCACATCAAAAGGTGCCACACAGGCGCATACCCAACTCAACCGCAGACTCCCGTCCGTGATCATCTTGAACACGTTTAAGGACCGTAGACAGATTGGACATAGACGGGGTGCCATAGCATCTCGCATAGACCGCTGCAAAAGTCTTACCCCATGTCTCACAGTCAACGAGCTCAGGGGCCAAATCTTTCGGCAAACTAAGCGTAAGAATCCGGTGTTTCTCACCCGGAGTCGTATTTGGAAATACCGCCTCCAGCTGGTCAAATTTCTCAGCAAGCCAGAAAGGAAAATCATCTTTATCCTGGGGCTTCATGCCCATTACGGAATTGGCCATTACAGGACTGATTTTCAAACCAGTCAGCCCTGCCGGAAGCGCCGCACCTCCCGGGGCTCCACCCTGAAGATTACGGCTTGTGTAGTGCACTAGCGCTCTAATCACGGCAATAGCGACAACATGAAGTCGCCGAAGTTCACCTAAGTTACAATTGCCGTGTAGAGGGTGAGGAGTAAATCCAGCCAAAACAGGCCAACTTGCGCCTGGAATGGACAAAGGACCTAACCTCGGAGCGGTCAAATAATGGGGTAGGGCACCACCAAACCAACCTCCATGCTGCCAAACATCAATAGGTACTTCCTGCGCTCTGTACGGAGTATACTCATTAGGTACAGCAGTGGCAGTGTATGTGTGGCACACTCCAGAATTTGCGTCCACCGCGGGAAACGTCACCCATGAATAAAACAATTCGTATGGATAAGCAGGTTCCGCACTAACCACCATTATCACAGCCAAGCCTTCCAAAGGAACATTATATGCCCGCAAATGATCACGCACCGCAATGCGACTATGTTGCAGAATGTCCACGGCTTGTGCCATGATTGCACAGGAACGTGAAAAGACAAAGAATACTTTGTAGCACAACCGGTTAGTAATTCAAAGAAACCGTTTTAGATAGATTCAAGCTTGAAGAGACCTATTTAAAAAATAGGTAGGTTTTTCCGACACCACCGTTTTCCGGAAACGGCAACGAAGGGGTTAAGGTTTGAATGATATACTACTCGAGTGTCATGATATAAGACCACCAATGGTTGGGAGCCATGTAGCAGGGATTCCGTTCTCTTACAGAACTGAGCATAGAGATCCGGAACCTCAGTGAATTAGGGTGACCCAAAACTCACCTCAGTATCCAAAATCCCCTTACCGAGCTAGCTACAGTGTCTCATTGGTCATAACAAACTCCCAATGACTTAGACAAACCAGAACATGAACTTAGGTTACCTCAGGTATCGTGGAACACATGAACACTCTTTCGCTCTATAATAATTTCAAACCAGAATGTGGAGTAAAAGAGGACACGTGCACATTTGAAATATTTATTATTCAATGCAAGGTTCTCAAACGCAGTATCTTATATAAAACAAGAAAACATATTATAAGAATCAAAGTGATCAGCATAGTTACTAGTCCATAGTAAGCAAACGGTGATAGCATATTATAATGCTGAAATCAATAGGAATTAATAACACCTATTTCTCGCCCTCCCTATTTAGTATATTATATTATATCTATGAAGGTCTCTTTTGGGTTTTAGCAGGGCGGGCCTATACCTCTAAATCTCAGGAGGAGAGGATCACATCATCTGCTACCAGCTCTCTGCATGCGAAGCATCATCAAGTGTGTTTTTGCATTCTCAGTAACTATCTTAAACCCGCTTAGAGCCCAATGTTGGCAGCAACTGTATTTGTGTTATGTGTAATGTGGTGCGAGGATCAGACCTCCCAGCAACCTTGTGTTGAGTTATTCTTAGAGGATTCAGCACTCACTGTGCCGACAGTGTACCAAGCACGACTGATATCAGAGTAATAACATATTATTCTCAAATAAATCACATCTTTCGTCTAGGTTGAAAGCTACAATAACAATTGTGTCGTGTGCAAACTGAAGCCGAAGGAAAATATGTCGTTTAAACACTTAATAAACTCATGCTAACTTAACACAGTATATAGAAAAGCAGTATCTATATAACACAATCAGGGAGACTGTCTCTGCTCAGTAGACATCCAGGATGCGTACTTTCACATTCTGATAGCCAGAAAAGAGTGCCAATTCTGAGATTTGTTGTGGGTCACGTTCACTCAAATCAGCCCCCAGAACTTTCTCAATGTGCGTGGTAGTGTTTTTTTAAGGTGTAAACACCACAAGAAGCCCAACTCTATTATCAGAAGACAATCAATGTTCCCCACCAATTAGGACTACATGTCAGTCACACAAATTGAGTCTATCCTTCGGAGAAGAGACTGTTATCTATCCGTCTGAGGTGTCAATCTCTCATGGAAGTCTCTTGTTCCACAGTGAAAAAAGTGCTATCCCTCTCAATGGCAATGTGCATTTTTCTTACTCTAAACGCCTGTCTCCATGAGAACACTTCAAGAACTTTCTGGAGGATCAGTGGGATAAATATTCAGGCAATTAGGAGGACAAGATCACACTCTATCCCAAAGCAAAACAGTCCCTAAAATGATGGTACTCACACCAAAATCTCCTTCAATGACTCCCTTTTCATCAGGATGTTCCCTCAGATAGTTGTAACAGATGCTTGTCTGTTAGGTTGGCGAACACATATTGATCATCTTCAAATCCAGAGAACATAGTCTCCAGGGAAATTACTTATCTCCTCAATCTCCTCGAGCTACGGGCGGTTTACCTAGGGCTAAAGGGTTTTCTTCTGTCTTTCAAATCCATGCTTGTTCAGACAGACAACAAGACAATGTACTATTTGAACAAGCAAAGGGAAACAAGGTCCAGGCCATTGTCTCACAAAGCCCAGACAATGTGGAATTGGTTGATAGCCAGAGAGCTGAGAATCACTTCAACAATCACTTCAACTCATCTTCCAGGGGCTCAAAATGTTCAAGCAGACTCCCTAGGCAGGGTACTTCCGGAAAACCACAAGTGGGTCCTTCACAACAAGGTCCTAAAAGCACCTTCAGCAAGTAAGGTACTCCTCGCATACATTTAGTTGCAACTGCGGAAAATTAAAAATTCCCAAACTTCGTCTCGATGTACTACCAACCAGGAACGCTGGGGAATGCCCTATGGATCGACTGGTCTGGCAAACTTGTTTACGCTTTTCCTCCGATTACCCTGATTCCATCAATTCTCATCAAACAGTCTTACTCAAGAGGCAGAATGATCTTGATAGCTCTGGAACGGCCCTGACTGTGGTGGTTTACAGACCTTGTCCACATGTCGGAGCATTCACACTTGAATCTGATGTGCAGATCGGACCTTCTCATGAAGTTTGGAGACCAGATGGTTCATCCCAATCTCTCCACTTTGAGTTTGGTGGCATTGCTCCTGAGCTAGTACAATATGGGCATTTGAATCTTACACAAGAATGCATGAACATTCTCAAGGAGGCTAAAAGACCATCAACACGTTCAACTTATTAATTTAATTGCAAGAGATTCTGTATTTGGTGTTCTGACAAGACCTTTGTTCCAACAAGCCGTCAAGAAGTAGCGATACTTCCATATTTGCTTTATCTGGCCAAATCCGGCTTGCCGCTTAAAGTAAATTTCATACAAGAACTGTCCGACACAAACCTCCGATTTCAAAATTCCTGTTATTAACGACTTCTTAGAGGGTTTGAAAAAGGTTTTCCCCCAAATACGGCATCCATCCCTCCATGGGAGTTGAACATATTCCTTTCATGCCTCATGCAGGCCCCTTTTGAGCCCATTCATAAATCTTCATTGCAACACCCTTTTCCTACCATTGTCAGTGGCCGGTAGAGTGGCTTTCCTGAAGATTGTGGCATTGCCACGTCTTTTGTATTTCTTTGGGACACCCCTGGTGTGAACCCCTCGTACAATGTTCCGGGATCTGGATTCACAGATCGTATGGTTTATTTGAGCATCGGGCCGCAGGCGAGTGGCCCTAACCACGATGCAGCGCTCCACAATGACTGGTGGGAAGCATTCCACATTGTGGCGCATCTCAACTGGCTGGTCCAGTGGCTGGCGACCATGAGGAACCCAGAGAGGGCGCTGTACCCATTCACTCCAACATCTTTAGTACTCACAAAAATATTGCTGCACATACAGCGGAGACCCACTGGGAAGACTGAAGAGATCAGAGTACTTACGTGCCCAGCTCCACTCTCTGACCCAGGGAGATAGCCTTCCCCGTACGTACCCTGGCTGTCGGGTTTGGATATAGTAGTTTCGCCCATGTTGAATAACCATCTCCGAGACCCAGTCAGTCTAGTACCTCGAATAAGAAGTGCCATTCCAGGCTATCAAAAGCCTTCTCTCTTTTAAAAAAAAATATGTTTTATTGGTTTTCAGAAGAAAAAAAAGCAGACATTCACATGATAGTTTGTCTTTTAGGTTACATCTACTATTTGTGACATATAAAGTCAGCTCGTAACATGGGGCCAACATATACATGGTGCTTGCAGTGTATATATCACATATTTGTCATTGTGGTTCAGCATGTATGGTTGGTGTGGGTCCTGTTTTTGTTATCAGGAATAGTCAGTTGCGTAGATGCCTCATCTCTCTTATGTTGTGGGTGCATTGTGGTATGATCCACTAACTGGGGAGGCGGGTAGCATCGTTTGAGAAAAAGCTGGAACAATATTATTTTTAACTCAAACTGGAGTTGCCATTCCCATTCCCTATTTCAAAGGATGAAGATTCTTCTATCTGTCGCTGCCTAGATGTGTGTGGTGCCAGGTTCATGTCTCACTCTGTCTAGTTGTGAATAAAACTTTATTCGGTTTCATAATTTATAAAACCATAAAAGTACATAGTTACATATACATAATGCTACATCCATCCAGTTAATTAGACATCATTTTAGGACTGTGGGCAACGATATTTGCCTAAAGAGATCTAACCATAAAAGATACATTGTTATAAATTCTTCCTATGTCTATTACAAAATTAAAAAAACTTGACAATAGATAAAACATAAGATACATTATCTAAAAATTGGAGTGCCAGGAGGGCGGGGTGACATTGATGTAGGCCTAAACTTTTTAAAATTGGTTTCAAATAAACTTTTCCTGGTGCCAAATAGAAATTGTAAAAAAGAGTCATAAGAATAGTTGACTGGGGGGGAGTAACCGTCACAAGGGCAAACGGGAAATGACCTAGACCAATCATTTACTGTCGGAAAAGTGGTCAACCTAAAAATAATGTTAAATCTGAATCAAGTAAGGAGCAGTCTATCATAAGAGCCTATAGGCCATCTTAGGTATAGTTGAAGACTCATTGCTGATTGCGTTATTAATGCGTGCTGTGTTGAGGGTTTATGAATTTCAGCACTCACACACAGCTCCATCAAGTGAGATAAGCATTTGATTTTAAGCGCTTTCCTTGTAATTGTTCTCTGTTCTTGGGGGAATAAGTAGAACCGATCTAAGCCCATATCGTAGAGTGACTTTTTAACGTAATCAAGCCATCTTATTTTCCTGGCATTATCTAACAAAAGACAGTCCCTTATGATGGATTGGGTGAGGGATAACTTGTCTGAGGTCCATATATGATGCCATAGCAGAATAGGTTCTGCTTTGATGAGGTTAGTAATATACGGCAGGCCCAACTCAAAATGGCAACTAAACGTGGATGTACCGGGGAGATACCTTAGGAAGTTGTTCTCAACTTTTTGGATGCAGGCTGTAGGAGAGTAGGGTCTGCAATCCTATGATCACCCAGATTTTTTGCTTTTGTTTCACTAGTTTACGACTTTCTCTGGCTGTGGGCCTGCCAATCAGACCCACAGCCTGGCTGTTCTCTTTCTAAATTACGATATGTACCATAGGTGCATTTACCAATTGGTACTGGGCCACCTTATCAGACCCTGTAACTCAGGGCATAGGTGTACCCAGGGCCGCCAGGGGCTGCAGCATGTATTATGCCACCCCTGGCTGGCCTCCTAAATTTGACACAACTGGCTGCATGACAGCTGGGGCGAAGTCGTGTAATCACCCTTTGCTTTAGATATAGTAGCTCTATATCTAACCATACAATGGACACCCGAGTTCCTATCAGTCACTCCTATGGCAGGCCTTGACAATCCTGAAGGCAGAGTGCATGGGCTCGTGTGAACTGTGTTCTGGCCCGAGCCGAGCCGGTTGCAGCTTGCGGAGAAAAGACCCAATGGCTGTTCCAGGATAACGCGTACCACATCGGTAACTTCGATGTCGCGTTATCAAGACATGTCGAGTAAGGTGTCATACGAATCGGGGTGCTGCCCTCTCACCAACCCTGGCGACGAGGTTAGCATTCCGCCCTTCTAGAGGGACACGACATGTACGTAACTGTGAACCCCGGTTAAAGTTAACGAAAGCCTCAGCTCCACAAAATGGAGGCTGCCACCACAGACACGAGTCTGACCTCCTGCTGCTGGGAGTCCTTCCAGCGAGGAGCGCTTGGACAAAGGGTTTCCTGTCGAGGGCGGTGTTCGCACCGTCCCAGACAGGGTTTGTGTATTCTGGGTAGGTAGGGCTTTTGCGAGAAGGTGACTGCGGAGTGGCACCCCGGTGCTCACTACGCATCTGCCGGTTAGAACCAGTTCCAGGGGCGACAGCCCTGGCCTGGGGAAAGTCCGGCAGGGGAGAGGGGTGTAACTGCCCCCCTTCCTGGTCCCACCCTTAGGGCAGGACCTAGTCATGTACCCACCCCTTTCTTTAGGATAAAGACCGGAGCGGGGACCCTTCCAAATTAGATCATCTTTGATTCAAGAACCACTTTCTACGAAAGGACATTCAAGACTCTTCTCAAGATTTCTCCCTTGTGACTAAGGAGTAGTCCCCCTGCATCAGCGGGCACCAACTAAGAACTCTGCGGTTTGCTGTAAGTCCTTCCTCAAGGAATCCGACGGCCCAGCTCGACGAGAACCGGCTTCCCTGGCACCTCTGACCTCTACCCACGTCATCAGCTCAGCTGTGATCTGTGGGTGCGACGAGACCTCGAGGGACCGGCCATCATCAGAACCTGCACGCTCTTAAAAACCAGCACGACCATCGAGGTAACTCTCTGGTGAGTGCTCTGGGGTCCGAGAAGCCCCGACCCTGAGCCGCTCCAGCACCGAAGTGCAGTCTCCCCAGCATCTCCACGATCTGCGTGGGGCCCTTCTGCTCGCTGCTCAGCACGTTGTCTGGTCACTAGCCGCTGGCTCGTGTCCTTCTGTGACGACATCCAAGAATCATCACTGCTGGTCTGGTTGCTCCAGACTGGCCCTTGCTTCCATCTTTGCAAGAAGCACCCCGGACCCTCCTGGTCCACTCAAGACGCCATCTTAGGCCCACCACGTGGCCCTGAGATTTGCCGAGGCTTGTTGCCCCATCCTGGGCCCAGCGACGCCGACAGCATCATCCTTCGTGGGACAGCTCGCACCTCCACTGTGGTCGCCGACAACGCCTCCTGGTCCGTGAGACTGCAGAGCCTAGCGTCGCCCACTCACCTGGTCGAGGTGACGGCCAACCGGTGCCTTCCTGGTACCCTCTGACTACTGGCTAGTAGTACGAACTTGGTCCCCTCTGCTTTCAGGTTTCATCAATCTCCGATCCAGGCTTGGATCTCTACGAACTATTCAGCACTGGTCGCCGGCCAGCAACTCCTTTTCTTCCGGCTCCTGGCTCGTCAGCGAAGACCCCGACGCCTGTAAGACTTGTGCAGCCGCAGCCCTCGTGGCTAGGTAACTCGGCATTTCGGTGCCTGCATAGCCTCCTTACTCTAGGGTCCCGAGTCCCTCGCTTCCGACTTGCCTTATCGGGTCCGCCCGAGACCTTAACCTTTCCGTGTCCTCGGACACTTGTTTAAACGTGCACTTGAAGTATTTGCTAAAGAGATTTGGTTTGTGCTTAGTACCCTGTCCTCATAAAGAGTACAGGGCTGTTGTGATTCTTAATAAATATACTGTTTATTTTCATAACACTTGTGTGGTGTCCTTTCACTGGGTGTTCAAGGGGTACATGTGTGGTAAACAGCTGGCTTAACGCGCCCTCTCGAGTCTTTAGCCTTAGACTGCTCGTATCCACGCTACTAGGATAGCTGGTCTATAGGTTGACTTACAACCAAACACCATAAGGGTCGTTGGAACGATACATAGCGGTCGCTAGAATAGCGAACGTTGCATATCGGGCCAACTTCTCACACAGGCTACTTGAACGTAGCCCCATACCCCCGCCCCGTAGGTTGCCGTTGATATACATTTGGCTTTGTAGATATGGAGAAGTTCTTCAGGGGCTCTTTGTCCCAACCTTTGTGAGAATGTAATCAGAGCCATAGATGATTTTAAAAACTGTAACTTTCTTGCTTCAATCGCTTGTTTCCAGGTACCCTGTTCATCTATCAATACCCCTAAGTAGGGATAGGTTGGGGTGTTGTCTAAATTGGAATTATGGATCTGTATCCGTTTTACTGCCCCTCTTTTGGGACCACAGTTCATGACATATGTTTTATTGATATTTATTTTTAGGTCAAGGTTGGACATAAAGTTGTTATAACGGGACAGTGAGAGCTGAAGTTCGTTTGCGGTACGAGCTAATATGACAGCATCGTCCGCATACAGCAGAGCGGGGATAAGACGTCGATGAATCATGGGGATGTCCTTTGCCCCCTCTAGCATTGCTAATTCCAGGCCGTTGGTGTATAATATGAAAAGAAAGGGGGCCAGGACACACCCCTGTCTTACCCCACGCTCTACTTTAAATGAATCAGTCGGCTCCCCCGTGCCAAATCGCACCCTCGCTATAGCGTTCGAGTACATTTCCCGAAGGAATAGGACTAAGGGTTCCTCTACGCCCAAGTTGGTTAGAACAGACCATAACTTCGAGTGGCTCACGCAGTCGAATGCTGCTGTTATATCTACGTAAGCGAGTCGAAGGTGGCCACCTTTTGCGTCCACATATTTCCCCCTAATCAGTGATAGATTCAAAACCTGTTCCACAGTACCCATCCCTTCCCTAAAGCTGTACTGAATATCCGTAATGATGTTTTTATCTATGGCCCAGGTCTGGAGCAGGTCCAGGATAATTCGGGCGACCATTTTTCCAAAAGAGTCTAGGAGGGAGATGGGCCGGTAACAGGAAGGATTTGCACGATCACCTTTTTTTAAAACTGGAATTAAAATTGATTTGGACTAAGACTCTCATAAACCAACTTGGCACATTGTATTTAGGACCCTCAGTAAAATGGGAGCCCACAGGTCTGGGTTATATTTAAAAAGATCTACGGGTACTCCGTCTGGGCCCGGAGCTTTCCCACCTTTACTAGCAGCCAGTGCGTTTTCCACTTCTTTCAGGGAAAATATTAAATCAAGCGGAGTCAATGTAATGGAATTTAAGTTTTCATCAGACTTTTGGGAGGAGACATTTAGTATATGGGCATTTTCTAATCCGAATATTTTTGAAAAGTGGGAAATCCATAGTTGTTCATCTATTAGGAAATCTATCTTAATTAGTGTCTTTCGCTCCCACCAAGAAGGGTGAGTTTATTATTTGCCAAAATGCAGAGCTGTCCTTTAAGTGACAGCTTTTTTGCGATTCCGCCCATAGTTCTTCTTTAAGGTTAGCTTTTTGTGTCTTTATTGCTTTATTATAGGTCTTTCTAAGTAGAGCAATCTCCTTCCTATTCCTCACTGGGGCGTTAAGTGCATTTATTAAGTTTTTATAGGCTTTAGTGCAGGTAGAATCAAAACACCCTCACTGGTCATTTTTTGATACTTTAAGTTTGGAAGTTAGAGCTTTTTTAATTGAATGGGTTACCATCAGGTAGTTATCAATAATCTCCTTGGAGGAGGAGGTATCAGCTAGACAAAAGTTTATTTCCAAGAATGAATTTCTAACTATTTTTTCTGTAATGTGGGCCGGATCAATTTTTGCCCATTTCAGGGCATAACCATTTCACCGCACCAATCTAATAGATTCTTCTCGGTGGAGGATCTGTTGTTTGCGCCTTACTTCCAGTGTTGGAAAAGTTAGACTAACCATTATTGGGAAGTGATCACTAATTGGGGAATCATGGGTATGAAAACTATGTACCAAAGCAGAGGCGCTAGAAGACATAAGGATAAAATCAATGCATGTAAAAGCGCCCTTTCCGTGAAACGTTGGTTTTAAAGGGACCATAGGTGACACCAGCTCGTTTGCGAGGGTTAACTCATTTAAGCAACACCCACTTTCTGAATGAGAAAAATGGGTAATATTAATACCATTTTTGTCCTCAAGGCCACATATATTCTTCTCATTTTGAGGACATAAAGTTAGATTAAAATCGCCTCCCTAGATGATTATCGGGTTTATACCTTCATAGCTATTTTGATACTCCATTAAATAAGTAGTTATTTCTTTAAAAGTGGCTATCAACAATGATTGAGAAAGATTGTTATAGAAATTTAGAATTAGTATTTGGACGATCTGATGGTTAGGCTCGTTTTTTAATAATCCAATTTTTTGAAAGTTAAATTGATTAGTAACGTATACCACTAGACCCCCCCTTTGCACGGCCCGCTGGAGAAGGAATAGCCGGGGCAGAATAGGTTTTGTAACCATTTATATGAATCGGGGTTACTGGCCAAGTTTCCTGGAGACATATAAGATCGTACTCCCGTATAAGAGTTTGCCACCCATCCAGCATCAACTTTGCAGCAAGTTCGGCAATGTTCCAAAAAGTTATGTTAAACGGTATTAATGGCAAAGGTTTAATCCAACCAGTGGTTCCTATTCCTGGAGTAAGGATTGACCCAGAATCGACGATCCTCAAGGAAGGGGAATCATCATTGCTTCTCTTTACAGTGGAAGCTTTTACAGAAGTGGAATTGCAGAAAGTACCACTGTATACTAAGTTATTAGGGACTGTTAAGTTAGAAGGAGAGATCAATGTGGTAGCTAGGTCCCCCATATGGTCCGCCATATGGTTTAATGATATAGGCACGCTCTTGTTAAAACTAGGGATTTCATCTGTTAAAGGTTTACCTCCCAACATCGGATCTTGGTTGGAAATTGGTGGTCAGTCCAATTCTTCTGGAGAGGATAACTGGGAGAACCTATTTGAGGTTTCAATTTGACTATTCCTTCCTTGTCTATGAGTTAAACGCGTTTGTAAAAAAAGCCTAACGGGACAGACGCAATTGATGTTGCAATAGGTGAGGCGAGCTCTTTATTATGCTGGAGAGAATAAACCATGCGAGGGGACCTGAAATTCACGACAATACAGTCGCCCTCGATTGTTTTGGGAGATGAACCTATCCACCCCACCCTTCAAGTCATGAGAATTTCTTAAGAGTTTCGATGATCAAAGCGTTTATATTTGTTCAGCCAGTCAGTTACTTTGTTCCTAAGAGACGGCCATGATTCTATTTGGTCTTGGTTCAAGGGTGGTACCCCCATCAATATTAAAACGTAGGGACATGACGCCGGCGGGAGATCCAGGTGATCTGCATTTGAAGATAGTGAATTTGAAAGATGGGCCAACCTTCTGGATGTGTCCTCCCTGATATTAGATATGGCGTTCAAGGTAGATGTTGGTAAATTTGTTGCTGGAGCTGTGTTTTTTGTATAATCTAAGTTATAGTTACTAGAAATTCCCCGCAGGACCTGCTGAATGTCTGCCCCCTGAGCTAGATTTGGAACAGTGTGTGGTACCCTCCCTTGATCGCTTTTTTGGGTATATATGTCTTCTCTATCTTCTTGTGGAAGTAATTGCGATGTTACCAAGGATTTATATATCTCAATATCTACTTTAAGTTCTTTTAATTTCCGTTCTATAATACTAAATCGCTTGGAAATAGCAGGGTTAACCATTAGAGACATGTCCTTTGTGTGTTATTCCAGGAGCCCCTTAAGGAGGGTTTCAATATTTAAGTTAACTATGCTCCTCGTTTTAACCAAATTTGAGTTAGGAGACTCCTCTATTTGTATGAGGTCCTTGTCCTGAGTGGATGAGGCAGACTCCAGTACAGATGGCTTGTGTAGAGCCTTAGATCCTTCCTCAAGTTTCCCCCACACTTCCCCTCTTCTTTGTAGGGGCTATCAGTTTTTGTCCTCTTTTACTTTTTGTTGGTTCCGAGTTTGAGGACCACAGCGTACTGGGGTTAAGATGGCCATCCCTCTGGGATCATTTTCAGGGGCTTCAGCTACAGTAGGGGAGTTTGGAGGGGCTACTCTATCCTGTATGATGACAGTTGGTGAGAGAGGTATACAGTTTTCTACCCCCCCTAGTTAGTGGGAACAAGGTGGGGTCAAGCGAGAGCCTGCGTTCTGTGGGCTGAATTTCATGATTAAGCAGGGATTCAGCTCTAACCAGAACTGCATCGAGGGTACCCACTGCCCCTTTACGTTTCTCCATACTGTGCTTATCAATGATGTCAGAATTAGCCCCTTGCAAGCTTAACCCTAGGTATATTTCGATTCAAAAGGGAAAGCAAAATAGGGCAAAGAACTGATAAACCCTCAGGACAAGTGCACCAGGAGAAGAAAAAGAAAATACCAAGGGGGTGGCCCTGTCCTGTCCCCTCCTGGCCCCGACGGCCGCAGACAGTCCTGCCTTTGTCCCGGGCTTCTCCCGGTGCGCTCCCGTGCGCGTACTGTGCAGCGGGTGCCGCAAGAAGTTTTTATGGCGGCTGTGGGCGGTAGTGGGCGGGCAACAAACAAGGGGCTCCTGGAACTGGTAGTCCTCGTCCGTCCGTCGGGAGCTCCGGTAATTGCAAACAACAGCAGGGGATTTCCACTCCACTCCTCCCGCTCGGTAGGCGGTAATAATCACCAACAGCAAAGGACTTCAGGCAGCGATGCGGCACCTGCGCTGCGAGTGCTGCGAGAAGCTTTTATGGCGGCTGTGGGCAGTAGTGGGCGGGGAACAAACAAGGGGCTCCTGGGACTGGTAGTCCTCGTCCATCCGTCGGGAGATCCGGGAATTGTGGCCAACAGCAGGGGATTTCCACTCCACTCCTCCCCCTTGGTAAGCGGTAATAATCCCCAACAGCAAAGGACTTCAGGCAGCAATGCCTAGTTGTGAGTCCCAGCTTTTCGCCATGCTTTCCAACTCGTACCATCTGATTCTTGTTGTGTGTTGGTTGCGGGTGTCAGCGTGTCCTCACTGTCAGCATCTTGTCTCTGTAAGTCGCACAGTATCGCATTCCAGTGCGCCGCAATTGGGATTTTACGGAGGCCCAGCACATCTTCTCTGGGTAGCGCAATGCTTTCTGCTGTGGCCCACACTTTAAGGGATCGCCTCCAAGCCTGTGCCCTGGGAGGTTCAGCGCACTCCCACCGCTTTGTTATTAGTCATTTCGCCACTATTCACCCTAGTACAGTGAAGCGAGAGGCCACTCTTTGACTTTTGCGTTCGTGATAAATGTGTAGGACGCATGTTGTCCAGTCTAGGGGCATAGTGCACTCTGTGCATCGATCTAGGGTGTTAGTAACTGTTGTTAAGTATTCCCCGAGGCGCTGGGAGCTCCTCAGCATGTGTAGTAAATCTACACCTATGGCATGGCATCGTGGACATCCGGCATCCGTTCTGTTGAAATATTTATTCATCTTGGCCGGGGTAAAATACGCTCCTTGCGTTATATAATATTATATTAATCAGAAGCGCATGTTCCATGGCACTCCGATAGGACCTTCAAGCACCATGGTCCACTCTGCGTCTGTGAAAGGGCGCTGTAGGTCCCCCTCCCAGGTCTGTCTTAAGGATGATAGCACTATCGCCATGTGCTGCCTAAGAGACGTAGCAAACCATTTGGTGAAGTGCCAGCCCTGTCCCATAACATGCAGATTTTGTATTGTTAAATGCATCTGTGGTTCCTGGGTCAGGTCATCCCAGTGTTTGTTTAGTGCTGTTATAAGTGCTCGGTCTAATAGGAACTGACCTGGTGAGAGCCAGTTTTCCTCCATCAAAGAGTCAAACGATATCAAAGCACCATCGGGATATAGATCTCCTATATATTGGATCTCCCTTTCTTCCCAGTGCCGCAGCTCTGATGGCCTGACAGCTGCAGGCCCCCTGAATGTGCCCAGCATTGGTAACTCTGGGGCATATCGCTTTGTGTTGTGAGGTGGTTGCCGTAATTGGGTAATTGACGCCTGAAGAACCATGAGCCATCCATTGCAGTTGGGCGGCAAGGTAATACTGTTCTAGGTTAGGTAGTGCTAAGCCTCCTTGGTTGGTTGGCAGATAAAGTTCCCAGACTACTCTGCTACGGTAATTTCCCCAGATGAAGCTCCTTATCGCTCTCTCTAGATTGCGGTAAACATTGTTTACCACGAAGTTTTTACAACGCGGTACCTTTCCACGCATCCCTTACAACGCAAGTCGTTACCACGACTTGCGCTGGAGGGCGCTAAAGGATTACAAATAGTAAATGTACTATCCCAACACCTTCCCTAGGGTCCACGGGGACTGGTGTTAGAATAGTAAATTATACTATTCGAAATCCGCGCCCCCAACGCAAGTCGTGGTAACGACTTGCGTTGTAAGGGATGCGGTGTAAAGGGATGCGTTGTGACGGTACGCGTTGTACCTTCATACATCCCTAGATTGCGGAACAAGAGCGGCGGTATGTATAGGGGCAGGTTAGTAAAGCAGTATAATAGTCACTGTAACACTAACATTTTAATCAGTGCTACACGGCCTCTAACTGTCAAAGGGAGTGTGCCCCAGAACAGCACGTTGAGCCTATGGACGTCACCACTTAGCTTAAGTTACAGTCAAATAAGTCATCCTGATGATGGAAGGCTCTGACTCACAGGTTACGGAATGTGTCTGTCTGCCAGTTTACGCAGACATTATTGAGTACATATCCTGTGTTTGGTCACCCCCAATCTTCTCCTTGTAGGCAAATGGCTGCAGCCAGGGGCATGTTAGCTAGGGAGAACAACAGCGGGGACAATGGACAGCCTTGTCTAGTCCCTCGCTTTACTCGGATTGGATCCGAGATGTAAGGTCCTGTCGGTACCCTAATTGTTGGCTCGTTATATAACAGTTTAACCACAGTGAGAAAAGCGTCCCCAATTCCATAGCATGGCAGCACATAGAACAAAAATCCCCATTGTAGAGTATCAAAGGCCTTATCCAGGTCTATTATGAGACAGCCAGAGCAGGGCCACCGATCTACTGAGTATTTCGCCACCCTGAAGAAACGCTGTAAATTGTATTGTGGGCCGGTACAAATCTGTTTTGGTCAATGTGTACCAGAGATGGGACCAGGGGCGCAAACCGACCAACTAATAGTTTTGCAAATATTTTTTTTGTCTGTACTTAGTAAGGAGATGGGGCGGTATGAGCCCAGGTCTTTTGGGTGCCTGTGAAGTTGGGGAAGCAAGACTAAGCGAGCTTCATTTAATGATTTCAGGTGGGCGAGTTGCTCCAGGGCAGCACCGTATAGGGAATGTAGGTGCGGGGTCAAGGATCCTTCATAGGCTTGGGGGGGCGTGGCTAAGCACGCGACTACAATGGACGCCTTAGGGTAGAGCTCCGCTCCGAGCTCCCCTTCCCGGCGTATTTATCCGCTGAAGTAACATCCACAGGTGGCTGAAAATAACAGGTGCCGCTGCAGGACATCGAGAACGTGTGCCCAGCCGACTTTGAAGAAAATCGGAGACGCCAAGCGACACCGAGGTTTTCGCGGAGCAGAGGCCGGGCGGGTCGGCGCCGAACCCGGCGCGACCGCAGGAAAGACCGAGGCTCCGGTGGGAAAGGTAGGCCCAGAGGTGCGGCCTGCGACCGGACCAGACGGAGTTGGCGGGGCCGGCCAGGCACACCCGCGATATACCCTGGGACTGACCCTGCGAATTAGAGAGCAACAGCTCCCACACACTGCCCGCCTTGACACCCACACGAGTGGAGAGTGGAAGAGAGAAACGGCCGCGGGAAGACACAGCGCACCGGCCGGAGTGCGGAGGGCGGGTGCGGAGTGTGACCGAGTGCTGGGATCGAGCCAGAGGCCCGGAGCCGGCAACCCTCGAGGCCCTGAGCCGGAATCCTAACTGCGACGCCCACGCCAGGACTCATCACGGTTAATGAGGCGGACAGCCGTGAATACAGAGACGTTGGCAGCTGTGGCCTGGGGTGCTGGTGGCACGACAGAACATGGGGCACAGGCACGAGTGAAGACAACCGAGGAGAGCGTGGGCGACCGCCGCTAGCGTGAGGAACGTGGAAATGGACACTCACAACTGAGGGGACACCTGACCGCTAGCAGGCCCCACACGCGCCGAGACAAGAGCAGAGAGGTGCGGCGTGTAGCGCCCCCATTGTCGGTTGGAACACACAACGGGGAACCGCCCGTGGGACACATGAGGGTCTGTTGGACCTGACAATACGATCGTGCCCCCCCCTGGGGAGGAGGCACCAGACACGACGTGGTGTGCTGCCCGTGGCATCGAGACCTGGCCGACGGGCAGTCACTGGGATACACCGGAGAGCTGCGCGATGGTCGGGGAGCGAATTGGCGGTGCACCTGAGCGCTAGCAGAGCGAAAACAGGTTGTTACCGCCCTGGGACCCACAGCCCTGCGGATTCTCACCCCACCCCGCCGACCGGTGGGTGCACTGTCGCCACCCCCGCTGAGGAAACCAAGTGCGCACTAAGGCGCTAATGTCTGGTGGGATCAGAGTCCGGACTGGGACCGGGAGCACACACCCTAAGGGCAAAATGGACAAGACAGGGAAGAACACTGAACCGGATCAAACGGCGGCCAAGCTTGACACCATGCTGGCTGCCATGGAGAGACTGGAGGAATCCGTCCAACTAACTCGCACCTCCCTGGCAACCAAAATTGATAGTGTCGTGATTGACCTCACACACCTGAGAGCTGACCATAAAAAACTGGCGGACCGCACCACGTCCCTGGAAGGCGACATGAAAGAACTCTGACCACAAGTCAGCAGTCAAATAAACTGACACAGGACCTCCTGAACAGGGTGGAATTCCTAGAAGAACGAGCTGAGGATGTGGGAGGTAGGGCACGGAGAAACAAAGTGCTGAACCCTTTCCCTGGACCGACCACTTTCTGGTGACATTTTCCATACAGAGTAGAAATGTCAACAAAACTAGCCAGGCACCCTCTAATTTTCTTAGAAGGAAGTGGACTAAATTTTCGGTGGAAAGTTTTAACCACGCTTTAACTAGGGATGGTTCGCCGGGGGGTGAGGACATAGAATCCGCTGCCCGCAACCTGAATAAGCGCATTACGGCGGCGCTTGACCAGACAGCCCCACTCTGCCACGCGACCACAGGTGCTCGGAAAGATCGCTCAGCTCCTTGGTTCAGTACCGAGCTGAGACTGACGAAGGCAGACTGTAGGCGGGCAGAAAAAGTCTGGAGGGTGTCTTACGACAGCAAGGCCAGGGACGCATTCTTGGAAAAAAGGCGTATCCACCATAGGCTGATAAAAAAGTCTAAGGCAGCCTACTTTGCTGATCAAATTCAAGGGGCTGAGAATTCCGCCAAGGAACTCTTTGGCATTTACAAATCCCTGACGTCGGTGCAGGCACCTACAGAGCCGGAGAGCTGCTCTACGGAGTCTTGTGACCGGATTGCAGGTTACTTCTCCGCCAAAGTAGAGAAGATTTACTCGACCTTCCCTACTCGGCCTACAGGACCGGACCTAGAGGAAGTAATGGGGGAGACAGAGTCGGCAGGGCATTTATCACACTATTGCACCCCTCCTCCTGAGGAATTACTAGCGGTGTGTCGCTCTGTTAAATCAGGATCCCCGTGGGACCCGGTGTCGCCAAAACGCTTGGCAGACAGCTTGGAAATCTTGGAGCCTTATATAAGGCATGTCCTCGATGTATCTTTCAGATCTGGGAAGCTGCCGGATGGATGGAAACAGGCGGTGGTGCTCCCGCTCCGGAAGAAATCCCACTTAGGCTTCGAGGTACTAGAAAATCTGAGGCCCATCTCCCTCCTGCCTTTTCTGTCAAAAGTGGCGGAAAAGGTGGTTAATACCCAAATTATGAAGCATGTGGAGGAAAGGGGACTGCTCCATGCGACGCAGTTTGGCTTTAGGCCACGACATTCCACCGAGTCCGCCCTCCTCATGGCGACGGAACATCTGAGAGAGGGTGTGGATGCAGGCCAAACTATGGCTCTGATTTTGTTGGACCTCAGCGCGGCGTTCGACACTGTAGCACACAATATCTTGCTACAGTGTCTGAACAGAGGTGGCATCTCTGGCACCGCGCTGAGATGGATCCAAGACTTCCATAATGGAAGAAGTTTTCAAGTCAGGCAGGGAGACTGCTATTCAAGGGGGGTGCCTTTGGGCCAAGGCGTGCCGCAGGGCTCGTCCTTGAGCCCAACCCTCTTTAATTTGTATGTCGCGCCTGTGGCATCGATCGTGGAAAGCCATGGTCTCCAACTGGTGTCCTACGCCGACGACACGCAGCTGGTGATCTCCCTGTCGCAGGCGCCCTGTCTTGCTGCCGATGGCTTCCGCTCGTGTATGAAAGATCTTGCAGAGTGGATGGCCAACAATTGTTTGAAGCTGAACGGCAGCAAGACAGAGGTGCTGGTGGTGGGGAGAGCCCAGTCTGCCTGGTCGCCGGTGTGGTGGCCCTCCTGCCTTGGACCCACTCCAACCCCGTGCCTAGAGGCGCGCAACCTGGGGGTATGGTTTGACGCTGGGCTCACTTTTGGCCCCCAGATCAATCGGGTGGTGGGAGTCTGTTTCGGGATCCTGAAGAAGTTGAGAAAGGTCCTGGACCTACTCCCGCTCGAAGCACGTCAAACCCTGGTTCATGCCCTGGTTACTGCTAGGGCGGACTATGGGAACCTGCTGTACCTGGGGGCCCCAGAAAAAAGCCTGACCCGGCTGCAAGTGCTGCAGAATGCGGCAGCGCGTCTGATTCTCAGATTGCCAAAAAGGGCGCCTTCTAAGGCGGCCCTCCAGCAACTACACTGGCTCCCGGTAAGGAGAAGAGTTGAATACAAAGCTCTCGGCACATGTCATCGCATCCTGATGGCAGAGCACCCGCCCCTCTGACGAATCTGATCAAAGCGTATATACCAACCCGCGCGCTTAGATCAACAGGGGGTGGCCTACTGAGGACTCCCAGAATTAAGAAAGCCCGTATGGGAGGCAGGTCTTTTAGATACTTGGCGGCAACCAACTGGAACAAACTGCCAATGGACCTGCGTCTAGAACCAGATGAGGCAAGATTCCGGGCGAAACTAAAAACTTACCTTTACAGTAAATAATGGGCCCGCGTAGTTTTCTTTTTGTGTTCACTGTCATCTGCCCACTTCTACTTTTCAGCGCGTGGACACGCCGGTGTGCGTAATCGCAGCGCTTTATAAATGTCCCAATAATAATAATAATAATAATAATAATAATAACTGGTGGGTGTACCGGAAAAATGGGAAGGAAGGAACCCAGAGGAACACATGGAGAAGTGGTTAAGGGACATCCTCCCAGAGGGGTCACTCTCTCCGCACTTCGTAGTGGAGCGTGCACACCGAGTTCTGACAAGGCCATTACCAACGGGCTCCAACCCAAGACCTATGCTGCTTCGCATACTGAACTACAGAGACAGAGATTCCATTCTGCGCGAAACACGCAAGCATCAAGAAGTACGGATTAAGAACATGACAGTGATGTTATTTCCAGATTACACAGTGCAGGTGCAAAGACAAAGACACTCTTTCCTGACGGTGAAGAGGCACCTGAGACAGCTCGGCCTACAGTACTCTCTACTGTTTCCTGCGAAACTGAGGGTTTTGGCTCACGAGAAAACGCACTTCTTTACCGACCCAGATGAGGTGGAGGCGTGGCTCGACGGCGGCACGGACACGGCCCCTAGAAGGACCGCCGACATCACTGCCCGACGACGCACCGGGGGAGCCCGGCTGAGACGCAGACCCGGACAGAAGCCACTGGATGGTGCGCGGGAAACGACGGGTATGCCCCCCCACCGGCTGACGCAGCGCAACAGGAGAAACAAGATGCCCTTCGCCTGGTGATGGAACTCAGTCGATCCCCTGCGCTGAGTGAAGTGGTGGACGGCAGCCCTCGGAATCTTCCTAGTGACGACCAAGCCATCTACGGCATATCGGACTGCCAGGCCTCGGGGGAACGGCCTGACGTCACGCCTCAGACAGCGGATTTCATAAACTAACTGAACATTGAGACACGTTGCCCTTGGAACGCCTGCTGAGGAGCACCACTGGGGACACCGGGCTTGGGACTGACTGATCCGTGGTGCCGAGGCCACTTGGGACGCTTGTCATGGCTGGGAACGCCCCAGGGCCCAACTGTAAGTAGAAAGGCGGGAACACACCGGATGTATAACAAATGAGAGTCATGACACGGGGACGGAGCAGAAGTCCGTGTATGACCGACGCGCGGGACCTGCGCTGACCCGCCTGGCTGCAAATTGATTGGGACACGTAATGTATGATGTTCAATGCATGTGCAACCAGTTATTTGCCTTTCAAACTATGGTCTAGACTGATACGCATATCCCGGGAGGGTGGGGGCCCTTCTACAACAGACTTCATTAACCGAAAACAGTTACAGTGCTAATTGCACAGCAACCCCCTTAGCTTTAGACTTTGTTTCTCTCCTCGAGAGTATGGACGGGGGCACGTTTGGCAACCTACCTTTTGGTATTTTACACGTTTATAGCATTCCATGGTTTATCGTTTTACTTGACATGTTTTTTTTCCCCTCCTTTATTCCAATGACGTGGTGTGTAGATATGGATACAATTTCGATATGCAATCATGGGAGTGTTCTCATGTCGGGAGCTTTACGGTCATCCGAGAGGTGGTGGAGGGACCGGAGAGGGAGATATGTTGATGATTTACAATGTCTACTGTTAAGATCTGTACATGGAATGTGAGGGGCATGCACACACCATCCCGTCGCTATCAGATTTACTCATACCTCAAGCGCCACCACATTCAAATAGCCCTCTTGCAGGAGACACACCTTAGCGAGACAGAAACCCGTGTCTTACGCCGTAGATGGCGTGGGCAACTATATGCCACGCACTACTCCTCCTACGCTAGAGGGACCTTAGTGTGGGTAAGACTGGGCACCCCTTTGACGGTAATAGACACACATATCGACCCCGGTGGGAGATTCGTTGTGGTGAATGGTAGACTGGATGGGAGGCCGATAGTCTTGGCCTTGTTATATGCACCTAAAACGGGTCAGGCGGACTTCTTAGTGCAACTGTCAGCCACACTAGCGCCCTGGCATGGAATCCCATGGATATTGGGTGGAGACTACAACTGTGTCCTCGATCTGACACTGGACCGGTCGCATCCCCCGCTACCAGGCTCACAGACACAGAGCGCCGCGAAAGCCTTGCAAGCCTGGTACACGCAGTGGGATTTGCGAGATGCGTGGCGCAGCCGCAACCCCCACACGAAGGTATATTCATACTTTTCAGGAGCACACACCCTGCACGTACGTCTGGACAGGTACATGGTCACCAGCGAGATACTTCCACACGTGACAGACACCTATTACATGGGTCGCACACACTCAGACCACAACCCACACTTCATGGACCTGACATGGGAGCAGCCACAACCCCCGGTGCCTACCTGGAGACTACAACCAGATCTGCTCCTGGACGGTCCTTTCAGACACTCCTTATGCACACAAACAGCGCAATACTTCGAAGAAAACACGGGCACAGCGTCCACCCCACAGCTTGAATGGGACGCTTTCAAAGTGGTACTTAGGGGGCACTGTCTGGGTGCACAATTCACTCCCGGCGTCAGATAGAAAAAAACCTGACACGTTTAGAATCTGACCTGTTGCAGGCGGAACAAGAAGCGACTGAGGGCGCAAACGCTAAACTACTGGCAACACGAGCTGAACATGACAAATTACTAGATAGGTTACGACACATCAACTACATGGCCCACTCGGCCCGCACACATCATACAGGTGATAAGACTGGCAAATTGCTAGCCTGGCTGATCAGCCGCGAGGATCGCACGTCCCCTGTGACGGCGATACACTCCACTGGCGGCCCTGTGTTGTTTACACAGGAGAGGATACATGACGCCTTCGTGATACACTACCGCGCACTATATGCATCGAGAGTCCAGGCGCCCCAGCCGGACATTGCCACCTACCTCGATAATGTCACACTGCCTGCGCTGACTGACGACCAGCGAGATGACTTAGGACTACCGCTCACACCAGACGAGATACGTGAAGCCACTTTCGCCCTCTCGAATGGCAAGGCTCCTGGCCCGGACGGGCTACCAGCCGACTACTACAAAGCCTGTTCTGACATGCTGATCCCCGAGCTCCTCCGGACATATTCCGCGGCACTGGAGGACTCGTCCTTACCCCAGTCGATGAATGAAGCGACCTTTGTGTCTCTCCTCAAGCCAGGCAGGGATGGCATACACCTCGGCTCGTACCGGCCCCTGGCACTTTTAAACACGGACTACAAGATCCTGGCATCGACCCTGGCCCGACGGCTAGCGCCCTGGGTGCCTTACTTAGTACACAGAGATCAGAATGGCTTTGTGCCCACCAGGTGCACTTCCCAAAACATCAGGAAGTTGTTCCGAGTGCAGGAATACGCAGTGCGACGATGGCCAAGGTCGGGATGCTTGGTTTTAGACCTGGAAAAAGCATTCGACTCGGTTGAATGGCCCTATTTACTGGCGGTATTGCGTAAGTTCAACCTAGGCGATGAATACATTGAGATGGTCGGTCTGCTGTACAGAAACCCCGAAGTACGAGTCAAGCTGCTGTCTGATGCCATTAAAGTCAGATGGGGCACCAGGCAGGGGTGCCCGTTGTCCCCTTTGCTTTTCTCGCTGGCGATAGAACCCCTCGCAGAAATACTACGAGGTGGAAGTGCAAAATGGGGAATCCCATTAGCGGATGATACGCACGCAGTCTTGCTATACGCAGACGACCTGCTCCTATACATCAGAGACCTAACTCTCCTACCGCCGGGGCTATTGGACGTCTTCCGAACTTTCGAGGCAATGTCAGGCCTTAAGGTGAATTGGGCCAAATCAGGGGTGTATTCGTTCGACCCTGACACCCCGGAGCCCGAGATCAGGATCAGTGGCGAAAGACTACCCTGGTACCCCACCACGTTTAAATATTTAGGAGTGCACATATATAGAACCTCTCCGGACATATTGGATGGCAACCTGACACGAGCCATCACGTCCATACGATCACAGATCTCCTTTTGGAAGACTCTCCCGCTCAACGTGCCAAGCAGAGTGACACTGGTGAAAATGATTGTGCTGTCTAGGCTGCTATATTACTATGCCAACATCCCGATCTACGTCCAGGCCCGCATGTTCAGGGAGCTGGAAACCATGGTCAGAGATCTCATTTGAAACGCTGGGAGGCCCAGAGTGGCGCTGAGAAAATTATATACCCCTGTCGACGCCGGGGGTCTCGCGGTGCCCGATCTGGAGCTTTATTATCTGGCGGCTCAGCTGCAGTGGGTAGGGGTCTGGCTCAATGGCAGAAATCTAGACGATACGGCTACTGACATAGACATGATGTCCCCTCTACAAATCCACACGTTGTTCCACCCTCTGACAAAGGTAACGAGACAGGCACAGCTACACATAGCAGTAGCCGCTAAATGCTATTCCCGGAGTCTTCGACTCATAAAAACACTTAAGCCGTATGCCCCGACACTCCCGCTCTTAGGCACTCCCAGAGCCACAGGCGTGGTGACTGAGGCGGCGATGGAGCAATGGATGCGTTCGGGGGTGGACACCATGGTGGACCTGTACGCCGATGGCGCCCTGATCCCTTTTGCGACACTCGCTGAAGACAAGGGACTACCGGCCGGACAATTATTACAATATGCTTCCATAGTTAGGGCATACACACAGCAGTGGGGAAGTATCACGGAGGAACCGCCTACACACCAACTAATACAATGCCTACACGTCATGGGGAATGGCACGCACCTGGTCCACTGGTTAACACAGGCACTACTATCGCACACACAACATACTCTACAGCCATTAAACGATAATGGGCTGCGGATAGGGGGAAAGAATGGACAGATAAGGAATGGGCGATGGTAATTGCGGGTCCCAGATGTATCCCACGTAACGCACGCTTTAAACTGATACAGTTTTACATACTGCACAGGGCATACCTCTCGCCAGACAAAATCAACCAGTACTTCCTGGGTGCCTCAGCGGGATGCCCAAGATGCATGCTAACAGGGGCGGACCTCCTACATATGTGGCTCTGTCCGAGGATCCAGGCATACTGGCAGGCGGTACTGCCGTTACTTGAGCAAAGCACAGCCATGCAAATACCACACACATGGGAGGCATGTCTGCTAGGCCTCTATAAGAGGGCAAAGCATAACAAAGTCCCCTCCCGCTTCTGGGACCTAGGCTTACTCACAGCTAAGAGACTCCTCACCAAACATTGGAAACGCAAAGAGCCACCACTCGCTGAACACTGGCGTGCCTCCCTGGACAACTGGGCGAGAGCAGAGTATCACTCTCCACAACAAAGAGACGGCGGGCCTCCGGAAATTCCCCATAGCGACTCTTTGGGACGAGACGTTGAGCTCCTTCCATCGAGAATGCCAGACACAGGGAGTTCCCTCGAACAGCACCCCCACTGACACGACCACGACGTAACTTACAACGTAGACGCCACAGGCCATAGCCACGAAGGCCCCATCGGAAGCAAGCATGAACCACTGGGTTGAGGCACCCTTTGACCTGCTTGTAGCACGCATGTCTGGCCTGCACAACAGCGCCCCTCGCCCACACCGCGACCTGCCCGCCGGCTGCTACGCTGACCACCCGTGGATGGACACGCTGTCATGAGCAGCATGTGACGACCACTCTTAGCGCCCATCACACTAATACGTTCTCGCCACATCTCACGATACACACCTCCAAGTTGACCACTCCCTCTCTTTCTCCCCCCCATCTAATTTTTCTTTTCTTCAATTGCATCCCTAATTTCTCTTTTTCGATTCTCCCACCTCCTCCTTTTCTCCTACTACAGTCACGAATTTCCCTTTTATTTCCCAGCCGACTTCTTGACCACACTGATGGCTTACTTTAGGTCCTAAGAGCGGAGGCGGTTCCACTAACACGCCAGCAGCCACGCTGGTCTGATACTCAAGCTTCGACACACGTGTCTACGATGCGGCCGTCTCACTCGACCGCAACCACACCGAGATGTATATACATTGGATTACCTGAGTGGGGGAGATACACACCAACACATCTGACATGACATTGGTCGCAATGGGCAACCGGGTTTAGTGCCGAGATGCGGCGGCGGCAGGCCTCCCTACTCGCCCCGAGGCGTGGGGGTGGCACATCAGTCCCATCTCCTGGCCCCACAGCTACCGCTGCACTGACACGCAAAGCCGCGACACCAGGGTTGAGTCACACGATACAAGATGGGTCCCCCCAGTAGATGCGGCCTGGTGGCAGCCAATGGGGGCGGGAGCACAGTACTTCACACGCTGCAAGACTATTGTGACTACCCATGTGTCATTACACCTAGACTGCATGAGGCATGACCCTGATGATGTCCCAAATATGATGTAACAATGTATTTTATGAATAGACTCGTGGAGATACCACACACTGTTATAGCATAAGTTAATGAATGATGCACGGTTCATGTTTTTGTGAAAACAATAAAATATATTAAAAAAAAAAAAAGGATCCTTCATAGGCTTTGTAATCTGTGGGTAGGCCATCTAGACCGGGGCAGGGCTGTTATAGCTGCTCAAATCTCGTCAGGGGTAATTGGGTCGTCCAACATTGCGGATTGCTCAAGTGTTATGGTGGGCAGGTTTACAGGTTCCAGAAAGGCGCCCACACGTATCTGTCATGCAGTGGCGTAACAAAACTTGAGGGGGCCCTAGGCGGCCCGGCCTACCACCTACCACTTTGCCCTACCATCCAGAAATCTAGTATATTACGATTTGAAACCTCCTACATTTAAATGAAATGCCTCTATATTGTCTCTCTACGTTCTAATGAGAAAGTGGAAAGCACTAATATACAAGCTATGCCATTTGTAACAATACGGTCAAAAGCAGAATATTTAACTGAGGCAGCAATCAGAACAATGCCAGGGAGAGATCCTATTGTCTCAGGAACACTATGGCTGAAGAACAAAGAACAACTATGAAGGGTCTGAAATAGAATTGACATTAATGGACAATAACTTGAAACTTTGAAAGACAAACCCAAACCTGCAATTCTATAAAAACTTGACTGACAATATACATGAGAAGTACACATGATATAACTCAGGATAGTGAAAAAGCCAAGAGAAATAGACTGGCATTTTTCCTTCCGCAACCTTTCTTTATATTCCTTTTCATGAAATACTGTCACACTATAGCTGTAAATGTAAATTTCAAATGTAAGGAATACGCAGAGTGGGGGTACTGGAACCTAAGCCTCTGTAACTAGTTTACAAAGGTATGTAAATATGCAAATGGTCTCTGACCTTGAGGGAGCTGCCTTCAACCCCCTTGCTGCAGGGCCTGGAAGCTCAGGTCACCTGCACCAACCGCACGCGGCATGCACTATTTAATTCATTAGATAGGACTATTATGAGGCAACTCACTGCTGCAACCAATGCTGGGGAGAGAGTGTAGTCCTGCCTGTGTGCGCTACAGCGCTGATGGGGCCCCTGGAGACTGGAAAACAGGGGCTGCTGGGGGCATAGCTGCCAAGGTTTCGGATTGCCATGTGCGACTGTTGTTGAAGTATGTTGCATCCTCTGTCAGTAATCTCTGACATACACAGATAATTCATTTTTCCAATAAAAACTTTATGGACTTAATCAAAATGTGAAACTGAGTTTTCTTTGCCAGGAAGCAGTCACAGGAGCTATGTTAGTTTCTCCAGTATTAGGGGTGTCTTTCATAGATTCACATGCCTGAATCATTCCCCGTCGTCGGAGTGGGAGTCCCACGGTACATAAAAAAGCAGTAATATGCCATTTGTACATAGCAAATAACAGTTATACCCAACCAGGAAGTAAAGTAGCCCCAGCTACAGCGGAAAAAACTTCCACATTAATGACTATCCAAGTCATTATGTATAGACCAAACTGCAGCCAATCAGGCCACAGCTCCCACCAGAATGCTCTCCCCAGAGACCCAGGCTCTCAGATTTTTTACCGCACGTCGTGTGATAGGGAGTCTCTCTGAGCTCTGCTCAGTTATTTCTCTTCTTCTGAAAGATTTCACTTTCTAACATGTCTAAATCAAAGTCCCTGTTCAGGGCCTGTGAATCCTGCGGAAAAGCAAGGCTGTTTAAGGAGGATCCGCATACTCTCTGCATCTACTGCTTGTACCCTGATCATCAGGCTAAGGAGTGCAAGATTTGTCGCACCTTTCCTCCAAAGACCCTCAGGGACAGAGAGGGTCGCCTGCTGCTGTGGATACAGCGGATTAAAGATAAGGATAACCCACTCTCTGAGGTAGGAAGTTTGGCCTCAGGGTCTTCTATGGGATCTAGAAAGAGGATGGCTGAGCGTAAGGTGACTACTCCTAAGGCTAAGGTGGCAAGACAGGCCCAGCTCACTGACGACGCTGGTGAGCCTTCTACCTCTAAAATGAAAAAATCTTCTGAGAAATCTGTGAGGCCAACAGAATCAAAAAAGACTGCGTGTTTATTGTCACCTCAGAGGCCTGTGACCAAGGCAGCGACTACTCTGCCGTTTTCCAGTCAGGCAACCACTGCAGTAACTTCTACTATGACTTTTTCCTCACCAAAACCTTCTATGGTGATGTCCTCAGCGTCCTCTCCAACTTTTGTACATGTCCAGGTTCGTCCCATCTCGTCGACGAAAATAGTCACACCTCTCGTCGACGAGCCTCCGTCGACGAAGCTAATACCAGCGTTGACGAAAAGCTTGCCGTCGACAACAGCCTTACCGTCGACGAAGAAGACCTTGCCGTCGACGACATCATCGTCGACGAAGCTGCCGTCGACGATCCCATCGTCGACGAAGAAGACCCCGTCGACGGCACCGTCAACGAAGTCATCGTCGACGGCCTCGTTGACGAAGAAAATAGTCCCGTCGACGGCCCCGTCGACGAAGAAAGTAGTCCCGTCGACGGTTCCCTCGACGACGACGAAGTTCATCTCGTCGACGAAGACTAAACAGCCACAGTCGTCAACGGAGCAATTATCGTCGACGAGTACATCGTCGACGACAAAGAAAAAGCCACAAGAAACAGAATTAACAATGGCACAAGAGAATCCTACAACACCAAAGCTGTCATCTTGCACAGATCTTCAAGTTTGGTCAGCAAGGAGCAATGTGATACCGCTGCCATCTCCAGCCACCACTGCGGCACTATTACAAAAGCGTTCATCACAGTCTGCATCTATGTCGCCACTAAAAATGCCAGACAGGCTATTGGATTCTGAGGAAGATGAATCTGGTGATGAGTTATTTCAAGCAGCTAAGAGCCCATCTGACTTGCTTATACAAATAAAGGATCAGGAGGAAGAGGAGCAAGAGATACAACCGCCTAGGTTGGAGACTGAACCAACACCAGGGATGCAAATGCCAATGGAACTTTTCCAAAATTTGCAGTATATGTTGAGCGATTATTATCGCCGTTTTCCGCCTTCAGAGTCAGGCGAATCACAAATCTCTTCTCCACGGCCTCGAGTAACCCCGACTCTAATGGCTACAATGACATAAGAAGCGGAGCATGCCCGACCATCAACACCGGTGTCCTACCATCAAACGGAGGATGAGAATACTGATGAGGAAGCTCATGAAGGTGTGTCATATGGATACTTCGTTACATATATTGCGTTAAGTTAGCATGAGTGTATTACATGTTTAAACAGCCGTTTTTCCTTTGGCTTCAGTTTTGCACACGACACCTACTTGTCGTTGTCGCTTTCACCCTAGAAGCGGTGAGTTGGTTTATTTGGAATAATATGTTATTTCTATGCTATCAGCTTTGCCTGGTACACTTGGTACAACTGTCTGCACACTGAGAGCTGAACAGTCTAAGATTAACCTAACACAAGGTTGCTGGAAGGCCTGATCCTCGCACCACATTAGACATAACACAAATAATGTTGATGCCAACATTTTGGGCTCTACGCGGGTTTAAGATAGAGTTACACGGAATGAACGAAGACACTTGGTGCTGCGCATGAAGAGAGCTGGTAGCTGTTGATGTGATCTACTCCTACTGACATTTAGAGGTATGGGGCCGCCCTGCTAAAGCCCGAATGAGACCTTCATATATATAAAATAATATGATAAATAGGGTGCGCGAAATATAGGTGATATAGATTTCTATAGATTTTGCATTATAACATGCTATCACCATTTGCTTACTATGGATTAGTGACTATGCTGCTGACTCTGATTTTTATAATCTGCATTTTGGTATTATACAAAATACTGCGTTTGAGAACTTTGCATTGAATAATAAATATTTCAAACTTGCACTTGTGTTCTTTGACTCTCAGTTTTGGTTTGAAATGATTATATAACGAAAGAGTGTTCATGTGTTCCACGATTCCTGAGGTATTCTAAAGTTCATGTTCTGGTTTGTCTAAGACATGGATCATTCCATAATGAGCCATGAGACACTGTAGCTAGCTAGGTAAGGGGATTTCTGATACTGAGATGAGTTTTGGATCATCCTAACTCACTGAGGTTCTAGATCTCTATGCACAGTTCTGTGAGAGAACGGAAACCCTGCTACATGGCGCCCGTACGTTGTTGGCCTTAAATCATGACACTCGAGTAGTATATCATTCAAACCTTGACACCTTCATTCCCGTTTCCGGTAAACGGTGGTGTCGGAAAAACCTACCTATTTTTTAATAGGTCTTTTCAAGCTTGAATTCTTTTAAAAACGGTTTCTTTGAATTGCTACCCAGTTGTGCTACATAGTGTTCTTTGTCTTTTTTCTCTTCCTGTGCTACCATGGCCGTGGACATACCGCAGCATAGCCGCGTCGCGGTTCGCGACCACTTGCGGGCATATACTGCCCCTGCGGAAGGCTTGGCTGTGGTTCTAGTGGTGAGTGCGGAACATGCGTACCCGTACGAATTGTTTTATTCCTAGGTGACATTTCCGGCAGTGGACGCTAATTCGGGTGTCTTCCATTCATACACTGCCTCGGCTGTACCGGCGGCTTATGCTCCGTACAGGGCACTGGAAGTACCTATCGACGCTTGGCAGCACGGAGTTTGGTTTGGTGGCGCCCTACCCCATTCTTTAACGGCTCCGAGGTTAGGTCCTTTGTCCATTCCGGGCACAAATTGGCCCGCTTTGGGTGGATTTACTACTCATCCTAATCGCGCTCACTTGTAATGTGGGTGACCTGCGGCGTCTTCATGATGTCGCGGTTGGAGTGATTAGAGCGCTTGTTCATTACATTGGTCGTAATATTCATGGCGCAGCCCCCGCAGGTGCGCAGCTTCGGGCAGAACAGGCTGGTTTGAAAATCAGTCCTGTCTTGGTGAATTCCGTTATGGGCAGAAAGCCAGAAAATAAGGATGATTTTCCTTACTGGCTTGCCGAGAAATTCGACCAGCTGGAAGCTGTGTTTCCTAATACGACTCCGGGTGAAAAACACCAGATTCTTACGCTTAGTTTACCGAAAGATTTGGCCCCGGAACTTGCTGACTGTGCAACATGGGGTAAGACTTTTGCGGCGGTTTACTCGAGGTGCTTTGGCACCCCGTCAGTGTCGAACCTTTCTGCGGTCCTAAAACGTGTTCAGGATGATCACGGACCGGAGTCGGCGGTTGAATTGGGTATGCGACTGAGCGGCTCGTTTGAGACAGTTTGCGGTCTTGTCCTTGCAAATGTCAAGGGAGATGCAGTGAACTTTCAGGTGGCCAATGCTCTGGCGTTAATTCCCGATGCCGAGAAACCCCGTCAGCTGGCAAGAATTATTGTGGCGGCTTATAAAACGGTTGGCCGCAATTCTAAGGGTGTAAAGGCTTTTTCTGAAAAAGAGAAGAAGCAGCCCCAGGGACAGTCTTCGGAAACGGGTGGACAGCCCAAGTCCAAAAAACAAAATTGGCCTAAAAAGCAGAATCAGGGTAAGCAACAACAACAGCAGACACAGGTTTCTAGTCCTACGCCTTCGCAGCCTGCGCAGTCAGATCGAGTTTATGATTTGCGCGATCGCGCGACGATTAAATCGCCTGGGAGATTTCAGGCTTCTGACCAACGCTCTCCTCGTTCCTTTCAGGACTCATCGGCTCCGTCAACCGGTGGTGGAGGGGGCGGCAGGGGCAGAGGTGGCCAGCAAGGACGTGGCCAGCCCCGCACGCGAAGTGAAGGGGATCAGCGGGACGACTCTACGCCAAAGAGACCGCAGTTTGCCAAGAAGAAAGTCGCAGCCTTAACGGCGCATCGATATGCCCCAGATAGTGAGAACGCGGCTTCGGAATCGGACGTGGGCTCTGACCTTGCTGGACAGCGCGGCGGAGATTACCATAGTGAGAGAGGCCCTCCGTCCACTGTTGAAGGTGACAGCGACTGAAACTTTTATTGTGATTGAAACGGCTGATACACATGTTGCTCCCCCTGAAAGACTTTTTGGAATTGTCCTGTTAATTGAAGGTGACATGCAGCGAACTGTAAAAGGGGTATTTTGGGAAAATCTTTCGGATACGTATGACATTTTGCTTTCGGAGGCTGACTGGCCCCCACCTTTTGTTCTCGCAGCTCCGCGAGGGGAGGAGGTGATCCTCCCCAGTTTCGCGCACACTGTATCGAGAGTGGAAGCGCTGCATTTTGCAGAAGAGTGGGCTCTGGCGCTTGCGCCGGCTGTGTACCGAAATCAGTGTGGCTGGGATAAATTGTCCCCTAGCCATGAGATTCCTTTACGGTCACAGCCGCAGCCACACCCCAGTATCTCATACGGCGTGAAGCTAAAGCTTCGGTCGCGGCTATCCTTGAACAATTGGAATATCAAGGTGTAATTGAAACGTGTGTGTCACCAATGAATAATCCCCTTTTTACTGTTAACAAGCCGGACGGCTCATATCGTCTGGTTTTGGATTACCGGCATTTGAACTCGCATTGCCGTAACTGTGCAGTACAGAATACTCACGGCTCTGCCCTAGTGAATAGTCTTGAGCGTAAACGGTTCAAAACCACGCTTGACATTTCCAATGGTTTTTATGCACATAGATTAGATGGTCTAAGTTCCCAATGGACCAGTTTTACGTGCGGCGGCGTACAAAAAATGTTTAAACGACTCCCAATGGGATATAAGAATAGTCCTGGAGTGTTTTCCGCCCGCATAGTCTCTCTTTTGGAGAGCTTCGATCCAGTTGCTTGTTCGTATGTGGATGACATTTATCTCACAGACGACGAACTTTGGGAGCATCTGTGTCGAGTAAACAGCATAATTTGTAACTTTGCAGACATGGGTTATAAGTTTAACTTTGCAAAATCACACATTGCGGAGTACACAGTGTTGTTTCTGGGTTATGAACTTAACCACGAGGGAAAGGGGTTGGCTCCTCACTTCCTGGAGAAATGCGCGCAGTTGCGCTCTCCGACAACGCTGAAAAAATTACAGTCTTTACTGGGTTTTTTAAATTTCGGAAGGACATACATTCCGGAATATGCCCAGCGTATCAAGCCTTTATATGCCTTGGTACAACCATCTTTTTCCAAATCATGCTGGCTGCCTGAGCATTCAGCCATTCTGCAGTCGTTGCAGGCTGATTTGCTCGCTTCTGACTACTTACAGACTCGTGATAACCAGACCAACCTGGTGATAAGAATTATCCCTGGGACGGTGGGTTTCACGTACCTGACTTTTAATGAAGGGGATACTGTACCTATTGCTTACAAGTCACACTTGTACACTTCGGCTGAACTGCGTTTTTCCACTGTGGAGAAAGTTTTAACGGCTGTGCAGATGGCAATTCTTAAGGAACGTGCCCTGTCGCAGGGGAAGCGCATGTTGGTTGTTACCCCGTGTCCTGCCTTGGAGGCGGTCACGAAAGCCAGTGTACCGAATTCTAAAGCTTTGCACCCTCTGTGGATTCAGTGGGCTACATCCTTGACATCCCAGGATGTCACGATTATTTTTGACGCCGCTTTACGGTCGCAGGAGTATTTACAGTATGAATTTGTTCATCCTGCTCCTTTAGCAATGCGGCCGTTGGAGGATTTCCATTGTATCATTTACACTGATGGTTCGGCGCAGGTTGCGCATGGCTCTAAACATGCCTACGTTTCCGCTTGCGCCATTGTAGTCGGTGCCATGGTGAACGATGAGTTCAAGTCCAGTGTTGTGCACACGCAAACACTAGGGGACTGCACCGCACAATTAGCAGAGCTTAGTGCTCTTATGCTCGCGTTGGAGTACGCTGATCCTTGTGTGACGACTTTAATCGTAAGTGATTCTTACTACTGTGTCCAGTCTTACAATGAGAACTTGTTCTTTTGGATTCAGAATGATTTTCGTGATTCCAAAGGTAGCACAATAAAACATAAAATGATCTGGGTCCGAGTGGCGGAACTTAAAGAGAAACTGCCGCTCGTGTTTGTGATTCATACTCTCGGCCACCAGCGCGTGGGGGTCCACGCTGTTGGTAATTCGCTTGCTGATGAGGCAGCGAAGTCTGCGGTATCGAAATACTTGGTTGCAGCAGTCACGAGGTCCAAAAGCAAAATAGATGATGACATCTTGGCGGCTGTTGCTGCCAAGGAGAAGGGAGGTAAATATCCTGCGGGGTTCCCTTCGAAGTACACATACCACTTAAGTCCCGATAAGGTTCCTTATGTGAAAATTCCTGAAGTTGGAGAGCGTCTAGTTCCCAACTCGGATCGCAGAGCTTCTCTGATTACAGCGGCTCATGAAGGTGTGGCGTCTGCGCATGCGGGCGTCTCAGCCACTGTAACTCAGCTACAACAGAGGTTCTGGTGGCGGGGACTGTACAAACAGACGCGCGATTATGTCCTTATGTGTGACATTTGTCAGCAGATCAAGCCTTCTACTGCTGCGCGTCCGCCTCAGACACAGTTGTACATCTCTAATAAACCGCTTGGTTGCGTTTATTTGGATCACTGCGGTCCTTTTTCTTCTGATACTGCGTATAAATACATCTTAGTAGCAGTTGACTCATGCACACGCTTTGTGTGGGTATGGCCGCATCGAAGCGCTGATTCGCGAACTGTCATTAAGGATTTGCGTGTCTTTGTGGGAATCTTTGCTTGTGGTGCTTTCCATTCGGACCAGGGTCCGGCTTTCGCCTCTAAGGCGTATAAGGATGCTATGGTTTCATTGGGAGTACAGGTGAAGTTTTCAAGTCCCTACAGGCCTGAGGGCAATTCTGTAGTAGAAAGAATGAACCGCGACTTAAAGCAATCTTTGACAGCCCGTGTTATAGGCACTGGTAGAAACTGGCTGACCCACCTCTATGGCGTGCAGCGTGCGCTTAATAATCTCCCTAGAAGGTCTCTGGGTGGGCGGACCCCGTACGAAATGCTCTTTGGTATCAAGATGTACGTCCCTGACCTCGATGGTGCAGACTGCCAGGCCCAGGCCGCGGCCTTTGACGTAGATGAACATTGCAATGTTTTACAGGATCTACAAAAGACCAGAGACAGTCTTGCAAAGGAACACTTGCCCTCCACGTCGGATGATGCGTTGCAGATCCCGGTAGTTGGCTGGCTACCCCAAGTTGGAGAACTGGTTCGAGAGAAGATCGATAACAAGAAGGAGTTTGGTCCCTCATATCGAGCACCGGTTCGAGTTCTTGGAGTGAAGGGCACAAGAACAGTCATTTTACCACCACTTCCAGGTCGTAAAGAAAACAGATTTATTTCTATTGACAATGTCAAGACACACAGGGTGGCCGATTCTTCATAGCATGACACCGGCTGTATCCTGTCCTTCCATGGTGAGGCACTCTGTGCTGGCTATTACATCTGGTGCAGATCAGGAGGTGTCCCTCGAGATGCCTGCTATGTCCAGTCCTTTATTAAATACTATTCCTGTTACTAACATTGATGAGCTGACCTATGCAGATCCTGCTGATTTATCTATGTCCGATTTACAAGCTCGTTTGGCTAACCAGTCCAGATTCTCTTTTGACTCTGTTTCGGAACTTTCAAAGAAACCATCGACTATTGCAAAATATGCCACGTTGTTTAAAAAACATTTTCTGATTCCACCTTGGACATACATTTGGCTGATACTATTTTCATTTGATCTTTTTATGTCAATTGGTTTTGTGTTTTATTTTTTTCGCCTGATCGATGGCCATTATGTGAAAGAAAGAACAGGAATTCGGTACCTTAATGGAACATTGGCCCCTCTTTCCTCCTCACATTCAGCACACAGACTGAAAAGAGACTTAAATACAGTAGAGATTACTGCTTGGCCTGTCCTTGATGGGATTGTGTGGGATGCGGTTAGGTTTCAGATACATGGCCCCACAGAAGTTATTAATGTTCCTACTGTGCTTAGAGTAAACATGGGAGATGTGATTAAGCAAAATATTCGTTCTGATGATTGGGATCTTCAGGCCGTAGAAGCATTGTTCTCTGATTTGAAATATTATGCGGCCTTTGATGCTGAGGATTTGTACTTGGATTCTGTTAATTATGGTGATTTGTTTTGCTATCAACATTATGGAAATCATTTCTTACACAAAACGAGTTCCGGGAGGGTTCCGGTGAACTACACACAGTGGGAACATTGTCCTGCGCCTTTGCAAGGGAGCTCGAGTACATTTCTGGGAAAATACTTATATTTTACCGATTTTAAATCAATCAAATCCTGAGTCGTTTTATTTTAAAGTGAAACAGAAATTCATGTCCAAAGTCAGACTTACCGATACAAAATTGCTGTATTCAAAGTCCTTTCTTGACAGGTTAGCTGTAGATGGCTATGAGTTATGGAAGGAAGCTATTGACCTTAAATCGGTTTGGGGTACCAAAGATTGGCAGGTACAAGGCACTGAGGCTTTGCATCGTGCATGTCTCATCCCGAATCACATGTTGTTTTTAAATTCTACTATTTCCCAGACAACATGTTTTGGATTGGCTACATCTAAAAAATTAAATGCACCAACCATCCCTGATTTGGAAGAATATTCAGGTTGGAATAATTTCACTACATTGTCCATAAGTGAGATGCGAGACCTTTTGCACAATTCCTCCTTTAATATTTCCAGTTTTGATCCAGAGGGGTGGCTTTTGTGGCAAAGAAGCTCTGATTCTTGCCAACGTCGTTTTTTGGGTTTGTCTGAAGGTTTTAAACACATCAGGCCGGATCCCCGTTTTGAAACAGATCACACGGTTACTACTTATTCAGTAGGCAAATTGTGTCAGAACTGGTTACAACATTCCACTTTGGCTGCAGTTAAACTGCATCTGTCACGTTTGAATGAGAATATAGAACTGAATGATTTTATAAAAGGCCCGGCTGGGGATAGATCTAAACGCTTTCTTTATGCTGTATACAATGAAATTTGGAAATTTTCACAAGTTGAGGCAGCTAAACGCCTGAGGGCTATTGATCAAGCAAATTTGGAAAAAGTGCTTGCAGTGGTCGATAACAGTATTAACATGCTTTCTTCCAGGATTTACACATTGGATAATATTGTTTCTTCTGTTGTTGATATTGTACATGATGAAAAGTCCACGTTATACCATGGTCAAAATCAATTGCGTTCTGTAATGCAGTTTGCCTGGACCCTACAGACACTTAAGGCTGGTCGAGTTCCCTGGACCTCATTGAACGTTTCATCCCTTTTCGCCCCTTTTAATCTGACTGAAAAACAACGCATGCTTTCAATGCGTGATGCTTCATTTTCTATGTTACATATTGAAAAGCTAGAATCCTTACCTTTCTCTGTTGCTGAAACCACTACTGCCACATGGCTTATTCATGGATTAATTACATTACCATTTCCCTTATATAAATTTACTAACTGTATGCGGTATATTGCTATAGGACGTTATGAACCACTAGGCAATGCATTTCTACATGAGGCATGGTCATTACCATACACATATAGATGTCTGAAGGATGGAAAAGAAGTGAATTTTAATGGTGAGGAATGCACACAGTCACCTGACCATTCATTAATATGCAGACACATTCAGTTACACGGTTCTTGTAATCAGGACCGCCCAAATTTAGCATGTGTTTTAAAAGGCACGCCAGTTCCAGCAGTGGTTCCCACATTTACATTATTGGCTAATGGTAGTTATTTGCTTTTAAACAACGAGTTATGTTGTGGGTTATTAATTGGTGTGGCCTATGTGGTAACTGTATCAGAGCGTGTGGTGTGTTGCAAGAATGTTCTATACCCACCCACGCATGGGTCTTCAGATGTCTCCATCTGGCCACGGATTCCAACCTTGGAAGCGAAGTTCAATGGTTTAAGCAGAATAAGGGCCCTTTTGTCTCAAAAACAAGTGACCCTGAGTTCGGCCCGGGAAACTTATGTCCTTCACATAGCTAACACCCGCACAGAGGTGCAGGCGCTTTTAAATACTGATTTGCCGTTTCATTTCTGTGAGCTGGTGCACCAGATTTTTAATGCTTCTTCGACGACTGGGCTTGCACATTTTTTTTAATTGGTAAGCAGTGGCCTCGTGACTACGTTTGAAAAAGTTTTTGGTATCATTCCCACGTTTTTCCACTCTATTTTTTCGAGTTTGTTTGGTGGACTACCTGTGTTGCTGGCTGTAGCCGCTGGCATTTTGTTGGTGTTTTTCTTCATAAAACATGGATGCCCATCCTGCGCAAGAAGCCGTTCAACGCCTCCTGACACTGTGCCGTAATCGGATGCTCAATTACTATGGAACTTTGCCGCTTGCTGCATTAAGCACGGCCTATAGATTGTCATTTCGGTTCACCGACTTCACGTGTGTCCAACCTGTGTTTCACTGCCTGAGCTGCGAGTTCGATTGGGCCATTGATTTGTGCCTGTGCTTAAGGACTGCTCCTGACGTCGATTTTGATCAGCTAATGCGTCCCGTGGTGGCTCACGAGCTGATTTGTTCTGGCGAAAGAGTTATGGCCTTGGCAGCGATGAATGGAATATTGGGCCAATGGGAGATCTCTGCAGCGGCAAATGCCTTTCTGACACACAGCATTCTGGTGAACCCACCGAGTTGTCCTCTGACGTTACAGGAGGATCCGATGCTGGAAGAGCACGTATGTTCTTTCCCATTGCTGAATTGGATTGCTGAACTATTTTCGGAGGATGGCAGTGATTTCTTGCTGGAGGCTGTTGCAACTTACTTTGCATATACTGTCCAATCGTGAGAGACCTGGGAGGATTGCTTTGTTATGGAATATGACTTTCCCCTTGCTGGATTGGAGGAGTGAACTGTACTCAAATGATGGAGAGTTCAATCACGTGATGTCGCTGAAGATAACGTCAATATGGCACATGACTTTGGATATCGGATAAGTGCCTTGTTCTTTTCTCATACAGACATTTGAATTAATGAGCCCTGGTCCTACATTTTATAATTTTGAGACCTAGCGGATGACTTTTTTTGGTTCGAAAGTTTTATTTTTAATTTTAGATTTGAGGCCCCTGTAGGCATTCATACATATTCATTCATACATATTTTTTTAGCTTATTTTAGCTCAAAATTATTGAACTTTGCTTTCATTTTGTGTATCTTGTTTATGATTGCCTTTTCCCTTATGTTTGACGGTGCTCGGATCAATGGGGGGGGTGTCATATGGATACTTCGTTACATATATTGCGTTAAGTTAGCATGAGTGTATTACATGTTTAAACAGCCGTTTTTCCTTTGGCTTCAGTTTTGCACACGACACCTACTTGTTGTTGTCGCTTTCACCCTAGAAGCGGTGAGGTGGTTTATTTGGAATAATATGTTATTTCTATGCTATCAGCTTTGCCTGGTACACTTGGTACAACTGTCTGCACACAGAGCTGAACAGTCTAAGATTAACCTAACACAAGGTTGCTGGAAGGCCTGATCCTCGCACCACATTAGACATAACACAAATAATGTTGATGCCAACATTTTGGGCTCTACGCGGGTTTAAGATAGAGTTACACGGAATGAACGAAGACACTTGGTGCTGCGCATGAAGAGAGCTGGTAGCTGTTGATGTGATCTACTCCTACTGACATTTAGAGGTATGGGGCCGCCCTGCTAAAGCCCGAATGAGACCTTCATATATATAAAATAATATGATAAATAGGGTGCGCGAAATATAGGTGATATAGATTTCTATAGATTTTGCATTATAACATGCTATCACCATTTGCTTACTATGGATTAGTGACTATGCTGCTGACTCTGATTTTTATAATCTGCATTTTGGTATTATACAAGATACTGCGTTTGAGAACTTTGCATTGAATAATAAATATTTCAAACTTGCACTTGTGTTCTTTGACTCTCAGTTCTGGTTTGAAATGATTATATAACAAAAGAGTGTTCATGTGTTCCACGATTCCTGAGGTATTCTAAAGTTCATGTTCTGGTTTGTCTAAGACATGGATCATTCCATAATGAGCCATGAGACACTGTAGCTAGCTAGGTAAGGGGATTAATGATACTGAGATGAGTTTTGGATCATCCTAACTCACTGAGGTTCTAGATCTCTATGCACAGTTCTGTGAGAGAACGGAAACCCTGCTACAGGTGAATTAGATAAAACGGACTCGTCGGAGTATGAAGATTATCAAGCTGACACCTTCTCCAGATGAACAACCAAAAGCTGAGTCACCACCGGTGTATATTGCAAATTTCCATAGGATTATGGACAAAGCAACTAAGATTTCTCATTACCATGGAGGCTAAACAGGACGAATGTTTCCTATATGACTTTAAGAGTTTGTCTCAGAGGCAAAGTTGGTCTATTCCTATTATAGACTTTATTTGGAAAGAAGGTCTAAAGATCATGGCCACACCAAATTCTTTACCTGCGGTTTTACCGCGAGTGGATAAAAAGTACAGGGCACCAACTTCTTCACTTGCTTGCCTAATCGGCCAGGCCAAGACGGAGTCAGTCATTGCGCAAGCAGCTCAAAAGAGAGCAAGGAACCCGTCATCTCAGATCTCCACTCCTACGGACAGAGATGGGAGGCGACTCGATACCATTGGGAAAAAGGTATCGACTATTGCAGCGACCACAGTTAGGGCTGCTAATTCGCTGGCAATTCTCGGCAGGTATGATAGGCAGATGTGGTCAGACATATCGCCATACATTCAAAAACTGCCTGAACCGGACCGGACCTAAGCCACAAAAATTCTGCAGGAAGGGGAGTGTACTTAGTCAGAGATCATTGATGCTGCAGTGGACGTAGCAGCTACAGGATTCAGGCAGTTGGCAGGAGCTGCAGTCCTTAGAAGAGAGGGATGGTTGAAATCTACATCCTTTAGGCAGGAGGTGCAAGCCAAGGTGCTGAATATGGCTTATGATGGCGAGTACCTATTCGGCTCGCATGTGGATGAGGCTTTGCAAGCCATCAAGAAGGATACAGAAACTGCACGATCGTTGGGTACTCTGCAGTACCGGAAATCTTCCTTTCGTGGTGCTAGAGGAAGAGGTAACTTCACAAATAGAGGAGGATATTACCAACAACGATCCTATACGAACAACCAAAATAACCAGAGGTACCAGCCATATAAGCAACAACCTTATGGCCAAAGAACAAATAATTATTCACAGCCCGAGGGAAAACAAAATATTGGGGCAGAGACAACACTAACAAAAAGTGAGGAACACATCCTGCCACCACTTTGTCCCAACCAGAAACAAATTGGAGGAAGAATATCCCTACATTGCTCAGAATGGTCAAAAATTACCACAGACAGATGGGTCCTGGATGTGGTTTCCAAGGGCCACATATTGGAATTTGTAAAAACCCCTCCAAATTCAACCCCAAAAGGACCGCCCCCAGAACATCTCAAGGAGCTGTTCATCCAAATCAATACAATGATTCGAAAGGGGGCAATCGAGAGAGTACCTCAACATCAGAGAGGAAGAGGTTTTTACTCTCATTTTTTCTTGATACGCAAGAAATCGGGGGAATGGCGTCCCATCCTCGATTTGCGTGCCCTCAACAAATACATCAAAAAATTAACGTTCAGAATGTTGACACTCCAAGAGATCCTCCAGTTTCTGACAGAAGGGGACCACATGGCAACACTCGACCTTCAGGATGCTTACTTCCACGTACCCATTTTCCCCAGGCACAGGAAGTTCCTAAGGTTCAGAGTGGCTGGCGGGGATTTCCAATTCAAGGTGCTTCCTTTTTGACTACGTTCAGCCCCGAGGGTATTCACAAAGATGTTGGCACCTGTAGCGGCCCACTTACGATTACAGGGTATTCAGATATACCCATATTTGGACGACTGCCTTATCAAGGCCAATTCCTACGCCACAACAAGCAAGCATGTCCAGAAATGCCTTTACCTGCTTCAAAGCCTGGGTTTCTCAGTGAACTTCGAGAAATCAGATCTGGTACCATCACAAAGGAAGTCTTTCCTAGGAGCAACGCTGGATTCCAAGCTCGCTCAGGTCTTCATTTCAAGCGAAAGACAGGAGAAGATTCAAAAGATGGCGACTGCACTCCTCAGAAAAGAGTGCGTTTCTGTTCGAAAATTCAAATCTTTCCTAGGGATGATCTCATCGTGCATCCCTCTCACTCCAAACTGTCGTCTGAGAATGAGACCCTTGCAAGAGGAACTCAGTCACCAATGGGTGCAGGTATCAGGTTCCTTCGAGGATATCATCACCTTAATGCCTCAAATGAAGAATGCAATCCTGTGGTGGAGTCAGGAACACAACCTGCAGGTGGGCTGTGCTTTCCTCGCAGAAGTCCCCAGATTCATCGTAACCACGGATGCCTCGCTAGAAGGTTGGGGCGCTCACCTGCAAGGTATGACAATCAGTGGCAAATGGGACAGACAGTAAAAGAAATGGCACATCAATTTATTAGAATTAAGGGCCATTTTCCTCGCCATGAAATCTTTTCAAGCGATACTGGAAGACTCAACAGTGTTGATTCGAACAGACAACACAACGAGCATGCATTACCTGAACAAGCAGGGGGGCACAAGATCAGCCCGGTTGTCCCAGCAGGCTCAAGAGATCTGGAATTGGGCTCTGGATCACAACATCAACTTGTCAGCGGTGCATGTTCCAGGAGTAGCCAATGTGCTAGCAGATTCCCTGAGCAGATCCAAGGGCAGCACTCACGAGTGGGAACTGCATCAACCAGCGCTGGATCGGATCTTCCAGAGATGGGGTCACCCTGATCTAGATCTTTTCGCAACATATCGGAACAAGAAATGTACACACTTTGCGAGCTGGATTCCCCACAGAGAATCTTGCGGGGATGCTCTGTCAATGAATTGGTAGCGGATATTTGCCTACGCCTTCCCGCCAATTCCATTAATTCCCAAGGTCATCAAGAAAATGAGAAGACAACCGTGTCGAATAATTTTGATTGCTCCACGGTGGCCACGACAATATTGGTTCACACAGATTCTTCTTCTCTCAGAACGCGAACCAGTCCAGCTGCCTCAAATTCCAAATCTTCTGACAATTCAAGAAGGCAGGGTATGTCATCCGGACCCTCATTCTCTGAAATTATCGGCTTGGCTCCTCAACACCATGAGTTTGCACACTTGAACATTCCACAAGACTGTCAAGAAGTCCTAGCCAATGCTAGAGCGCCTTCAACGAACAAAACTTACAAGCTTAAATGAAAGCGTTTTTGTGCTTGGTGCCAAACTATGAATTTACATCCCATGTATGCAGAACCGGAAAAGATCTTACCCTTCTTTTTGCAGTTGGCTAAATCAGGTTTGGCGCATTCAACACTTAAGTGTTTCTAGCGGCTATATCCCGATACCGTCAGGATGGTACGAATTCTCTATATTCCTCAAGAATAATCCAGCAATTCTTTAAGGGTTTATTTCGTATGTTTCCACCAATACGTCGGCCACCTCCATCCTGGCATTTGAATATAGTACTAGCTCAGCTCATGCGCCATCCCTTTGAGCCGATCCATAAAGTTGATCTGAAGTTCATCACTTGGAAGGTCGCATTACTGCTGGCGTTAACATCAGCCAGAAGGGTTAGTGACATGCAGGCGTTCACGTCTAAACCACCTTTCTTGCAATTCACGAATGACTCTGTGATACTGCGCACCAACCCGAAGTACATGCCCAAGGTACCATCGGATTTTCATTTGAATGAGCCAGTGATACTTAAGACATTCTTTCCGAATCCGCAGTCGCCAGCTGAGCGGACTTTACACTCGTTAGATATCAGGAGATGTCTTAAGTTTTATCTTTCAAGGACAGCTGCCATCAGGAAGACGGATCAGCTATTTGTAGCGCATGGCAGACTGAGGCAAGGCTGTGCAGTGACAAAACAGACTATCGCTAGGTGGGTCTCATCAACGATAGGGCTCTGCCATCAACAAGCAGGTAAACCCTTACAGACCTTACCTAGAGCTCATTCTACGAGAGCAGTCTCTTCTTCAACTGCTTTGTTTGCTGGTGTGCCTCTCCTGCAGATCTGCAGAGCTGCAACATGGTCCAGCAGGCACACATTCACAAGGCATTACTGTCTGGATTCTTCAAGTGATACCGATGCCTCGGTGGGAAGAGCAGTCCTGCGACATCTTTTTCAATAAGGTGAGCCTCTGGTGATCTCTCCCACCTCCTCTTGCTCTTTTGACGCTTTATTAAGTTATTGCATTACATTATGTTCATGCATGAAAACTGTGTAGCTTGGCGTCAAAGAGCGATGTATTGTATTACTGCAAACTACTCTGATTCAGGCATGTGAATCTATGAAAGACACCCCTAATACTGGAGAAGAACAATAGTTACTTACCTGTAATCTGTGGTTCTCCAGTATTGGTGTCTTTCATAGATTCACATGCACCCACCCACCTCCCCTCAGAGTCTCACTCAGGCTATGGATATATATATATATATATATATATATATATATATACTCAGGTACACTCCGGTGCTACAAAATCTGAGAGCCTGGGTCTCTGGGGAGAGCATTCTGGTGGGAGCTGTGGCCTGATTGGCTACAGTTTGGTCTATACATAATGACTTGGATAGTGGAAGTTTTTTCCACTGTAGCTGGGGCTACTTTACTTCCTGGTTGGGTATAACTGTTATTTGCTATGTACAAATGGCATATTACTGCTTTTTTATATACCGTGGGACTCCCACTCCAACGACGGGGAATGATTCAGGCATGTGAATCTATGAATCAGGCATGTGAATCTATGAAAGACACCAATACTGGAGAACCACAGATTACAGGTAAGTAACTATTGTTCTTTTGCAGGCCCCTCTCTCAGAATACTGGGAATATATTGGGACCTCATTTTCACTGCGACACTGAGAACCTTCACATTTTACCAGTCCCAGCTCTGATTGGGTCTAACAGTGGCAGAGGTGAAAACGCAGAGCCTTTTCCTTCTCAAGTAAGATGGCCACTACGTCTTTCACACTCTCAAAAAAGATGATTCCCATTTCACCTATCTGGAGAATGGGTGTAGTCAAAAAATCTTTAATTCATGGAACCATGCTACAAATTCTCCCTTCTTACTCTATCAATGTGTTGTCAATTCAAAAATCCAAGATCTGGCAGTTGCAAAGTCTTGAAGTTTACTTAAAAGGAGAGGATAATCAGCATACATTTCTCACCAGTGTTTCATGGGTCATCTTACAGCGCCAACATGTTTTACACAAGTCCTCACAGCGCAAACAACATAGGACCACCACAGCCTTCATCGTCTACTGAAGATGACCCACTGTGCAGATTAATTAAAGACTGACTAAGGTCTGCAAACTGAATCGTCTGAAGCAATAACTACAGCCTTCTAAGTAGCAGTAAAAGATGTCATTCCAGATCTTCCTTTCGGACACTAGTTCCTCAACCTAAACCATTCTTCAAATAATATATTTTACAGCCTAGTAATAAAGTGGATCACTGTGCCTCAATCATCAGTCGAATTACTGCTAAAAAGAATCCAGCTGTACCAATGCCGTGAGACGAGAAATCATCACCTCGTCAATTTATGCCGGATCACCAATGAAGGACAAGACGTCACCAGACAATCCTAGTGCGGCCCATAGAGGGGGGGCCAGGAACAGTTCACAGAAGGACCCCAAACTTGACACCACAGGAAATATCTTTATCCAGAAGCAGCTTCACAAAACAATGGTGGAACCTGCAAATGAGGATACAATGTCCTACCGGCCATGGGCCAGGGTAGGGCTGAGAGCTCCAGAGGAGACTCTCCAGTCTACTGGAGAATGACTCCATGCACCTCAGTACGTCACTAGTGTAGCCACTAAAAAAGACAGTGCGCATCCCACTGCGGAAGCGCCTACTGTGTGATCTACCACTGTAGGTAAGGTCCTGTCTTCATTGTAGCTCCAGAAACAGCTAACCTCCGCTGAATGAGCAGAGAAGAGGGACTGGCTGAATGCTCCGGACTGGCCTCTCAAGTAAGGTGAACTGTCGACCTCAATGTCATGTTCTTGGAAGGAGTAGGGAGTTGTGTGTGTTGCTTTGACTCCTCTTGGACTGAAAAGCATGGACATGTCTTACAGCTTGCCAGGGGTAGCTGCTGCAACACCTGGCTAGCCCCTTGCAACCCCTGGCACTGCCTATTCAACCCCTGGCCCCAAAGGTGGGTACGCAGTGCCAGGAACAGAGGGGCAACTAATCCTTATAGACATTGGTTGGTTGGCGCTCCACTTTGTTTTGTGTCAATTTTATATTGCACTAATAGTGAATTATATAAATGAAGTAGAATTAGCTCGAATATGACCCTCCATGGCAATGGAGGTAAATAAAAAATGCTTTTAGATGTATGTTGTTTGTGTGTTTGTGAATGAAAGTGTTTATGTGAGAGACAGTGTGTTTGTGTGAATGTGTGTATACGTGTATATGTGTAGGTGTGAGTGAAAGTAAAGGTCAAATGGTGTGTGACGTTGCTTGTGATGTCGTTTCTGATACGCCTGTCATTCTGGTGAATTTATGTCCATGCTGAAAAACTGCCTTTCTCTAAATGGGTTGCACCTGCTGTCAATCATCCCTGAGGAGAAAGGAAGATCTTGCAGCAGAAGTACTTCAGTGCCCTCTCTGTGGTTTCATCATTGAACTGGCCCTCGTGCCTCAAACACACAGAGAAGAAACAGTGGCATAACACAAAATGATAGCCCCCCTGCAGAATGTGGTAACAGGCCCAAGTCTAAGATAACTCCCAAAGATTCATAAGCTCTGGGCTGAATTGGGTTCCCCTGAAGGGTGTGGTGAGAGCGCACCACAAGGGTAACAGGAGCTGCAGGGGCCTGTGTTACACCCCAGAGAGGAAATGTTCTTAACTCAGACAGTTGAGCAATGTTTGCCCTGCTAGGCTGTTGTCTAAATCAAATGCTCCCCATTGTTATTAAAAAAGGGCTATCTTTATCTTAAAAGTGGACCCTGAACCTCGCTGTGTTCATTCTTTTTCTACAGTGCCTCAGTGTGTAAAGGCCTGCAAGACCAGACCAGGCCTGTTTGCCGCACATGCAGTGCTCACTATGCTTGTGAAGTCCCACCAGGAAACATGGTATCCAATCTCAGATTGGGCATAAACCTAGGCACCTGCACGCTCCTCTGTGCTAGGACTCCAGAGGCCACTGATCCTTCATTTTATTGTGAGCCCTCAGTACTGGCTGAAGCACCAGCTTTCAGCAGAGGCCTAATGTTGTGGCATACTGTACAAGTAAGGTTCTCTTTTCCCCACTTGCTTCAGCCTCACCTCCTGCTGTCCTCGCCACTCATCAGCTGCTGAGACCCAGACCTTCAACCATTCCTCATTCAATTTTTAGGCTTGCCTGGCTTACATTCTGCAACAATCCACCTCCCTGACTCCCTCCTCACTCAATGGACCCTCCCATTCCCGGTGGCCCCAAACTGAATATCAAAACTTGAGGTCACCTTTTTTATCTAATTGCCACTACACTTCTCTGTAAGTGCCCGAACCAAGAACACCAAAGTGCGTCAAAGAAAGGAGTGTCTGCATGGAGAAGGAAATCTGGAACCCTAATGGGCTTGTATATAGTTTAGAACAGCACTTTCCCTCTCCACAGGTGAATGGCCGTAAATTGGCTTTGTGTGCTCTGTACAAGCCTTTCCACTTGGTGTGTCTTTTCAACCTCTTAGTTTGTTCCCAGAGTGTGTACTGCAACAAGTTTATCTTCCATTTCAGCTGCATGTTAATTTGTCCCAGCCCTGTCATTTGTCTTCAGGACCATGATCTTTGGTGGTGCCAGGCTATATATTACATTTTTTACTTTTATTCCTGAATTCCCGGCCGGGCCCTGCCCCCACCATGATGCCCTCCCTGATCCAAATTATGATCTCATCCCACCCACTCACTGAATCTCATTCTCATGAAACTGCGGTGAGTCTGCTCCGATCGTCATGCTGCTACAGTGACTGCAGTTCTAGTGTAATATCACTGCATTGAAAGTGGCGTCCATTAAGCTGCCATTGCACTAAGGCCATACCATTCACCTGTTTAAGTCTTCATGGAGGTGAGATAGTGTTTCTGGAGGGATATCTTGGAAGTCAATGAATATCACTTTTTTGCATGGCTCTGGTGGGTTCATTCATGGCGATGGAAAACATTTTTCTTGTTTGGAGGGTGAAGATGAGTCAAAGGAGGGTGACTGAAGTATCTTCATAATAAATCCAAGATACAGTGTGGTTCTTATATGAAGTTTAATCCAGGAATAAAGATTCCATCCACACGCAATGCTAAGAGATATCAACTGACTGACATTAGAACCTTCCTATGTCAACCTAATGCCTGACATAGCTAATGACATCTTTAATATTCTATTAAAGATACAGTGTTAAATATCACAGTGACACCACTCAAAGGTCGGTGAGTTGAGAGGTATATGAGGTCACTTAAGTTATTGCTGCCCCAAAATGATCATATCACTAGGGAGAGCTGCTCCTACTTTAATATCGCTATGTTACGGGTGGTCCCCTTTGTATGAAACTGCAGTAAGGCCTGCTACTTTCCAGTGTAAATCAAAATTTGGGCTGGACAGGAAATCCGATTTGAAGACTTTGTGGCAGTTTGCATCACTCATTGTGACACTAAACTGGTGCAAACCTTTTAAAAATGTGGGACTGTGTACTTTATCAATGTATACCCAACTTGTCAGTGACAACACTTTAAGTCTGTTCGCTTGTGATGAGTTAAACATATAAATTGAGAATATGTATATTCTGATAGGTTTCAACACATAAATAATGAATATTTTCTCTAGAGCTCGCTACATTGCAAATAACTGGTCCTACACAAATACCTGAGCTCTGAAGGACGAGAAACTGCGACACTGGGATTTTAAGCCTATCTCTTAAGAAAGGGACACCTCAAGCCTCGGCGCGCCCGGGCTGAACCACAGGAACAGCCTTTCCGTTCTTCTCCAGGAGTTATGGTCCATGTTTGGACAAAAGAGGGACTCCTCGCCACCACGGACCACTCACTCCTGCCTCGGCCCGGACAGACACCTGCAACTTCAGTGGCAGTCACGCTCATGCGAACTTTTAATTGCACTGTGCATTACAATGGTATGCTCTCACCAGCAGCCCCACCCCATCCCCCATCCTGAAGATGCACACTCGCAGACGCGGAGACATCTACGCACCGCGCGCGACATAATTAATAAAAAGCCTGCCTCAGAGGTCCGCCCAGGGCCGTCAGACCGTTTAATTCATTAAGAGGCCGGGCTGCAGTGCAACAGTGTGGGTGCTCAATGGATACAAGAGAAGAGCATGCACTGATTTGCAGAGTACAAGAGCGTGGGTGGTCACTGGGTGCCACAGAAGAGTATGCACCAATATGCATAGTGCAAGGGCGTGGGTGGTGACTGGGTGCCACAGAAGAGTATGCACCGATGTGCATAGTGTAAGAACGTGGGTGCTCACTGGGTGCCACAGACGAGCATGCACCGATGTGCAGAGTGCAAGAGCGTGGGTGTCCACTGGGTGCCACAGAAGAGCATGCACCTATGTGCAGAGTGAAAGAGCGGGGGTGCCCACTGGGTGCTAGAGGAGAGCATGCACCGATTTGCAGAGTGCAGGAGCGTGGGTGCCCACTGACTGCCAACAAAAAGCATGCACCGATGGAAAACGGAAGTGCATTGGTGGCCAAGTCGTTGTAGGAAGTGGAACTTTGGCAGTAGGGGTGTTGAAGCTGCTTGTGTAGCTCGTTACTTCGCAGGGCTACAGCTCTCTGTAGAGCGCTTAGAGTTTAACTATAGAGACTTGTGGCCTGCACACAGCATACCACAGTTGCTGCGCCCACAGTCCCTCTCGGACTCGTGCATGCATCGCAGAGTGAAAATAAATCTGTACTCGACGGCACTACCAGTCATCAACAATCTTTGATGTAACCCTGGACATAGATGCTAAAGTTTCAGATTGCTATTTTTTCTCTCTAAGTAAAGTTAAGAAAACATGCCTCTGTCAAAGACCCCCTCCCATTCTTTTTATAAAACTTCACCGAAGTAGTGTTATGCGGAAAGGCAATTTGCAAATGTGGGCCATTTTTAAATTTTTTTTATCAAAGTTGTTTTTATTGAGAGAAAGAACAGAAAGAAAAAAACAAACATGCAACAATCCAGCACAACTTCCCACGCAGGGGGCAATCATAGAGGAAAGTGACAAAGAGGCATGTAGAATGGAAAGCTACCGACATTTAGCCCGTAAGGTCCAGTCCATAGGAGGCGAATGAGACCCCCCCAAGCATAGATACAGAATCGCCATAGAGTCGAGAATCGAGTCGGGGTGGGTGGCTTTGAGAGTTCTTGTTGCCTCAGCTATTGGCAGGATGTCACAAAACACGAACCAGGAAACACCCCCCCCTTCCACTCCCTCCTCCCCAGTGGTGGTGGCAACATCCACGCTTATTCATTCATCCAGTTATCACACTCAGACCTGAAACAAATGAAGAGCTCGTACCGTGGATGGGCATACTGCTGACGGCAATCCTTTAGAAAGAAAGCCGGCAAAAGGGCCCCAGCGGGACATGAAGTTCTTGAAATTACCCAAGAAGATATCCGCCATGCTCTGGTTTCTTCCACGCCGCGGCTAGAGTGAGCTTGGCAGCTCCAATACACAGCCATAGTATCTTTTTGTCAGCCCTAGTCTGATGTTCGAGATCCGGGTCCCGAAGGCCCAGCAGACTATGAGCCATCAAGTCCGCAATCGGGTACGCCAGTAGCTCCTTAATATGGGATAGGATCTCTTCCCAATATGGGCGGATGATCGGGCAGTCCCACCAGATGTGGCGGAAGTCACCCAAGAGGCCAAAGCCCCTCCAGCATCTATCCAAAGAGTTCGGGAAGATCTGGTCCATGAGAGTCTTAAGATGTGCCTCCCAGAGTTCCACCGAATGATTGTATGCAGCGATATTGCGCCATAGGTGCGACCATTCCACATCCGAAATATTGCGCCCGAGGAGTTCCTCCCAGAGTCCCATATATTGCGGCCTTGGCGATACGGCGGAAGTTGAGAAGAAGATTATAAATGAATGAGATGACGCCCTTCATGGTAGAAGTCCGGGATAGGAAAGCCTTGCATCTCCGACCGCGGGTGACGTAGCCAATGGAGCAGCTGGACGTAGTGGAAACGTTCAGATATTGGGACTCCCTAATCCCGCATCCAGTTGTCAAAGGTGAGTGGGGTATGCCATGAAAAAAGTGCGTGAGCGCATGGCAGCCCCATTCCCTCCATGCATCAAAGGGGCCCTGTACCTTTGCCAATAGTGGGGGGAAGTTCGCGGAGTACAACTTCCCTATCGTGGGAGTCAAATGAATCCCCAAGTACAAGATGGAGTTGGAATCCCACGACAGCGGCGTGAGCGGCCGCAGTCGGTCCACCTCTGCCGAAGAGAGCGTGAGATTGAGAATATAGGACTTATCCTAGTTAATTCTAAAGCCTGCCACCTCCTCGAAGCGCGACAAGGCGTCCTGGACGTGCGAAAGGGACTGAGCTGGGTCTACAAGGGAAAGGAGAACGTCGTCAGCGTATAGGGTAATCTTGTGTTGCTCTCCCGTAAAGGGGATGCCACGAATCTCCTGGTGCTCCCGTATGGCTAATGCCAACCTGCCTGGTGCCTCGTGAATGTGAGAAAGATGCCGACAGGTGGCCATTAACTGCTACTCTAGAGCGGGGGCTGCTGTAGTTTGCGCTAACCATCGATAGGAGTTTAGTCGAGAAGCCAAAGGCCGACAGGGTGTGGAAGAAGAAGCCCCAGTCCACCCGATCGAATGCTTTTTCTGCATCAAGGCCCACCAGGACCGCCGGAATCTTGAATCTATTAGCCTTCTCTATTAGGTGTATCACCCTTCTGGTATTATCGTGAGTCTGGCGTCCCTTAATGAATCCAGACTGGTCCGGGTGAATGAGTGCCGGCATCAGGTCCTGGAGCCTGTTCGCGATGATGGAGGAGTACAGCTTGGCGTCAAGATTGAGAAGGGCTATTGGTCTATATGAGGAGCATTTAGATGGGTCCTTCCCCGGTTTGGGAATAACCAAAATTACGGCCTCGGCCATGGATCCCGACGTTTCCCCGGCCTCAGCCATGTCATTAAACAGGTGCACCAGAAAGTCGCCACACTCGGAGGCGAAGGTCTGATAGAAAAGAGCCGTATAGCCGTCCGCTCCAGGTGCCTTATGAGGCTTCAAAGCCTTAATGGCTCCCAAGACCTCTTCTCTAGTGAAGGGAGCCGCGAGTAACTCATTCCACTCTGTGGAAACCTGGGGTAGTGGGAGGGCGCTTAGGAAGTCTCGTTTTTTCCCTGGGTTTAGGGCATCTCCCGCGTAGAGCGAGGCGTAGAAGTCACCAAAGAGGTCAGCCTTGACCTCGTCGCAGTGCTGCACAGTTCCAGTTGTATCCCGGATACCCCCTATGTATTCCTTCACTCTTTTGTTGAGCTAAGTGTTTCCCTACTTTGTTCCCTTGGGAATAGGAGAGGCGACGCAATTTCAGCAGGTTAAACTCTGCTCTGTTATTATAATGATTCAGAAAAGGGGGTGGTGATGAACAGAGTGTCTAAATTAAGCAGACCACTCTTACCCAGTCCAAAGATCAGGGCTTGATCCATCACCGTTATTTAGCTCACTGCACCATCCCAGCTCAGAAACTGGCTATATGCAAATCATTTAGTAGTTAGTTGGTAGTTTGGTCTGCCCTGTTCACATGATGCACTGGGCCAGGGACAGACTAATTTGCATGTAGCCAGGTTCTGAGCTGGGATGGTGCAGTGAGCTAAAAAACGGTGATGGATCAAGCCCTGATCTGTTGACTGGGTATGAGTGTTCTGTTTAATTCAGATACTCTGTCCATCACCACCCCCTTTTCTGAATCGTTTTGTCCACCATAAGCGTGGAAGGGTATACTCAGATGTGAGTCCCTTGCTCATTGCACCATCAGGATTCAAGCAAGCCGGGCCGAAAGACGGCTGTAATGCCAGAAACCGGTCCCCGAAAGCTTGTTTCCTTCCCAGTATAAGAATTGGCTTGGTAGTTTGGTCTGCCCTGTTCCCATGATGCACTGGGCCAGGGACAGACTAATTTGCATGTAGCCAGGTTCTGAGCTGGGATGGTGCAGTGAGCTAAAAACGGTGATAGATCAAGCCCTGATCTGTTGACTGGGTATGAGTGTTCTGTTTAATTCAGATACTCTGTCCATCACCACCCCCTTTTCTGAATCGTTTTGTCCACCATAAGCGTGGAAGGGTATACTCAGATGTGAGTCCCTTGCTCATTGCACCATCAGGATTCAAGCAAGCCGGGCCGAAGACGGCTGTAATGCCAGAAACCGGTCCCCGGAAGCTTGTTTCCTTCCCAGTATAAGAATTGGCTTGGTAGTTTGGTCTGCCCTATTCCCATGATGCACTGGGCCAGGGACAGACTAATTTGCATGTAGCCAGGTTCTGAGCTGGGATGGTGAAGTGAGCTAAAAAACGGTGATGGATCAAGCCCTGATCTGTTGACTGGGTATGAGTGTTCTGTTTAATTCAGATACTCTGTCCATCACCACCCCCTTTTCTGAACCTGTTATTATAATGAGCCCTAAGTTTCCCCCTGACCGCCGCCAGTGGGCGAAAAGTCAGCCTGGTAGGGTTCTGTTTATGTGCCTGTTCAAGAGCGGAGAGCTCCCTTTCCAATTCCTCACGTTCCTTCCTCCGCAACTTATTAAGGTTAGCATTGAGGGCCAAGCAGGTGCCCCTTAGAGACGCCTTAAAGGCGTCCCACGTGTTGAACACCGACGTATCCTGCACTGGGTTGAGATCAAAGAACTCACGGATGGCCTTGCGTAGTTCCTTACACGAGGTCTCGTCTCGGACAAGAGAGGCCGGAAAGTACCACTTGCGTTGGCCGTTTCCCTCTGCCGACCAGTGGAGGCGAAGAGCGAGCAAGCTGTGGTCAGAAACTGAAAGCAGGAATTCTGGATTCGCGGATGACTCCTCTAAGGGATTGACTCAAAAAAATGTGGTCTAAGCGTGAATAAGAGTGGTGGACATGGGAGAAGAAAGTAAAATCCCGAGAGTGGGGAAGAAGAGAACGCCAACCGTCTACTAGCCCCATGTCACCGATCAGCCGCTGCGTCTCAGCGGAGAACAGACCAGTGTCGGACCTCTGGTGGTGAGAGCTATCCAATTCCCTATTCCAAACTAGATTAAAGTCCCCCAGCAAAAATAGGACCCCCTCGACAAAGTCCTCCACTCTCTACAACAGGTTCTGAATATAACCATTTTGGCCCACATTCGGTGCATACAAAACCAAAAACGTGCATAATTTACCACGAAGCAGGCCTTTAACCATGAGCCAGCGGCCCTCCTTATCGCTGCGCACACCCAAGGACTGGAAGTGGAGGACAGAGCGGAAGAGAAGGGCCACTCCCCTATGCTTCGTGAGGGCGGAGGATCTGTAAATAAGGGGAAACTGCCTATGTTTGAGGCGGGTTTCGTCCTTTCGCGCTAGATGGGTCTCCTGAAGGCCCACCACATCCAACTGGTGATCATTTATATATTTCCAAACTTTCTGGCGCTTCTGTGGGGAATTCAAACCCTTCACATTCCATGTTCTTATAGTGATCGGCATTACAAATTAGTGACCCCCTCCCTCTCCATCAGCAGGCATACACCGATCGACTCAACCCCCTCCCTCCAACCCCGCCACCACCCGGATTGCAATAGTGCACAACAGCAAGCATCATTACACAGAACAGGGTCCAGGACAGTGTACCCCGTCCAACAACCCGGTTCCCTCCTCACCCTTCCCCCAGGCTCCCTCCCCCTCCATATTCCGACCCTGCGCATCTGTTGATTCCACCCTACCTCTCCTCCCCCAACCACACCAAGACACCAGCACCACGCAGCCATCAAAGCAGCAATCCCATCACAGCGGTCCCTCAGTGCACCAGAACCCAATCCCGGTCGGTCAGAACGCAGACACACATCATACCACACACTGGAAGCTGTATACACCCACATACCTTGGCCACCACCACTGCACCCCCAACCCCCGAAAAAAAAAAACCACACCCCTAACAGGCCACCCAAAGCCCCTCCCCCTCTCCCGACCCAAGAGACTTAACAGCAAACCATCATGGCCAAACGAAGCATTGAAGAGTCTCAAAAAGAAGCAAATAGTGAAGATCAGAGGGACTGACAGTCCCAAATTGTGGATGTCCATTGGTACCCTCAGAGAACGAGGCGTCGCGTCAACAGTTAGTGTCCCCCCAGAACTCCGGACCGGGGTGTCGTCCCAAAAGTACTTAAATACCCACGGTACCTGAGAGGGAGGTGTCCCTCCGACGCCAGCCAATCTTCCTCCCCGGGCTCAGGCCGCTCCAGAGCTATCCCGCGAAGGCGCCACCGTCACCGTTGCTACAGAGGCAACAGCTACACCTCTCTCCTGCAGGCTAACCGAGGGATCCGGCCTCCCCGACGCAGCAGCCCGACCTACTCTTTGCCAGGATGGGGAGCGCCGTCTTCGTCTTGATGGAGAGCTCCCCTCACTCAGGGAAGGGGCAGCATCATTCAGGCCCAGGAGGTCCTTGGCATCCTTCAGGGATCTGACTTGAACCAACCTATTCTGCCATCTGAAGATAAGGCAAAAAGGATGGCCCCAGGAGTAGGCCACATTCTGGTCGCGCAAGAAGGCCGTCACAGTCTGAAAGTCACTTCTCTTCTGAAGCGTCGAGGCCACCAGGTCCTGGAACAGCTGGGGATGTAGTCCCGAAATTGCTATGAAGAAATCCCTCGGCCTTTCCGAAGTATGCGTTCCTTCAATTGGAAGTCATGGATGCAAACCAAGATGTCAGGTGGTGGAGCCCCCGTGCCCCTCGGCAGACCAACTCTATGGACCCTGTCCATACGGATTTCATGGAGGTCATCCTCTCCCAGGATCTGCAGGAAGAGGGCCTCTACATAGCCCCGTAGGTCTCCAGCTTCTCCGTCCCAGGGCACGGCTCCGATGCGGATGTTATTCCGGCGGGACCTGTTCTCCAAGTCCTCCGCGTGGGCCTGAGGTCCAGATTCTGCTCCGTGAGCCGGAGTACATCCTGCCGGAGTTGGTGCACTTCGCCAGCCAGCCCTAAATCATGATCCTCCAGTGTGGCCACTCGTTCCCCAATGCCATCTACATCCCTCCTCACCTCACGGAGATCTGAAGCGAGCTGGGAGCGGAGTTCGGAGATGTCCTCTTTTATGGCAGAGAAAAGTTCCAACATGAAGGCCTTAGTGGCGGGTGCATCATCGTCCTTTTGTCTGGGCGAGGCGCTGGGACCCGGCGATGCCGTCTGCTTGGCTCCCCTCGGCGGGCCTCCTTGCCTGGCTTTTTCTTACGGGGTTTGGTGGACATTGCGCCGTTCTTGTCGTGTCCACTCCAGCCGGGCAGAGTGTCAGATCAGATCTTTCCGCCAGTCTAGGCCTCCCAGCTCCCAAGCTCACCAGCTACTCCCACCAGTCGCACAGGATACTCCTGCTGCGTAGCCAGCCAGGCGAGCCCACCGAGCCACGGCACCCCTCAGCAAGCCAGCTGCCTCGTGTCCCCAGGTATGGCCCCGTTCAGCCTCCACCAGTCGCACAGGATACTCCTGTTGTCGGGCCGTCGAAGCGAACGCCTGTGATCGCTCACAGTGCCTGACCGCTCCGTCCCCAGGCAGCACAGTGGGGCCCTTAAGACAACGTGCCACAGCAGGGCAAGATCGCAAAGGTAGGGTCCAATGAGGGCAGAGTCAGGGTCCAAGGAGGCCCTATGAGACGCTAGGAGCACTGTTCACAGAGATGCCTCCCAGAGCATCCAGACCAGAGGACTGTTACTTCTTTCCCCCGGCAGCTAGGGCACCACCTCGCCTCGCCACTCAACCGGAGGCCTCCGTTCCAGGCGCGCGTGGGGCCGTCCCATTCAGCGTCATCGCAGGACACCGCTGCGGCGCCGCGTGGGCCGAAGGACAGGCACCAGATCTTCCAAAGTTGCTTCTCTACACCGCTACTCCAGGGACCCCAGATAGAGGCCAGTCAGGACTATTTATTTTATAGCATTTGTAGGGCGCACAGCTACCCACAAAGGGATCACCAAGCAGGACCCCTCCAGTGGACCCACTGCGCCATGCCCCTGGATAGGGCTCTGTTCAGCCGCCTCTCGTTGCTCAGGGCGTTCCCGGTGCCAAGCTGGCAGACTAGGCCGCGCGGAACGGCCGCCGAGCGCTGTTCCGCTCTGTCCCCGGGTAGTTCCGCGGGGCCCAAAGGCGACCCACCACGGCAGGGCAAGCAAGTTTCTGCAGGCTCCCAGGAGGCCCGATAAGTCAGCTGAGGGATCCGGTTCCTAGGTACCCCGGGGGCATCCGCGCCAGGAGACTGCCAGCTCCCCCCACATGGGCCCTGCTGCTCTGCCTCGCCACCCCGGAGGCCTCCGCTCGCAAGGCTGGCCGTGGCCGGTCCTCAGTGTCTCCTCAAGGCCAGGCAGCGGTGCCCACAGGACAAGGGCCCAATCTCGCTCCCCACAGGCGGCAGCGTTCAGGGGCTGGTTGGTCGCGCCCCCCTCGCGGCACTCAGTCGTTGTTCCTCAGGGGCCCCCAGCAAAGCAGGGCCGCCCACAGTGCCGAGGACAATCAGGCCAACGTTCGCCGGAGCGAGGCGTCTCCGCCGCCAGAGCCGCACACAGTGCAAGGGAGAGGGGGGGGGGGGGGGGGGGGGGGGGGGGAGGGGGGGGGGGGGGGGGGGGGGGGGGGGAGCGCCACAGGAGTTCCGTTCACCCCAGGCAGGCCGCCAATCCCCGACCTCACCTGCCAGCTACCGCCGTGCTCCGCGATGCATCCCGGGCCTTCCCTCCGCTATCTCAGGGCCAGGAGTCGATTCCGCCGCCAGAATTTCCCAGGGCCGTGCAATAGGGCAGCTACACCATCGGGGAGCCAGGGATCGTCCCGCTACGAGGCACCACACAGGCCGCCTCTCTGCCTCCAGCCGCAGCGAACCTCCGCCTCACCACACACTCTAGGCCCCGGCACACCAGGCCTCACCACGCCTCAGGTCCGGCGGCTCCTCACCTCCGCTAAAGAGGTACCATTTACGGTGCCGGACCCCGCTACTCCGCGCCAGGATACTCAGTTACCAGGTATGGTGCGATTCTTGACTCGATCAGGGGCTTAAACAACGCTAAGAAAGTGGTGGCGCCGGAGGGACTCAGCAACACGTCCTACTCCGTTGCCATCTTAGCCAACAGAGTGTGGGCCATTTTTTTTAGCGTGTCGTGGCTGATTTTTTTATCCCAATCCAACCCTGAGTACTAGTGGTGCAGTCGAACACTGTGTCAGAGCAGCGCACGGTTGCTCTTCATGAAGCGATTGGGCGGCGCTCCATCCCGCTTGTGTCTGCATGTAAGCTCCGGTGGTGTGAGAGGAACTATAACGGTGCGAATTTGCATTTTAGTGTGGTAATACAGGCCACCACACTAAAATGCGTTAGCCTTACCCCTGGTACGTGGAACTTGGCAGGGCTGCCTGAAGAGAATCCTTTGTTATGCAGGTGCCAGAAGATACGATCATCTGCTAGTGATCTGAAAGTGCATGCCATGGGGATCTACAACAGGGCAGGAGGTGTGAAGGGCAGAGTGCAGGCTCTACATTTAACAGGTCTTGCAGGGATTAATGTTCCTGCATGGGCAGTTGCTGCCAAGTATTACCAGCTTCTAGACATTTTCTCAAGCCCATAACAAATAAAAGTAAGTATTATACAAATAGTTTTTTTTACATTTCGAATGGCCTGGTATAGTAATTTCACTGTATCAAAATTATACAACTGAAGCATTTTTACCATTGTTTACCATAAAGTCAGTGTTATGTATTCATCTACTGCAGCTAAAAACCATCGATGAAGCCAATAGTCTGGGCTTGTTTTAAGTGCATGCCAGTTCTATTACTTTTTTGTGTACAATAACAGAAAGAGGCAGCAAAATGCCAGTTAGGCAACAGATTTTCACCTGTTTAAGCACACACTTTTTTACATTGCTTTCGACCCTTTAGGAGACCCTCCCCCTCCCCCCCCCGCCCCCTCCCCACCGGGTTTTCAACCCACTTAAAGCCCTTGACATACCCTTTAACCAATTAAATCGCAACAGACTCCATGTGTACTCTTTATTTTTTAGGAGTCTTTACTAACACACCCTTATGTATGATTATTATTAAACTGCTCACATGTGTTCTGACCAGTAGCAAAGTCTCTATAAATACCCCTCCCTTAAGCATTATGTGAATAGCCCCTGTCAAAACATGTGAAATAAGTGCTGCCATTCCTTACACATTCAGTCACTTCGAAACACAGTTTTGGTGTTTAGCCATTTTTTTTGTGCATGTGCTATAATAACAATGTACAAAGAAATGGCCTATTAAAAATAAAAATAAGAGTTTGATCGTGCACAGAGGTAGGACTCAGGAGTGTGCATGCACACTGTAAAAGTATCAGACAGGATTGAGGTTTTTTTTTTAACTCCTTCTTCCCTTAAAAGAACTGTCCACGTTCGAGAAGAACTGTGCCAAATCCTAAGTTACTTTAACTATTAACCACTAAGGTATACTGGATTCCATTGCAGGAACGAAATCCAATAAAATACTAGGGCAGGTGACCTCACATCCAACACGGGGCATCTTTAACTCTTACTCTGGGGCCACCTCTTATTAACCCTGAGGACAGGTCGATGGCTGTTGGCATGCATGCCACACCCAAAACATGTGCGCACTAGGGCAAAGCAAATACGAAATTCCTCCATCACACAGGCCTTACCTCCTGCCACCTGACAGCAGATCTCTCACTCCAGAATAACTGGTCTCTCTCACCACTTTCCAAGGATAAATGTTATTACCCACTCCTCCCTCAGCCAAGCAAGCGCATGCTGCAGCCCTCCGGCCGAGAGTACTTTGAATAACGGAGCTAAGAGGACTGCACACTCTCGGCAGAACGAGTGAAGACATAGAAGAGGGACAAAACGGATTCAATGTAAGAGCTTTGAACATAAAAGAAGGTCATGCTTCATCAGACCACTGACATAATTTATTTAGTGAGGGGGCCCCTGGAGCACGGCCCCCCGCAACGCGGCCCGGGGCTTCGGGGCTCCATTTCGCACCAATTCCTCTGCTGAGTGAAGGGGCTCTGGAGTGAGGGGGCCCCCCCGCAACGCGGGGGCTGCGGGGCCTGTGTTACGCCCCTGCTGTCATGGTGGGTGGTAGATTTGTAAAGTGCGGCATAGTGCCTTGTCATTTCTCTGTGTATTTCTTGTTGTGTATACACTGTGTGACCTGTTGTGCGTATTGCATGTATGGGGTGTCTTGGTTATTCCTGGCAGAGCAGCCATGCCAGCAGTCTTTCCAGCCTATCTGAAGTTAAATGTGTGTGTGCGGAGTGTGCAGTGTAGTTCAGGCACCTCAGTCGTTCCAGCAGTTCTATATGCTCCCCGCGCTTCGCGTATAGCCTCTGCTTGCTGTCTGCATTCGACGCCTCCTCGGTTTCATATCGTAAAAGCTTGTGCTCCACCTGTCCCACATCTTAATTGTTTGTGCATGTTACACATGAGACCCATACTATGCCGCCTAATGTTTACCTTAAATGCTTCTCATTCAAGAAATGTGTTACGAATGGAGCCAGCATTAACACCTAAGTATTCCGCTGCCTTGTTCTTATCTAGGACCCTAATTCGTTATTCCCGATTTATGCCCTTGTGAGGTTATAAATCAATAATGTCCTGACAAAGGCATAAGAATCAGATTCATATTCAGTAATAGCCCATGCAATCCAAAGCACAGCACGGCTACTCCCATCGACTCCTAGAAAGCACAACGCGTTCTTTACACAAACCAAGCCTCCAGCAGCCCGGGAAAACCCCCCCGCTTTTGTTTTGATTTGAACAAGAACTCCTGAAGCCCTGCAAGAACTGTTAGTTCTTGGTGACGTCTTATGTCCAACCTTACGTCAAACCCGGCACCTTTCAGGTATAAAATATCAACAGTTGCCTTAAGCAAACACACAGTGGTTTGGAGCAGAGCGGCCATCTACTTGCCCGAGAGCCCAGCTGATACGAGTACCCGCGGAAGCCGCCCCTCCTGTTTGACGCACAGAGAGACGCTGTCTTTTTCTCCAGCCGAGAAAATCCAGCTCCGGTGTTTCCAGCCCACCCTTGCGGGTTGCTGGAATATCAAGTCCTGAGGAAAGAGATACCAGACCTCCCACATTCTATTACCAAGGAACGGAGCTGACTAAACCCTTATTCTTGAGGCAGGTTCTTGGCAAAATCATCTTAACCAACTTAACTTAACATCCCTACTTACTTGTCCCTTCCCACGTATTCGGCTTAGGTCAGATACATGTATTTATGTATGTATATATTTTATCCATTTTAAAGTATCATATGGCTAAGAAAACCGTATCAACTCTTTTACAGTATTATTTCATAATACTACTTTTACTGTACGCACTTTACTTTAAGTATTGCAATTGTGGCCATTCATTTCTCTTGCATGAGAAGGAAGACTGCTCAATAAATAATACCTTTTTATTGAAAACGCCCGTCTCTCGATTTCTCTGCACTCTGGTGAAACTAAGTATGCACTGCTGACCGAGTGAAATATCGGTCTATTGTTTTCACACGTCTCTAGAGATATACTCTTATTCTAAGGGAGCAAAGTTGTCATGTTTATGCGGTTGTCGGAAACTGAATCCCTTCTTGTCTGAGCCAGGGAAGGTTATCCATCCCTCTTCATTCAAGAAAGTTTCCAGTGACCTCTGAGCTAGCTGGCGCAAACCTAAATTAAGTTTAACATAGTCAGTAGAGACCTAGATGACCTCAGTCCTACGTCTACACTGCTGTTTGTTATTCCAGTGCGCAGAGCCTATTGGGAAAATAGGAACTACACTACATGGCGCCCAACGTTTGGTAAGGCGATAATCTAACGCAAGACAATAGAGTAACTCAGTCGTGCTTTTTCACACAGAACCCTTTTCCTGTAAAAACTCCAATAGACGTCTGGAGTGGGTGAAAGGTTAATATCCGCCGGAACTTAGTAGGATGAGAATCCTATGTATTAGTTTCTGGTTTTGATCAACGTTGAAGGATACAGTGTTCCAAAATATTGTGCACCTAATCTTTGTTTCCTTGAAACTCGATCTGCAACAGAAAACTTTCAGTCAGTTAAAATGACAGAAAGTGACGAAGAAAGGGAGCGATTAAGAATAGCAGCTCAACTCTTAGAGGAAGACACAAGTCTTCATGAAACCGAATCAAATGCTATACTCATTCCGGTCAATCTAAGAAGAACTATAACTCTAAAACTTATAAAAAAATGGCCTGACACCGCGAGGTGGTACAGTCATATTCGTGATAGAGGCACACTAATATCGTCAGACAGAGGTATTCTATTCATGGATACACTTTCCAGCAGCACACGCTACGACAAAAGACTTCCACTATTACAAAATAGAGGAACCTCCGGATGAATACACTCCTTTCGAGGAGATTGAGATTCCACTAAAATACCAAGAGCACCTGCTCTGGTTTAAAGGCGCCCTAAAACATAATAATCACATCACCAGGCTCGGTCCACTAGATAGACCAAGAGAAACGGGGCCGGTCCTATGCAACTATGCAACACACCCAGACTACGAAATAATGTCAAGCGAACAACTCCTAGTTAAACTAAAAGAATTATCAAAAGCATATAGAGAATTAGTTCAATTGGCAAGGAATGATATAAAGAACCTCCAGAAACTGAAGGAAACAGATATAGCAGCCCAACCATTGGAACTTGCCAGAATTATAGAAAAATCCTATGAAGAGCTAGGAAAAGATAGTTTGGGTGGGAAACCGATAAAACCCCAACTAACTGAAAATCCTGAAAAAACATTTATTAAAAATAATTTAAAAACTCCAAAAAAGAGTTGGGAAAATAATAAACAAATCATTCCCAGGGAAAAACGTTTCCAGTCCAGAGGAAGGTCTCCTCAGCGTAGAGAGAGATCTCCAGGCCAAGAAGAGAAGTCTCCCCAAAGGGAACCCTCTGAAAAAAGGTACAACCTTAGAGATAGGGATAAAATAAGAAAACCAGACAGATAAAGATGTTGATACACGTCCCTCTAGATTATTCTCACTGAATCCTTCTCGATCTACCTCACAGAAATCGGAAAGAAGAGGACGGTCAGAACACAGAGAAGAGCACGCCAAGTCCAAAGACAAGGAACCTGCTCATCAAAGTAAAAAATTACAATTTCCCAGAAAGAAGGTAGCAAGTATTAAGATTAAAGATGCCGAGGATACTGAGGGCACAGCTGAAAAACGGAGAGTGGGCACAGACAATGCTAGACAGCGGAGCAGGAGTGACCATAGCTCACAAGACCCTGATGAATCTTCTGGAGACAGCGGACACGAATGAATACATTCAAGTGGAAACTGCAGACACAAGAGTTAGTGTGCCCCATAAGCTATATGAAATAACATTACGTAAAGAGGGAGATAAAACCTGGAAAATAAACAGTCTTTTTTGGGAAAAACTTTCAAAAGGCTATGACATTCTGTTAGCTGAGAAAGACTGGCCACCAGTTTGTCAGGGAGTGCCCTCATGGCGAAGAAATGATTATGCCTGCCTTCTGGAATCATATCCCGATTCATAAAAAATATACTTATGCAAGAAAATGGGCAGTAGCCCAAGCTCCTGCTTTATACAAAAATCATGTAGGATGGGATAAGGACTCACCTCACCACAAGATCTAGTTAAAAAATCAGCCCACTGCACAAACACAGTACCCAGTAAAACAAGAAGCTAAAAAACAAGTCAGGGAGATCTTAGATCAATTTGAATATCAAGGGGTGATCGAAACATGCACCTCTCAAATGAACAATCCTTTGTTTCCTGTCTCCAAGCCAGACGATTCTTATTGTCTAGTTTTGGACTACAGACACCTTAACTCCTGTTGTAAAACATTTGCAGTACAAAACTCACATAGTGCAGCACTAATGAATAACATTGTGCGCAAAAAATATAAAACGACATTAGACATCTCTAATAGATTCTTCTGTCAAAACATTGCACCAGAAAGCAGGAATTTGACCGCTTTCTCAATATTTGGGTCGCAAAAACAATTTTGCCGACTCCCACAGGGATTCAAGAATAGCCCGGGATTATTTCCAGCAAGGGTAACAGAGTTACTACAAATATATGATGATGAAGCATTATCATATGTCGATGACATCTATCTCACAGACAATGACATGGAGACTCACTTAAAAAGGGTGATCACCATAATACTTGGGTTCGCCTCAGAGGGTTACAAATTCAACTTTAAAAAGTCACGAATTGCCCATCTAACTGTCCGGTTTTTAGGTTATGAATTATCAAGTGAAGGCAAAAGCCTGGCAGACAATTTCTTAGAGAAATGTGCTATACTCCAAGCTCCAAAAACGCTGAAGAATTTACAATCACTACTAGGTTTCCTGAATTTCGGAAGAACATACATTCTAAATTATGCTGAGAGTGTTAATCCTCTCTATGAATTAATAAAACTAGATTTCAAACAAACCAATTGGACTCAGAAACACACAGAAATTTTGAGATCACTAGAAACAGACATGCTAACTAAAAAAAAATTGCAAACGCGGGAGAACACACGCAATCTTGTAATCCGAGTCATCCCAGGAAGATGCGGATTCACATACCTGACCTCTAATGAGGGAGAAACAGTACCTATAGCTTACAAATTACATTTATACACTGAAGCTGAAATGAAATTCGGCTTCACAGAAAAAAGTCTAACAGCAGTTAGAACTTCTGTAGCTAAAGAAAGAGCCCTAGCCCAAGGCAGGAGAATATCTGTTCTTTCAGCAGAATCAGCCCTTGAGGTGTTAACAAGTCCTCGTAACCTGGTTAAAGGGGTACTAGATCCAAAATGGATAGAATGGGAAACTTCTTTTGCTACAGAAGACGTGAAATACTATTTTGACCCAAAACTGAAAAAACTAGATGATCTAGTATACGAACATGAATATCCTCTGCCAGCTGAAATTCTGCCTTTAGAAAAATATACCTGCGTAATTTATATGGACAGATTCGCACAACACTATGATGTAGAAAATAAATCCTATGATGCCGCGTGCGCAATTGTTAAAGGTCGCTGGCGCTCTGGTAAATTCAAACCAATGATTACCAAAACAGAATCACTCAGGAAATGTTCAGCTCAGTGAGCTGAAATTAATAACTTTAAAGATGGCGCTTGAAAATGCTGATCGCGAATTCCCCACACTAATAGTGTGCGATTCGTATTTCTGCGTCAAATCCTATAACAGTGACATGCAGACATGGATCAAAAACGGTTACAAAGATGACACAGGTGCTACAATAAAGCATAAAAGGCCTTGGGAACAAGTAGTTCTTTTACAGAAAGAACTACGATAGACTCACGTGATACACGCATTGAGTCATCGACGTGATGGCGTTCACGTTGCAGGGAATTCATTGGCTAACACAGCCACAGCGGAAGCGGTTCACCCGGCTTCCGTGGCCACTGAAAAGCGTTCAGAAAAACACAGATGGGGAAACCATGCTGGCGGTAAAAGCCTCATTAAAAGGCGATTATGCAGCGTTACCTCTCAACTATCCACTCAGTAATACATACATAATTGATGCAAACTCCGTTCCGGTTGCTCGAATCCCTGGAGTGGGGGATAGGGTAATTCCAAACACGAACCGGAGAATCTTCTTACTACAAGAAGCACATATGGGGTTGGGTCTGAGGCACCAAGAGATCCTGAAATCTCTGATGGAACTACAATCAGAGTACTGGTGGCCGGGAATGAGCGTAGATTTTCAACTATTTGGCAAAAAACTGCAAGGACTGCAACAGAGATCGCAGTTGTGAACCGGTCCAACCTGTAGCCCAGATACCACTATTAGATAGCATCAGGCTATCTATAACGCAGAAATCCAGTCGGAGAAATGCGTACCCATAATAATTAAGAATGAATTCACTTAAAAATGTAGACCACTGCACTCGGCTGACGCCAGAACTGTTATAAAAGATTTGCGATTCTTTATCGGCACATACGCAATTGGCATGCTACATTCTGATCAGGGTCCTGCGTTTAGCTCTCGAGCTTACAAAGAGGCCATGAACAGTATGGGCATCGCATTGCGGTACTCTTCTCCCTTCCATCCTGAGTGAAATGCGGTTGTGGAAAGAAAAAACCGGGACATAAAGCAATCTATAACGGCGAGGGTATTAGGTTTGGGTGATGGGTGGGTCAAACATTTAACAAGTGTCCAACGTAGTCTTAACAATCTGCCAAGAAACTCTAAAAGGTCTCACTCCATACGAACTATTGTTCGGAACTAGAATGCTTATTCAGGACCTAGATATTCACACTTCAGTGGTAGAAGAAAAAAGCTTTGATATCAAAGATCGTTTGGCTGTTTTACAGGATCTAAATGAAAAAAGAAAAAATCTGAGTAACAAAGTTGAAACAACTGTCGACATCCACTGAAGAAAAACCACCTGTCCCAGCAAGACCTGTCTGAATTCCAAAGATTGGGGATCTGGTCAGAGAAAAGATCGCGGTAAAGAAGGAATTTGGGCCTTCATACAGAAAAGCAGTACCTGTCTTAGCTATCGACGGAACAAGATCAGTAGTACTACCGCCCCTTGCTGGTAAAAAGGAGAACCGAGTTGTATCCATCGACCTGGTAAAACCACAATCATGTGGCCAATAATAAGTAGTAGGCCCTGTGAACTCCCAAGAAATAGCAGAATACCAAAGTTTGCTACAATCCAAGAGGCTCATGCTGAGAGACTAATCAAATTGGAGAAATCAGCAATGAATAAAAAAGGACTGTGCAATAATGCCATGGAACTGGTGCCTCTTGAAACCCAAATAATAACAGTTCGTCAAGAAACACCAATCTACAATGATGTAGCCTCAGACTATTCTAATGAAACAAAGAAAAATGCAAAAGCAAATGAAAATCCGGAAGCAATTCCAACAATTGACAGAACTGCATCAGGCTACTTCATCAACTTCGACAATTTCTCTGAAGACCCAAGCGAACATGAAGAAACGCCTCCAACACAAAGTTTTAAAAACAAAGTAATTGAACTTTTCCACCAACTGAAAAAGACTTACCTAATTTCACCATGGATTGAATTTTGGATTATGTTAGGTGTACTTTTCCTCCTGCTTTGGCTCATCATGGTTATATGTTTGGGAAGATTCATTGAAGGAAAATATAGTACAATGGACACAGCAAATCAGAACATCAACTTGGTCCTAAAGGCACACACATCTTCTGACATCGAGAAAAGAGAACTGTCATCAGTAAACATCACAGCCATTCCAATACCCGGTGGGGTAGCATGAGACATAACTTATTATGACATTTTGGGCCCGGTCGAGCTTTTAAAGTATCCCCACCAGCTCAAGATTTCATTTAAGTGATTTTGTGACACCTAGTACCTTCTCTGATGACTGGGACTTTGAAAACATTAATAATATGAGGTCAGATTTAGTAATGTCAGAAAAATTTACAGAACAAGATTACTTGCAGGGTTTATCCAATTATGAAGAGCTTTACTGCTACAACCATTATGGTGATCACTATTTGCATAATAGTGCTCAGCCTAGAAATGTTTTATCTTTTAACCAGTGGGAACACTGTCCTACTCCACCAAAAGGCAGTTCAAAAAAGTTTTCTGATAAATTCCAATACTTCTCAGGACTTAATAACAGTGACCCAAGAACGTTTTATTTTAAAATGTCAAATAGAACAGGAATGAAAACAATGTTGACGAATACTAAATTGATTTATTCAGAAAATTTTTATGACAGAATGTCAACATTAGGTTTCGAAATTTGGAAAAACACCATTGAAACAAAAACAATCTGGGGTTCCAAAGATTGGCAAGTACAAGGCCTAGAAGCACTGTTTAGGGCCTGCATGATCCCAGAACAAATTATTTTCTTGAATGACACAATTCAACAAACTGCTTGTCTTGGCCTTGCTAAGATAAAAGACATGAACACACCATCTATTCCAAAACCCATGCCTGATAGTGACAGCACTACTGAGGTGGAGATAGACGTTTCTAACATTTTATATCAAAACAGAACATATACTGATTGGAAAAAGTGGTTGATCTGGCCAACAGACACAAATAACTGGGACTATCTAGGGTCTGGTCTGGTCAATTTGAATCCCTGTGTTTTGTTTAGGAATCTATCTTGACAGAGACAACATCCAGGGATAGTTACAACATACAGTGTAGGGAAACTATGCCTTGAGTGGCTACAGAAATCCACACTGGCTGAAATTAAGCAACACTTGACTTTACTTAAAGACGGTGCTGACTTGCGTGATTTCATAATGGGACCACGCAAACAGCATCAAAAACGTTTCATAGCGGCCGGTATATACGCTGCATACAACGAAGCATGGAAAGTAATGTAAATTGGGACAGCAGAAAAAATACGAGAAATTGATCGTATTAATTTGGAAAAATCACTTTCTGTTGTGGACAATAGGTTAACGACTCTGTCTTCCAGAATATATTCACTGGACAGTATTGTATCGTCTGCCTTTGATATAATAGAGCAGGACTTACTAATGCTACAACATGGTCAGTCTCAATTACGTTCTATTGTACAGCTTGGATGGACGTTGCAAAATCTGCGTTCAGGCTACGTACCATGGCGTCTAATCAACACAACGTCATTATTCGGTCTCTTTAACCTTACTGATAAACAAATCAGTTTGGCACAAAAAGGAGCAGATTATACAATCCTGAGCATTGAAAAACTCGAGAGATTACTATTGACAATGTCAGAAAAACCTGTCATTGAATCGATAATACATGGAACGATTACAATTCCGATAACAACTTTCCAGTTTAACTACTGTCAAGAGTATATACGAGCAGGCCAGTATGAAAGGTTGGGTAAAGAATAGATCAAATCAACCTTGGATTTACGTTATACACACAGATGTTATAGTGAAGGAAACCGAGAGGTATTTCTTAGTGGTAAAAATTGAAAAAAATCACTAAGCGGTACACTTCTGTGTCAAGGAATTAATTTGCATGGAGCCTGCGAAGGGTCTTCAAACAACCTTTCATGTCACTGACATGGGACGCCTGCAAAACAGATAGAGCCTTTTTTTAGACCACTTTCTAATGGTAGTTACATTTTAATAAGTGACCACAGCTGTTGTGGCATGCTGCCAGGAAAAGCCTATCTGACAACTGTAACTTCCAGGGCCGCTTGCTGTATGCAAGTATTGTAACCACACAGCAAACCAGATATGGGGGCTGCGTTATGGCCTCGGTTGAATATCTCTTCTATTCGAATTGATACTTTAAGCAGAATGAAGTCTATTCTTGTACAAACAACTGTGCCTCTAACGTCATCAAAAGAAACATATGATCTGCAAGTTGCAAGGACAACAGCAGAGATACATACCCTTTTATTAACAAATTGCCCCGTACATTTCGTAGAAGTTTTAAGCCAAATCTTAAACATGTCTGATACCAGTGGCATCGCACATGTATTTAAGACAATTGTTTCGGGACTGTTAACACCATTTGAAACAGCTCTGGGCATCTTCCCGAATTTTGTCCATTCTGTCTTTGGCGGCCTACCCTTAATCTTGGGACTTGTGGCAGGAATTTTATTTTTGCTTCTTCTGCACCGATATGGCAAGCCAATCCACAGGCAAGACTCTAGCAACGATGGAAGAAACGATCCTAGCAATACGATACCGAGACCGTATCACTAAGGTCCTCGGATTGGCCCGGCTAAGAGATCTAAGTACAACCTGGTTTATTTCATTCAAACCGATCTGGCAAAATTGCATCATACCTGTGCTTCGATGTCTGCTATGCGGAGAAGAATGCGTGTTGGACATCTGTCTTACACTACAATCAGCAGTACCAATGGATATCGATACTTTGCTAGGTACTGTAACGACTCATGCATCGTGTTGTCCCCAGCGGCTACCAATTCTGATGACGGCATTCGTTGAGACATCCCCACTAAGAAATGGTGGCGGAGAAGTACGAGAGGAAAAAAGCACCGTACAGGTACAACCTTCTGTGAGCATTGCTGATGCTAACATCGATGATAGCACTCACGCAGAGAATTGCACTGTTGCAGCATTTTCATACTTGGTCGAACTTGCACCTGATGTGGTAGACCAATTTTTTGCGGGTATGTCTGAAATAATGTTCTCTTCAATCAACGAGAATAACTCTTAAATAAAAACAATGCACACACAGCGTTCCCTGAACTCTGAATTTGGCCTTCAATTTTTGATAAACAAAGCTACAGAAAATATTTGGAACCTTTTCCCCTGAAAGCAAAATTATTTTTGCCCATTTTTTCAAAATATTTACTTTTTTCGGCACATGGTACTCTGCTTAAAGTAGAACTATTCTTAGAGAACAGAGCTTCTATTTTAGGATACTAGAGACAACATTTTACCTCCGCCTCTAGCACATATACAGAAATTTGTATAAATATGTGATGAAATGGTCTCGACCTTCTTTTCTGTATTTAGAGCCCTTTCATGTGTAATTTTTGCAATTCGTTCAGCTGATATATATATATATATGCATTTCTCTGAATGATAACACTGCTTGAAAAGCGTACAGTACAAATACTCATTTTCGTGTATTTACCGTATACCATTTCGAATGCGAAATATGTATTTTGGGGTGGGTCGGAAAAAAAAACACATGCACCTTTGAATGTTTAATATTGCTTAGTTTTAGTAATGATGGACATCAATTCATGGAGTATCTAGGACCCTAATTCGATATTCCCGATTTATGCCCTGGTGAGGTTATAATCAATAATGTCCTGACAAAGGCATAAGAATCAGATTCATATTCAGTAATAGCCCATGCAATCCAAAGCACAGCACGGCTACTCCCATCGTCTCCTAGAAAGCACAACGCGTTCTTTAAACAAACCAAGCCTCCAGCAGCCCGGGAAACCCCCCCTGCTTTTGTTTTGATCTGAACAAGAACTCCTGAAGTCCTGCAAGAACTGTTAGTTCTTGGTGACGTCTTATGTCCAACCTTACGTCAAACCCGGCACCTTTCAGGTATAAAATACCAACAGTTGCCTTAAGCAAACACACGGTGGTTTGGAGCAGAGCGGCCATCTACTTGCCCGAGAGCCCAGCTGATATGAGTGCCCGCGGAAGCCGCCCCTCCTGTTTGACGCACTGAGAGAGACGCTGTCTTTTTCTCCAGCCGAGAAAATCCAGCTCCGGTGTTTCCAGCCTACCCTTGCGGGTTGCTGGAATATCGAGTCCTGAGGAAAGAGATACCAGACCTCCCACATTCTATTACCAAGGTATTGAGCTGACTAAACCCTTAGGAGAATTCTTGAGGCAGATTCCTGGCAAAATCATCTTAACCAACTTAACTTAACATCGCCCTTCCCACGTATTAGGCTTAGGTCAGGTACACCGGGGTAGGCGTAGTTAGAAGCACCAGTTGAGCCTTTTGGTCAATGTATTTATGTATGTATATATTTTATCCATTTTAAAGTATCATATGGCTAAGAAACCGTATCAATGCTTTTACAGTATTATTTCATAATACTACTTTTACTGTACGCACTTTACTTTACGTATTGCAACTGTGGCAATTCATTTCTCTTGCATGAGAAGGAAGACTGCTCAATAAATAACACCTTTTTATTGAAAACGCCTGTCTCTCGATTTCTCTGCACTCTGGTGAAACTAAGTATGCACTGCTGACTGAGTGAAATATCTGTCTATTGTTTTCACACGACTCTTTTGATATACTCTTATTCTGAGGGAGCAAAGTTGTCATGTTTATGCGGTTGTCGGAAACTGAATCCCCTCTTGTCTGAGCCAGGGAAGGTTATCCATCCCTCTTCATTCAAGAAAGTTTCCAGTGACCTCTGAGCTAGCTGGCGCAAACCTAAATTAAGTTTAACATAGTCAGTCGAGACCTAGATGACCTCAGCCCTACGTCTACACTGCTGTTTGTTATTCCAATGCGCAGAGCCTATTGGGAAAATAGGAACTACACTACACCGCTGTGGCTGTTCCCAAGGAGGTCTGAAATGCCTGGTCCTCCAGTGCTGCAGGCTTAAGGCGCCAGGTAGGGACCGGTGAGGGACTTATATCCCAGCTAAGTTGCGCCCCAGTTAGTCAGTCTGTTTGACAATAGGAAGTAGTGATGGTGAGACTACTATGTGGTCTAGCCTGACATGCAGATCGTGCATGCGACTGTAGAACGAGTCCATGCGTGCGGTAGGGTTACGAGCTAGCCACACATCTGTTAGGGACTGTAGGAAGGTGGATATCTGACTATGGTTACCCGCAACTATTTGCCTGGTGTTTTGCTGGTTTTTCGACTTAGTTGACCTGGGACCCTGCTATTCAGGGCCCCAGGCCCACTGCTCTCTCTGTAAAATGGATTCCATGTACCTTAGGTACATATCTAATTGGATACTGAGTCACCTTATCAGTCCCTGTACAGTGTACCTTAGGTACCCAGGGTATAGGTGTACCCAAGGCCTACCAGGGGCTGCAGCATGTATTATGCCACCCCTGGCTGGCCATCCAAATCTGACACAACTGGCTGCACGACAGCTGGGGCAAGGTGGCGTAATCACCCTTTGCTTTAGATATAGTATACCTATATCTAACCCTAAAATGGACACATGTATTCCTATCAGTCACTCCTATGGCAGGCCTTATCAATCCTGAAGGCAGAGTGCTTGGAATTATGTGAGATGGTGCTCTGGCATGAGCTGAGCCCGTTTGCAGCTTGCGGAACTAAGCCCTAATAGCTGTTCCATGATAACGCGTACCATATACTCTTAAGTGCATTATAATGTTCGCGGTTATTTGTCAACTTTGGTATCGCTTTATCAAAACATGTCGAGTAAGGTGTCATACGAATTGAAATACTAACCCCTCGCCAATTCTGGCGACGGGGTTAGCATTCCACCCTTCTAGAGGGACACAACATGTATGTAACTGTGAACCCCGGTTAAAGTTAACTCGAGCCTCAGCATCACAAAATGGATGCTGCCACCACAGACACAAGTCTGACCTCCTGCTGATGGGAGTCCATCCAGCGAGGAGAGCTTGGACAAAGGTTTTCCTGTCAGGGGCAGTGCTAGCACCATCCCAGACAGGGTTTTGTGTATCCCAGGTAGGCAGGGATGAGAGGAAGGTGACTGCAAGTGGCACCCCGGTGCTCACTGTGCATATGCCGGCTTGAACCAGTTCCAGGGGCACACCAGCCCCTGAGCTGGGGAAAGTCCGGACAGGGGAGATGGGTGTAACCACCCCCCTTCCTGGTCCCACCCATGGGCAGGACCTAGTCGCGTGCCAGCCCCTTTTCCTAGTATAAAGGTAGGAGCGGGCCCCCTTCCCAAATTAGATAATTCTGAATCCTGACGACTTTCCACAAAAGAACTCTTGAACATTTCTGAAGACTCTCCCTTGTGGCTAAGGAGTAGCCACCCTGCACCAGCGGGCACCATCTAAGCGCATGCGGTTTGCTGCAAGTCCATCCTCCGGATCAAGACTGCCCAGCTCGACGAGACCCAGATTCCCTGGCACCTCTGACCTCTACCTACATCATCAGCCCAGCTGAGATTTGTGGGTGTGACGAGATCTGAAGGGACCGGCCATCTTCAAAACTGCACGACGCTTATCCAGCACGACCACCGAGGGATCCTAGAGTGAGTGCTTTGGGGTTTGAGAAGCCCTAACCCTGAGCAGCTCCAGCACCGAAGTCCAGCCCCCCAGCAACCACGAGATCTGCATGGGGCCCTTCTGCTCTTTGCTGCTCACCGCGTTGTCCGGCCACTTGCCTGCTGGCTTGTAGCCCTCCTGACGACGAACCACGACACTTCCATCGCTGGTGTGGTTGCTCCAGACTGGCCCTTGCTCCCCTCCAACAGAGGAGCACCCCGGACCCTCCTGGTCCACTCCAGACGCCACCTTGAGTCCACTGCGTGGGCTTGCCTTTGCCAAGGTATGTTGCCCCAATCCTGGGTCCAGCATCGCCGACAGCAGACACCTTCGTGGGACAGCTCGCACCTCCATCCTGGTTGCCGACAATGCCTCCTGGTCCGAGAGACTGCAGAGCCCAGCGTCGCCCACTCACCTGGTCGAGGTGACTTCATCCGGTGCCATTCTGGTGCCCACCTAATCACTGGCTAGTGATTAAGAACTGAGTCCCCTCTGCTTTCAGGTCGTCTCCATCATCGATCCAGGCTTGGATCACTCCGGACATCATCACTGGTCGCCTGCCAGCAACTTCTTCTTTCAGGCTCTATAGACTGTAACGAGGATTCCGGACGTCTTTTGAACCCTATGCAGCCGCAGCCCCTGGGCTAGGTAACCTGAGCATTTTGGTGCTCCAACGTAGGTTCACTATCTAAGTGTCCAGATCCTTTTTCGTTTTCAGCCTACCTAGTCGGATTCGTCCGATAACTGTACTTTTACGAGATACTAGTATCCATAGACTTTGTCCCGCATCCCGCGTGAGGGTGCACACTCTGCACCCGATCTCCCTAGGGCTCCTGCTCCTAACCTGAAGGTTCAGTAATGTAGTCTTAGCAATCCTCAAGCCTCTGGATCTTGTTACTTACCTGCTAGTATTTCGCATTCCACTTTTAGAGTATATGGTTTTTCGTGCCCCTCGGGCATTTGTGTAAATTGTGCAACTTAAAGTATTTTCTAAAGAGTTTTGTTGTGTGCTTGGCTCCCTGACTCATAAAGAGATCAGGGTAGACTTGTTATAAATAAATATCTTTTTATTTTCATAACAACTTGCGTGGTGTCCTTTCACTTGGTGTTCAAGGGGTATATGTGATGGTATAACAGCTGGCTTAACACGCCCTCTAGAGTTTAGCCTAAAGACTGCTCTTGTCCATGCTAGTAGGATAGCTGGTCTATAAGGTTGACTTACAACCAATCATCAATAAGGGTCGTTTGGTATGATACACAGTGATCACTAGAATAGTGAGCACTATATATCAGGCCAACTTCTCACAGGGACCAGTGGGTAAGCCAGGTACTCAGTGCATGAGCATTCAATGAAGCAGCTGTGCATGTCTGAGGTGAAAATGAGCAGTCTAGTGAGGTGTCCATCACAGAGTTGAAGTCTCCACCCATTAGCCAGGGGATCCCAGTCAAAGAGGCCAGGGTGCTTTCGAGATGATAGAGGATTGTTGTCTGTTCAGTGTTTGATGCCTATACGGATCCTATCAGAATAGCCTGGCATTTAACCGGCCTTGTACACAAACATATCTACCTCCCTCATCTACTTTTACCGCTTCCATTTCGAAGGAGATTCCTGCCTTGATCCATATCACCGCCCCCCACGCCAGAGAGGAGTAGTTGGTGCTAAACACCTGGTCTCGTCGACGCAGGCGCGCGCTTTGCCACTATTTGTGTTAGGCGGGGTTCCTGTAGGTGTGCTATACTGGTTGCTCTGTGCTGTAGGTACGAATATATGGAATATAGTCTTGCTGGTGCATGTGTGGCCTTCACATTCCAAGTAATAATGTTAACTTGTATCATGACGTGAGCTTATGAGTGTGTTCATTGATCGTGAGTAGCATGTGGCTTGGCTCATCGCGGCTAAAAAGAGGGATTGCTTGTGTAGGGTTTGGGTGTTGGCTTTTCCTTTTTTGGGGGTGTGGAGGGAAAAGAAAAGTGGGGATTCAGCACTATAACACGTGCAACTTCATTATAGCAGAACGAGGGCCCTCTCAAACTACAACATTGTGTCATGGTGGGGGCCGAATGTGTCAGCGCTAGCAGAGAGTCGTGTGTTTAGGGGTGTAATCGCTTACGTGCCCCTGTGATGCCATATTAAGAGGGTCTTGTAACAACAGGTGTATGGTAGGTGGCGCCGTCAGGTGTCTTTCAGTGTGGTATGTCATCTGGTTTCTTTACTGATGGAAGCCCAGTTCCACGACCTGTCCTTTCTCTGAATGTAAGGGGAACATCACTTACAACGCATTTTTTACAACGCACTACCATTACATCGCAACCATTACAACGCATACCATTACAATGCATTGCGCTGGGGGGCGCTCTAGGATAGGGAATATATTTAATTTACTATCCAACACCTTCCCTGCTATCCACGGGGACTGGAGTTGGAATAGTAAATTAAATAATTCACTATCCAGCGCCTAAAAGCATTATGCGTTGTAATGGACTGCGTGGTAAAAACCGCGTTGTAAAGGCATGCGATGTAAAAGCATGCGTTGTAGTGACACCAATCCGAATGTAAGGATGTTAAGTGTGGTCCATACGAGTTCTGCATCTAGATCCATGGGTCTGCATCTGTTCAGTTATTTATTTATTTTTGAAATTTGTACAGCGCGAACAAATGCCCTTAGGCGTCTTGGCGCTACAGATTTAGTGCTAAATACAGAGGCTAGGTTTACTGATTGAACAACCAAGTTTTTATCATTTTACGAAACTGGATCAAAGACGGGGTGGAGCGAATCTGGAGTGGTACAGCATTCCAAGGTGTGGCTGCTGTCACCACGAAACGCCTGTCTCCCCAGGACACTGTCCTGGTACGTGGTGCCACTAGTTGAAGAGCAGTAGTGGATCTAAGCTGTCTATTGGGACAATATGCGGCTAACTGTTTTGACAGAAACTGGGGGCTTTGATTGTATGCAGCTTTATATGACAAGCATAGGGCCTTGAATTTTATGCGATTCTTAATCGCCAGCCAGTGGTAGTTTCGGATGACTTGTGAAATTGGTTGAAATTTAGGGTTCCTTGAAAGCAGTCTGGCAGCTGGGTTTTGGACCTTCTGCATTTTTTTGATGACCCTGCATTGTGCATTTGCAAACAGTCCATTACAGTAGTCCAGTGATGACATTACCAAAGTACTGACCAATGTTTTCCCTGCACTTTCTGGTAAAAATGGGATTATTTTTTTTATCAATCTGAGTTTATGGAAGGCTTTTTACACAACTTGATTGGCATGGGATACGAAGTTTATGTTATTGTCAAATATTATTCCAAAGTTCCTAACCTTTGAAACTGGACTGGGTGCAGATCCCATTGATGGAGGCCACCAAGAACTAGACCAGACTGGAAATAGTTTCCCAAAGATAACCACCTCCGTCTTCTCGGAGTTAAGTTTGAGGCAGTTACTGGCCATCCAATCCTTGATGGCCAGCATGCCTTCTAGGAAACATTCTGCCACCTTGTCTCCGTCATTATTTATGGCCAGCACCAACTGTGTGTCGTCAGCGTAGGAAGTAAGGCCCATCCCATGAGACTTTATGACTCTAGCTAGGTCCGACACATAGATGTTAAAAAGTGTCGGACTTAGGGATGAGCCTTGAGGAACTCCACACGGTAGGGTTAACTCAGCCGATTGAAATGGCCCCAGGCTGACTGCCTGCCTTCTTTCCGATAGGAAGGAGACAAGCAGATCTTTAGCTTTAAGTTGGATGCCCATGGCCGCGACACGGTCGATCAAAATAGCATGATCGACCGTGTCAAATGCCGCTGACAAATCCAGCAGTATGAGCACTGCGGTGCCTCCTTGGTCTCTAATTATTCTAATGTCTTCTGTGGCTTTAATGAGAGCAATTTCGGTTCCGTGAAGCTTGCGGAACCCGAATTGCGTGTCGTCCAACAGATGATGCTCCTCAATGAACTCAGAAAGTTGAGTATTCATCACTCTTTCTGCCACCTTGGCCAAAAAGGGCAAGCTGGCTATAGGTCTGTCATTTTTCAATTCCTCCACATCAAGATGAGGTTTTTTTAAGAGCAGTTTGAGGAGAGTATTTTTAAGTGAAGCGAGGTAAATCCCAGTCTCGAACATGGCATTGCAGATCTGGGTTATCACAGGCGCAATTAAGTTAATAACGGGGGAAACACTTTGGGAGGGCAAGGGTCTAGGGCAGAACCCGATGTTATCATTTTAATGATGTCCGCTATGTGCTGTTCATTGACTTCCATAAATTGTGGTAGACAGTAGTCAGGGGGATTAGCACTGGGTAACTGTGTGTAAGTATTAACTTTAGAGGAGAACTCTAAATAAATGTTGTTAACGTTTTCGAAAAAATGTTTGGCCAGAGCATCACTCAGTGCTTGTGAAGGAGGAGGAGCGGCATCTGGGACTCTACCGGATAATTGCTTCACAACTTGGTACATTTGTCTATGAGAGTTTTTTGCAGTTTCAATCTGATCAGTATAGAATTTTCTTTTTTCCTCCTTAATCATCTTTTTATATTTAGCGAGTTCCTCTTTATAGCGCATTATTTGTTCTATAGTGTAGGATTTGCGCCAGTGTCTTTCATAATTTCTGCATCTCTGTCTCTGTTCTCTAAGATCATTCGAAAACCACGGGGCGGAAGGACTGGTGGACAGCTATGCATATTATATCCTAGGATGTCGGCGAGGTCATCACTGAGAGAGGCAGGCCATGAGTGGACAGAGTCTTCTTCATTCATTGATTTGGTTGACCCAGTTTCTTGATCCGAGCCGCACATCCGGTCACTGACTGTCGCTGCCGTCTGCAGAGCGTCACTACGTTCTAGTATTATTTGCTCCAGATCGGGGACAGTCTTGTGTGCGGTTTTCTGAGTTGCTCCTTTTGGTCTTTTCTCTTCTGTGGTTACCCCTGTCTCAGTGTGGTTTCACCTGCGGGTCTGATGGCACGCGCCCGTTAGCCAATCCTAGTCCTTCCAGTCAGTCCTAGGCATCCGATGAGGAATCAAAGAAGTGTGTGGAAACTTTATCTACTACTCTAAGCCAGGCCAAGTAGCCCATGTCCAAATCCTGCAGCCGCCGTTTCACTGCCTGGAAGGAGCTCTTTTGTTTTTGAACTTGAGCCTTGTTGTCGGGGAAAAGCATAATGTGAGCATTCTGTACTGTTACGGTTGGCAGTTTTTGGGTTTCCCTTAAAACAGTGTCTCTGTAGAATAGCCTGATCAGCAGTAGCCTGGGATGAGTGCCCTGAGGCAGTTTACGTGCCAGTACCCTGTGTGCACATTCCGCTATAAACTAAGGATACAGAGAGTTTTTGGGTAGCAGTTCTTTTAACGATTTCTCTGCTTAGGCCACTGCATCTTGGCCTTCCTCGTCCTCCGGCAGGCCCACCACTCCTATGTTGTTCCGGTGTGATCACCCCTTCGGCATCCTCCAGTCTTTCCTATAGCACACTCACTCTGTCCAGTATGCTCCACAGTGTGGCGGTATTTGAACGTGTGACCGGGCCAAACTCAACTAGTGTGAGTTCATAAGCTTGCACCTTTTCATTCAGTTTGCGATGGTCGGTGTGCAGAAATGTGAGAATCGTAGTGACTTTGTCAATTTTATCTTTCCAGGTAAGTACTTATATGATCGAGGGTCACATCAAGATTTTCAACTGCATTTAATACTATGTCTGTTACAAATGGAGGTCTCTAATTGGCAGAAGTAGGTACCTTTGTCCAAATAGGGACACTTGCTTCTAGTCACGGTAAGGGGGATACACTTCTAAAATAACCCCTGCTCACCACCTTGGTAAGAGCAGACAGGCTTATCTCAGAGGCAGTGTGTAAAGGATTTGTGAACACATACAGTGAAGACACTACAAATGGACACCACACCAGTTTAGAAAAATAAGTAATCTTACATAGATGTATCCAGGTATTGTTAGGAAGGGGGAGGCCTAGAGAGAAGGGGCCCGAGAAAAAAAGGGCTAAGAAAACCGGATCTCAGGAGTATAACACATTCCTTGGTGACGGTGTGTGGTGTTGGTGCTCCCTCTCACGACCCTCCCTAATATCAGAGTAATTGCCAAACCATCGGCTAAATCCCCTATCCATTTTCTTTGTTTTACATGACCTCCGGTGGTAAATAACTGAATGAGGACAATGCCAGTCCATGCACTTCCTCTGAGAGCAAGACGGAAGACCACGGGAGAGCTATTTTGAGAAGCTGTAGAGTTACAGTTAATAAAAGCCTTTGTTTTCTTGAACCGGTACCTCTCAGACTTTGCTTACTCATTCACACACCTCTTGCAGTCTTTGGTCCCTGAGACTTCAGAACAGAAGGCAAGCTCTGTTTCAAGCCCTTGGAGATCTTCCTCAAGGAGGGGACATATCAAACAGCAAAGTAATTTCTCCTTTCCTTGGCAACAAGTAGCCACTGCAGGCCAACCCCAGAAAGCAACCAGCATAGAGGCAGTATTCCTCCTATCTTTTCAGGCTCTTCTCCTTGGCAAAGATTCCTTTTGATTTCCCAGAAGTGATCTAATGTTCTGGGGTCTGGGCCCCAATATGTATACTGCACAATCCTTTGTTCTCTGGTGGCAGAGTAACCCTGTGCTTGGTCTAAACCGGTTCGGTCTCTGGTGCAGCTTCCTGACAGGAGGTGAAGACAGCATTGTACAAGGCAGACCAGGCCCATTCAAGAGAAAGGAAATCTTCTCCCCTCTCAAAATGCAGCCCAGGGCTATTCAGCTCAGCCCTGACTCAGCAGGCACTCTGGAGCCATTGCTTCTCCCCAGCCTCTGTCATCCAAAAACAAGATATGCAGTACACAAACCCAGCAGAGGCACACTGGATAGGCTAAGCAAGAAAATACCCACTTTCTAAAAGTGGTATTTTCAAACACAGAATGTAAAAATCACCCTCACTAAAAGATGCATTTTAACATCCTGAGTTCAGGTGTATCAAACTTTATTTTCCTACCTTGTTACCAGGGGTAGTTATGTTTATAAGATGTTATAAGCAAACTTCCAATTCTATCCTATGAGAACAGGTAGCCTTGCAATAGTAAAAAACAAAATTGGCAGTAATTTACTATCAGGACATGCCACACACACAAGGGCATGTCCTCCCTTTCACATACACTGCACCCTGCCTACAGGGGTACCTTGGACCTACCTTAGGGGTGACTAACATGTAAGAAAAGGGAAGGTTAGGGCCTGGCAAGAGGGTGTGTGAGAAGTTGGCCTGGTATATGATGTCCACTATTCTAGTGGGCACCTTGCACCAGTCCAAACAACCCTTATGGTGATGGCTGTAAAGTCAACCTTATAGACTGGCTATCCTAGTGGTAGCATGGACAAAGCAGTTTTAGGCTAAAACTTCAGAGAGCATGTGTAGCCAGCTGTTTTACCAATAATAGTCCCTTGAATATCAAATAAAAGGACACCTCACAAGGTATATATCAAATATATATGTATTTATTACTAACACAACCCCTCTGCACTCTTTATGAGGTCAGAGTTCGAGATACAGCACAAGTTACTCAATAAGCATACTATAAGTTGCACAAATACAATTCTGCCCTAGGGGCCTCATGAACCATATATTAAGTAAGTGGTATAAGAACCGCTTCAGGAAGGGTGAGTAGGCCTAGGGCCTAGGAAATCGCTGGGGCTACACTGAACAACCAAAGGTTAGGAAGTAGGAGTACCACAGGATGCGTGTGCAGTGTTTAAACACACACGCGAGTTACCATAGAGTTTCAATGGGAACGTAAAAGTTACAAAGTAGTAGATTTCGGACATTTCCGGATGGACTACGGGAAAACCCTGTTAAACTAGGACACTTGGATAGTTATTACCCACGGGAGCACCGGAGTACTGGAGTTACCTCACCCAGGGAAGCCAGGTGCATAGGTGTTCTTTCGTGTCGGGTTTCGTCGCTGAATCCTATGGAGAGCTGCAAGAAGTGCTGCAAGCGACCAGGAGAAAAGTGTCCGGATGGATCCAAGGGTGGATTGGAGCAGTGAAGAACCTTAAAGCAGAGGGGACAGAGTCTGGGTCGCTAGCCAGTGACCAGAAAGGAACCAGGAAGGAACCAGGCGATGCCGATATGCAATCAGGTGAAGAGATGAAGCTTGTCTCTGCAGTCACGTAGACCAGGAGGCGTTGACGACAACCAGGAGGTGGAGACGGGCTGTGCCACAACGGATCTAGCTGTTGGCGGTGTCGGTATCCGGATTGGACCCAACAAACCTTGACAAACACAATCCACGCAGGATGGGAAGATTGGCTTCAGTTCAGACCAGCAAGATCTGAGGAGCTTCTCCTTTGCCGGGAAGCAGGAGCAAGCCCGGAGCAACCAGGCAAGTGGTGGTGTTTCAAAAAGAAGTCTTCAGAGGGACCACTAGCCAACGGGCTAGCAACCGCAAAGACGCGTTGATCTGGAATGCAGGCGCAGTGTGGAGGGCCGTGCTTCGGTGCAAATGCTGCTCGGGTCTGAGGCTTCTCAAACACCAATGTACAACTTCAAGGGTGCCTCAGAAGCAGCACAGGTAGCAAAAAGCAGGTATTCCAGGATGTCCGGTCCCACGTCTCTCGTGTCCGCCACGGGTCTCAGATTGGCTGTGGATGTGGGTCGGAGTCAGAGAAGTCTGGAAGTCCAAATTCTGCATTGCTAAGTCTTCGGGTTCCGGCGGGAGCGTCGACAAAGCAAACCGGCAAGTTACTGATGGTGCCTGTTTGCACAGGGTGGTCACTCCTTGACCACAAGGGAGATGTCTTCAGTCTTTCAGTCGAAATGGAACGTTGAAGGTCCAAGAGTTCATTTCAGAGTTTCTTTCCAGGATAATCTAATGTCTCTAGACACAGCTCCTAACTTTATACTAATCTAAGGGGCTGGATTACCTGCTAGGTCCCTCCTATGGGTGGAACATGACACGGGGGTGGTTACACCCCTTTCTCTTTGTCCAGTTTCGCGCCAGAGCTGGGGCTGGAGTGCCACTGGTTTGAACCGGGTTATGCATGGAGCACCTTGTGTGCCCCAGGCAGTGTCTGGAAACAGAAGTTTTCATTGAACCCACCCTGCCCCAATCCACTACAGGCTGTCTGGGGAGGTGCCAACAGCTCCCTTGACATGAAACCTATTGTCCAGGCCTCCCCTGCAGGAGTTTCGTCCAGCAGCAGGAGGTCTGTGGCAGCAGCATCCATTTTGTGATGCTGAGGCTCTGTTTAACTTTAACCGGGTAAAGCAGTAACTACATGTCTTCTCCCTCTAGAAGGGTGGAATGCTACCCCCGCCACCAGGATTGGGGGGAGGGGGGGTAGTATTCCAAAGTGTTTGACACCTTATACGACATGTTTTGATAAAGCCAAACCAAAGTTAGCATTAACCGCGAGGATTATAATGCACTTAAGAGTATATGGTAAGGCTATATCATAGAACAGCTATAAGGACATGGTTCCGAAAGCTGCAGACAGGCTCAGCTCATGAGCGCCATCTCACATAAAACCAAGCACTCTGCCTTCAGGATTGTTAAGGCCTGCCATATGAGTGACTTATAGGCATAAATGTGTCTATACATAAGGGTAGATATAGGAATACTATATCTAATCAAGGGAGGATTATAATGCACTTAAGAGTATATGGTACGCGTTATCATGGAACAGCTATTAGGACTTGGTTCCGCAAGCTACAAACGGGCTCAGCTCATGCCAGAGCACCATCTCACATAATTCCAAGCCCTCTGCCTTCAGGATTGATAAGGCCTGCCATAGGAGTGACTGATAGGAATTCATGTGTCCATTTTAGGGTTAGATATAGGAATACTATACCTAAAGCAAAGGGTGATTACACCACCTTGCCCAAGCTGAGTGTTCAGCCTGTGGTGTCAGTTTGGATGGCCAGCCAGGGGTGGCATAATTCATGCTGCAGCCCCTGGTAGGTCTTGGATGCACCTATGCCCTGGGTACCTATGGTACACTATACAGGGGCTCACAAAGGTGACCCAATACCCAATTAGGTATGTACCTAAAGTACATGGTATGAATTTAGAGAGAGAACAGCTGGACTGTGGGTCTCACTAAAGTCGAAAAACCAGTGAATCACAGCAAAAAGTGGGGGTGACCTTAGGAAGCAGACCCTACTCTCCTACACAACCCCCCCTCCCTAAACGCAGGGACATTAAACTAACCTTGACCAGTTGAGTCTTCATGTTCTAAGTGGAAATATCTGGAGAGTAAATCTGCATTGCCATGGTCAGTTTCAGGTCTATGTTCCACTGTAAAGTCCATACCCTGTAGGGAAATGGACCACCCGAGTAGTTTGGGATTTTCACCCTTCATCTGATTTAGCCACAATAGGGGCTTATGGTCTGTCTGAATTTTGAAGTGAGTATCAAACAAGTATGGCATCAGCTTCTTCAGGGCCCAAACAACAGCAAAGGCCTCCCCCTCAATAGCTGACCAACGTTTCTCTCTAGGGGTCAGCCTTCTGGTAATAAAAGCAATGGGCTGGTCTTGACCATCTTTATTCAAGTGTGAAAGAACAGCTCCCACACCCAACTCAGAAGCATCTGTTTGGACAATAAATTCCTTGGAGTAATCTGGACTTTTCAGAATAGGTACAGAGCACATGGCCTACTTCAGGTCATCAAATGCCTTTTGACAGCTTACTGTCCACTGAACTTTCTTTGGCATTTTCTTACTTGTCAGGTCATTAAGTGAAGTCACAATGGTTCCATAATTTCTGACAAATTTCCTATAGTAACCAGACAGGCCCAAGAAAGCTCTGACCTGTGTCTGAGTGGTTGGAGGAGCCCAGTCCTTTATGGCCTGTATCTTGCTCTCCAAAGGTTGAACTTGGCCTCCACCTACAAGGTGGCCCAAGTATATAACTTGGCTCTGCCCTATCTGGCACTTGGTAGCCTTGATAGTGAGGCCTGCCTTTTGCAGGGCCTCCAAAACTTTCCTCAGGTGGATCAGGTGATCCTCCCAGGTGGAGCTAAAGACAGCAATATCATCTAGATACGCTGCACAATAGGCATCTAGGCCTGAGAGGACTTGGTTCACCAACCTTTGGAAAGTGGCAGGTGCATTCTTCAAGCCATAGGGCATCACCACAAATTGGCAATGACCTACTGGGGTCGTAAATGCTGTTTTGGCTTGTGCATCCTCAGCTAGTCTAATCCGCCAGTATCCTGCTGTCATGTCAAATGTGCTCAAAAACTTGGCAGAAGCCAATCTGTCAATGAGCTCATCTGCCCTGGGTATTGGATGGGTATCTGTCCTAGTGACAGCATTGAGACCTCTGTAGTCCACACAAAACCTCATCTCTCTCTTACCATCTTGGGTGTGAGGCTTTGGCACAAGGATTACTGGACTGGCCCAAGGGCTCTCTGAGGGCTCAATAACTCCCAACTCAAACATCTTTTGGACCTCTGTCCTGATACAGTCCCTGACATGGTCCGGTTGCCTGTAGATTTTATTCTTCACAAGCAGACTGTCACCAGTGTCCACCTCATGGGTGCACCAGTTTGTCTGACTTGGGGTCAGGGAAAACATATGTCTATAGGCCTGTAGAACTTGTCTGCAGTCCTGTTGCTGCTGGTCAGTGAGGCTGCCTGCCAAGCCTACTCCGGGGAACATCGTTTACAATGAAACTTTTACCACGCACTACCATTACAACGCAGGAATTACAACGAAAGTCGTTACAACGACTTTCGCTGGAGGGCGCTGTTGGATAGGGAATAGTTTAATTTTCTATCCAACACCTTCTCTACTATCCACTGGGACTGGAGTTGGAATAGAAAATGAAACTATTCCACTATCCAGCGCCCCCCAACGCAAGTCGTTGTAACGACTTGCGTTGTAATACCTGCGTTGTAAAGGCATGCGTGGTAAAAGCATGCGTTGAAACGTCATACAACCGCCTACTCCATCAACTGAACCATCATCAGGGTTCTGAGAAAGCAGGTCTGGGAGAGGGTCACTCTCCTCCTCCTGTCCCTCATCTGTAGCCATGAGCAAGTCCATGTCTGCCCTATCAAAATATGCCTTCAATATGTTGACATGAAGCACCCTGTGGGGGCTTCTGGGAGTCCCAAGATCAACCAACTAGGTTACCTCTCCCTTTTGCTCAACAATAGTGTCGGGTCCAGACCATTTGTCTTGGAGTGCTGCTGGGGCCACTGGCTCCAACACCCACACTTTCTGTCCTGGCTTGTACACAGTCAGCACAGCCTTTTGGTCATGCCAGGTTTTTTGGAGTTCCTGGCTAGCCTCAAGGTTTGTAGAAGCCTTTTTCATGTATTCGGCCATCCTGGAGCGGAGACCAAGTACATAGTCCACTATGTCTTGCTTAGGCTTTTTGAGAGGTAACTCCCATCCTTCCTTCACAAGACACAGGGGTCCTCTTACAGGATGCCCAAACAAAAGTTCAAAAGGGCTGCAGCCAACCCCCTTTTGTGGGACCTCTCTATAAGCAAACAAAAGGCAGGGCAGAAGGATGTCCCATCTTCGCCTAAGCTTTTCAGGTAAACCCTTGATCATGCCCTTTAAGGTCTTGTTGAATCTCTCCACCAGACCATTGCATTGTGGATGATAGGGTGCGGTGAACTTATAGTTCTCTCCACACTCCTTCCACATAGCAGTTAGGTACCCAGACATGAAGTTTGCACCTCTAGCTGAGACAACCTCATTCGGAAAACCCACTCTTGCGAAAACTCCCAGGAGGGCTCTTGCCACAACAGGTGCTATTGTGGTCCTTAGGGGAATAGCTTCTGGTATCTGGTGGCATGATCCACTACCACCAGAATAAACCTGTGCCCAGATTCTGTTTGGGGATCCATTGGTCCAACAATGTCTATCCCAACTCTCTCAAAGGGAACCCCCACTACAGGTAGTGGTATAAGGGGGGCCTTTGTGGTGTCACCTGAATTGCCACTGGCTTGGCAGGTGTCGCAGGAGAGATAAAACTCCTTGGTATCTTCTGACATGTGGGACCAGTGAAAGTGAGGGACAAGCATATCCCAAGTTTTGTTCTGGCCAAGATGTCCTGCTAAGGGAATATCATGGGCTAAGGTAAGAAGGAAGCCCCTGAATGCCAAAGGTATGACCAACCTCCTGGAAGCACCAGGCTTGGGGTCTCTAGCCTCTGAATAAAGGAGCCCTTCATCCCAATACACTCTATGGGTACCTGTAGCATTCCCAGCAGCCTCAGCAGCAGCTTGCTGTCTGAGGGGTTAAAGAGAGGGGCCTGCCTCAGGTCTGCCCTTGAAGGTCCCCCTGTCCCAAGAAACCCAACCTGATCAGGTTCAAGCTCTTCTAGGACAGTTCCTTCTGGGGTCTCACACTGATCCTCATCCTGAGGAAAGGGGGAAGACACTACCTTAACCCTTTTGCTCTTTCTCTTGGAAGGCAACTGGTCCATAGTTACAGGATCCAGTGCCTGTTCAGTTTGGCACTTTTTGGCCTGTGACCTGGTCACAGTAAGGACATGTGCTGATATGCCCAGCATCTCTGCATGAGTCCTATAGTCCACTTCAGACCAGACTGAAGATTCTAAATCATTGTCGAACAAACATTCTACAGGGAGGTCTGAACTTACAACAACTCTTTTGAGGCCAGTTACCCCTCCCCAGGAAAAATTAACAATTGCCATACTATGGGTGGTAGTGACATTGCTGGCATTGGTCACTAGGTAATTATCACCTAGTATGATCTGTTCAGGGTTCACAAAGTTAGGCGTCACCATGGTGACACTGGCACATGTGTCCCTGTAGGCCTGAGCCACTTTATTATTGATTAAAGATGTCTGTCTGTACTTGCCCAGGTTACAGGGGCTCACAGTAGAGGACATAGCCATGTCCCCATCACAGACAAGGACAGCTTGAGATGGCACTCTGACTAGGCCAGAGTCCATCTCAGTTCCCAGGGATTAACCCTACTTAACCCTTCTGTTGAGAACCACCACTATTAGCTGCAGTAGGTGGAACAGTTGCCTTCGGGGCAATGGTGGCTGGAGCTGTCCTCCTTTTTGGTGCAATCACTGGTCCAGTGAGTATTACATTTACAAAAATTGCACCAGGGTTTTCTTTGACCTTCTTTCTTTTTGGTTTTCTTAGAACCCCCCTCGTTAGAAGCTACAGGCTTATCCAGTGGTGGCATTCTACGAGGCCGTGAGGGCAATGGCAGTAGTTTTACCTGTATTCCACGCCATGAGGGCAACGGCAGTAGCACCACTACCTCCCAGACGTGCCAACAGCAGCGGGAACTATATCTCCCAGCTGCCCCGGGGACCGGCGCACCAGTGATGCTCCCGACTCGCCCAGAGGCGCTTCAAGAACGAGGAGCGCTGGGTGCGCTTGGGGGTTACAGGCTTATCCAGTGGCGGCATTCTGCGAGGCCGTGAGGGCAACAGCAGTAGTCTTACCTGTATTCCACGCCATGAGGGCAACGGCAGTAGCACCACAAGCGTGCCACACCGTGAGGGCAACGGCAGTAGCACCACTACCTCCCGGACGTGCCAGCAGCAGCGGGAACTACATCTCCCAGCTGCCCCGGGGACTGGTGCCCCAGCGACGCTCCAGACGCGCCCGGAGACGCTACAAGAACGAGGAGCACCGAGTGCTCTTCGGGGTTACAGGCTTATGCAGTGGCGGCATTCTGCGAGGCCGTGAGGGCAATGGCAGTAGTCTTACGTGTATTCCACGCCATGAGGGCAATGGCAGTAGCACCACAAGCGTCCCACGCCATGAGGGCAACAGCAGTAGCACCACTACCTCCCAGACGTGCCAGCAGCAGTGAGAACTACATCTCCCAGCTGCCCCGGGGACCGGTGGACCAGTGACGCTCTCGATGCGCCCGGAGGCGCTTCAAGAACAAGGAGCGCCGAGTGCTCTTGGGGGTTACAGGCTTATCCAGTGGCGGCATTCTGCAAGGCCGTGAGGGCAATGGCAGTAGTCTTACCTGTATTCCACGCCGTGAGGGCAACGGCAGTAGCACCACAAGCGTCCCACGCCGTGAGGGCAACAGCAGTAGCACCATTACCTCTCAGACGTGCCAACAGCAGCGAGAACTATATCTCCCAGCTGCCCCGGGGACCGGCGCACCAGTGACGCTCCCGACACGCCCGGAGGTGCTTCAAGAACGAGGAGCGCTAAGTGCGCTTGGGGGTTACAGGCTTATCCAGTGGCTGCATTCCGCGAGGCCGTGAGGGCAACGGCAGTAGTCTTACCTGTATTCCACACCGTGAGGGCAACGGCAGTAACACCACAAGTGTCCCACGCCGTGAGGGCAACAGCAGTAGCACCACTACCTCCCGGATGTGCCAGCAGCAGCGGGAACTACATCTCCCAGCTGCCCCGGGGACAGGCGCACCAGTGACACTCCCGACGCGCCCGGAGGCGCTTCAAGAACGAGGAACGCCTCCAGCCCTCGGGACGCACACGGGCGATGCCGGGAGAAGCCCGGGACAAGGGCTGGACCGTCTGTGGCCATCAGGGGCCGGAGTAGGCCGGGCTGGGCCCCCCCTCTGACATCTGTTCTGAAGAAAGGTACTGTCCTATGTTATTTCATTCGTCAACCAACAATGGGAAAGAAGAGAACTGACGGACACAAACTTAATGAAGGGGGAGGGGCCACCCTGGACTCTTATTTACTGAAAGTATCCAGCTTGCTAACCGAAGAAATCGAAAGATATCCCAGAGGTTGTTGATTCTCAGTCATTAATTTTTAACCCCAGGGCTACCACGGGATCTGATAGATTTGATTGAGCCACCCTGCACGTCTATGAGCTGTCATGATCAGTCCCAAAATGTATCCCCTATAGGCCTTACTGAAGATGCCTCATTTGGTAATTCTCCGCTATCTGCTCCGATCACGAGGAGATGTACCAGAGCGGGAGACTTGGCACCCCCTAGTAAGGCTAAACAACAGAAGGTGATAAGGCATCCAAAATCAAAGCCTAAATCGATTAAACTATCACTCCCTAATAACCAGCCTTCTATGGAGGATAAATCCAACTCGCTCTGGGTAACATTCAAAGAGAAATTAGAATTAATTCTGGCTCCCATCATGAACAGAATAACCTCTATTGAAGAAAGGGTTATAGCTTTGGAGCAAAATAGTGGCTCGGCTCCCCCTTCGAATGTTTCTTCCACAATATTAGCCCCAGTAGCCCAGGAGAATGCTGGGCAGCTAGTTATGTTGAATGGGCAGGATCCACAGATGCCTTTAACTAAGGGAATAGCTCACCTTCCTTCTGTTTCGGGTGGTTTAGCCATTGAGGACTTAACTCTAAAAAGTGTTACCCCAAACCCCAATATTGAGCATGGAAATTCAGAGAAAGGTGATCTTTCTGCCACCCGCTTAGTTGCCTCCCCAAATATACATAAACCCCTCCAAGAGTTAGAGGCCTTCCAGTTCATACCAGAGGCACTGCCATTAGTTCTTGTCCTGGCCAACACTCCCCATTTGGGCCCAGGCCAAGTGGAATCAGAAGCCACTCTAATTGATAAAGCAGGCTGACACTAGTAATCCATTGAGATATACATTATCTAGGACAGGAGCTAGTGAGCCCCAAGTACAGGGTAATGCGGCACTCTACTTAGATAACATGCTATCTGCACCCCCCTTGGCTAGCCTATCGGTAAGTTACAGGTCTACTCAAGAATCTAATGCCTCTTTATTGGCATGTTCCAATCCTATTACAGATCTAGGAGCCTGTACAAAGAATATATTTTCTGGAAAGTACACCGATCCCACAACCTACCATTGTCGAGCCAACCCTAGAGAGAGACGGCGATATTTCAGTAACACTAGAGAGGCCTCTCGGGCGGGTTCATGACGAGCCCAGGCTCGTCATGAGCACACGAGCACCGTGCTGCATGACGAGCCTGGGCTCGTCATCAGCACCGCGGCGCCATGCTCGGCCCCCATCCCCTCCGCACCGCGGGGGAATTAGCCCCGCGGCGAAGGGGTTAAATGGAATACATTTATTGAAAATCCAGTCAAATTGGCAGCGCTCAAAGCAGAAGGTGTAAGCGAACTGACCCATTTAAATGCCCAAACCAATGGCTTGGATTTTCTCCAAATTATGCTAGAGGCTCACACCCGACTCTTCTCTAGTCTGAAAATCTTCTTCTCAAAAGAGTCAAAAACGGATAATCGGGGCACAAAAACCAATGCAGCTAGGTGGTACAACGAGTCCTGTAGACTAGCTCGCCATAAACTGAGTGTGGAACTAAGGTCCAATAACCCCACTAGAGTGAGAGAGGCAAAGGACTCCTATAGTCGCACCCAGAGGGTGGCAAAAAGAGAGTGGGACCAAGACAAGTTGCAGGATTTGAAACATGCCTGCGAAGCCACAGATTCCAAGCAATTTTGGAATATTGTCAAATGGGAAAGGGGAGGGCGTGCAGAACCTCCTCAAAATAATGTTGCTCAGTCTCAGTGGTTAGAATTTTTTAAGCCCCAGTATGCCTGTAGCCTGATAGAGGAGGATCACTTTTTACCCCCTTCTATCTTTTACCAAAGTAAGCTTTTCACTATCAAAGATGTCAGACTAGCATTAGACTGTGTGTCGAGTGGCAGAGCCCCAGGCATGGATGGCATCCCTGCCGATGTTTATCTAAGCGATAGACCGACCTGGTGCCAGTATTTTGCTTTGTTAGCTAACTCAGTGGCTAAGGGTGCTCCCATTCCATCTTCGTGGAAGGGAGCAGAAATAATCCCTGTTTTTAAAAAGGGAGACAAATCCCTCCCCAGTAACTACAGGCCCATCAGCCTAATAGATTCAGCACAAAAGTTAATGGGCCGACTAGTTAAAAATAAAGTACAGTTGTGGGTAGAGGAACATAACATACTATCCCCATTCCAAGCTGGCTTTCGCTCTTGCACTAGTTCCATAGACCAAGTCTTTCGCTTCATTACAATCTACTGGAGGAATGTGGTCTTGACCAAAGGGACACTCTACGCTGTATTTGTCGACTTGAAATCGGCTTTCGATTTGGTCCCTCGCTGCAAACTCTGGAGAGTCCTCGCTGATTTGGGAATGGCACCTGAGTTATTGACTCTCCTCGTATGCTTACATGAGAGCAATTTTGCCAGGATCAGATGGGGGACACAGGGTGAGGTTACCGATTCATTCCCTGTCGAACGTGGTGTTCGGCAGGGTTGTGTTTTGGACCCCACCCTGTTTTCCTTATACATCAATAGAATAGTGGACCATCTTTGTAGATCCCCTACTGATACCTCTGTTATAGCTGGGGTTCGCGTACCTGTCCTCATGTTTGCTGACGACACCTTGATCGTTTCCAGGACCCCGGGTGGTCTGCAGAATGCGGTCAACGCTTTTGGGGAATTTTGCCATCTGCGTGGGCTTCAGGTCAATACCGCAAATACTAAGTTTATGTCCCTGAATCAGCATAAACCCTTTAAAAGGTAGAATTCTCCTGAACAACACTCCCTTAGAGCAGGTGGTGCTTTCACCTACCTAGGTATTATGCTCCAGAATAACATGGGATGGAAAAGACACATGGATATGGCCACCTTAAAATACCATCAGCTTGTAGGTATATTATCCTCTAAACATAAATCCTCCTTCACAAAACCAATTACTCCAGCTTTGGAAATATATAACATCAAAGTGATAAGCTCTGGCCTCTACGGAGCAGAGCTATGGGGATTTAATAATTTGAGTCACCTTGTAAAAGCTGAAAATAAATTCCTACGTGGCTTAATTGGTGTTCCTCAAAGTACCCCCATGGCTCCGCTTTTATTAGACCTAGGTAGGAAAAATGTGGTAGACATGGCTAGGTTACGCCCACTTCTGTATTGGAGGCGAATCTGGACCACCCCCGAACTTATACACTATGCCCAGGGTTTGAAGGATGTGATCCTTGTAGACCGCTTTCATAAAATGCAGTGGCTAAAAGAGCTAAGGTCTCTCTTGATAACGCTGGATCTAAGATTACTATGGGATGAACCAGGCATTGCAATTTTCCCCACAAAAAAACAACTGAAAGAAAAATATTGGGAAATGGTCCTGATGTCATCCTACCGGTCCGGTATGAATACTAATTTGACAGGCTGTTTTTTAGATCATAAATTTTGGCCGTCCTGTGAAGCATACTGGGATATAATTGAGAGTCCCCTAGATCGAAAATTGTATTTTCAGTTTAGGGTAGGAACTTTACCAATTAAAGCTTTTACTTATAAATGGGCGCCCTCCTTAGATGAAAAGTGACATAACTGTTTAGACATGGTAGAGACCATAGCCCATTTATTTTTTGTATGTCTCCTATATGCAGCCCCACGACGCAAATGATTGAGACCTATCTGTTCTTCCTTTGGCACTTTGACGCATATAGAAGCTTTAAGGATATTAGGATCGGATTGCTCTCCCCATATAGCTATTGCTTTAGCTAAATTTTTAAGGTGGGCTTGGATCATTCGTACACGCACTTTATCGCCATCTGCTGCTAGCTAGTTATAAGACTTATTGTTATTATAAAGCTGTCTTTATTTTATGAATTAATTTTAAATGTATTATATATGAATTTTAAACAGCTTTCTCTACCCGACAGTATTTAATGGAATTTAATACTTTTTTAGCTTGTGTATTGTTCGTGTACTATTTATTGTGTATTTTAATAGCTGTGTGTATTGTTGTGCTTTTATGACTTACTGTCGAATAAAGCCTTTTGAAATGAAATGAAGCTTTTTGGGGACCTGAAATGAAATGAAAAGAGTTTTATAATGCGCAACTAAGCCCCAAGGCGTCAAGGCCTTGAGACGACCGCTTGCAGCTTCTCCCCCCCTGCCGTTCTGCAGCCCTGGGATCAAGGCAATCCCCCAGCGCTTTCAGCCTCACCTGGTGTCAGAGGTTGCCCCTGGGTCCTCAGCAGGCCTTGGACACTGAAGGGCTTGCTGCCCCCTACCGCTGCTTGCCTCTGGGGTGTTCTCCGAATCCTCCCCAGGCAAGGTCAGGAACAGGCTAGGTCTTCCCTCAGTACACCCAGCAGCACCGCTAATCCCAGATATTCACCTCATAGCCCAGCTCCGGGGCCATTCAAGGAGCCGCTGCCATCTAAGTACACTCACGGCTATGGCGGATGGTCCAAATCTTTAGAGTTCTGCGCCCTTCAGCTCTGTTGTATCTCGGCTCTGGTGAGGCCCCAAGATCAAAGCCCAGCAAGGGCCCTCCTCAGGGCCAAGGTGTCATCCGGGGTGGGGGGTTGGGGGGGCTGGATCGAGCTGGATGGCTGCCGGATGATCGGAGCTCTCGAGCAATGCTGCTCACTCCATCGGAGTCAGGCCCACGCCCCAACCTAAAGTTCATTCTATTAGAGGGAAAGCGGCTACAGCTGCTTTAATAAGGAATATTCTAATCGCTGAAATATGTAAAGCAGCTACATGGATATCTGTTTACAATTTTACTAAACACTAATGTTTGGACTCAGATGCTTGAACAGATGCTCAAGTGGGAAAGGCCTCCCTGAAAAATGTATTTGCTTAATCTGGTCTGAAGTTGGACTCTGTTTCCTGTCCATCGCAGTTTGTGGGGATGGGCTTACTACTCTATTCAGTTCTTATGACTATCAATGGTGATCTCCTGAGGGAGAAGGAATGCTTCCTTACCCTTAATCCTAGTTCTCTCTCGGGGGAATCTCCATTGAAGTCATAAGCAACCTCCCCCCTCCCCGGTGGAAGTAACAGAGATGATTATTGGACAATTTTCCCACCAAATACTGCCACTGTCCCGGTAAAAAAAGAATTGAGGCAACTGCCACCTGCTGGGCATGATGGTATACTGGTGGACTATGAGCTCCTAAAGGCAAAGACGTTCTTTTCATATCTACATAACGGTATTCTATAGTGCTACATTGTCCTCTCCTCCTTCATCTTTATCCGTTTAAAAAGGGTTTGTGAAAGCGATTTAAACAGTCAAATTTCACAATTCCACTTAATTTGCCCAAATTATTTTAATATATCTAATACACTTTTTTTATCCAATCTGAAGCACCATCGTTTGGATCATGTTCTGCATTTAGAGCATTCAGTGGGCATCACTGTTAAAAGCCCTAATATTTATAGAGCTTGGCTATTGATGGTGAGCCATCATTCGACTTTAAGATCAGCTTTGGCCAATACACCAAAGACACTGCCAATTGCTAAGGCTAAAAGGAGAAGATGGTGTTGCCCTCCACACAGGCAATTAAAAAGGATATCTTCACAGGTCTCCTTCAGGAGCTCCAGTGGTGGGATGCAGACCCTCTTGAGTGACAGGATTCTTTGCAGGCCACTCTTTTTTTTAGGTCTGGCCTAATCGCAGCATTAGCTTTTTTGCCAGCCTCGTCTTTTCCCAAAAATATCAGGAAAATACACATACATATGGGAGGGAGAGGTGTGGTGCAGCGGCCAGAGAGGCTGACTCCGGAGAGCGTGGAGACCGTGGTTCGATGTCCGGCGGCCGCTCAGCTCAGGCTCATGTGACTCTGGACTCAACCCGGTTCCAGCGGCGAAGGGTAGGTGCATACAGCGAAGCCCAAGCATTACCAACCTTATGGTGAAAGAACTCCCTGGAGCTTTACTCGCTGGACAATGTCGTTGTCTGATTGTTTTTAACCTTAGGTACTAACAATCACAACCAGAAGAAGGGTAATACAATATTGTTTCCCCTTCAACCACAAATGTGGTAGCCATTCAAACACATAGACACCACATTCAAGTAGCGTAGACAGTCTGACAAGATTAGATATTTGCTAATAGTCAATTAGGTCCTGAAGAATCGCTAAGCAAATTTCACAATAGCGAGAAACATGTTGACCGGACTACATAATTTCTAGACGATAGCTGGAAACATTAATTTCCACCACTCTCCTCTAGAATATATTGTTTTTAACCAAAGCAGTGGCCCTTATGAATAAAGTATTCCCGGTACCACTAGCTTTATTTTAATTTCCCACACTACATCACGCCTACCCTTAACCCCTTCGATGCTCATGACGGAACGGTTCCATCATGAGGCACAGTGGAGCTGTGCTGATGACGGAACCGTTCCGTCATGACCACACCCATTATCATTGTTCCTCAGCACCGCAGGGGAATATGTCCAGCAGCAATGTGGTTAAGTCCTGGCCCCACACCTGCACTTCATCCATACGGCTGTTGGAAAAAGATCTCCGCTAAAGAGACCCTCTACGAGGTGTTGCCCGTTGGGTATTGCACCGTTGACCCAACGAGAAGTAGGCCCAAATGATGAAGCATGACACCTGAAAGGGTGTGTGAGGGCATTAAATCCAACAAAATGGATTCCCAGGGTTACCGCCTGGTCACCCTGCCATAATTCACCTGCATCCCAGACTGTAGCATTTCCTTCTCTCCCTCAGGAACACCACGATAACTTTTGTTTGGACTCTGGACAATAGCTCACGTAATCTCCCCAACGGCCCCCAGCGCCTTGAAACCCTTAATGGTGATATTTTTGCTCTTTACAAATACGGATTATTACATCTAGGGGGCTATCAATCAACAATCTTTTACCATGTGTCTGCTCAGATGTCGATCAAATTATGCTCACTCCCACCGCAGCAGTGGTAGCTTATCTATGAGGGTCGTAAGGGCGTCAAACCACCAAAATATCCCACCTCACTCTGCAACTAACTCCTTGACATGTTAGAGCTTCTAAATTATCATTTGTGTTCATGAAAAGCTGCAATGTCACGTTGACTGCAGAAGAGGGCTCCTCTGGTTTCATTGCACAATGCACGTGACAGGTGGTAGCTGTACTTTCACAATACATTAGGTGATTTACGCATTAGTCTCAGCACAGCAGCATGTCAGCTAATGAACGTTAGATGGGCGTCATTCATACAAGCATATGCTCTATCAGAAGCAAGGATAAAGGATAAGGGCCAGCCTTGAGTCTTACTTCTGATTAGGCAAAGGTTTGGGGACCCGTTTCTGTCACACTGTTGGCTGGAGCTGAAGTGCAGTGGGAAGTGTGCGCTGAGGATAACCTTGGGTACGTTTCATTTTTAGCAGCTCCACCTCCTGTGTTTAGATCATGAGTATTTGGTGCTGTGTTAGTGTGTCTGTCTGCGTGTGGACACTTGTGTTTGTAAATGAGTGTATGCTTGAGAGCACTCTACCCACTGCATTTATTATTATTATTTTACAAATTAGGCAGTGCCAGCAGGGTTTTCCTTCTCAGACTGCTGTACTTTTCAGCACCCTCCAGATACAGGTTCCCAGAAAGATTTTCAGGGCTAATGATATATTACTGCTCCACTTATATTGGGACCCCAGCAAAGCAGAATTGCTCTTTCTAGTGAAGTTAGCACTGCACTGCCTGCTGCTGAGGGTGGGATGGCTGTTCCGGATCTGGGGTTTTGTTTTCTGACAACGCAGTTGCTGTTTGTTGCGAGATTATCGGTGGGGTACCCAAAATAGAGAGGATGCGGAAGCCCTCCGCTAGGGATATATTAGCGAGGGTACTGCTGGACCCTGCCAATAATCCTCAACTGCAGGGAGCGGGGATATGGTGCTGAGCCAAAATCCAAGGGTTTTATGTAACAGAAGATTTAGGTTAATATAATACTGCTTCTTGCATAGGGTATATATAATGCCCAAGAGGGTGAACCTTATGTTGCCTGGGGGTGCAGACAGGTTGACCAAGATGTGGGGATTTCGATGCTGAGTTCTATCATATGATTTGGAGTTGTCCTTCATTGGAAGCATATTGGGACACAATAGTGCAATTTATGAATGCTGCATCAGAAAGGACCATAGTGGAAACGCTGGCAGTTGTTCATTGGGGTGGTTCTCGTGATCCAAAACAAAAACATTCTTGTCTAGATTTGCAGGCGTGTTGCTCTTACTGGCGAGATGCAAGCTGGCGATAAGTTGGAAGCCCTCTTGAGAACCTGGCTAATGCAGATGGAATACGGAACTTATTGAGGCCTGGGAGATGATCATGTGCTGGATAACTGAGGGTGCACCATTCATTCTGTAGCAAGCAAGGACCCTGAATACCACGGAATTGGGCGACTGAGTTTGCAACTGAATGGCCTCAATCAGATTAATAAAGCGTGGCTTATCACCAATGAGGGTGTCATGGCGCTGAGGGTCAAGCTGCTTCAGTTGGGAATAGTTGAACAGTCGGGTCTACAGTGCATTCTGGAATTGTAGAAGAGAGGTGGCTTCTGGAGGTAAAGGAGGGCTTGTTCCAAGATTTTGCTGCAAGGTAGGAAAAGGAGTGTTCTCCTCATTTGCTTCTGTGAAAGCGGGGTGTGTGAGTGAGGAAGAGGGAAGAGGAGTACAGGTGTCCGGGCGGGCTGGTGGAAAACGAGGCAGTGGTTAATGTAGGCTGGTCCTTGGTTGTGCAGGGCATTGCAGGCATGAATCAGTAGCTAGCATTAGCATCTCTTCTGTGTCCCTTTGTCACTTCATGAGGTGAGAGTTGATTCCTGCATAGAGCGCATCGCCATGGTCCAGACAGCTGGTGAGTAGGGCCTGACTGACTGCTTTGGTGTTGATGGGTAGCCATTTGAATATTTTCCAAAGCATGTGAAGTGTGAGAAAGCAGGCAGATGAGATTGCATTGATATGGCCTTTCATGGTGTTTGTTGTCCAGGATAATGCCAAGATTTCAGGAATGGTCGGTCGGTGTGTGGGGGAGGGTCCTAGTTCTGAGGTCCATCAGGAGGTTTCCATGGGAAGGTGTTGGTTTTAAAGATCAGCACTTCCGGTTTGTCCTTGTTGAGTTTGAGTCAACTGTTGTTTATTCAGTTGGTGATGCTCGTCATACATCTGCGGAAGTTGATTCTCATGGTAAGAGGGTAGTCTGAGAATGAGAGGGTGAGCTAGGTGTCGTCTGCGTAGGATATGATGTTAAGTCCATGGGCTCTGACGATGTTGTCCTGGGGTGTCATGTAGGTGTTGAACAGAGTCGAGCCAAGGGACGAGCCTTAGGAGATGCTGCAGATGATGTCCTTGGACTTCGAGGTGAACGGTGGTAAACAGACTCTCTGCGTTCTTCCAGTGAGGAAGGAATCCACTTGAGGATTCTGATTTGATGATATCTGATATTTGTTCAGGGTGTGGTGGGATACCATGTCGAACACTGCCGAGAGTAAGATCAGCTCGCCATTGCTCCTTGGTCGAGGAGAGTTCTGATGTCATATGTTAAAGCAATCAAGGTGGTTTCAGTGCTGTGGCTGGCCTGAATTCTAGATTGGGAGGTATTGAGACAAAGGTTATTTGCCAGGTTTTCCGTGAGTTGGCGGTTGATGGGTTTTTCAAGGGCATTGGCTGGAAAGGAGAGAAGGGAGATTGGATGGTAGTTTTTTAGTTTGCTGCTGATGGTTTCTTGAGAAGAGGCTTGACTTCTGCAAGTTTCCATCCCTCGGGGAAAGTGACCGTGGTGATGGAGACACTACAGGGAGCAGTGAGCTTGCTGCTGATTTTGTTGCTTCTGAGGTTAATAATGTGGTTTGGGCTGGGGTGGCGAAGTGAGCTAAAGAACGATGATGGATCCGTGCCTGGGGGTGAGTGTCTGAAAAGTTTCAGTGCTCCGTCCATCATCTCCTTGTGTTTGCTTTGTACGTGGACGTACTTCATAATGGCTGTGGTATTCTTGGGGGTGACCGTGTTCCAGGTGGTGAGTCGGTGATCAGAGCAGGGTTAATTGAAGAGGGCGTGGTAGCCAGAGAAGTCGGAAAGTGTGGTCTGGGGCTTGAAATTTTTTGTAGATGGTGGAGATCTTGTTGTGGAAGTAGTCTTCCAGTGTGTCACAAAGTTCCTGGGAGGGGGTGATTGAGTTATCTGCGGCTTTGGGGTTGGAGAACTCTCTCACTATGTTGAAGACTTCTTTACAGTTTCCGGAGTTAGCTTTGATGCAGTCCGCAAGGGTATTATTTTTAGTTTCCTTCAGTAACCAATGGTAGTGGTGTAGGGCTGTCCTAAAAGTGGTTGTGTCTGCGATTTCCTTGCTGGTATGTCACTACCATTCTAATTGCTTGTAGTTGCGTTTGGTGTTTTTTAGTTCCTTGGTGTATCATCCAACCTGTTTGGTGGATATCTTTCACCTATTGGGCTTGTTGGGGGTGACAATGTCAGCACAGTCAGAGATCAATGTGACAAACTTTTTGACCACCTGGTCCAGTTTAGCTGCAGTGTCAGGGTGGAAGGTGTGGAGGGCGTTGTTCCACTGGCTCTTTGGCACATTGCTCCACCTGCGGCACGGGGCGCTTAGCGGCTCGGGGGCAGGCGATCTGGTGATGATGAAGTGGACTAAGACGTAATCCATCCAAATGAGCCCAGTAACGTGGCTCTACTTGACTCTGTTGCTAGAAGTGAAGATAGGGTCAAGCGTGTGTCCTGTTGTGTGTGTGTGGGGCTGGAGGCCGATGTTGTTCATACTTTGGAGGCAGTCAGTGTTGGTGTTGTTGAGGTCATCGAGGTGCAAGTTGAGGTTTACGAGGAAGATGTAGTCCTTAGGGTCTTTGGCGAGCAGGGTGACGAAGTTGGGGATTGCACTGTAGTAGCTGTAGCACAATCCTGGTGGTCTGTAAGCAACGGTGCCATGGTGGATTTGTCGTCTGTTTGGAATTTGAAGTTGAGGGTTTCCATGATCAGGGTAGCATCATCTGTAGTAATGGTGCAGTGGAAGTTTTCCTTGTGGATAATGGTGATCCCACCTCAGGGTCTGTTGATGCAGTCCTTCTGTGCTATCTTGTAGCCTCCAGGCATGACTGAGGTGATGTTGGGAGCAGATGCTGGGGTGAGCCAGGTCTCGTAGAGGACGATAACGATGATGTGCTCGCCGAGTGAGTGCGTGTTGAGGAGGAGGCAATCTAGTTGCTCCGGTTCAGGTGTGCTGTGTTGCGTGGTGGAAGTCGTTGCTGGGGTGGGGCTTGTGCCGCAGGAGAAGCAGCATTGTAGACAGAAGAAAGGTCCTACCATGGATCTGGAAGAGGTGCATCAGCAGTTGGTGTGATGGTGTTCGGGGTTCAAGGTTAGGAGTTCAGTGGCAGTGTATCTGCTGGAGGTGGGAGAGCCAAAATTCCTGGCTCTGGGCGCAGCCCAGGTCAGACAGGTTTGCATTTGGCACCCAGCAGGCTCCGTTAAGTAGGTTCTAGGAGGAAGGATGGGCGCTAGGTGTCAGGGGGCAGAGCTGGTGGGAGGCAGCAAGCGGGTGCAGAGAGTTGGCAGAAAAAGGCAGGAAAAGAGAACAAAATTAAAAAACGAGGCAGAACAACATGATAGCATAGAAACCAACACAGTACAAGAAACAGGCATAATACAAGAAAAGCAGGCAAAGATTAGCAGGCAAAGGCAATCAGAAAGAGGCAAAGGGGGCAGAACAGGCAGAAGGGAGTGGAAACGGCGAAGGAGAGTAGAAACGGGCAAACAAAGAGACGCTCTTTCGTTTACCTGGTTCCTGCCCTTTGGAACTCACTCCCTCTGCAATTGCGACTGGAACCGAGCTATAGAAAATTCCAGAAAGGCATTAAGACCTGGCTATTTAATCAATAAATTTGTATAGACTAATGACTGCTCCTGGTTGAGTACGGATCCAGGGCGCCGGGAAACCCTCAGGGTAGCTGTTGCACCATACAAGTTCAATAAATAAAATAAAATAAATAAAGAGACAAGGCAGAAGCCCCCCATGCAGGGGTAAGCGGGAGGCACAATCAGAAGACCTGCTGCTCGGTGGGAGCAAGGGGAAGCTGGGTTGGGGACCTGCTCAGTGGGGTCACACTGTGGCCTCCATTAGGGTTGTCCTGGGAGCATGGAGAGACAATCAGAAAGAGGCAAATGGGAGCAGAATGGGCAGAAGGGAGCAGAAACAGACAAACAAAAGAGAGACAAGAAAGAAGGCCCGCAGACAGGGGTCAATGGGCAGTAAAAACGAAAGACTTGCTGCTTGGTGGCATCAAGGAGGTGCTTGGTCAGGCACCACAATTGCTGTTACAAATTTTTAGCTGCTCGTGAAGGTAAGGGCTAGAGAATCGAGGATTTACGAAAAGGGTCTCAATTCCATCCTTTCATTATCTCTCTGGCACTGTTCATGGGGCTTTTTTTATGTTATGGTTTGATCATTATGAGGCGTATACTTAGCATGGTATGGTACATGTCAGCATGAAAAGTGGGCATGTTGAGACTATGTTGGATGGATTTTGGACAGCACACGGGACAGCAATGCTTGTACAGTTCGATTGCAATAGAAGATTCACATAGTGTGCACTCTTAGAAACTTGTAAATGTATTAGTGGGATATCATACAATATTTGGATGTGTGCCAGACGTATACAAATAACTTAAATGAATAAAATACTTACTTTTAAAAAGCAGTGCCAGCAGGTACAGATCAGAGGAAGCTTCTATGTCAGTGTACAGAATGAACCATGTCAAAAAGAATAAAAACACTGCCAAGTACCTCATGATAAAGTTCTTTATCAGGCACAAGCTGGATACAAACTCAAGAAAGGAAATACTTCAACATTTTTTGGCCTAATCAAATCAACATCTTGGAGCCTGACGGGGGTGTGTCTAGACGCCAATGTAGTAGGCCGCAGATTGCGCAGCTCCTGCCTGGCGATCCTCCATCAACTAACATCCTGAAAATCTGAGACCCCTCAAATTATTTGGAGGGGTCGGAGGGCACCGATTATCTCTGAGGTGTACAGTGGAGCTCCAAGCCTGGTCCCGGGGCAACGTAGAATGGGGAGAAGAGTGGTCATTGCTGTGGCGCACAAGATAGCAGGCACGCTGAGGAAGAACGAGAGGCATAGGCCGAAGTGAGCTCCAATGGCGAGATGACCTTCAGGGCCTATGCTGAAACGGAGTTGCACTGGCCAAACTAACCCGAAAAAATGATATTCCGGTCATGGAGGTAGAAGGCTGCAGAGGACTTTAACCTGGCTGTGAGGAGTGGTGCCAGCAATAAGGGCCCAGAACGTTAAAGTGTAGCCCCGGCCCTTTTTAGAGGTTTCTGCTGGGCCCGCCGGGGGATGCCGAGGGGTCTAGTGTCCTAGTGAAGAACCAGGGGGCGCAGAGTGGGAGAAGCGATCCCGCCGCCAGCAGGGTGAAGCACACCTGCCAGAGGGCCTAGGGAGAAGTGAGAACAGTAGAGGCAGAACTACCACCTACCAAAGTGGCCTGACATTGTTACCGAAGCTCAGAGGTCCCTGCATTGAGGTGGAGGCATAACGTGGCGTCCTCAGTTGCAAGCAAGGAGACGAGCCATACCCGGAGCGAAGATGTCTGCAATGGTGGCTTCCTTGGTGAGGGCCGGAAGGTGAGGCAGCTAGACCGGCGAACCTTGGGTCAGGGGTGGAAACGGCAACACACCAGAGTGCGGATCAGAGGATCACAACTGCCAGCCTGCGTAGGACAGAACTATGAAGGCCTGAGTGGACAAGGTGGGCGTTTTGCCGCGGCCATTGTGCGAGAAGTGGCACCAAAGATTGACCGGGTGGCCACGGGCCCGACCAAGTCATGGTCACGTTATCCGGAGTGGCACGAAGACCTGCAGAGGACGCCTAGAGGGATGACATGTGGAGCCTCGGACGGCACCAAGGGCCCCACTCAGCTGTCTGGAGCTGATCAGAGGAAGCTGACTCGCCCACCACTGCGGAACCCTGGAGGTGAGCGGCAGCCTGGCAGGTTGGTGCCTGGGTTGAGGCCCAGATGGAGGTGGCGGAGCGATAGTAGTACTTCGGCATATGATAGGGCAGCCCCTTGCTAGCCACAGAGGAAGTGGGAGATCTCCAGGGAATCAGCGGCCCGGGTTATGAGCAGGCCTCCCCCCCTTTTTTGATCGCAAAGGCCCTGTGAAAGACTAAGTGCAGAAGTAAGTTTTGGGAGAACCCAAGAACCCCGAGCTGAATACCCTTTCATTGCCCTGAGCGACCAATCGAGCTGGAAGGGCACGGAGATCTTCCATGTAGTGTAACTCTCTACAACAACCAATATTAAGAGTGTGATCTGCATTGCGAGTGCTCACATTGAGAACGACAGTCCTTACAAAATAACAGGCTTTCACTATGTGAATTTGAGAGGAGGTGATACTGGTGCTGAGTACGGAGAGCAGGATCTTCTCCTGGTGCCAAGCCATTCAGAGAGAGAGACGGCGACAGGTAGTGTCCTGTGAGCGTCAGCCAAGCGGACATGGGGAAAATCTCCAGGAAACGTGGTCCTGAGGGCACTGATCAATTATTTATTTATAAAGTTTTATATTGGTATCTACTCAGAATGACAATGCTGAGGAGGCTCAGTTGCTTTCCCAGGTTGATTCTAGGAGTGACCTGCCATTCTGTGACATTATGCAGGCAATCACCGCATCCCGAGAGGTGCTCGAGGCCAAGATGAGCAGTATAGGTACAGGACTCAATCTCCTGAAAGATGACCACCGGCACCTAGTTATGAGGGTCACCTCCACTGATCAGACACTGTCAGATATATCGCACAAAATGGCCTCATTGCAGAAAACTCTAACAATCATGGAGAGTAAGGTCAAGACACTGGAGATGCAGGCAGAGGACAGTGAAAACAGATCCCACAGGAATAAGATATGAATTCTTGTTGTTCCTGAATGAGTGGAGGGCACCATTATGTTATCTTACCTGGAAGACTGGATTCGTAGGGAAGTAGTGTGGGAGGGTCTCTCCAGGGTCCCTGCTCGCCCTCCCAGACGGGGGTGCCCCTGCATCCAATATTAGCCGGACTCCAGAGGATGCCGGATCGGATGTTGTTTTCCCGAGTTCCACACCTCGCCAGCGAAGCTCACGGTCCATCAAGAAAGGAGTGCCATCACTGACAGAAGCCTGACACAAACGCTGTAACGTGTTCAGAGCAGTCACTGAGATTAGCAACACAGTCAAGAGCCCGCGCTCTACGATCAGCGAGCAAGGAGACCAGAACTCTGAGGTTGCAAAGGATACTAGATCTGCAGAAGATACTGACATTGAGTTACCCAAGATTACTCCGAGATCGGCAAACAAGATTATTTATTGACTGCCGAGCATATTTGGGAAGACCACCTGTTGGGCATAAGTGTTTTCTGTCCCCTCCTGGTTATTACTTCCTTATACCTAGTAGGGATTGAGACTTGATTATGTTAACTGTGATGGGGGGAACCGGGGCAGAGAGCTCTGCTCTGGGATTGGAAACTTTAGCTCTCCTTGGTTGTAGTTCTGCGGGTACTCCGCAAATGGACTCCAGTTGGCGTCTTGTTTGGATGGGGATTGTTGTTATGCCTGTCCAGGGGAGTGGGAGTTGGCATTTCTGTTGATTGTTGAGGTTTAAAAGGGGATTGCGGCGTACCGGGTGGGACACAGATGTGGCTTGGAGGTAGCGGGAAGACAGAGTAACAACAACCCCTAGAGGGAGGGGGAGAATCTCACGAATCAACACATGGCACCCACTGTAGCATATAAATCCTCTCCTGGAATGGCAGAGGGATGAATAGTATGTCTAAACAATAGAAGGCGTGTGCCTATCTAGCTTAGACGGGAGTACATATTGCCCTATTACAGGAAATACACTTAAAGGCCATCGAAGGGGCAACCCTCCAGCGTGAAGGGCGTGGGCAAGCATATTACACAGGCTACTCAGCCTTGGCTAGAGGGGTATTAGAGTGGATTACACCAGGTTTACCATTTCATTACACTGGGCAGATGGTGGACCCTGAGGGACGCTATGTAGTGGTGTATGGTAAGCTAGACGGGCGTGATATCACCATACAGAACCTATATGGACCAAACATAGACCAAACTTCATTTCTGGCAATCCCCTCTAGAGCATTGGCACCATACCTGTGGGATCACTAATTTTGGGGGGTAACTATAACTGTGTAGCAGATGTAGAACTGGATCGATCTCACCCACCATTGATGGACTCTCCAATCGGCTAAGGGCTTGGGAGAATGGCAATCCTAGTGGGGCATCGTTGACTCATGGCAAGTACTTTACAGAGGAGAACGAGATTATTCATTTTTCTCACACTTACACGATTTACACATAAGGTTAGATCCCATACTCTGTCCTCCGGACACACACGAACTAGTCACAACCAGTGAATATCTAGCCAGGACGATCTCCGACCTCAACCCCCTGCTGTTGGGATTGAAATGGGTGAGTCCCCGCCCATGTATTCCTACATGGTAGCTGAAACCGGAATCTCACTGAGAACTTTTCTTTCTGGCTGAGATAAAGACTTCCATAGCCCAATATTTTGAGGACATCACGTTTTATTCAAATGGATGTTGCGTGAGCCAAATACAGACCGGAGCGGTGATTAGGGGGGAAAGTCCGGCATGGGAGAGGGTCGCGGAAGGAGCTCCACTCTGATGGCGGAACATGTATCCTGTCCTAAGAGACTGAGGCGAGATCAAACACACTCGCCTGTCAGCGCAACATCCATTTGAATAAAACGTGATGCCCGCAGCTTCCCTCCCATCCTACTTAAGGATCTTAATGACAGTAATGAAAGTGCAGACACGCCAGCCTACTCAAGGTCACTATTTTGTTTCACTTCACAGGACTATGTTGACCATGAGTCCCGGTGTTGCCAGACTCCACCCACTCAGGGAGGACGACGCCAGCTGTTCAAACTAAAACGCGTTTGACCAGCGTGAAGAGAACATGGTGGTGAACTGCGCACAGTCCATGAGGAAGGGGCGTTTGTGGCCCCGAAACGCATCGGACCTAATTTTAATTCAGGGGAACCTGTGAACATTGCAGAGGAGCCAAATACAGACCGGAGGGTCGGATGAAGCGGTGAGCCCTCCCGAAGCGCTTGCGCAATTTGCTCTACTATATTCAGGCGGCCAGCCTCGGTCGCGGAAGGAGCTCCACTCTGATGGCGGAACATGTATCCTGTCCTAAGAGACTGAGGCGAGATCAAACACACTCGCCTGTCAGCGCAACATCCATTTGAATAAAACGTGATGCCCGCAGCTTCCCTCCCATCCTACTTAAGGATCTTAATGACAGTAATGAAAGTGCAGACACGCCAGCCTACTCAAGGTCACTATTTTGTTTCACTTCACAGGACTACGTTGACCATGAGTCCTGGTGTTGCCAGACTCCACCCACTCAGGGAGGACGACGCCAGCTGTTCAAACTGAAACGCGTTTGACCAGCGTGAAGAGAACATGGTGGTGAACTGCGCACAGTCCATGAGGAAGGGGCGTTTGTGGCCCCGAAACGCGTCGGACCTAATTTTAATTCAGGGGAACCTGTGAACATTGCAGAGGAGCCAAATACAGACCGGAGGGTCGGATGAAGCGGTGAGCCCTCCCGAAGCGCTTGCGCAATTTGCTCTACTATATATATATATATATATATATATATATATATATATATATATATAATATATATATTACCTACTGGCGGTCGCCAGTAGATATATATAGTTAGGACCTAGTTACCATAGGAAATTCCGAACATTCTATTGGGAATAACTGTGGCGCCGATTGAGGGATCTGCCTGTAATTTTCCTTAAATTTGCCTCGCTGTGCTCCGCTCCTTCCCTGAAAGTTTCAGGGGTATTCGTCAATCGGGGGCCGACAAAAAAGGGGGGTCCCAAAACGTGTTTTCCCCATGTTAATTTCCATAGGGACATTCTGACAAGGCTACAGCTCGAACGGCTGAACGGAATTACACCAGATTTGGCAAAATGTTAGGGACTAGTATGCAGCAGTGCCTTTTGTATGTTTGGTGTAAATCCCTCCAGTAGTTTGAGAAAATTGAATTTGAAATTTCTCAAATGGCATTTTCTATGGGACCTTTAGACACGGCTACAGCCCGAACGGCTGAACGGAATTACACCAAACTTGGCAAAATGGTAGGGACAGATATGCAGTAGTGCCTTTTCTATATTTGGTGAAAATCCCTCCAGAAGTTGTTGAGAAAATTGAATTTGAGCAAATTATATATCTGTATGCGCTCAACATTCTATTGGGAGTAACTTTGGCGCCAATTGAGGAATCTGCGTGTAATGTTCCAGAATATTGGCCAGCTCCGCTCCTTCCCTGAAAGTTTCGGGGGGATTCGTCAAGCGGGGGCTGAAAGGTGGGTCCCAAAACGTGTTTGCACCATGTTAATTTCCATAGGGACCTTTAGACACGGCTACAGCCCGAACGGCTGAATGGAATTACACCAAACTTGGCAAAATGGTAGGGCCTGGTATGCACATGTGCCTTTGCTATGTTTGGTAAAAATCCCTCCAGTAAATGGCTTTTTCTATGGGACCTTTAGGCACGGCTACAGCCCGAACGGCTGAACGGAATTACACCAAACTTGGCAAAATGGTAGGGACAGGTATGCAGTAGTGCCTTTTCTATATTTGGTGAAAATCCATCCAGTAGTTGTTGAGAAAATTGAATTTGAGCAAATTATATAACTATATGCGCTCACCGTACGAGCACCGCACCGTACGCGTACGGTAAGCGTACCGTACGCGTACGTGCGCGTACGAGTTTCTGATTGGCTGGCAGTCGACCTGGAGAACTCAGGCACAAGAGAGCCCAAAACAAGAGTGGAAAACACGAAAAAGGGGCAGGGTAGAGACCCCCCCAACCCTCTAGCCCTTTTCAGGGGGTCCCAGAAGGACCCCCAAGGGCAAAAAAATCAAAAAAAAAATTTAAAAAAAAAAAATCGAGGGGTACGCACACCGTACGCGTACCGTGCGCGTACCCCGAGATTTAAAAAAAAAAAAAAGTTTTTGCACTTGGTGGTCCTTCTGGGACCCCCTGAGCAGGGCTAGGGGGTCAGGGGGTCTCTACCCTGCCCCCTTTTCGCGTTTTCCACTCTTGTTTTGTGCTCTCTTGTGCCTCACTTCTCCTGAGAAACAAGATGGCTGCTCAGGTGGTCCCAGAAGGATAATAACATATATAAACGTAATGCGCTAATAAAATTAGCATTTACAAAACCTTTGAAATTTATTGAAAAAAAATATAGGTTTCACGCCTGATATAGTTAGGAATTAGCATTTAAAAAAACTTGCAAATTCACTGAAAAAACCATAGGTTTCAGGCCTTATATAGTTAGGAATTCGCATTTAAAAAACCATTGAAATTGCTCCTATATAGTTAGTTGTACTAACTATATTTCGCGCACCCGCAATCCACTGCTGATGATGTCACATATTACATCATTCATGACATGGTCAGTGACATCACTGATGACATCTCATTTGACATCACTGATCACATCACTGATGATATCATTCATGTGATAATACGATGCACCTCCTCACACTCTAATATAACCTTTGATACATCCAGTGTTAAATACAGACAAACATTCTTGAAACCATTGACACACCAATACCAGTTACTACATACGCACTCACTGATTCCTAGGTCTACACACACATTCACTCATTCATCCATAGAATCACTCATACATACAGTCACTCATCAATACAACACTATCATATGCACTCATACACCTATATAGACACTCACACACTGCCACTCATCCATGGAGTTACCCACACACCTAGTCAGTCATGCAAAGAATCAATCACACTTCCATTTCCTCAACTATGCAGTTATACACACACAACACCTTACTTATTCAAACATATACTAACACATACTTACTCTCTTATACAATCACTGATACAAGGACACAATGATCCATACAGCCACTCGCACATTCACTGGCTCTCATGTATAGTCATTTATATATGCCAACTCTCACATGCACTGTGTTTTACATATGTACTTACTTGGACATGTAGCACTGAGATATCCATTCACTCACCAACACACCCATTCACACAGTCAACCTCCCATATAGCTGTTTCCACATGCACTCTTGAACTCATACACCTAGTGAATCACCTGCTCACACATCTATGCACAGAGTCACACACCTCCCAGCCACCCACACACACACACACTCAGTCTCCCATTTAAATACTTGGGCAACCAATCAAAACCCATATAGCCACTCATAAAGCTACTGATCAACACATGCGGCAGCTTACACAACAACAGACATACTGATGCACACATTCAGACAGTTTAGTCACTAACCCATGCATTTAGTAAGACAAATTTAATCACTCACTCATTCAGTCAGTCACGCACCTACTAAATCCTTCATCCAGACACTTATACATCCACTCATTCTTCAACATGTAAAACATATTTAAACTTTACAGAAACACACAGTCACTGGATGATGTCATCAGTGATGTCATCAGTGATGTCATTTGAGATGTCATCAGTGATGTCATCAGTGATGTCACTGACCATGTCATGAATGATGTAATATGTGACATCATCAGCAGTGGATTGCGGGTGCGCGAAATATAGTTAGTACAACTAATTATATAGGAGCAATTTCAATGGTTTTTTAAATGCTAATTCTTAACTATATAAAACCTGAAACCTATGGTTTTTTAAGTGAATATATATATATATATCTCAAGAGTCCCATCAAAAAAGAAAGGCAGAGACCACAAAAGGGGAAGACTACGGAGTCTTTTATTTTCAAATTCGGCACAAAGGGGCGAACGCAGCATTTCGGCTGTGTAGCCTCATCAGCGCCCAGGAGTAATCAGGAGGTGAGTTAATATCCACGGAATTAATAGTCCTGCCCCACCTAAGCAAAGGTAGTATGCTCCGCCCATAACAATGATCTGTGTCACCTGCAGCCGTTCCTGGGTGGTTACTGGACTGCAAATCCCAGCATGCAGTAGTTTGCCGGGAAAGGGCCGCCAAATCATGGCGCAAGCAGCGGGGGGTCGTGTACCAAGTCACCAATGGCCTATGATGCCGGTAGAAACATCGAGGCTCCTTAGGTCCTCCAACTGTAACACCTCCGCTAGCAGGTATGAAATCCACGGGGGTAAGTGCCGGATAGCTCCTCACCCAAAGCAGAATACAATGACTCTGACGCCGCTTCCATTCTTCCCGCAACTGAAGGCGGGCCTGGTCCTTCCGATAACTCAGACATGAAGAGTACTTTCGCCGGAGCAAAGCAGACCAGTGTTGACCAGACCACTTGTGTGCAGGGGTCTCCGTGGCACGCCGCTGGCTGGCGTGACAAAATGCAGCAAGAGTCTCATCAAAAAAGAAAGGCAGAGACCACAAAAGGGGAACACTTCGGAGTCTTTTATTTTCAAATTCGGCACAAAGGGGCGAATGCAGCATTTCGGCTGTGTAGCCTCATCAGCGCCCAGGAGTAATCAGTAGGTGAGTTAGTATCCACGGAATTAATGAGTTGTTTCTGATGGTGTTGGGCTCAATTTATATTTTAATCATCTAATGCTCATGACTGTCTTGTAAATGGAGAATTTGCAAAAATCTTGCGATGAATTTGACTAGTACAATGTACAGAGCTGTATTGGCGGGTTTTTAAGGACAAGGTAAGACCTAGCTTGCATGTTCGGACATTCAAGCTGTTGAACAGCCAACTTAATAGAAGTCTGCGTGCTTCTAGGGGCACAGGACACAAACACAGGATGTGGGTGATTGTTTAAATTTCTCTTTTACAGAATCTACATTTGTCCTTTTGTGGCTGGTTTTTGCCGCTTTGGGATGAAGTCCAGGGTTGGTTGTGCCCCAACCCGGAACCTGTTTATTTATTTTGAATAGTTGGACCCCATGTATAACTGTTTCTCTGTTGCATTATAGGTGTTTATGATTGTGGGTCAATGTGTATTCCACTGCCTAGCACTAATGTTCACGACTTTATGCAAATCTGTGAGGTTTACGTGCCTGTTCCATACCTCCCGTACATACAGGTTTTCTAGACTTTCTTCTAAATATCAGCTGTAGACTGAGGCTCTGCTGAGTCTCTTGCAATATAAGGATATCTAGCATGTTGGGCAAAAACGGGTGTGCAGATTTGTGGAAGAACTTGAGGAACATGCACTGCCTGTACACTAGTTGATTAAGGAGACCAAATTGATGCAAACCTGTGCCGGGGAGGCCAATTTTGGTGGACGGAAGGCAGATGTTTAAGTTTTGTTGCTAGTGCATCCAGCAGCTTTGTGTTCACTTCCAGCATGATTTCACTTCTGTATGTGATTGTTGGAATGAAGTTTGCCCTCATGACCTGAAGAATTGGATTCAGGCTGGAGCCCAGTTGGTTTGTGCATGCGGCTATGGGAGTGGCTTGCAAGTCGTAAGCTTTGGTTTTGATTGCTTCTTTTTTGCTGCAGGAAAGTGCCCCTGGAATCTAACCAAACGCCTAGGTATTTCGATTCTGCGACTTTGTTCATGCAGTCGGCATCCTTCTACAATGCGCCCAGCTTATTAATACTTTTTCCAAAGATTATTATTTTTGTTTTAACCAGGTTGGCTTCCAGTTTATTGAACATGGTATAGTCATTAAGTTTGTTGATCAGCCTCTGAAGCTCAACTCCTTTTTTGCTCCACATCACTAGATCGTCTTTATACAGCAGGTTTGATAATTATTTCCCACCTAGTTTAGGGGGGTGCATTTACCAATGCCAATGTGAGGTCTGAAATATACACGTTAAGAGCAGCAGTGCCAGTACACAACCTTGTTGTAAGAAAATTGCTGTTTTGATTTTCCAGGACATGGACCTTCCATCACCCAGTTCTATTATTGCCCATGTATCTGTATACATGAGTTCTATGACTTTCAAAAACTTTATTGGAATTGCCCATGTGCTTAGCTTTCCCCAAAGAATCTTTTCTTAGGACCAGGTCGAGTGCTGCCTTAAAGACAACAAAGCACATATTCATAAGTGAATGGGTTTGAATCGGACGGTTCAAGAGGAGGGAGATTGTCATCAGGTTCAAAATGCACCCTTGCTTTTGCCAAATTTTTTGATTCAAGGGAATTATCCCTTGGAGGTCAACACAGCCCCTGGGATCTTCTGCCAATAAACCGTCAAAGTATTTCGCTTCAATGTCTAGAAAGGCTATCAGGCAGTAATTGCTTGGCGGATTATAGAGCTACTCCCGCAATCAGGAATTTCTTCTGTTTGAAGGACTGAATAAGTTGAAGTATATGACTGAATAAATTGTGATGCGGGCTTGCTGGCCCACATCACAATGTCCTTTTCAAACAGACCCTTGGGTATCCCATTGGAACCTATGCGCAATCTGAGCAAGATTTTGTGGGTTCGTTCTGGATATCAACCTATATTTGTAGTTATACCGTATTTTTGTGCAGCGCTCTGCCAGGACTTATCACTTTCATCCATGGAGCGTTCAAGACTTGTTGGGGGCCTGTCCTGAGGGCTTGAAGTATAGGAGCATGAATTCTCTCTGTAAGGGACCCAGGGCCGGATGTAGGTAAATCCAAAATACTGATTCTAAAATGGATGTAGATAAAAATTCGGTAAATATTACCGAATCAGTAATATTCGGTATCATCCATTCGGTATTTACCGAATCGGTATTCACTGGATGGGAATTACCGAATCGGTAAATACCGATTCAATAAATACTGAATCGGCTATTCCAAATAAGAACAAACCCAGGATTCAGCCAATCAGGTGCAACCACCCCCTCCCAACCAGGAAGTGGCCACACCCATGCAGGTGCAAGCAATCAGAAGCTTCTGGAGAGGCGGGGAGAGCAGAGCCCCTGAGCCACAGGAAATCTTTACTGCTTTTGAAAGTGAAAAAATGGCAGACAACACTGAGAGGGAAGGTGCAGAGAGGAAGAGTAAGATCAAATCCTGCACCATGGAGCTGCAGGTCCTCATGGAGGAGGTGGTAAAGGAACACCAAAAAATGTTTGGGAAGCAGTCCCTGCTGGTGGCAGAATCTGCCAAAAGGAAGATTTGGCTGGCAATACAGTCAAAGGTAAATGCTGTTGGAGTGACCCCACGGGAGATTGACGACCTGAAGAAGAGGTGGTATGACCTCAGGAGCTGAGCTTGACAAACCGAAAGATAGCTGAGCTCCACAAACAGGCAAACTTGACTGGAGGAGGGAGGAACAGGGCACCTGCCCTGACAGAGCTGGAGGAGCTGGTGGAGTCCACCATTGAACCAGACAGCATCTGTGGGATTGGAGATGCAGACAGCTCAGCCAGAGCTGCCACCAGAAAAGGTAAGAAGCATGCACAGCAATCACCCCCACCCCATCCACTACCCTTTCCCCTTCCCCTATGTGGTAGTGTTAACCCCACTCCAGTAGAGGTAGCAATATACACCAGCAATGCATTATGGGAGATGTAGTCATTGAAACACCTACCATGTCATACAGCACACCAAACAACAAGGCATACAACACACATCAGTGATAAGCAAGCTGAGGCAATAGCGACAGTGTTTTCAGAGATTACAATTTAATTGTATAAGCAGTGCTGCATGACCACAGAGCTAATGTATGAATTTCTGTCCACAGGCGAGACATCTCGCAGGTGTACCAAGGAAAAGGAAGGCAGTGCACCACAGAGGGAAGACACACAGGAGGCAAGCACAAGTGCAGGGAATACCACACAGGAAACTGGTGCACCAACAGCACAGCCAGCCTCCCAAGACCTTCAAACGTCACCACAGCTGCAGGCCTCCCCAGAGTGTTTTGGCTCACCTCTACTCCTGTCCTCACCTGAACTGCTTGCGTCACCTGCTAACACAACACCTGCAGTCCAAAAAAGCAAGACACATGTAATTGCCACACTAGTTCAAATGGAGCCATCAGCAGGTGACATGGTGGGGGTTGATACACCAACCTTGGCTGGTGAAGAAAGCACTGCCAATCAGCACTCCAGCGCTGAGGGGGCCCGCACAGGTACCAGACGCCGCAGGCCCAGAGACAGCAGTGATTCGCAACATGTTGAGGGACCCAGTGTCTTCCGTGGACTGGAGGGTAGCATGGTGAAAATATAGCGTATGTAGGGGAAGGCCATCCAGTCGGTGCAACGCTAGATGAGGCACCTGAATGAGAACATGGCAAACATAGGAAAGGGCATAAGCTCAATGGTGAATGAAAACAGAGCGATGGGAGCAGGCATGAGAGAGATGGCTGCGGGGATGCGGGACATGTCCCTGTCCGTGCTGCTCTTGTGCACCAAGCTTGACCAGGACAGGGCAACAAGGCGGAAGGACAGGCAGCAAGCACAACAACACAGTAAGGCAGTCAACCGCCTAGCCACTGCCCCTCCCTACTTTGCAGGCGATGCGTAAAAATGCAGGAGGGACTGGCACACAGCAGCAGTGAAGTCTCCAGGGGCCTTGTGAGGGTGACCAGTGCTGTTGAGGTGCTGCTTGATGCGCCATCAGCACATACTGTTGCTCTGGATGTGGGTGAGAGTGAGGAGAGCACCAGTAGGAGCAGCATGACAACCCCCCCTATTGCTGACACACGGAGGAGCAGCAGGCTCCATGGGGCTGCCACTGCCCACACACCCAGTGAGGACAGCCAGCCAATTTCATCTGGCACCGGTAGGGTTGGCCGCAAATAACTAATGCTGCCTACACTCCCTGACCTGGATTAGGGAAGTAACCCAGGACTCCAAGTATGGATGGATACAATTTGTGTTGCACATTTGTGCTTTTGTGTACTGGCGTAGTGCGAAAAAATGTAACTACGTTGGGTACATACTCCACCTGGCTGTGTCTCTTTACTTACTTAAAAGTGGTTGCGTGTGATCTCTGCCCGTCTCGGTCTCCCATCTGTTGCTGACGCCACTCCTGCTGTGTTGGGCTCAGGCTGTGCACATTCATCATTGTGGTCCTCAAAATCACTTCATTCCACTTCTGTACCTTTCTTTGTAGCAAGGATGTGCCACATTGCGTAAGTTGCAATGATCTTACAGCAGATGAGTGGTGAGTACTGACGTGCGCCTCCGCTTTTGTGGGGCAGTGGAACCTGCTTTTTAACAGCCCAAAGGTGCGCTCCACAAAGTTCCTAGTAGATTTGCTGGCAACGTTGTATCGTCTCTCGCTCAGGGTTGATGGGTTCAGGTAGGGTGTCAGGATGAACGAGTGGACGGCATATGCGCTATCACCTATGTGGACATGAGAGCCATTAATCACATGCGCAACAACACATACATTTGCAATATCTATCAGGGTGTGTCACAGTGTTTTACCTAGCAGGTATCCTTCTCCGAATTCCCCCGCTGTCAGGCGTGTGTACATCCCACTGTTCTGAAAGATGTAGGAGTTGTGGGTGCTTCCTTGAAATTTGGCCACAATGTCTGTGATTATGTTGGCAGCTTACAACAACAAAAGAGTGCCTGATGCTGTGAATTCGCAGTGACAGTGCCCCTACCTAAAAGAAAACACAGTATAGAAAAACTAAACTAACATGTGCGGTCAACAGACTGAAAAAGAGGAAGAAAAAACTATTTTCTTAAAAGAACCCTTACTCACCCTAGTGGATAACATGCTTCATCATGGGGTTCCCACAAGAGGGACCGAATGTCCCCCCTGTGTGCTTCAACGCCTGCAATTGCAGCGGAGCGGGTTTTTGTTGTTGTTAAGAATGTGTATAGTGAAGTAAGTGATCAGTGATGCAGGTGATTGTTAAAAGATCACAGCTAGACCCAAACAACTTTATTAATGGACCAGCTGATCACATTAAACAGTGAGGGCACATGGTGGTTTGTATTAGAACCCCAGTGTCCTGCTGTAGGTGGTCAACATGTTTCTGCTGTCTAATGCGTGTTATGCTCAGCTTTCTTCAGGACCAGTGAATTAAAAGAAATAGTCCTCCGGGGGTCCACGCTCGTATACTCTTGTGCGATTGCTACCCTACTTTGCAACTCACCGAATATTATATTGTTTTCAAGAGTTTGTCTACCCTACCTCCTGTTTCTGTAAAGCGCTCTGATATCTGCAAAGATCTTGTCCGCGCTATATAAAACTTTAAAAATAAATACTCTTAGTTTCACTGGCACAGTTGAAAGTAGCCCAGAACTTCTCATAGTGTGCATAACTATCCATAGCTCCTTTTAAAGTTTCTCCTGTGTAGACTCACTGCCGTCTTTAGAGTGCTGTTCTGTGGGGAGATTCGTAACTGCCAAAAATGTTGGTTTACATTTTTTTTTATGCATCTCTTAATTTTTTCGCTAATCTCTCCGGGGTGTGACCACTGTGTTGATACTTGGAGAGGTATTTTGCTATGATGTGTATGTGAATATCTCCCATTTGATCACTGGGTCTCCTTCTCCCGTGTCGCTCGATAGGTAAGATGAACACTATTCTAGGATACTTATGTAAATTTTCACTTGGAAATGACAACTGAACATGTTGTGTGCTCAGTTGTCATTTCCAATGTTGGATGTGGGTTCTTACTGGATGTATGGTATGTGTTCTAGTGCAAACATGTATGTTGTGCGAGTATGGTTGCTGTGACTTGAGGGATCCATTTTGGATGGGCCGTGGTTTAACATGAGGGACAGGGTCAAGGCTGATTTGCATATGGTCATTTCTGAACTGGGGTGGTATGGAGTGCAAAATAACGATGCATTTAGGTCCAGATCTATTTACTGGGGTGAATGTATGACATTGTTCTGCATTCTGTACATCAACCGTTGTTTTTGCATTTGTCACCCCGAGTGGGATGGGTATGCTCAGACGTGAGTCCCATGCTCTCCACAACACTGGAGTCAAGCTATCCTGGCTGAAGACAGCTGTTAGCCAGAAACTGGTCCTAGGATGCTTGATTCCGGTCCAAGAAAGATATGGCTTGGCAGTTCGGGCTGGACTGTTCCCATGAGGAACAGGGTCAAGGCTGATTTGCATATGGCCATGTCTGAACTGGATTGGTGTGGAGTGCAAAAAAACTATGGATTTAGGCCCAGATCTCTGTACTGGGGTGAATGTATGACATTGTTCTGCATTTTGTCCATCAACCGTTGTTTTTGCAGCAGTGGTTTAACATGGCACAAGATGGAGGATGGATGCAGCTTCTTTTTACACCCTGACAGTGGAAGGGTATTGCCTGCCTCCCTGTGACAGGAGGATGAAAACTGAGACACTGAAGTGAGGAAGAATAGAGACAAGGCTATCCTTCGAAATTCGATGAGAACCTTTTAGCCGAGATTGCAGATTAGATTTCCTGAGCATGGTCATTTGGTGGATGGTAAGGCAGAGGGCACGAGTCATTAGATTGTTAAAGGTGAGGAAGATTCTAGGCATGGCCTGCCCTTTTGTCTGTCTCTTATTATTACTTCAGAAGCCAGGTACAGATTTGTTGCATTGCATTGTGCCCATGCTTTGGAAAACTCCTGCTTAGAGCCAGCATAATCACTGCCTGCTGTGAGAGCCATCACCTTGCACAGAAGTGGGTATGCACTTCAGCCAGAAAATGACATTTGAAAGGGAACCACTGTAAACCCAGTTCAAAAACCTTAAACAATGGATCAAAATTCACAGTTCACAAAGGGGTATAAAAGCAGGATCTAATTACCCACTTTGTTCCAGTTCCAGGTTTATCTTAAGAAGGAAGGGAATGCTCCTAGAGTACTAAAGTTGCTACTGTTGTACCAGTGCTGGTGACTGCATGACAGCCAGTCTTCCAGAGGTGAGAAGACATTACCTGAAGTCGGTCCAATTTGCTGGAGGAGCTGTGGTCTACCTAGAGTGCTGCTCAGAAGGGGCACGAGAGTGCCTGACCCTGCAGGAAGAGCGATGGTCAGGAGGAGAAGCCCAGCAATGTTCCTGGGGTGTGGAGCCCCCAGAAGAAGCAGCCCTGAATTCAGTAGTGTGCAGATCCAAGCTGAGATAGTCACCCCAGAGTCTGTGCATCCTCCATTTGGTGAACTATGTGGAGGAAATTAACTTACATTATCACTGTGCCATCCGGTATTCTGCCAAGCTGTGTGTCCTGACATCATCACTGCTGCAGCGGAGGACTTCCCCAAAGGTCACAGCGGCCATAGAGAGGCAACCGCTGCTCCAGGCTTGCCGGCCTAGATATCTGCCATAACCGGAGGGGCCTTCTTGTTACAGTCACCAAGTTGTGTGCCCAGACATCACTGACGAAGTAGCCGAGGACTTAACTAATGGTCCAGAGGCCGCAACTGCCAAGAAGATTTGACAACTGATTCTGGCTTACCATGTAATAGCTCTGGCGAAACCCGGGTGGGTGAGAAGTGCTGCCTTCCTGACCCTCCCTGTTCCAGCTGCCGTAGACTCTTGTGTGACTATGAACAGCATAGAAGGACCAACACTATACAGAGTAGCCCTTCCCCCAGGTAGTTAAGACGATAATGTGTATGAAAGGCTGACTGACTGTATTGCTTGAAAATTACCACAGAGAATTCCTCGGCGAGCCCTTCTCTAAAGAGGAAATACTTGCCGACATCAATGAAATGCCTGGCAACAAGGCCCCTGGTCTGGACGGCTTGCCTGTCTCTTTTTACAAGACCTTTTCCCCGGCTTTTGGTGGCGCATCTGGCAGCCATGTATAATGAATCTTTCGAGAGCGGTCTACTCCGACCGTCGCTCCGCAAGGCTATGCTAACTCTTCTTCTTAAGCCTCCCGATTGCCGTGATTCATATCGCCCCCCTGTCCCTCATCAATATGGATAACAATACCGTTGAAAAGCTGCTCGCCTCGCGCCTTCTAATGCCACTCAAGCTCTCCCTGATCAATCCGGCTTCATCCCCGGACGTGCTACCTCATACAACCTCCGGACCATTTTTTCCGTCCTCCATCAAATCAATCCAGCTCTCCCCGCTGTGGCCACCCTCCTTGACGCCACTAAGGTCTATGACACCTTGGAATGGCCCTTCCTTTTCTTTCTCCTTCCACGACTCGGCTTCAGCCCAGTCTGCCAACGCAAAATCCTACTCCTATACACTCTTCCCACCACCCGCCTTTGGATTAATGGACAAATATCTGATCCCATTCCCATTGGGCTTGGTACCTACCATGGGTGCCCGCTCTCACCCATGCTCTTCACCATCACAATGAAGCCATTGGTGGCCAGACTCTGACAACAACATACTCAGAGGGGCATTGGCTTTGCTGTCTGTGCCCTCTTGGTCTCCGTGTAAGTGGATGACATCACTTTATATGTCCGCCATCCCCAAGAAAATCTTAGTCCTCTGGTTCGCAAGATCATACGGTTTGTAGGCTATTCTGGAATTCAGGTGAACTGGAGTAAGTCAGTCCTCTTTCCTATCACTGACGCCACCACGCCATTTACCCCGGACTTCCCTTTTGTGTGGGCATCAGGGCCCACTCATTTGGGCATTTGGCTGAGCAAGGACGTGGATGAACTTTGAAGGGCAAACTTTGGACACGCGGTGAACTGGCTCGAGTCCAAAGTACTCCAATGGAACATACTGCCCCTGTCGCTGGCCGGTTGCATTGCTATTCCCAAGATGGTGGTCCTTCTGAAATTTCAATATTTATTCCTCACTATTCTGGTTCCCCTCACCGCCCACTTTTTTTGTAGGGTCGTCTCGTTGCTCATCTATCTTATTTGGGCCGGTGTGCAACCCAGGATTGCGTATTATATTCTCACCCTCCCCATGTCGCGCGGTGGCCTGGGCGCCGCTAATTTTAAGCTCTATGCATTGTGTGCACAGGCCAGTTTTTTACATTTCTGGATTCATCCCACTCCTTTCCAGCCGCATGTTGTGGTTGAGGCGAACCTCGCTGCCCAGTGGCCACTCGTCACCGCCTGTTCCCCCCCCCCAGCCAAACTCCCACACATCGTAATAGACACGGTCGAGACCTTACCCGGGGTCTGGGATGGGCTAAGCCACTTGTCAGGCGATCCAATACTTTCGCCAAATATGATGCCGATAGTTTGGCATCCGGCTTTCCCTCCTCTCCAGCCCTCCGGTATGACTAAGCACGCCTGCTGCCTTGGGTTGACTACATTGGCGGATCTCTACCGGGGAACAGCTTCTACTCTCCCGCTGATGATTCCGGCCCCATGGACACTCTACTTTTCTATCAGCTACAGGCTATCTGCAGGGTGCTACATCCTACATTCCCTCAGCCTCCTACCTCGATGACCACTCTCGATTTTCTGTACTTGTCTCCCTCTCGTTGAAAGTTAGTTACCAAACATTACGCAGTCACGCTATCGGCCGCCTACATCTCCACTGGCTGCGCTCATGTAGCATGGGGCGAGGACCTCAGAGTTGATATCTCCCAAGCTGACTGGCTTTATTGTTGCAACCAGACGAAGCGATTGTCCCCAAACTATCACCTGCGCTTATTAATTTTAAATATTTGCATAGGCTTTACCACACCCCCGCTCTGTTACACAAGTTGGGACTCATCCCCAGTGATAGATGCCTGCGCTGTACTGCGGCAGACTTTTCTCATCTTGCCTGGTTATGCCCAAAGGTCTCAGACTTCTGGCGTGAGGTCTGCATTGCTATCTCTAAAATTACCTCCTCACCGGTACAGCCTGACCCTCTGCTCTGCCTCCTAGGCTTTGTTAAATACTGCCCAGACGCCTTCCGCCACTTGATTGCTATGCTGCTTGTCCTAGCGAGGCGTAGGGTATTCATGTGTTGGGGTCGCAAACCTGCACCTAAGTTCGCCCACTGGCTCAAGGATGCATCGCGCTGCCAGACCCTATTATCTGAATTCTGGGACCTTATGCCTACCAGATCCCGCCCACTCGACATATGGGGGCCCCTAGTGTCATACCTCCATGCTCATACCCTTGAGAGCTCCCCTGCCTCTCCCGTGCTCCGCCCCGACACTCTCGCCGCGGCGGTTGCCAGTGAAGGTCAGTAGCTGCCCTTCATCCTGTCCTTATTCCTTTCCAGTCAGGTCCGCTCCTTCTCCCGCTGTTTATATGATTCACAGCCACGATTTCTCACTGTCCAAATGTGCCTAAGTAATGTCTGTTTAAGCTGTTGCTCTCTGCTGGTCTGTACTATTGGCCCGCCTTGATATCCTTCATTGTGTTTGGTGCACAGACAAAATATCGACTCCAAAATATCGACTGGACATAATATCGACTTTTAAATATAGACTGGACAAAATATCGACTGGACAGAATATCGACTACAAAAATATCGTTTTTAAGGTAAGTGAAGTAATATCGACTGTATAAAATATAGATAGCAAAAATATCGAATTTTTAATAATATATAATATTTTATAGTGTATTTTTATGTAATAATATGTGTGAAAAGTGTATTAATGTTATAAATAATTTTATTAAATGAATTTTGTTTTTATAATAATTGCGTAATGTAATTCTGTAGCGGGTTGTGGGTTTATAGGGGAATAGGGTGGGAAGTAATTTAATTATAATTAATTAAATATGTAAATTAATTAATTGATATTAATTTAAAATTAATTGTAAATTAATTTATATGTGTTAATTAATTAAATAGTAATTGTTAATAATTTTATATTAATTGATTAATTTGTTAATATGTGATTTTTACAAATTTAATTATTAAAAATACGCTTTCCAACGCTTTCACTACTGTTGCACCCACTGGAGTGGGAATAGTAATTTTAACCCTTACGCTATCCAACACTTTCCCTACTGTTGCACCCACTGGAGTGGGAATAGTAATTTTAACCCCTACGCTATCCAACGCTTTCCCTACTGTTGCACCCACTGGAGTTGGAATAGTAATTTTAACCCCTACGCTATCCAACGCTTTCCCTACTGTTGCACCCACTGGAGTGGGAATAGTAATTTTAACCCCTACGCTATCCAACACTTTCCCTACTGTTGCACCCACTGGAGTGGGAATAGTAATTTTAGCCCCTACGCTATCCAACGCTTTCCCTACTGTTGCACCCACTGGAGTTGGAATAGTAATTTTAACCCCTACGCTATCCAACGCTTTCCCTACTGTTGCACCCACTGGAGTGGGAATATTAATTTTAACCCCTACGCTATCCAACGCTTTTCCTACGCTTGCACTCTTTGGAGTGGGAATAGTATTTTTTACACTTCTGGTATCGTACGGTAATATAATAGTATCTTATTTAATTATAGTATGTTACTATATATATATATATGTTTTAACAAATATGATTTTAAAATATTATTTTTATTAATTTCATTTATTATTTAATTATTATAAGTTAATTTAAGTATTTTTAAGTATATTTTAGTAATTAAATTTTAATATTAATTTAATTTAACACTCTTTTTAATAAAGTCGATATTTTTTACAACTATATTATTGTAAACAATATTTTGTACTCGATATTTTTGTACTTACCTGTTTGTAGATACAAACTCGATATTTTGACTGTCGATATTTTGTCCACGATGTTTTTGCAAGTCGATATTTTGTCCCTCGATATTATTTCAGTGATCCATTGTGTTTATGTATATGGTGTTCTGATTTGATACAGGAATGTAACATGTCTATGCAATCCTGTCAATAAAGGTTTTTGAAAAATAAAAATAAAAATATTTAAAAAACACCCAGGAAAGAAGGCACATGAGTACAAGGAGCACGGGGGCGGCACAGACTTGGAGGAAAAGATGGGAAAAGAACCAAAGAAGAGGGACAAGGAAGGAGCCCCCTCGGAGAGAGTGACAGAGGGGAGTGAAAATCCTCAATCTCAAATAGAACGCCCACCAGACCCGACACTCCAAGACATTCTACAGGCCATAACCACTTCAAGTGAGCGGCTGGAGGCCAAGATAGACACTATAGGCATGGACTTGGGCATCGTTAGAGAGGACCACAAGTGACTAATGGAGCAAGTATCGGTGAACAAATGTCAACTGTCGGAAACCTCCCCGGATATCACAGCAATGAAAAAGCAACTGTCAGCCCTTGAGGCAAAAATGAGCATACTTGAATTCCGAGAAGAAGACGCAGAAAACAGATTGTGCAGGAACAATCTCCGTATAGTGGGCCTCACTGAAAAAGCTGAGGGCTTCAACATGGTGGACTATCTTGAAAAATGGCTACGCACCGAAGTAGCACCAGAAGTACTATCCTTGTTCTACGCATTTGAGAAAGCTCACTGGGTACAGACAAGACCACCTGTACCAGGAGAACCCCCACAGGTGATAATAGAAAAACTGCTCCACTATATAGATCGAGACCATATCTTATTTCAAGTGCCTCAAAAGGGAGATATAAAGGGGAACAATGTAGCAGTATAAATCTTCCCATACTTTTCCAGTGAAGTGCTGAGGCAACAGAGCTCGTTCCAGATCCTGAAGCAAAAGCTTTGTCAACTAAACTACAAATAGATAATACTCTACCAAACCTGGCTACGAGTGACCACGCCAGATGTGATGCAGGGCCGGACTGGCCATTGCGGGCACCGGGCAATCCCCTGGTGCACCACAAGGGTGGGGGTCTGTTTTTGTTACAGGACCGTTTTTGCAGCAAAATCGGCCCTGTTTTATGGGACACTAAACAACTAGGCTGTCTTAGATCCAGTAAAGGTTTTACCCAATGGGACAATATTGGAATCACGACGGTGGGAGACCTGTGGACCTCTACTGGAATGATCCCTTTCCCACACCTGCAGCAAGAATACGCATTAGGCCCCACTGAAACTTATAGATACATACAAATAAGGCACGCACTAATGGCAGTAATTGAGCTGGGGTCCACTGTCCCAGAGTCCTCACCTCTTGAGGACCGACTTCTCACAGACTTCATGCAAACACGCGCTACCTCACTTACATACCACAAGTTACTGAACAATCTCCCGGACCCCTTGCAGCGGTTGAAAGAGAAATGGGAAACTGAGTTAGGTGCCATGGACGAGACAGATTGGAATGCCGCACTGGCATCACCAAGGGAGGTGGGTGTTTCATCCCGGTTCAGGCTAATACAGCTTAAAATACTGCATAGAGTATATTACACCAGAACCTCTCTGCACAAAATGCACTGGGCGGAAAACCCATATTGTCTCAGGGGATGCGGGGAGGAAGGGACACTGCTGCACACGCTTTGGGATTGCCTTGCCATCTCGAACTATTGGCGGCAAGTCATGCACACTATTTCCCAAACCCTTAACACTTCCTTAACACCAGATCCACGCATGTGCTTGCTGAATGTATGGGACGGGACTGACCTGACGCTCCGGCAACAACAGTGGGTCACTATTGGGACTATGGTGGCCAAACGTGACACCGCACAGAGATGGGGAGAGGCAGAAACACCTACTCTAGCACTGTGGTGTAGGACGATGGATAGACTTATGCTGATCGAACGTACAGTGTACAAAATGAGAGCCAACCCTCACAAGTGGAACAAGGTCTGGGAAGCATGGAACAGGTACAGGGGGGGGATCTGTGCGAGCCCCTGCCGGAGGAAGAGGACGACAGTTCGGAAGATGACGACGAGCTGGATGAATGAGACCATGGGGAATGTGTAGATGAATGGAGGAGGATAGGGATCGAGTGTTGGGGATTTCATTTAGTCTGGTGCTCGGAGAGGGAAGGGTAGTAGCCTGGAAACCTGGAACCGGCAAATAACTCTAGAATTAACTGTGATCATTAACTGTGACTATACATTATGCAGGAGTCTAACGTTTTCGTTCTCGTTGTGTTAAAAACAAAAAACAAAAAACAACATAAAAGTAAGATGACATATGTTCTATCAATGTATCCTTACTGCCCTTTACACTATGCCAAACGTTTGCTGCCGGACCGGGAGGTTGTCGGCTGAATAGCTATGTACCAGTACAGAAGTGAGATTGAATATGAAACGTTTTCTTATGATATGATGTACAAATATTGTAAAGATGGCAAATTTCAATAAAGTCTTACACCAAAAAAAAAAAAAAAAAAATCGGCCCTGTGACAAAATCGGCCTTAAACCAGCTCCGCTAAAGAGCTTGGTCGCACCCCCAACAGACCCCCTCCTCCCCCGGGGGTAGGGGGGTCCGAACACTTTGCCAGGGCCGGTTTTCGTGCCCAGTCTGGTCCTGATGTGATGGAGTTCTTCCGAACCCCGCAAGAGGACTGGGAATGGCTGAAGAGACCTGATGAAGCAGGACCACCTCAGGAGCCCGGGCAGAGAAGACCGCGAGGGTGAAGGTCCCGCAACCGGATGGCCAAAAGGGACGTGATGGCCCCCATGGAGGAAGAAGACTAACTGGAATGGAGAAATGCGATACAGCAATAGAGTCGGGCTCAGAACTAGGGTCCAGTGAGTATGAGGCTGAGAGCACGGAGCTCCCTGAAATGACGCCGTAAACAGCTGATGGCATAATTTGAGAGATATGTGGCTGCGGCAGCCAGGAGGGGTGTCAGAGGGACACATGGTGCAATCGACCCAACAACAAGGATTTCTATGGGGTGGAGATGCAGCGGTTTCCTGAGGTTCCTGAGATGGGGGCCGATGTGAAGGCTGGAGGAGAAAAGGACCACCCCTCTTTGACTGAGCATACTGCAAGCAATCACCTGCGGGATTAACTTTCAAAGTTGGTTGGGAGGCATTTACCTACTTCTCCTGGGGAGCGGGAGTTGGGGGATTTGTTTATGGTTATCAAAGGGGGCGGTCCTTGAGTTGCACTGTCCGCGAATTGAATCACTGATTGTTGGGAATGTATGTCAGCTGAGGAGACAGATCCAAGGGGGAGACGAAGTTACACATTTTCGAATGCAATTACAAATTGCTGACACACAGAAGTATAAATACATGACCTGGAACATTAGGGGTAGGCACACCATGGCAAAGAGATATAAAGTACTATCCTACTATTGCTGGCGAGGGGTCCAAATAGCCCTGGTGCAGGAGACGCACCTCACGCAGAAAGAGGGTACAGCATTGCAGAGGCGGCTGGAGAGGCCACGTTTATTACACTAAGTATTGGGCCTATGCACGGGGCATATTGATCTGGTTCCAGGCAGGTGTCCCATTTCAGCTCATAGAATCTCTAATAGACCCAGAGAGCTGCTATGTGGCAATTTGGGTACAGTTGAAAGGCCGCAAACTGAGTATAGTGAACATCTATACCCCCAACCCTGAACAACCTGCCTTTTTTACCCAACTGCGTCACTTCCTGGCTCCGTATCTGACTGGCACTACGATAATGGGGTGGATTTTAATAGCGTGGACGATATACAGCTGGACAGATCCCACCCCTCATTGCGAGGCTCTCAAACAGCGCTCGCTTCACAAGCATTTAGTACCTGACGATGCTGCTGGGGATTGCTGGATTCTTGGAGAACCCTTCATCCCCGGACAGATGACTCCTACTTTTCGATAGTCCATGATGCACGGCAGATATACACAGCCCAGTTCATACTATGGAATGCCTATCACGCACAATATCAGACCATAACCCAGCGGTGCCGACTCTAGGATGGGCGTGCGCCGAAACGGTGATTCCCACCTGGAGACTTCTCCCCGATGTTCTAGTAGATCAGGTGTTTCAAGAAGAGATTAGAGGTAAAATTACACAATATTTTACTGACAAAGCAGGGACAGCATCTTTACTGTAGGAGGAGTGGGATGCCTTCAAGGTGGTGCTGTGGAGTCAGTGCATAGCACAAACCACGGAGGTCAGCACACCCTCAAAGAGACGGACAAGACTCTCAGGAGGTTAGAACGCAGACAACCAGAACACACTGAACTCCAGCAGGAAGTACAAGAGGTGAAACAGGAGGTAGCAGTGCAGACTGAGAGGCTCAGGTGCTTTGATTACAAACAATACCTTGAGCAAACTCATGCAGAAAGGGACTGGTCAGGGTCCCTGTTGGCCTGGTTGATGAATCCCATAGGCAGGGGCTCCCCAATGGTAGAACTAGAAGATGAAGAGGGTACCAGGCAATATACACAGGAGAAGATAAATGGCGTCTTCGCTAAGTACTATGCTGAGTTGTATAAGGGCTCAACACAGTGCGAAAGAACGGCGGCCCCTTAATATCTGGAGGGACTACAGATGAGACTCCTAGATCAAAGAGAGACGGAGGAACTGGGGACTGATATTGTGTTACAGGAGGTGCAGGCAGCCATCAAGCATATGGCTCATAACAAGACCCCAGGCAGCGACGGGCTACCGGCGTAATTTTATGCTGCATATGTAGAAGAACTGGCCCCCAAATTGGTTTAATTATATCAGGCGGCTCGAGACGCCAGGATACTGCCAGAGTGCACCAGAGACACCCTAATTTTCCCGGTGCTGAAACCAGGAAAGCCGGCATATGACTATATGGCTTACAGGCCATTATCAATGTTGAACATAGATTATAAAATATTAAGCAAGATACTAGCAACCTGACTTTTGCCACACATACAGACATTGGTCCACGCAGACCAGGCTGGGTTTATCCTGGTGCGGATTACTACCATCAATATAAGGAGACTCCTAACGATCATGGAGTCAAAGGTTCACGATAGGCCAGAGGCAGTGGTGTTTACCGTAGACATCGAGAAGGCTTTTGATAGCCTGGAGTGGCCCTTTCTGTATGAGGTGTTGTCTGCAATTGGGCTAGGAGAAGGATTTCTTGCATGGGTAAAACTGCTCTATACAAACCCAACAGCTAGAGTGCGCACAGGGAAGACTATTTCCCTTAGGCAGACAGTGGAGAGGGGTATGAGGGTGTGGTGCCCTCTGTCCCCTCTACTGTTTGCCCTTACTATGGAGCCACTGGCTTGCAGGGCAAGAAGCGGGCAAGACTGCAGAGAGGAGTGAGTACATAGCCCTGTATGCGGACGATCTCCTATTGTTTCTCCGTTGTCAGTTTTCGCAGAGGTGCTGCTCCCGGGTCGCCGTGTTCCTGGTAATGGAGTCCATTACCAGGAACACGGCGACCCGGGAGCAGCACCTCTGCGAAAACTGACAACGATACAAATAACGAATCACGGAGGGGACTGAGCTCCTCTCGCCTCATTCTATAGCGAGACCACGAATAAAATTGGAGTTATCCGCTCCTAGTGGGACATACTGAAACGCTCCCGGGCGTAAGGCAGAAGCTATCATAGCTTCAAGTCCACGCCCTCATTTCCGTATTCGAATTTTAAGACTGTCTTGGGCCCTACTGGATCGGAAATATCACCGGCAGAGCGACCTTTGGCTTATACGCAGCTACCTAGAGCCCTGAAGATTCGCGCAAGCGATGAAACACGTGTCGGCTGGCTGTTGTAAAGCTTTGAGAAATTAAAAAGAACCAAAGGACTATCTCACGTCACCCTCTTCTTTTTCTAATTGTTTGAATAGTTACTGTTTCTCTGCAAATATTGTTTCTTTGAATTTTTATGTACTACCACCTACGTGGACAGCAATACTGTGTGTGTGCATAGGGTACTTCTATGTTGATTTTGTTGGGTTTTGCCAGTTTTCTGGCCTTACCTTTGAGTGGTTATATGGTTATAGGGTACTTCTATGTTGAACTCCCATGACTGTTGTACTTTTTCAGAAAACTCCGTGTGGATTCCACGAGCGAAATTCAGGAACTTCGACTCAATGATCGTATCCTTTATCCTTTGGGAGACAGGCCGTAGAAGGGTTACACTGACCACACTACAATGGGCCATGACAGAAGGCGGATTTGCAGTTCCAGACTTTGAAGTGTACTATATAGCAGCTCAACTAAGCTGGATGATCCAGTGGCTGGGAGGAACTCTGATAGAGCACAGTACCCATTTGCTCCGACCACCCCAACACTCGTAGAAATATTGATGGGTGTACAGGGGCGTAACAAACACCCCCGCGGTGCGGGGGGCCTCACTCCCTTCATTAAATAAAGGGGACCCCCGGCCCCCCTCAGCTCTTCTGAGGGCTGTGAGAGAGACTTGCGCTGAAGCAAGCCACTCTCTGTCTCGTCTCGTCTCGTCTCCTCTGAAGCAGGTGCAGCCTGCAGCCTGCTCTGAGCCCCTCGCCCCCTCCCTCTGACTGAAGAGAAACAAAGCATCAACATACATTGTTTCTCGTCAGTCAGAGCAGCGAGGCCCGGAAAGAGGATGAGGTGGGGGCCCCGGAGAGCAGGAGGCAGCACCGAGCACTGCTCAGGGCCTTGACAAGGGTGGGAGTGGGGGCCCCCAGAGAGAGCATTCCCCACAGATCAAGATTTCTGCGACTTTGGGGCAAGGCATAGCCAGCGACTGTGGATAAAAGCCATCTCCAAGAATTTGGGGTGAATACTCCAAGGATGTATGTGGGATTTAAGTCCCAAAAATTGTAAATCTCTGCAGGTATTTTACAAAAACTCTTCCAGCCAATTCGGACAAGTAGGCCAAAAAAAAACCCTGGGATTTCTTATTCTTCCAGTTTGAGGGGACATGGCCGGGCAGATTGGGTTGAAATGCCCCATTCAGGCAGGGCCAAGGCTGACTTCTGTACGAATAATCCTTTTGTGTTATGGCACACATGGAGCTAAAAACGACGGAATAGAATTAAACGCAAGTTATTACCATTGTTTTTAGTGAGTCAGAAGACCATACATTAACTACACCGCTCATCAGCCAAACATATGCTACTCTAATACAAATACTTTTATATAAAAAGATACAGATATTCAACATATGTGGAATGTACAGAATGTGCCAAAATTAAAAACCTTCTGCACAGATAGAATGAATGAAAGGCTTAAAGTGTCATCCCTTCAATAAACAGGATACACAGTAAACAAATCTCCCACATCGCCTACTATAAGTTAATGTACCCATGTTAAATGTAAACCATTTTCCACTTTATACTTTGTGTCACACAGTGCCTTAAATGAAGTCTCTTGTGTTCAGGCTTGGCCATAGCTTACTATTTCACCATTAATATGTCTTTCAAAAAAAATCTCAACTCTGAAAATGTTTATAGCCACAACCTTTCCAATGATAAAAAAATTCCTCCATAATTAGAATAATTCTGAACGTCTCTACCCTTCCAACCGGTAAGAGCTTTCCAACTCTTCCTTCTTGAAAAATGAGTCTGGTCATTAACGAGCCACAGACAGGGGCGTAACAAACGCCCCTGCGGTTGGGGGTGGAGGGGCACTCTCTTTGGTAAATGAAGGGTGTAAGGCGGAGGGGAGAAGGGTGCAAGGTGGAGGGGGAGAAGGGTGCAAAGCGGAGGGGGAGAAGGGTGCAAGGCGGAGGGGGAGAAGGGTGCAAGGCGGAGGGGGAGAAGGGTGCAAGGCGGAGGGGGAGAAGGGTGCAAGGCGGAGGGGGAGAAGGGTGCAAGGCGGAGGGGGAGAAGGGTGCAAGGCGGAGGGGGAGAAGGGTGCAAGGCGGAGGGGGAGAAGGGTGCAAGGCGGAGGGGGAGAAGGGTGCAAGGCGGAGGGGGAGAAGGGTGCAAGGCGGAGGGGGAGAAGGGTGCAAGGCGGAGGGGGAGAAGGGTGCAAGGCGGAGGGGGAGAAGGGTGCAAGGCGGAGGGGGAGAAGGGTGCAAGGCGGAGGGGGAGAAGGGTGCAAGGCGGAGGGGGAGAAGGGTGCAAGGCGGAGGGGGAGAAGGGTGCAAGGCGGAGGGGGAGAAGGGTGCAAGGCGGAGGGGGAGAAGGGTGCAAGGCGGAGGGGAGAAGGGTGCAAGGCAGAAGGGAGAAGGGGGCAAGGCAGAAGGGAGAAGGGGGCAAGGCAGAAGGGAGAAGGGGGCAAGGCAGAAGGGAGAAGGGGGCAAGGCAGAAGGGAGAAGGGGGCAAGGCAGAAGGGAGAAGGGGGCAAGGCAGAAGGGAGAAAGGGGCAAGGCAGAAGGGAGAAGGGGGCAAGGCAGAAGGGAGAAGGGGGCAAGGCAGAGAGGAGAATGGTGCAAGGTAGAAAAGGGAGAAAGGCGGAGGGGGAGAAGGGTGCAAGGGGGGGTGAGAAGGGTGCAAGGCAGAGGGGAGAAGAGTGCAAGGGGGATGGTGATGAAGTTAAGAATGTGCCCCCCCCCCCTGGAAACATTTCTGCGGACGCTCATGGCAACGCACACTACTCTGTGAGAGAGAGTGGAGTGAGAGAGAGAGTGGAGTGAGAGAGAGAGTGGAGTGAGAGAGAGAAGAGAGAGAGAGAGAGAGTGGAGAGAGAGAGAGAGAGAGAGAGAGAGAAAAAGTGGCGAGAGAGAGAGTGGAGAGAAAGAGAGAGAGAGAGTGGAGAGAGAGAGAGAGAGAGAGAGAGAGAAAGTGGAGAGAGAGAGACAGTGGAGAGAGAGAGACAGTGGAGAGAGAGAGAGACAGTGGAGAGAGAGAGAGACAGTGGAGAGAGAGAGAGAGAGAGAGAGAGAGAGAGAGAGACAGTGGAGAGAGAGAGAGTGGAGAGACAGTGGAGGGAGAGAGAGCGTAGAGAGAGTGGGAGAGAGAGAGTCGAGAGAGAGAGTGGAGAAAGAGTGAAGCGTGAGAGAAAGTGGAGAGAGAGAAAGTGGAGAGAGAGAGAGTGGAGAGAGAGAGAGAGAGAGAGAGAGAGAGAGAGAGAGTGGAGAGAGAGAGAGAGAGAGAGAGAGAGAGGAGGGAGAGAGAGTGTAAAGAGAGTAGAGAGAGAGAGAGAGTGGAGAGAGAGAGTGGAGAGATGAGAGTGGAGAGAGAGAGTGGAGAGAGAGAGTGGAGAGAGAGAGAGAGAGAGTGGAGAGAGAGAGTGGAGAGAGAGAGAGAGAGAGTGGAGAGAGAGAGTGGAGAGAGTGGAGAGAGAGAGTGGAGAGAGAGAGTGGAGAGAGAGTGGAGAGAGAGAGAGAGAGAGAGGGGAGAGTGGAGAGAGAGGTGGAGAGTGGAGAGAGAGGTGGAGAGTGGAGAGAGAGGTGGGAGAGTGGAGAGAGAGGGGAGAGTGGAGAGAGAGGGGGAGAGTGGAGAGAGAGGGGGAGAGTGGAGAGAGAGGGGGAGAGTGGAGAGAGAGGGGGATGGAGAGAGAGAGAGGAGAGAGAGAGTGGGAGAGTGGAGAGATGAGGGGGTGGAGGAGAGAGAGAGAGAGAGAGAGTGGAGAGAGAGTGAGAGAGTGAGAGAGAGAGAGAGAGTGGAGAGAGAGGAGAGGAGAGAGAGAGAGGGAGAGAGGAGAGAGAGAGAGAGAGAGAGAGAGTGAGAGAGAGAGAGAGTGAAGAGAGAGGGAGAGGAGAGAGGGAGAGCAGTGCCAGCTCAGTGAGTGGAGAGTGAAGTGAGACAGTGGGAGACGAGAGCTGTGAGACGTGAGAGTGA